>NC_057865.1:258920666-259650666 GCF_019393635.1 Dromiciops gliroides
TTAAAACTGTAGAATTTTTGTATAAAGAAATCTTAAGGGGAACATGATATCAGAAAATGGTCTCAGTTGGGCAGTTACACAAGTTACACTCCACATACATATATGTATATAATACACATGTAGATGCATAAGATACACATACATATATCTATACACATTCCTATTCCTGTACCAAAAGGAATGAAAATACTTAACGCAAGCTTGAAATCAGCAAAAAAACAGTGCAACTTCCTCCAGAATAGGTCAGGTCAGATTAATCTTGCTTTCATTTTTTTATAGTGTTTATAAATTAATAGACTTGACAAATATGAAAAATAAAGTTTACCTTGCTTTTGGCAAAAGTTTTGACAAAATTTCTACAGCTAATCTTCTGGATAAGATGATGAAGAGACATATACTGGATTTGGAATGATGACTGCAGTAGAGTTCCTCAGTCTTCTGAACATGGCTATATTAATTTTATTTTTAATAAAAGAGCATCTAGATATCAATGATATGCTTATCAAATTTGCAAATGGTCTACTGGCAAATGATTTAACTAATATGTTTTTGATTTATCTAATATGTTTTTGCAAAAGCTATGATATAAAAATATGGACAGGATTAAATATCCATCCAAATCTAATAACATGATATTGAATAGAAATAAATATCAGGTCTTACATTGTATTAAAATATATATATACCTATATCTAGATATCTATCTATATCTATATCTATATCTATATCTATATCTATATCTATATCTATATCTATATCTATATCTATATCTATATCTATATCTATATCTATATCTATATCTATATCTATATCTATATCTATATCTATATCTATATCTATATCTATATCTATATCTATATCTATATCTATATCTATATCTATATCTATATCTATATCTATATCTATATCTATATATATTGGGGGCAGCTAGGTGGCACAGTAGATAAAGCACCAGCCCTGGATTCAGGAGGACCTGAGTTCAAATCCAGCCTCTGACACTTGACACTTACTAGCTGTGTGACCCTGGGCAAGTCACTTAACTCTCATTGCCCCACAAAAACAAAACAAAACAAAACAAAATATCTGCTTCACGATTCAAAGATGGGTGAAGCAAAGCTAGCCAACTAATTTTGTATATAAAATATTTTGATATTATTAAACTTTTTCTACCCTTTATACCTGTCCAAACATCAAATGAATTGTCTTGGGATGTGTTGGGTTACTTGTAATCACAGATAAAGAAGCAAAGTATAAATAATGACTACCTAGGTATGATATATTGAAGAACCGTAGCCCTCCAGGAGTTAGAGGAGATGTTTTCTAAAGTCTCAGAATTCTGAGAGCTTTTGTGATTTTGAGAAAGTTAGAGGGGACGCGTGTTTGATAGAGAGTCTTATAGTCAATAAAGATGGCCCCCTAATATATGAAAACAACAACCACAAATTCACTGAATAGAGACTCATTCTCCTCTCCTGATGACGTCAAACTCAAATATAAGCAGGGACTGTTAAACCACATATAAGGATCTTTAAGGGCCACATACCAATTTCTAAATCTATACATTAATATGATCTCCTTTTTATTTATTTTGTTAAATACTTTCCAATACATTTTAATCTGGTTGGATTGATACTTGGGAGTCTTGTGGGACACATGATGTACATAGGCTATATAGGTACATTTGACACCTCTGCCCTACTGCAATCATACTATAATCCCTCTGGGTAGCAGAGAGGAAATGCCTAATCCACTGATTTCTTGGTTTATGATTTAATCCTTATATGACTTACATTAATTAGTTCTGTTGATTAGTTTCTATATATGGATTACTTTTTAAGACATATTAACTTAAATATTGAACTGATTAATCAAAATGTACTACTTGAGGGGCAGGTAGGTGGCACAGCAGATAAAGCACTGACCCTGGATTCAGGAGGACCTGAGTTCAAATCTGGGCTCAGACACTTGACACTTACTAGTTGTGTGACCCTGGGCAAATCACTTAACCCTCATTGCCCCCCCCCCTCAAAAAATGTACTACTCAAGATGTTAACTACTTTTTAAAGTTAAATGTAAAATGATTAGATTCGGACTTTTATGCTGTTATTTTTTTTATAAAAGCATAGGAAAAGGACAGTATTATGATGTGATGAGATGCCTAATAGAGTTAAATGCCAATCACCATTAGATGCACGACTGGAAAGGACCTTACAGAAGGTAATATACTTCCTCCTTTATCACTTGGAGATTTACAATTTGGTTTGCATTCATTTCCTCAGGTGGTCCTCCCACCAACACTCGAAGTTCTATACCATCAGCAATATTCCCTCCATTGTACATGTTCCCAAAATGAAGCACAGGAAAGAGATGATAAACAGCTCTCAAGTGACAGGAATGGGATGTGAATACTGATCTTTCTCCCCCCCCCCCTAAAAAAAAGCCTGATCTTTCTTGACAGGAAGTTAATCACTCTTTTCATTGCACTATATGACATCATCATTATTAATTTCCTTATTTAACAAAAGAGTCTGAGTAACTGATAGATTAAAATCAGTAAGTGGAAAAGCTGAATTTTGCACTCAAGACTTTGAATTTAATTCAAGGGGAATTTTTTTCCCTATTACTCCTAGACAGGTAGGTGGCACAAGGAGAATTCCTAAATTCACATCTAACTCCAGGCATTTGCCAGCTGCATGACCTTGGGCAAGCCACTTAACTTTTGTTTGCCTCAGTTTTCCCAATTGCAATATGAAGATAATAATAGTACCTGCCTCCAAAAGCATTTTATGAAGATAAAATTGGATAAAATAGATCAAGCCCTTAACAAAGCACCAGAGGTATTGTTATCATTAAGTCATTTTACTTATGTCCAATTCTTCATGATCCCATTTAAGTTTGCTTGGCAAAGACAATGGAGTGCTTTGCCATTTCCTTCTCCATCATTATATAATAGTGAGCATTATATAAATGCATGCTATTCATATTCTTCTTGTCACAACTACTACTTTTATCATTGGTATTATACTGCTGGGTAAGTTCCCTGAATGTATTTCACAATTTAAACTATTCTAGGAGGACAAGGGATAATGTCTTTATCTTGCCTGTCTCCTCTTTTAAAAAAATCTCTCTGGGCTCCAAGTACAGTGTCTTTCACCTAGTAAGTGTTCATTCAATTAATCAATCAACAGATATTAATCACTTACTTGGTTAGGGGAGCTTTGTTCAATTCTAAGAATATCAAAAACAAACAAACAAACAACCCAAAACAAAACAATACCTCCAGCTCTCAAGAGGTTTCCATTCTGAAGAGGAAGATAACATGTACCTTGATAAAGATCCTCATCATTTCATGTCTGGACTGTTAAAAAATCCTGCTGCTTGTTCTTCTTGCCTCGTTGTCTCCTTTCATTCCACTCTTTTGTCCACTTGGATCTCAAACTGATTTCCTTAAAGAAGAAGTCTGAGGATATCATCCCCTTATTCAACATACTGCAAGGAGTGACTCCTTATCATCTCTAGCATTTTCTCACCATCTAGTAGCTTCTCATAATCTGGCCTTTTCCTTTTTTCAGTCTTCTTCTACTTTATTTCTTTCTACTTCCCCTGTGATCCAATGATCCTGGCCAACTTGTTGTTCCTCAGATAGGATACTCCATCTTCTATCTTCATGCATTTGTTTTTGTTTTGCTTTGGTTTTTGGTTGGGCAATGAGGGTTATGAAGTGACTTGCCCAGGGTCACACAGCTAGTAAGTGTCAAGTGTCTGAGGTCTGATTTGAACTCAGGTCCTCCTGACTCCAGGGCCAGTGCTCTATCCACTGCGCCACCCAGCTTCTCCCTTTCTTCTTGCATTTTTATTGGCCATCCCTCATACCTGAAATACTCTGGCTCTCCATCTTTGCCTCCCAGCTTCCATGGCTTCCTTCCATTCAAAGCTAAAGTCCCACTTTCTGCAATTGGTCTTTTCCAGTTCTTATAATTAGTTTCTTTCCTCTGAGATAATCCTCAATTTAGACTGTGAGCTCATTGAGAATAGAGCCTTTTTTATTTGTTTTTGCTCATTTCCTTGTATTCCCAGGTCTTAGCACGACTGCCACATAGAAGGTGCTTAATAAATACTTGTTGACTCTATGGATGAACATATGCATACATTAGTGTATCCAAGATAACTAAAAAAATAAATGGAATGTAGTTTTACAGGCAAAGACACTAATAGATTGAAGGACTGGGACAGACCTATGCTTTATGTAAATCTTAATAGAAGTCAGGTATTTAAAGAAAAGAAGGTAAAGAAAGTAGTGGTACAAGAATGGAGAACAGTAAGTGCAAAGGCAAATAGATGGGAGTTAGAATGGAATATAGGGAAGTGGAAGGGATGGCAATAAGCACTAATTAAATGCCTAATATTTACCAGGCACTTGAAAAATGTTTTACAAATATCATTTCATTCACTTATCACAAACAACCCTATAAGAGAGATGCTATTATTATCCCCATTTTAAAGGTGAGGAAACTAGGGGAGAAAAAGGTTAAGTGAATTACACAGTTTATAAGAGAATGAGGCTGGATTTTAACTCAGGCCTTTCTCACTTCACACCTAATGCTCTACCCAGTACACCACCTAGTGCCCTGTACATGGAACATTAAGTATTCCACTATTCCTGTACCATAGATTACATGGAAAAAGATGTATTAAAAGTCCACAAAGATAGGAAGGAAACAGTTTATAAAGAATTGCTCAGTAAACATTTATTGTTTCATTTAGAACAAGCTATATTGACCTCAGATTTTATAGAGTAATCTTGAGTTTATGTAAGTAATTTTACAAGAGGTAAATGTACACTATCTTCTTATAAGAGTTTAAAATGAAATGAAAGAGATAGGGCAAATAGAAAATTCAGTGACCATTGACAGATGATTCATTTTTCCTTTGATGTTTCACTTAATAAAAATCGGACTTAATTACAAAGTTAGTAAGGGAAAATTGAGAATTTATTTTCTGGAATAACCATATGACACCATATTCTCATACCCTTCCCAAAATCTATATTCTTGCTAAATTGACCTGTTTACAGGATATGATATTCCTTTTCTTCCTCTATATCTTTGTACAGAAGGGAGGTAACCTGTTCCTTGAGTGTTTTTCTCTCCATTGCCTTTTGGAATCCTTAGCACCTTTTGAGATTCAGATGAAGTGTCACCTCCTCCAAGAGACTTTTCATGATCCTAGTTCTTAGTACTCCATATTTACCTACCCCTAGATTTTTTGTTTGTTTGCTAGTTACTTAGTTTGTTTTTGCTTTGTTTTGGATTTTTTTTTTGGTATTCCTGTTGTACCTATTTTGTCTTTATTTTTCTGTCCACATTTTGTTCCCTCAAACTAGAATGTGAGCTACATGAGGACAGGACTTGCCTAGAACACTGTCTTGAAAATTGTTAACAAATGTTAATTGGACTGGAGTAAAATCAAAGGATTTTAGGGCTGAAAGAGACTTTTATTTAACAGAATTCCTCAATTCACAATTATGTAAATTGAGACATCCAGTGATCAACTGATTTGCTCATGAGTAACTAGCTTGTTAGTGAAAGAGATTTGAGAAGAAGGTGTAACTATATATCATCTCAAGCAATAAAAGAAAACCTGTCCTTGAAAAATGATAGCAACCCAGAAATATAAACAAATGGTAAATAATTGGGACAGAAAAAAGAAAAACACAGAACGTAGAGAGTGAACAAAATTAGAAGAGAAAAAGTTCATTAATTTTTTTTTCCAAAACAGAAAAACAATTATTTCCTTTATATCTGTTAGTCTGTGCTTTTAATAGATGATTGGGGGCAGCTAGGCAGCACAGTGGATAGATCACTGGCACTGGATTCAGGAAGACCTGAGTTCAAATCCAGACTCAGATACTTAACAATTACTAGCTGTGTGACCCTAGGTAAGTCACTTAACCCCAAGTGACACACCAAAAAAAGAAATAGATGATTGATTATTGTACTTTAGTTTAAAATATATGTTGAGAAATTAAAATGTGGCTTAAGTATATAAGTATTTTATCTCATCAAATCAAATCTTGCTTATTTCAGAAAATATATTTTTTTGATTAGTTCAGTTTTAGGCTTAATATTATGCTATCACCCAGTAGTACACATTATGGCCCATGGTGATTTCTATAACATAATGTGTATGATTGGCCATGAAGGATCCTTATATTTGCTTCCTGATGATCCGGGCTTGTGCTGATGTTTTGAGTTCCAAGCAACTGACTGGTCTGTCTAGTACCTAACAAAACTTATCTCCTTGACTGGAAGGTCAATACTCTCCAGCATGAACCATGTTCTCCCACATTGTGAATCCTGGATCTCTATGACCAAGCAACCAGGAAAATTTGAATACTTGATCATCAAATCATGTAGAGCCGTAGGGAGAAAAATAAAGGTTGAATTCTCTAGGTCAATGTCATAGTGCCAAATTACAAAGATAGAAAAAATTTTTTTGTATCATCACTATAAGATACACTGAAAACAAAACAACTTTTGTGAATCTATAAACATTTATTTTGCACTTTAAAGTTGGTTACTTTTTTTTGTTCATTTCTAATATCAACTGCCTGCTAATGAAACCAATGACTCTTTAGGTAATCTCTAGTTGTTTACAAGTTTCTTCTTCTTATATCAAACCTAAATTTGGCTATTTGAAAATTCCACTTCATTTTTAATGGCATTGTGTATGTAAGGGATGATTGAGTCAATAAATTAACCCCACAATATTTAAAGTATCTAAACAAGATTTTATGCTCTGATATTTGTCATGTGAAAACATCTCAATTGAGTCAGTCAATCAGATATATGAATAGGTATAAGTAAGACCTATATATCTCTTTTCAATCATTAAATTAATCAAAGGCATTAGACCATGGTAGAGGTACTTGTAAGCAATTGAAAGAAATAGAGCTCCATAGGAGTTATGTTGGAATTACCCTCCTTCCTAATATTATCCTGTATGCTTTTTTTCCCAACATTTTAATTAACAAGCAGGTATTATCTCTTTATTCCTTCATCTCAAAGCAAAATAAGCAAAACATGTTAAATATGCATAATCAAGCAAAACAAATTCCCACAATGCCATGTTAAAAAAAAAGTTTATTTCATTCTATATCTTCAATCCATTATCTCTAACTAAGGAGGTTCATAGCCTGCTCCATGAGGCTTCGTCCGTGTATTGATCAGAGTTCTTGTCTTTCAAATTTATTTGTATTTATAATGTTGTTATTAGTATATAAATTATCTTCCTGCTTCTATTCACTTTGCTTACAGTTAATTCATGCTGGTTTTCTTCGATTTCTCTGAAATCTGAAATCATCATTTCCATCATCTTTTGCAGAACAATAATGTTGAATTACATTCAATCATTCCCCAATTGATCAGCCCCCCCCTTAGTTGATTTTGTAGTAGCAAATATATATATATATGTACATACACATAGTTATATTTGTGTATCCATTGACACATATGTAAATATAGCTATACAAATGTATACATATAGAAACAAATATATGTATATCTATCTATATCTCTATGTATTTAAAAATTTTTTGGTGGCACAGGTCTAGTAGATATTATTGGGTCAAAGAATCAGCATTGTTTAGTGACTTTGGGGAAATTTCTAATTAATTTCCAGAATGGATATACCAATTTAGAGTTCTGTGTGTCTGCCAGTTTTCACTCAACCTTTGCAATTTTCTATATTATTCTTTGTGTGTGTGTTTGTCATTTTGACAATATACTGGGGGTGAGATAGAGCATCTAAGTTTATTTTTCTTTTTATTAGCTATTTGGAGAATTTTTCATATGAAAGCTGGTCATTTAAATTCCTTTCTTCACAAACTGCTTCTCTATGGTAATTTTAATTATAGTTAATAATAACTAACATTTACATAGCATTTTAAGAATTGCAAAATACTTTGTGAATATCAACTCATGTGATCCTCCCTGAAACCCCAGTAGGCTGGTACTGTGATTATTCCCATCTTACCAATAAGGAAGATAAGGCAGACAGAGGTTAAGTGACTTACCCAGGGTCACATGTTATTAACTGTCTGAGGATGTCTGAGGAGGTCATTATGATTCCAGAGAAAGTGTTCTATCTACTCCATCATCTAGTTACATAAACTTATATTGGTTCATTGGAATGTCTCCGAAATCCCTGATATGTTTCTGGTTTTTGTTTGTTTTGTTTTGTTTTTTAGATCCATGGTTGCAGGATCACATTAGAATAATAAAGAATTTGAGCAATCCTTTGCTCTCATCTTCTCATTTTATGGATGAGGTAACTGAGTAAAATGACTTTTCCAAGGTAATCAGTGGTAGATTATGGATTTTAACACATTTCCTCCCAACTCATTGTTTGTTTCTATTATACCATGCTATCATCTCTACTCCTTTTATTAATAGACCTCAGTGGGGGAATCAGTGTAACTACTGTTTCTGTCCTGGTTAAAAACAAAACCAAAGAGGTGTTAGTTCATTATCCCTTGTATAGAATAACCTTTTAATGAACCTGTTTGGTTATGATTTGAGAGTATATTTTCAAAATTTTCTGAGAACATGAATGCTAATAAATATACAAATATTAGAAATCTCCCCTTTTACATAACTCAAATGATGAAAATGAAGCCATATCTGTCAGTGTATTGCACCAAAACGATGCACTTGTCTGGAGGAAAGGAAGGGAAGGGGAACAGGTGGTGACAAAGTACAATTCACTTCAGTTCATAGACTCCCTTAGGAAATGCGTGTGTCATAGTGATTTATGAAAATGTACTGACTGGGGACACACCAAAAGGACAATGATGTATTAAATAGATGGCATGATGTACTAGATTAGAGATCTCTGCCAGTTTTCTAAGAGCTATCTCTGTTTTGACTATTACACAGCAAATAGTCACAGCTGGAATTGTTAAGTTCAAAGGTCGTTTGACTTATAAAACTACACCAGTATGAGTTGTAACAACCTGTTCCTGACCTTGAACTTAGTAAATTATGCTGATTATACTGCTTTGAAAAGAAAAGAAAAAGAAAAGAAAAGAAGAACGAAGGAATGAAAGAAACAGAGAAGGAAAGGAAAGAGTAATGTAAGGAGGGACAGAGGAAAGAAGGAAGAAGGCCAATTTATATTAATCATCTATTATGTGGCAGGTACCATATTAAGTGCTTTAAAATATTATTTTCTTTATGAATATTAGCTCATTTCTTCTTCACAATAATCCTTAGAGGTAAGTTATATTACTAACCTGATTTTTAAGCTAAAGAAATTTAAAGAGACAGAGGATAAGTGACTTGCCCAGAGGCACACAGATAGTAAATGTGAGATATCAGAATTTAACTTATATATTCTTGACTTCAGGCCCAGATCTCTATGACTCGATATAGCTCATTGGGTGGAAAAACCTCATGTAACATTGAGTCAGATAGAATTGTTGAACTAGGATTGAACAAATGAGGCTTTGTACCAAGGCTGTGACACCTGGGAGGATATGCTTTCCCTTCAGCTCACAGTAATCCTCATATTATTACAAAGTCACCCATTTTCTAGGTAACTTGTTCCCTCTCTGTACTCTGTGGGAGTAAATACAAAACTCTCTGAAGACCTAACATCCCCTTTGAAGGCAAAACAACTGATCTCATGATAGGAATGTCCTTGATCTTCTCCTGTGCTGTTCCCTACCATCCTATTGTATGTGAAATGATAAAAGTTGGTTGCAAATATATTTAGATAAGTGGTAATGGGCTGGAAAAGTGTTTAGTTACTAAATAGGATAAGCTGAGTCAGTGATGAAGGGTCAGTGGTTATGCCAAAAATACTTAAGATGGTACCTAACGTTTGTGTCATATAGACCAGTGGTTAATGAGATGGTTTAGTTCACTGAATGGCCACAGGCCTTTTAAGTGTTTCTGAAGAACACCAATGTTTGGTATTGCAACACTGATCTAACTTTAATTAATAACTGACAATTTCATTTCCTATCTGTGACAGTGCATTTTAAAGTGCCACAGTGATTTTCTTTGAAATAACAAAGCTTTGATGCAATATGATTTATGAATAGCTGTATATATTGTTTAACATATACCAGGTGCCTGTCAGTTACCATTTGTCAGTTTTCTATTATTATCTGTGAACAAATGTTCCTAGTTAAATAAAATTGGATACCTGAGGGCTATGAAAGGGTGAGTCTCTACAAGGGATAGAGTTGGCTTCCCTTGTGATGCTAAAGGTAAATGTTTGTCTCAGACAAGGAACATATGAAAGTCAGGCCAAATAATAGGTTTTTTACCTTAAGTAGAGTCATCATCTGCTGAATGTGAAAGATAGGTTCTGTAAGGTTTTTTTTTAATAACATTTTGTGCAAAATGACTGGGTTTTGGCACAGGAAAAATGGAATTGTAAAGTCTAATTCACAAAGTTAGTCTCTATCCTTCCTACAAATCGTTCTTTTGAGATCAAGCTACCTTTTAAAGTATTATGTAGGATTGTAACATTATTTTTTTTTATTTGAAAGAAATCTATTGAGCTAGTCGTACTTGAATGTCCCTTTGATTAGGGTGTTGAAGCAAAAACTCTTTTCTGGTTGTCTAAGGAAGGATAAAGGGCAATAGTCAAGAAGGAAATACACACAGGGAGACAGACAACAACAACAAAAAATGATTACACTGGAAATTTTACTTTTACTTACATTTCTTGTTTTGAGAAAATGACAGAGGACCTATTCACCTTCCTCTAGTTATTTACATTATTTTTTTCATTATGTTGATAATACCTGGAAGGATTTGTGAATAATCATTGAAACTGAGAATAGTGAAGGGAAAGGTTTTCTTGATCAAAGTTTAAACTTTTATTTATCCTTTGGATCTACCTTTTAAAAAATCAATTCCATTCATCCCTCTCTTCCTTTTTTTTTTTTTTTACTTTTACATCCTGTTGCTTCCCTTCTCTTTACCTTGAGTTTCTTTCCTTTCCTGCCCTACTGTGATTGACCTTACAGCCTTTCCCATTCATACAAGCACAGCGATTCTCTCCAGGCTTTCAAAAGATTACCAAACGCCAAATTCTACAATGATTGGAGTCAGGTGGGACTTGTCTAGAATAGTTTCCAAAGAGAAAGAAAACCTCATGCTACAATTTAAAGGGGAAAGTTTTAATGAAAGGGTAGGTAATATGTTCTAGGTATTCTGAATGATGTAATAGTCTCAAGGTAAAATTATGCACATGCCTCACTGAAGTCAGTATTCCAGATTTTTCTAAAGCATTCTATGATTTATTTCTATATGATAAATTCATTTTTCCCCAAAGGCAGTGACCTATAATGAGTCCAAAAAAAGAAAATAAATACAGAAATGGGAAATGAAATAGGCAAAGCCATATAATTACAAGTATGGTAACATTTGCAGTTGTCTTGTATAATGGCACAATGGTCCAACCTTCAAATATGGTAAAAAAAAAAAAAAAGATTATTTGACATCTAGATTCTCTATGAAATTATAAGGAAAGGTCTAATATGATGTCTATAACACTTAGAAATTTTTGTGTTTATTCATCCTTAAGTCATTTTCCAGATGAGAACCAGTTAGAACCTGAATATACTCAAAGTTAAAAGAAAAATTTATTCAAATGTATATGTGTATGTATGTTTACATACATACACATATATGTAAATAGTCATGCATATATGTATATATTATATATAATTGGGATATGTTTATGGATATAGATATATGCATTTATACCTATATGTGTATATGTATATATCTATACATACACATATACACATGTACTTATACATACTAGCTATTTGATCATGAACAAGTCTCCTAACAGCAGGAATCACTATTCTGTATTAGTAGAGAGAGTTTGGGAAGATTCATGAATATGCCCCCCCCAAAATAATATGGGGAAAAAATGTCAATATCTTATTTGTCTTCAAGAGTAAAGACATTATCCTGCTACTTTATATCATGTGAAAAAAATCTCAGTTTGTCTGTTTTGATTCCCCTTTCTTGTCCATTCATCATCAAGGGCTTTGCAAAGGCTAAAAGCTTGAGGCAGATTTGCAAGGTATCATCAATTCAGTTTGTCAACCATAAGAAAAATTATAGATATAAAACTAATTGATCTAAGTAATTTTATTGACCTGAACTGCATCTTTAACACCATTACCTGGAAAAGTCTCTAAAAAGTACCCTATGATTTTGGTGACTCAGAAACATGGACCATTATCTCAAGAAAAAATGTATGACAGAATGTCTGAGAACAAGATGGATGATATTTTAATGTACCCAATTATCTGTACAAATATATTTAAGCAACTCTGAATTTTCTGGACTATGGAAGTAGGAAAAATGCATCATGGAATAGGAATATCTATATGACATTGTGCTTCCTTTTTTCCTGTTTAACTATTACTTTTGAGTAAAATAGAAGCAAAAACAAAAAGTCTTTGTGCGTTTGAGTTTATTGCTGAAGTAAGGAAACTAAGGGTTATACAGGGAACCAATAGAGACAAGGGATTGGGTGCAAATATATGCTTCAGCAAAATGGTTTTTGATCTAATAGTTTCATTAAACCTTGATTCTACATAGAAGATGCAACATGTTAACAGATGACTAAATGCAAAATAATCCTGAGAGAGAGATAGAGTCAGAGACAGAGACAGACAGACATAGAGAGACAGAGAAGGAAGTAATAAACATAAATGTCCTTTTATATAGTGTCTGTGTATAAATACACACAGGGACACACATATGCACACACATACACAGAAATGCACATGCACATATACACACAGACACATGCTTGATGTCTACCCTATTCAAATATAACCTATTGTGAAGGATTTGTTTCATTATTTGTACTTGTATCCTTATTATTTTTCAAATTATAATTTAGTAAATACTTTTGATTGAGTAAATTTGATTTATTAAATTCTATCAATTTCATTCCATGAGTGCCTTCTTTCTTCTTCTTTACCTTTTGCATTTCTACTCATTTTTAAGGCTTAATGTAAATGCTGCTTTATCCCATAATTATTGTTCAGTTGTTTCAGTCACATATTATATTGTGATGCCATTTGGTATTTTCTTGACAAAAATACTAGAGTGATTTGTCATTTCCTTCTCCAGCTCATTTTACAGATAAGGAAACTGAGGCAAACAGGGTTAAGAGATTTGCCCAGTGTCACACAGCAAGTCAATTCCTGAAACAATATTTGAACTCAGGAAAATGAATTTTTCTGACTCTAGGTGCAGCACCTTATCTCTTGTGCCAAATAAGTCCCTTACAACTCTCAAATTCTGTGAGGTTTTGATTATAACAATACAAAAACCTAGAAGTTTCTTAAGATAGTCCGTTTAAAATATGAATGTGAGCCAAAAGTATGATTACACAAACATAAACTATATGATTCAGTGTATTCAATCCAATCTTATTTCTTCTTGATAGAAATATTAATGAATGCATTCCTACTGTGAAGGTCATTTCTCTCTATGTACATTAGTTAAGTTGAGAAGCATTCTATCTCATTATATTCCTGTAGTTAGAAAAGTTGAAAAAAAAAGATATTCTTAAGTCAATATTGATCATTTTAATGAGAGTGGTTCAATAAGTCAGTATTTACACAGTGTATTTCTCCTGCATGTAATGTATAAATTTTAGAAACTTGTATAACATATTGTCATAAAATAACCCATCAAACAACAACAGCAACAGCAAAGCCTGCAGCCCTTCCTTGATTTAGTATAGAGTTATTTGCCCATGATATTTTTTCCCCTAGACTCTTCAAGATAGTTAAAAATTCTGAAACACACTGGGTCATTACCACTAAACATGAAAAATAAGATGTCTTGTTGACAGATTCATATCATCTGTATAACATAAAAGACTCAGTGATTTAATTCATCAGTTTAGAAGGCTTTCTTCATTAGTACCCATCTTTCTTTTGAACTCAAAATGAAAACAATTTCTTTGCTGAACAGGCTATTATAAACTCCTGCTTAGCACTCTGTGTTTTAGAATAGAGAACAATGTCAGCTGGCTATTTTTTAAGTTCTTTTTAAGCTTCTCCTTGCCATCTGATATTTTATGATGGTATATTGATCCCCAAATAAAGGAGAATTCATAAACAAATCTTTAAACAGTTTCCATAGTCTGTGTTTAATCAGAACATTAATTCTGACAAACCTGGAACTTATTAGATTGGATAAATTACTAAGATTTATTAAACTGAACATTATAAGCTGAAAGGAAGATAAACTTTGTTTTAAGAGTCTACAAGACTAGCAGGAAGCACCAAAACTGAAGTTATCAGTCACTACTCATGTTAGCACCATTTTGTTTTAAACTATGAGGTTTTTGTACCTATTTCCAAAATTTAATCATAATAGTCATGGGAAATATTCCATATATTTTGTTTTAAAAGGAAAAAAAGAATTTTTTTCACAATAGGAGGCATATGGGTGAGATGCTAGTCATCATATTCCATAATACATTCTCAGTTAATTAAGCTGGTCAAAGGGAATATATTTAAATTTGAACTAATATTATGTATTGTATATGAATACATGATGCAAGGGGAGAGTTAGAGTAGGTAGAGGAAAGGAGGAAAAGGAAGAACAGAAAAGGGGAAAGCAGAAGGGAAGGGACAAAAGGAGAGGGGAGAGAATTGTGATTCTTTGCATCTCTAGTGCCTTCCTATTACCTATAGGATGAAAGATATAAAATACTCACTTGTTCTCTTTGGTTTTCAAAGCTTTGCACATGATTGGGTCCCCAACCTCCCTTTTCTGCCTCCTTAGATGTTAGTCCTGCTTCTACACTCTGCCATCTAGCAAAGTTCACCTTTACATTAATCACAAACTCTGTCCATCTCACTTCTCCATCCCTTTGTGAATATTATCCCCCATGCTTGTAATGTACTTCCTCCTCACTTTTCTTCACAAAATCCCTCTTTTCTTTAAGGTACAGCTCAGGAATGAACTTCTGCATGAAACCTTTCCTGATCCACACAACTTCTATTGCCCTTCCTTTAAAATACCTTGCCTAAATATATATTTATTTATCTATTCATCTATTTATTTATTCATTTAGTTGTTTGTTTATTTTTTTGGTTATTTATTTATTTTTTTGGTGAGGCAATTGGGGTTAAGTGACTTGCCTAGGGTCACACGGCTAGTAAGTGTTAAGTGTCTGAGGCCGGATTTGAACTCAGGTCCTCCTGACTCCAGGGCTGGTGCTCTATCCACTGTGCCACCTAGCTGCCTCTCTAAATATATATTTATTAAATTTAGATTTGTGGTGAATACATGTGTGCATATATGTGTATGTTATCTCTCTTAACAGAATGTAAAATCCATGTGCATAAAAATTATTTCATTCTTACTTCATTTTTCTCCAGGTCCTTGCACTGTGCCTGGAACATAATAGAAACCTAATAAATAACTATTGATATGCCCATATCTTTTGATTCAGTGATTCCATTCTTATGCCAAAGAGATCAAAGAAAAATGAAAAATAAATCTTATATGTCCAAATATATGTAAAGTAGGTCTTTTTTCTTTTGGAAAGGAACAGTAATCTAAGGGTGTGCCCAACGATTTAGGAATAGATGAGCAAAGTGTGATATGAGAATGTAATGGTGCTATAAGACATGAAGAAAGAGTTTCAGATAAACAAAGGAAGAATTATATCAGCTGATGCAAAAATGAAGTGAGCAGAAACTGGGAGAACAACCAACATAATACCATCATCACCCTAAAAATAAACAATTTTGAATGCTTTAAGAACTCTAATCAGCACATTGATCAATCATGATTCCAGAGGACTAATAATGAAAATGCTATTCACCTGATAGAGATATGATAGAGTAATATGCAAAATGGGACACACATTTTGGACATGAAAAATATGGGGATTTATTTTGTTGACTATGAGTATTTCTTACTAGGTTCCAGTTTTTCTTTGTCTTTTCCAATGGGTGTGTGTGTTTGGGGGGGGGGGTGTATGGTGGTGTAGGAGTGAGAAAAAAATTAATACCTGTTTGTAAATCCATGATTTATTGATGGAGGCAGAGAATGTAATGTAAGAAGCATTTGACTGGAATCAAGAGTGGAAAATGGATACATAAAACTTAGACTTGGGAATAGTATAGCATTATCCTGAACCTCATGCCATTCTTAATATTTTGCATAGAGCTATCTATAAATTAGATGCCTCATTATTCAATGAACCTAATGTCTTTTTAGATGTAAAATTATAATTGACAGATTGATTAAATGAAATATATTTTAAAAGAGTAAATATTGCAAATATGTTATTTTGGTATATGAATAAAATTACACTGGTCTAAAATAATGGATGGAGATGAAATTAATTTTATAAAATACTTTATTTATTTTCTTTGTACCATTAACATTTCTCTCTATTACAGTATTTAAAAAAAACTTACAAGAAACTCTGAACTCAATATTTTCTACATTTCATAGACTTAATTGATGATCCTGATAGCAATATTAAATTATCATTTCATGGTGTGAGAGGACCAGAATTCAAGATTGTTAATTGTGTCATTTTGCACTCCTTTTGGATATAATTATTTTTAGGCAACACATTAAGAAAGCTAGAATATTTTCTTTTTAACTCATTGATTGGAATAAGAGGACTTTATTGGAGTTGATTTATTTTTCATTATTTGAGTTGAACCAAATAAGCAAAGTATTAAAAACCTAAAATGAAACAAAATATCATGTAATAGAATGTAATTTTTTGAAAGTTATATATCAAAAATATTTGTAGCTATCAATTACATTTAAGAGTCTGGCAGGAAAATGAATAAGAATTCCCTTCCTAAATTTTCCCACGTTTATTGAAAGGACTTAAATTAAAGCTCATGTGTATCAGTCTATTAGCTTGACCTGTCTTACTGTATACCTATGTAACACAAAGATTTAGTGTGTTTTAAAGAACTCTATATTCTTCCAGAAGTTTCTAGATCTTGAGTATCAGAGAGGTCAACAATTTACCAATGCTTCCTTACCTCACCCTCTTGTCTTGAAATCCTCCACAGTTGTTTATTGGAAAGGATTTCAGATGTCATCTAATACAACACCTTCATTTTACACTTTGAGAAATGAGGTCTAAGAAAGCGAAGTTACCACCCAATGCCAAAGAAGTCAAAAGGTCCAGAAGTGGTATATAACTCAGGGCTACTTACTCAAGAAACAGTACTCTTATTACTATGTCTCCTGGGAATCTGCAAAATCCTTTGACATATAATAGAATTTGAGAAATAAGAAGAGGCTTTAGTGGTTTAACTAGTCAAACATCTTCAAAAATATTCAAAAAACTTCTAATTGAAGACCTCCAAGCATTTGATTGTGGAGGTCATTCATTCATTCATTCATTCATTCAATTATTTATTTATTTATCTTTCCAAATGAAAGTCATTGCATACATCCCTATTGAATTTTTTTTCATTACATTCAGTAAATTTGCCCAGTGGTAACACATACACCACCCAGTGGTAACACACACACTCCCTGAGAATCATATTTAAATGTAAATGGGAAATACTTAAAAATGAAATACACATAGAATAGAACATAAATCATACTAATATTTGATTTTCTAAGTCAATATGCTTCTCACAGGAATTCATATGTATGGTTTCCTGGACTTCATTCATATTGTAATATAATATATTGAATATATTATATCATATATGTAGATATGATATAATATATGCAAGTGTGTATGCAGTGTGTATATATATATATATACAGAGAGAGAGAGAGAGAGAGAGAGAAAGACAGAAAGAGAGAGAGAGAGAGAGAGAGTGTCACTGCTTTGGCCTATTAAGATCCTTTTAATAATTGCTTCTATTATACAGATTACTTAGGATCTAATTATGCAGTTCATGTGGACAACATGACATGAATTCATCTATAGGATCTATGTGTTTTCTTACTATCTACTTAATTATTTTGAATAATAAGCCACTATTATATGCCTTTTTTCCTGATATTTCCAGTTCAGATGTCATTTTCATTGCTTGAGAAGGTAAAAGTCAAACAAAAATGCACTAGCTTTGTATTCTCTCTTTTGCCTGTTTTCATTATCTCATGTATCCAAAGCAAATGTTCTTTCCCTTCATTAATCTTCCTTTCATTCAAACAGGAATCAGATCCAAACTGGTTTTCTTTGTATAAGGAACTCTGTTGTGAGGAAATTCCTTATATTTATTTCTGATAGATAGATAGATAGATAGATAGATAGATAGATAGATAGATAGATAGATAGATAGATAGATAGATGGATGGATGGATGGATGGGTGGATATATTTAATGCAAATACATGTATTTTATATTTTCAAATTTGTTCTAAGAATTTATCCCTCTCCATCACAATAAAAGATAAAACACCCTCTTGACTTGCTGTTGTTACATTTTTTTTTCTTTCTTGGATTTATTTGTTTCTTTAGAATTTTCCCCAAGTTACATGTAAAAAAAAATTTCATATTGATTTTTTAAAACTTTGTGCTCCAAATTTTCTTCCTCCCTCACTCCCCACCCTAATAGATCAAGCAATTCAATATAAGATATATATGTGTGTGTGTGTGTGTGTGTGTGTGTGTGTGTGTATGTATATATGTATATATGCATTCATTCAAAACATCTCCACATTAGTCAAGTTGGGAAAGAAAACTGGGAAAATCCCTTTTCAGCCAGAAAACCTATATTTCAGATTAGCTCAAGCCATGTCTTTATTTTTTAACTGTTAATTACCAGTATTTTTTACCTCATCTTACAGATCATTCCCTTACCCACTTTCACTTTTGGAATCATGATTAATCAAGTCAAAAATGTCATTTCTACTGGGCATGGTATATCAAATTTCTGAACCAAGGTATCTCTCCCTCACCCCTTTCCCTGATATTTGTCATCTCCATTTTATAGATTCTAATTGTGTCTGTGTGTATGTGTGTGTGTTTGTTCGCAATGGACACTTTGTTACTCTGATGAAACTTATAAACCCCTTTTCAGCTTATTTTTAAATGCATAAAATAAGATGAATAGATTTACAGAGGAAATCAATTATATTGAAATCCAATCATCTAAATAATAAGCAAATGGTTTTAAATGTCCATGAATACCATCTTAAGTACCCCTATTATATTGGAATATAAGTTCCATCAGGGAAGGGTATCTTATAGTTTTTATATTTTTTGATAGTGTTAAACAAATTCAAAAAGAAAGACCTGAGTTTTGAATCTTGCCTTAGTTGGGGCTGTGTGTCCCCAAGTAAATCCTTTAAGCTGTCTCAGTCTCAGTTTCTTCATCTGAAAGGTGATTACAATATAATAATACTCTTTCTCACTGAATTGTTATGAGGATCAAATAAGGCATGTGAAGTACTTTGAAAACCTTACAACATCGTCTGAATTGTTTTTACTATTGTTATTTTTATTATCATTACTAGTGTTAACTAACCCCCATGATTAGTGTAATTTATCATATAGAATAAGCACATAATAAATTAGTTTTAATATATTAATTCACTTAAAGTTAAAATAGGGGAGGAAATATCATAAATCTTGCAAAAGTCCATAAAACAGTACAAGATAGTAGTATTGTTTAGGGGAGGGAGCAAGATAGGCTTCACTAATAATATCTTGAACTGTCTTGGTGACAAATTTATCCTTTGGGATAATTTTATATTTGAATCTGATTTTCAGTTGCAAAAAAAAAAATATTGGTTGTTAGAAATTATGAGACTCCTTTCAGAAGACCATTACCTGTTATAGTTTGATTGAGTAGGTCCTGTTTCTCTCCTCTCAATCAATATGAGCATAGTTGGAAAATGATCCTCAAATTTGGGAAAAATCAGTTTCAAAGTATTTAACAGAGTTATAGTTGATTCATATGGACTAAAGTGTTCCAAGGATAGTCAAGGATAAGAAAGGAACAATAGATACTCAAGAAAAATCTTTTAAAGACACCAATGAAAACAAATCCATTGAGGACAGAAACATATTGTGTGTGTGTGTGTGTGTGTGTGTGTGTGTGTGTGTGTGTGTGTGTGTGTGTTTTAAGATACAATTGTGGATGCACAGGCAATTCACCAAACAATTTACATTTTATAAAGAAATACACAGAGAATGGCAACAAGTTCAGGTAACCAGATGAATATAAATGTGGTGCAATCATATAAAAAATATATATCATAGGACAAGATGGAAGAGGAAAGGCTGTGACCCTTGGAGCTCACAACAGATCCATCCACATACCTCTAAAAATGCCATAAGACAACTCCTGGAGCAGCAGAACACACAAAAAACAGAGAGAGATCATTTTCCAGTCAAAGATGGCTCAGAAGTTCAGCAGGAGAGATCTGTTTATAACAGGGTGAGAGAGGAGCACAGCTGGTGCAAATCCATACCCGGGCAGGCTGCACTTCCAGAGCTCTGGAATCTTTAGCATCAGCAGCTTCTTCTGAATTTTGGCTGATGGACCAGTGCCAGGGTCCAGCATTTGCCTGGGGGGGAATAGAGGATGTCTCTGTGGGAGCAGAGGCAGAGCACTTTGCCCAGGAAGCGTACTTTAGTGGCAGAGGCCTAGTCGGGGAGGGCAACAGGAACACCAAGCTTGCGGACCACAGAGAATTGATTTTGTGGATGATAATATGCTAATTCCATCAAGCACCAAAATATTCCTATAAACCCTTAAAAGCAAGCTATGCAGCCACTCTAAGGAGTCAAGATTAACAATTCACATAGTAAAACCAATGAAGATGGAACCTTCCCCTTAGACAAAAATGTTGCTGTTCAGCTCAATAGATAGTCTATCTATGTATTTACACATCTTAAGCAGACACAATAAATATTTTTGTGCCAACTTTTAAAATGGATAAGAGTTAAAGGAGAAAGCAAGATTATGGGTATAAACTACTTTAAGCATTATCAATGCTGAATTGTTCACTAGTTGTAGTATAAAATATATCTTCCATAAAATGATATGCTGCCTTGCTTTTTTTTTTTTTGGCAGGGCAATGAGGGTTAAGTGACTTGCCCAGGGTCACACAGCTAGTAAATGTCAAGTGTCTGAGGCCAGATTTGAACTCAGGTCCTCCTGAATCCAGGACCGGTGCTTTATCCACAAAACCACCTAGCTGCCCCCCGTACTGCTTTATTTTTGAAAAATGGACTGATCAATTAGCAAGCATGAAGAACAACACACAGGAGTATCAATTTGTGAATGATGATGAAATTTGAGGTAGTTTTTTTTGTTGTTGTTGTTGTTTGTTTGCTTGGTTTTTTTAACTAATTAAATTATAGAATTACACTGTAACTGGCCTAGGAAGCAACTTTACCAAGCAACCACTAGTTCCAATCCTGATTCATCCTAATGCTTATTGTATCCAAGAGATCTTGCGGGGCAGCTAGGTGGTGCAGTGGATAGAGCACCGGCCCTGGAGTCAGGAGTACCTGAGTTCAAATCCGGCCTCAGACCCTTAACATTTACTAGCTGTGTGACGCTGGGCAAGTCACTTAACCCCAATTGACTCACTAAAAAACAAAAAACAAAAACAAGAGATCTTGCAGCCTTCCCCATATTTTATCCTGATGTCTGACAATAAGTTCCCCATATATAACATCAATTTCTCCTATTAAATAAAAATTCATCTCTCCTTATATAAATGGGCTATATCTTGAGAAAATCTTTGAATAAGAGAGCTCTTTGTCTCTAGGACCCAGACATTGAATTTCTATTAAATTTACTAATAAATTTAATTTTCTAAAACTAATTATTGTTGACTATTGTGGAGAAATAATTAGAGACACTTGCAACTTTATGGGTATTTCCATCTTAACCATGGGACACTTGAATACAAAATTCAGGTCACTGACTTTAATACTGGAAAATTCTTATATTTAAGGAAATGCCTTAAAGCATTCATTTAAGTTTTATTCTCCCTTGTTTCTTGCTGAGAAAGTAATAATGATCTGGCCTGAAGTAAACCTAGACTCAAAGCCTTGGGTTGGTTCTTGCCAACTGCTAAATCCATATTGAACTGAATTGCTGAACTGGATTTGGGGCTAATCATTTAATATTTCTGAATTTCAGTTTCCATATTTGTGAATTGAAATTAATTTATTGGATTTGGCTGCTCATCTAAATATTTGGGGTCAAGTATAATGATACCATTGGCATTGTGGGATATTAACTCCCTGGGAGAGATCTCTGTTATCTGTCATTGCAGCCTGATTGAAAGATGTATATTCATAGGCCATTCATCCTTCCATCCAGAAATATTACAGTGAAAAAAAAAATGGTCACTTGATGTTTAAATAGAGTGGTGGTCCTGGAGTCAATAAGTCCTGAAATTAAAACCCACTTTTGGCACTTCCCAAGATTAGGTACTGGGCATATCACTTGACTTCTATATTCCTCACATACATCCCTAGAACATATTTCACAAATCTTAGATTGGATACTCTGGAACATAAATCTACTTTATTATAGGAAGTTGTCCATAGTTGCTAAAGGGAAATAATTAGGGTCATTATTTGAAAACATAGATTGCATTTCTCTTTTTCAGAGTTGGTTCACATATATTTAGAATTCTAACCATTCAGTGTGCTAGTGGCTTCCTCTGAGGCTCAGCTCCAGCTCATGGACCAGTGAGGAGGTTTGGTGGTTGGCCTGGGTTAAGTGGCTGTAGTCTCTGCTGGAGTTGGGTGAAGTGCCCTGGTTCTGAAACAGTGAGCCAAATCAAGTGGTGGTGGCCCAGTGGGGGAGGGGCATAGGTATGCCAAGCTTCTGATCATAGAGAATCAGATTTCAATCAGACATCTCCTTTTGACTTGAGGTGAGTTGGCAAAGAAAACAGTGGATGATAGAGAACTTATTTGGGGGAAAGATAGACCAGAATACACCCTCAGAAGAAGATAATAACAAAGTCAAGGCTCCAACATCCAAAGCTTCCAAGAAAAATATGAATTGGTCTCAGGCCTTGGAGGTGCTCAAAAGGGACTTTGAAGAGAAAGTAGGAGAGATAGAAGGAAGATTTAGAGAGAGGGAGGAAAGAATGGAAAGAGCAATAAGAGTGATGTAGGAGTCATGAGAGAAAAATCAACAGCTTGAAAAGTCAAATGGGAAAGGAGGTAGAAAAACTCTCTGAAAAAAATAATCGCCTAAGAATTAGGATTGAATAAATGGAAGCTAGTGACTTTATGAGAAACCAAGACACAGTAAAGCAAATCCAAATGAATGAAAAAATAGAGGGCAATATGAAATATCTCCTTGGAAAAACAGCTGATCTGGAAAATAGATCAAGGAGAAGTTCAAGTGTTTACATCCTTACTTGAGAAGATAATACTTCCAACTCATAAGAACACTTTCAGTATTAGGGCAGCTGAAAGGAATATACATAGATAGAGGGCACAAGTGTGTATTGAATATGAAGGGATGATATCTGTTAAGTATTTGTCATTGTTATGTCTGGGGCTGAATTTGAGCTTAGGACATTCTGTATCCAGGGCTGGTGCTTTGTCCACTGTATCACCTAACAGACCCATTACAACATCTTTAAAATAAAGTTAAGGGGTAAGGGAAATGCACTGGAAGAAAAGGAAAGGGAGAGGTGGAAGGGTGTAAAAAAGATCACATATAATAGACAAGAAAAAGCTTATAGAGTGGAGGGGAAAATGGGGAAGGAGTGGGGGAGTGAGTGAACCTTATTTTCATCAGAATTGGTTCAAAGAAGGAACAATATAAACACCGAAGTGGATATAATAATATGTTTTCCCTGAGGGAAAGTGGGAGGGGAAGGGGGAAAGGGGGGGGAGGTGAAAGAAGGGAGGGCAGATTGGGTCAGGGGGCAGTAAAAAGCAATGCACTTTTGAGGAGGGATGGGGGAAGAAGATAGAAAATTGAGTAAATATCAAGGAGAGGGAATAGGATGGAGGGTAATACAGTTAGCAATAGTAACTGTGAAATAAATTATGAACAGGATGAAATCAGAAGGACATATGAAACATGCAAACCACTAATAGAGGAAGAACTGATGGTATTTGAATATAGATTGAAGTATAATTTTAATTGTTAATTCCTCTTTCTAAAGTTATTCTATTTTCTTTCACAATTTGACTAATGTGAAAGATGCTTGGTGGGGAGCTAAATGGCACAATGGATAGAGCACCAGCCCTGGATTCAGGAGGACCTGAGTTCAAATCTGGCCTCAGACACTTAACAATTACTAGCTGCGTGACCCTAGGCAAGCCACTTAACCCCAATTGCCTCACACACACACCAAAAAAAAAAAAAAAAAAAGAAAAAGAAAAAAAAAAGAAAGATGCTTGGCATAATTTCACAAGTATGACATATTGAATTGCTTGATTCCATAGGGAGGGTTGAGGAGGGAGGGAGGAAGAAAATTTAGAACATAAAATTTAAAAAAAAATCAATGTGAAGAAATGATGAGCAAGCAGATGTCAGAGAAATCTGAAAGGACTCACGTGAACTGATGCTAAATGAGATAATCAGAACCAGGAGAAGATTGTACAGAGTAACAACAACATTGTATGTTAAACAACTGCTATAGACTTGATTATTCTCAGCAATACAGTGGTCCAAGATAGTTTCAAAGGACTCATGATTGAAAATGATCTCCAAAAAAAAGAAAAAGAAAAAGAAAAAGAACTGTGGAATCTAGCTGCAAATTGAACCATACTATTTCTACTTTTTGTTTTGTTTTGTTTTCCTTTTTTTGAGCTTTTTCTCTTTTGCTCTGATTCTTCTTTCACAGCATGACTAATGTGGAGATATGTTTAGTGTTATTGTACATATATAATCTATATCAGATTACTTGGAGTCTTGGGGAAGATGAGGGAGGGGAGGAAGGGTAAAAATTTGAGCTAGAAATCTTATAAAAACAAATGCTGAAAACTATTTCTACATGTAACTAGAAAATAATAATAATAATAAATATAACATGTAAGCTCCTTGAGAGTAGGGACTCTGGTTCTTTTGGTATCCCCACTTAGCACTTAAAACTTAGCACATACATTTCATAAACATTAATAAATGTTTATTGAATGGAAAAAAATTCTAACCATTTTGGAAGTTTTGGTGAGATGTTTGATGTTATTTCCTGTCTACTAACCTAGACAAAACTTCATTTAAAATCATTATTTTAGTTAATTTTTTTCAATTTAGCAATCATTTTTAATGTGCCTATGGTATGCAAGGTACTGCACAAAAATCAAGGTATACAAAGTCCCATGTCCCATTCTAAAGAGATATTCTTTTTCTTCAGGGAGTTTGAATTCCACTAATGAAATTATTTTTTATTTAATTAGAGACATGCTATATATTCCCTCATAATATTTACTCCCTCTGCTATATCATCACTTATATTTCTTTATTTATTACCTGCTTTTCCCTCTTTTATCTTTTCTTTGATTCACTGCCTTTTTGTTCTTTCTGTCCTGTCATGGGAAAACAGAGACCTAAGCATTGAGGTGAAATCAGAGAATGATCATATCTATTTGGTATAATATATTAATTTGGTGTAATATATTATATCAAATAGACAGACATGGTCTCTTTCTTACTTATATTTAATTCTTATGTCTTTGTATTTTTATCACATGCATACACACATAATACAAAATAGAGAAATACTATGTACGCTAAAAAGTAATTGCAAAGAAGGAGTTGAGACATAGTTGAGACACTGAGATATTCACAGGACTCAAAATTCAGTATAAAACTCGGGACTTCAAATGGTTATTTATAAATATCCACTGTTTGGCAACAACAAAAAAAGAATGAAAGGTTCTAAGGAAAGAAAGCAAACTTCATCTCATTATCATTGCTGAAGCCTAAGCCTAGTAAGCTATGAGTGTACCATGACTGGTTGGGTTGAACTTTCTCAAAAGGAAAAGGGAAGGTAAGAGAATAGCAGGGGCATGCTTCAATGTGTATGATGAAAGTATATTCATGAGAATTTGCAAAATAAAAAAGACCAGAAATAAAATAATATGTTATGACCCACATTGATTTCTGAGGAAGAAATGTTAGAGATTTTAGCAATGACTCAATAAGATGCTCTAAAGCAAATTAACATATACACCGATACATAAGGTCAATTTAAGTATTCATGTGAAGAAATCTATGGATCATATCATAAAGTATGACAGCATTTGAGTAAACATTAATTGAGATAGAAAGAGAAGTGATTTTCTTATTTTTTGTACAATACCAACCATCAGCAGACTATTTTATTCCAAGACTAACTACAAGAACCTTGCAGCCCAGAACAAGAATTGCACACTGAAGCATTAATACTTTTCATTTTCAAATTCTTGTTTACCCTCCTACATTTAATGCAATCAAATTATCCATTTTCCTTTCCATTATGCTCTTTATTTGGTTTGGTCATAATGTCTTCTCTTGGCAGGGGGGCAGCTAGGTGCTGCAGTGGATAAAGCACCAGCCCTGGATTCAGGAGGACCTGAGATCAAATCCAGCCTCATACACTTGACACTTAACTAGCTGTATGACTCTGGGCAAGTCACTTAACCCTCATTGCCCCACAAAAACAAAAACAAACAAACAATAACATTCAGGAAGAAGAAGAAGAGGAAGAAGATGATGATGGTAGAGAAGAATTAGGAGGAGAAGAATGATTATCACAATGACAACAATGATGTGGATCGTGATGAGGATGATATAACAATAACCTTCACTATCATATAATACTAATTATGGAATTCATTTATATTATTAATAAAAATACCTAACTTTTATATAGCCCTTTAAGGGTTAGAAAGTTTTTTACATGTATCTTCTGATGTTTCACATAAATTCTGTGAGGTAGATGGCTATTATTCTTCCCACTTTACGAATCAGGAAACTGAGGTTGAGAGTAATAAGTGACCTGGATAGTATATCTTCAAGTCATAATTTGAATGTGAGGCTTTATTACTCCAAACCTGGCACTCTATCTACACTTATATCTAGCTGTCTTATATCACCAATAAAATCCATATCTTACTACCATAATGGTTCCAATTTGCTCCCCACCCACCCACGGGCACTGGATAAAGTAGAGCCATTATATGTAAGAATGACATAGTTCCTCAACATTATTTTACATTTACATGAAATTAGCCATACTTTAAATAAAATCACCAAAGCAGGTTCATTTTTTAAAGACAAACATTGATAAGAATGTATCTTCAAACTAAATCATCCTTTCAAAGTACTTAAAATGTAGATCATCACATTTGCATTGAAATCTCTCATTTAGATCTTATCAATGATTTCCATCTGGTCTAGAAAATTCTCTGAAACCATATTTAAAACAATTTAGTAAGGTATTTCTCTGTGTGTATTATATATATATATATATATATATATATATATATAATGAAAAATTTAACCTCAGATAAGTAACTGTATTTGGAAGAAAACAAATTAATGAGCTCGAATCCATGAACTCATATATACATGTGCTTTATGAAAACATAAAGGTCTTTTATGTCTATGACTAGAAAAAATGCCTAAAATCAGTCTACACTGAAAAGAAACCACATTGAAAACATGAAATTTTACAGAGGAAAAAATCACATCCAAACCAGATGGAAAGCAGGGGTCTCATTTGGATGCAATTTAGGAAGGAACAAATTCTTCAAATAAAACTTTAATGATGAAAGTCAGTAGTCCTATTGGGCCTAAGGATAATGATGGGAAAATGAGGAAAAATGGATAGTGTGTTCTAGTGATACAAAATTATTACAGAAACTTCCACATAGAACAAAAATGAATAGCTCACTCAAGGGACATTTATGTCAAATGTTCTCAAAAACAGGAAAAAGTCTAGACAGATAGTTACAATTACTGGAATCAGTTTTTTTTTTAAATCTATAAAGATAAAATTAGAAAAATGTAGATTTGAAACACTTACCAGTGACCTTGTATATATTATTTTTCAACATTTTTGATGAGGCCACCACATGTTTAATAAGAGGAGGACCTAAATCGTTGATGAGTTTTCACTTACTTTTTTCTTGTTAAAGGCAAAGAAATCACCAACACCCAACTATTCTTCTGTCTACATGGCAGTACTGCTAGTTTTTTGTATTTCCATAGCTGTTCATTTTTAAATGGTGGTAATATAATTATTTTAAAATTAAAATTAAGATTCATCAAGGGAAGCAGGGCTTCAAAATGTTGGAAAGATCAATAGCAGACAAGAAACAATGCACAATCATTAACATAAAAATATACAAGGTAAATGTCAGAGGTTATACTTTGGAGGCCATTGGGAGTATTCCACTATATTATTGAAACTGGAATGGGGCAGCTAGGTGGCACAGTGGATAAAACACAGGCCCTGGATTCAGGAGCTCCTGCATTCAAATCTGGCCTCAGACACTTGACACTTACTAGCTGTGTGACCCTGGGCAGGTCACTTGGCCCTCATTATCCCACAAAAAAGAAAGAAAGAAAGAAATTGGAAGGGTCTTTAGAGGTCAAAAAATCCCTTGTTCTTATTGAATCAAAGGATGACAGGGACTTTGGAGGTCATTATAATCCAATCCCCTTACTTTAAAAGTGATAAATAGGGACAGCTAGGTGGTATAGTGGATAGAGCACCTGCCCTGGAGTCAGGAGGACCTGAGTTCAAATTCGGTCTCAGACACTTAACACTTACTAGCTGTGTGACCCTGGGCAAATCACTTAACCCCAATTGCCTCACCAAATTTTTTTTAAGTGATAAATAGTGAACCATAGAGGATAGGTGACTTTTTCATGGTCACATAAGTAGTGGTGAATGACAGAAAAAATATTGGAAACTTCTGATTCTACATCCAATACCATTTCATTGTGTCATTCAGGCTACCTCCCTAATATTAATTGATTGAATGCATAAGGCAAGAAATATGTAGGTTATATAGTTGAGTGATGACCTAAGAGTCTCTGTATCCTTAATGGTCTTAGATTGTAGCCCATTACTTCCCTCATTCTTCAGCACCTCTCTCTATGATGAGAAAAATAACATTTGCTCTACTGATTTCTTTTTTTTTTTTTTTTAGTGAGGCAATTGGGGTTAAGTGACTTGCCCAGGGTCACACAGCTAGCAAGTGTTAAGTGTCTAAGGCCAGATTTGAACTCAGGTACTCCTGACTCCCGGGCCAGTGCTCTATCCACTGTGCCATCTAGCTGCCCCCTGCTCTACTGATTTCTTAAAGTTGCAATGGTTTCTAATCCTTTCTATAGTCATTCACATATTTTATATGTAATAGAAATGTGAGCTTTATATTGTTAATATTTGAAGAAAAAACAATTAAGTTACAGAATTGTTGGTTCCTTTCCTGCAGATGAGAAAGACTAGGAATAGTAGGAATGATTGTAGTAGTAGATACTTATACATTTATGTAGTACTTTAACATTTTCAAAGAACTGTACCTATAAACATTCTATCTTCATCACAACCTTTGGATTTTATTAACCATATTTTAATGAGAAAACAGAAGCTGAGAAATTGTTACTTGCTCAGAATAATCCCTGAGACCTGAACTCAGGTCTTCCTTACATCAAGTCTACACTTTTATCCATTGTGCCAATCTATCCAAAGCTCCAACTGGATACATAATCATGATTAAGCCATATCATTATTATATTTACTACTTGAACTTTAGAAAGAACTATGCATAACACTGTGTGATGATCAATTATGACAGACAACTCTTCTCAGCAATACAATGATCCAAGACAATTCCAAAAAGACTCATGAGAGAAAATGCTATCCACATCATAAGAAAGAAGTATGGAGCCTGAATGCAGATTGAATCATAATGTTTTCACTGATTTGGGGGTTTTGTGTTTTTTCTTTTTGTTCTGTTTCTTCTGGAACAACATGATTAATATGGATATATGCATAGATGATTGCACACATTTAACCTACATCAGATTGCTTGCTGTCCTGGGGAGGGAGTATGGAAGAGAGGGAGTAAAAAACTGAAACTCAAAATCTTATAAAAATGAATGTTAGAAACTATCTTTACATGTAATTGGGAAAAATAAAATACTGTTTACCAAAAAAAATTGTTTCCATAAAAAAAGAAAGAACTATGCATTGATGGAAGAAAAGGAGTAATTTAAAAAGGAATACTGACAGAAATTTGTACCCACTCAATAGTGAAACCGTGAGATTAAATACACCACAAGGATTATCACATTGTTGTTCATTGTTTCATCTTATCCAAACAGCTCTAAATCATATGGTCCTGTGATCAATGATTGCTGAAATGACACAATTTACTGAATAATGGTCCAGCTTATCCATGAACCACATGACTAGATAAAGTGAAATGAGCCTTGTAATAATTGACCAAGAGGTCAATATTTGACAATGACATGGAAGAATCAAGGTTCTCCAAAAGAAACACTTGGATTTAATAATTCCACTGAAAATATGGGTATTGAGCCTCCAAGTGAGAAAAATTCCTTGCCCCAAACTTCATAATTTCTGGTTAAATTATCCATGCATTTTCTTAACATTTTCAATGATTAGCAATATGACATACTTTAGGACTAAGATAATATTTCTATTATTTAAAGTATGTGTGTTATTACTGTTATTGTACACTTACAGTGATACCGATCAAAATCCCCACTCCCACATCCTCCACTCCAGTGCTTTCTTGGTTGTTGTGGTTTTGGGGTATATTGTTCTTTACATTTACAATTGGGTGGAGGTTTATCCTCTGTAATGATTTGCACATATATCAAAGCTTTGGGTCATTACAAATGGATTATATGAACATCAATCTAAAGTTGGAAGTCACCTTAGACAGATAGATGCTTTCTATAGGACTTTTGAAATCTGCATCACATAAAGAACATTCTTCTTATAAGTATTTATTTCTTTTTTTGAATATTTTGGCTAAACTATTTTAAAATTATTTTCAGAACTAAATTATCTCCCACAGTGGACCCTCATGCCATGCTATTATTAAGCAAAAACATATTTTACCCATTACATGTATGAAGCAATGCAAACAAATTTTCACATTATTCATGTTTCATTTTTTAAATAAGAAAAATAAAGAAGGTAAAAATTGTACTTCAATATATACTAAGTTAATCAGTTCTCTCTCTGGAGGTAGATAGCATTTTTGAACATGAGTCCTTTGGAACTTTCATGGTTCATTGTAGTGATCAAAGTATATAATTCCTTAGAGTTGACCATTGTTATAATATTGCTCTTACCGTGTATATTTTCCTATTTCGTCTGAATTCATTTTGTCTCAATTCATATAAATCTTCCAGTTATTTTTTCTTGCTTCTGAAGCCATCCTATTTGTCATTTCTTATAGCACAATAGTATTGCATCTCAATCATATACCACACCTTGTTCAGCCATTTACCATTTCAAGGGCAACCCTTCCATTTCCAATTCTTTGTTAAGAGTTGCAGTAAATATTTTTGTGTCTATAGGACAGTTTCCATTTTCTTTGATCACTTTAGGATATAGATCTAGTCACATTATTGCTGAGCCAAGGGCATAGTCCTTTTGGTGTAGTTCTAAATTGTTCTCCAGATTCTTGCACCAGTCACAATTCCACCAACAATTTATTTTTGTATCTATTTTCCCATACCCCTTCCAGCATTTGTCATATCCATTGTCACGTTAGCCTATTTGGTGAGCATTGTTTTAATTTGCATATATATATAAAATCATTAATGACAGGGTATTTTATATGACTATTGATAGCTTTGGTTTCTTCTCCTAAATCTGTTTATATAATTTAACCACTTATGAATTAGGAAATTAGATCTTTATTAGAGAAATTTGTAACTCCCCCCAGGTTCCCAATTATCTTCTAATTTGGCTTGCATTGGTTTTGTGTGTGCCCAAACTCTTTTTTTTTTAATTCAACATAATCAAAATTTTATGTTTTACCTCCTCTAATTCTCTTTATTTCTTATTTGATCATAAACTCTTCCCTTATCCATAAATCTGATAGATATTTTTTCTATATTCTCATAAATTTTTATGACACTACCATTTATGTTTAAATCAGATATCCATTTTGATCTTGGTACATTGTTTGACATGTTGGCTTATGACTAATTTCTGCCATACTACTATTCATTTCTTTTTCAGCATTTTTTTGTCAAATAGTGATTCCTTGTTCTCAAATCTCAGATCTTTTGTTTGTTTAAATGCTATATTATTATTTTCATTTACTTCTATATATTATTGACCTAATATATTCATTTTTCAATCCCTTTATTTCTTATGCAGTACCAAATTGTTTTGGTGATTACCACTTTAAAATATAGTTTGAGACATGCCTTCTTTCACTTTTTTCATTGATTCCCTTCACCTTTTGTTCTTCCACTTGAACTATTTTGCTTTCTAGATTTATAACATGTTTCTTTGGTAGTTTGATTGGTACGACATAAAAAATAGTAAATTGATTTAGGTAGTGTTATCATTTTTATTATATCGGCTTGGTCTATTCTTGGGCAATTCACATTTCTCCAATTATTTAGATCTTTATTTGTAAAGAGGTAGGGGAGTAACAGTAATTGTGGATAATAAAAATGAAGGACACACATCAGAATAACAGAATCCACATATCAAGAAGCTGCCAGATGGCATATTGTATATAATGCTAGACATTAAGACGTTGTCTTCTTTATTATTTTTCAGTCATTTCATTTCTGTCTGACTGTGAACCCATTTGAGGTTTTCATGGCAAAGATGCTGGAGTGGTTTGCCATTTCCTTTTCTAGCTCATTTTACAGAAGAGGAAACTGAGGAAAAGAGAGTTAAGTGACTTGCCCAGAGTCATACAGTTACTAAGTGTCTAAGGTCAGATTTGAACTCAGGAAGATGAATATTTCTGACTCCAGAACTAGAGCCTTCACAATTCAAGATCAGAGTTCAAACCTTGCTTCAGACATAGCAAGTTATATTATCCTGAACAAGTTATTTATCCTCTCTCAGCCACAGCTTCCTTATCTTTAAAGTGAAAATAAAAATAGAATCCAATTTGCCATATTGTGAAAATTATATGAGCTAGCATATCTGTAACACCTCTAAAACCTAAAAGAATTAATTAAGCCCGAGTTCTGTTACATTTTACTTGTTTAACCTTAGGCATATCAATCAATCCCCTTGGCACCTGAGTTTTGTCTTCTGAAAGAAATTTTTTTTAAAAGGTTATATTGGGATAGATGGTCTATAAGGTCCCTTCCTGTTCTAAATCAATATTCTACTAATATTTAACAGTATGTATTGCCCCATCTTTATTCTGTAATGCATTTTCACCAAATTTCAGATTTCCTAGTTATAATTGAGTCAAGACCCAATATAAAAGGGGGGGTAGAAGCTTCATTTCCTTTAGGGTTCTGATTTCATGATTTATGAATCTTATAATAATTGGTTCTCACAATAGTTATTTATTTTTCATATTAGCAGTTCCTGATTTAAAAAAAAAACACAAAAAGAAGATTAACATCTTTGTAGGTACATTGTTTTGTTGCATTTTTAATTCTATTAGATCATAAAAATGGCTAGCTGACATGAAAAATCAGGAATTTTAGGAAATTTAATGTGATTTCAGTACAAGTGAACAATTTCATAGAAAAATATTTTGAAAGCAAGGATGCAGAATTACTATATATTACAGTTGACTTAGCTTGGCAGACTGAATAATTGTGTTATGACTTAAGGAAAGAAAGGTTAAAATGATGTTTTCTAACCTTGTTTACAAAGATCTTTTTTTAATAGAGTAAATGTATTTGTGAAAAATTATAGAGCAGAGGAGTAGAAAAAGATAAGAGTCAATGATTTGTATAGCATGTATAGTCATTGGGAAAAGAACAATGTTCATGGAATACTTTGGAATTAATGGTTGATTATCATACAATAATATTAAAAACATTCTATTCATAAAGGCTACACAAAATCACTCTTTTTTTAATAAGGAAAGAAGATTTTTGAGTGAAGATGCAAGAATACATATCATTTTTTTTTCTCCTTTTCCTTTATCCTATCACATGAAAACTTGCCAGAGAATATGATGTGACCACTACTTGAGAAAAAAGGAAAGAGGAACTATGAATATAGATAGGTTGTTACCTACTATACTTTGAGTATTAGCCTATGTTCTGCTGGGAAGATGCCTATGGGCAAAACATGAAAAAAGGGAGACCCAAGAATTGTGGGCTGGTTTTCTTTAATGTAGTACTTAAACTGTTCCTACAGAGCTAATTTTATTGACAGGAGAGAAAATAAGAAAGCCAGCTAAAATAAGGCCCATTGTGATGACAGAGCTGGACAACTCTAGAGAACATGGTTTACTGGATAGATTTATTTGTATTCTTTTGGATTGTATGTGCCACTAGTTAGAGACTTGTGCCGCAGGCTGTGTTATAACCTGCTCCAGATGGATCTTGTGTGCTGACTACATAAAATCCTTAAGCAATAGTGATTCTGTGTTACAAAGTCAGCAACAATCATGTTTTTGATAGGACTATCTGAAACAAGGACTTTTTTAAAATACATAAACCATTGGTTAATTTGATTTTTTTAAAAAGAAGAAAACAAATTGCTAGTATCAAAAATGAAAACGGTAAATGCATCATGAATGAAGAAGAAATTAAAGCAATTATTAGAAGCTTTTTTTACCTAATTATATGCCCAAAATTGACACTCTAAGTGAAATGTATGAATATTTAAAGAAATATATTTTGCCCAGATAATCAGAAGAGGAAATATGATATTTAAATAATGCTATCTGAGAAAAAAACAAATTGAAAAAGCAATCAATGAGCTTTCTATGAAAAAATCCCCTGTACCAGATAAAGTCACACGTGAATTCCATCAAACATTTAAAGATCAATTAATCCCAATACTATATGAACTATTTGAAAAATAGGCAAAAGAATACTACAGAATTCATTTTATGACAAAAATGTGGTGCTGATACCTAAACCAGGAAGAGTTAAAAACAGAGAAGAAAAACTATAGACCAATTTCTCCAATGAATAATTGATGCAATTTAAATAAAATAATAAGGAATTCAATAAAAATTCATTATTGGAGCAGTAGGATAGAATAGGTACACAACAAACAAAAGTAAATGATCATTTTAATCTAGTGTTTGATATACCCAGAGATCCAATCTTTTGGGACAAGAATTCACTATTCCATAAAAAATGCTGGGAAAATTAGAAAGCAGATTGATAGGAACTAGGCATAGACCAAGATCTCATACCACATACCAAGACTGTGTGGAAGTGGAAAAATGATTTAGACATAAAATGTGATATCATAAGTAAATTAAGGTAGCATGCATCAATGTCCCAATTTTACCACATCCCCTCCAATATTTATCATTTTCTTTTTCTGTCATATTGGCCAATCTTATAATTGTGGGGTGGTACCTTAGAGTTGTTTTAATTTTCATTTCTCTAATCAATAGTGATTTAGAACAGTTTTTCTTCACATGACAATGCCTAGTTCTGATTTCTTCTTTTGAAAGTTGCCCATTTATACCATTTTTTGCATTTATCAATTAGAAAATGACATTCTCATAAATTTGACTCAGTTTTTATATATTTAAGAAATGAGGGATTTTTTCAGTCTCTTGTACAAAAATTTCATTTTTACATGTTGCCCTAATTTTGACTGCATCAGTTTTGTTTGTGTAAACCCTTTTTAATTTGATATAATGAAAATTATGCATTTTACATCTCATAATGTTCTCAATATATTGTTTACTCTTAGATTTTTTCCCTTATTCATAATTCTGACAGGTCAAATATTATGATATTATCTTTTATACTAAATCATGTACCATTTTGACCTTTCATCACAATATGTTATGAGATATTGGTCTATACCTAGTTTTAGTCAAATTGCTTTCCAATTTTCCCAGTAATTTTTGTCAAATAGTGGTTTCTTGTTCCAAAACCTTGGATTTAGGGGTTTGTCAAACACTTGATTATTATTGTCATTTAATATTGTGAACCTAATCTATTCCACTGATCTGCTACCCTATTTATTAACCTGTATAAGATTGTTTTGATGATCACCACTTTGTAATCCAATTTGAGATCTTGTATTGCCCTTCTTTGACATCTGTAACCCCTTTCTAACAAAATGCTAGGTCCTCTTACCATCTTTGTCTGAGAGCTCCTGAAACTGCTACTGCTTCTCTTTCCACCACCTATTCCCACCACTGCTGTTTTATCCAGATGAACTTTGGATCCCTCAAACCCCATATTATATATCTCTCTTTTCTACTGCTTGTGTTGTATTGGGCTGGGGGAAAAATATATATATATATATATATATATATATATATATATATGTCTCATTCTGACCTTTTGTTGGCTCTTCTACTCAAGAATTCTATTTGAGGAGTTTTTCAGGGTTTTATTTTTTAAATTGTTTGGCATGGAATGTTAGGAGAGCTCACATGAATGCTTTCTGTACTCTCCCATTTTTACTTTCATTATTTATTTTAATATGAAAATAAATTGGTCTATTTTCAATTTCTTGCACAATTCTCTCTATTATACCCTATCCTATTTAAAGCAGTAATAAGTTTCATTCCTATTTTATAAATTCATAACATTTAAAACATGAGAAAAAATCCAATGGAACAACAATTTGCTTGTTCTTGAAAACATCAGGAGGATAATGTCTTGACTTTCAAGTAAATTGGGTCTGAATGACAAAGTGTTTCAGAGTTATCAACCTCATTCTGTCACCACCACCACCAAAAGTCACATGCAATAATCTGTGTAAATGAATAACACAATTTGTAAAGTAAACATCAGATCTCATTGATCAAAAGATGTATAATCAGAAAAGGAGATATGCTGCTCAAGTTGTGATAATGAGTACCCATATATGCATATAATGTTAATAGATTTAGTTGAAGGATTCCAGACATAGGAGCGAAGCCCCTGAAAAAGATTTTTGCAAAGATTTTGATCAAGAATTTCAGTAGTATAGGAACACATTAGGAGAACATAACCATATGGATAAGATAGGCAGTTCATTCATAATAATGAATTATAAATGAATTTGGTTAACCAAAAGCCAGTTTAGGCTGGGAAAGCAATGTGGGTAAATGTATTAAGCAAGGGCTTCAATAATAATTTAAAGGAAAGAGCATTTGGAAGATCTGGTGGGCTGGACTAATGAGAAAGAAGTTATCCATCCATTCAACATATATGAAGTATATTTATATACATAAAGATTTGGTTGGAGCATGAAACAAAAGATGATAGCCTGTTTCAAAAAGCTCCAAATCTTAGAAGACAAATAAAATTCCCCCCAAAAAAACAAACAAATGAAAAAGAAGCAAACAACAACAACAAAAACAACATGTGAATATGGAACTGGAAGACAACATAGATACAGAAGTTGGTGTGTAGCAGGATAGCTCTATATTTTTAAGATTCAGTAGATAAAGCACAGACCCTCAATTCAGGAGTATCTGAGTTCAAATAAGGCCTCAGGCACTTGACACTTACTAGCTGTGTGACTGTGAGCAAATCACTTAACTCCAATAGCCTCAAAAAAAAAAAAAGTAAGATTCAGCTGGAATTTTATTTCCCCTATTCAACAAAAGGTCTGGGATCACTATAGTTTATACTTGTGACTTGGTAATCTGATTAGCTAGGCTAACTGGTTCTATTACCCTAGGATGGAGACTAAAGAAGAGAGACTATTGAAATCCTGAGGCTACTTAATTATCCTAGTCTTCTAGAGCAGAGCTTCTTAAACTTTTTGCACTTGTAACCCCTTTTCACCCAAGAGATGTTTTGTGGGTTTATAGGTATATAAAATAGGTATATATAACCTTTTACTGTTGCCAAATTTTCTGTGACCCCCTACATTTAGGTATACAACCCCAAAAGGGTTTCTTGATACACAGTTTAAGAAGTTAGGTTCTACCCCCCCAAAAAAAGTTAGGTTCTAGAATACAAGTAAATTAGTTTTACCTGAATTAATATCTCTATTGTGGTCAACTTTGTCAACTGGCTTTATTCTGCAGTTACCAACCAGTTGAATGGTTATGGATATGGTTGGAGTGATATGTGTAAATCTAGGAAAATCACTTCAACCTCTATCTGCCTCAATTTTTCAATATAAAACAAAAGGTGATCATGATAACACCTGACTCTTGGGGTTGTTGTGAGTACTGTGCTCTGAAAGAAATTATATTTCAAGTGTAGCAGGCACCCAATTTAGGAACTCTTGACTTCTTTAAGTAGCTGCCAAAGTTGGAAACTCTATTTTTTTTCAAGTTTCCTGAACACTATCCTGTGCTCAGGGTACAAAACAGTAAAGAAGAAAGAATCCAATGATTCAAAATCTACCTAACAGATTCACCTAGGCCAGTTCAGGTCTCCCACAGCCATGTATAAACTCCTAGCACCACATCAAAGAAGGAAGAAAATAGTTATCCTCCTCTGGTAAATAAATAAACAAATAAAATAAACGAATGAAGCAATCAATTAATCAATCAATCAATTATTTAACTAATTTGAAAGCTGGAAAATCAATGGGAAACAAAACTTGCACAGTGGGATAGATGTCCAAAAGTGAAAGGAAAAGATAGTACTACTTTTCATGGGCCTTCTGATAGGCTACAAGGGTGAAAATTCTTCTTTAACAAGAGTCTGTCACTCTTGTCCCTCAGACAATCACTTTTGATGGTACCCCTAAGTCATTAGAGTGTCTGTTTTTATTTCAGTCTAGTGCAGTAACTTGTTGAGGCACCACTAGGCAAGACCACAAGTTTACTTACCTTCAGCGGGCCCTGTCCCTTAGCTTCCCTCATAGTTTGCTCTGCCTTAATTTTTCTCTGGTTGCTTATCACCTCAAAAGAGAGCTACTCACACAGGTGCTCTAGTACTCACCACATTTCTGATTACTGAGGAAAAAATATCTTTTTTGGCTCTCTTCAACAAGGGGGAGGTGCAAGAAATCATCCAGAGTACAAACACAAATTACACATGGAATAGAAAATCCTATTCCCACACAGAAAAAGGACTGCTAAGCCACAAACAATTATGGAATGATTACAATCAGTTGAGAAGCTAGTATCAAGGCCCATTTGAATCATGTGCAAACTGCTTCTTTGAAAGAACTGCTTATTAGCTATTTTCATTTCACTTTCAATGAATACAGCCCAGTCCAAAGCAAGAGGGTTCTTTCTTTTGGTTATTATCCTTCTCTTGAGGTGACTCCATCCCTCTCATCCAGTCTGCCTCTAGTGCTATTATTTCACACAACTATTCAGGTGGCTGATATCCCACTGCCCAGATACCCAGAACCAGGAAGATGCTTGCTGCTTTTTTGTTTTTGTTTTTGTTTTTGCAGGGCAATGGTGATTAAGTGACTTGCCCAGGGTCACAAAGCTAGTAAGTGTCAAGTGTCTGAGCCCAGATTTGAACTCAGGTCCTCCTGAATCCACAGCTGGTGCTCTATCCACTGTGCCACCTAGCTGCCCCTATGTTTGCTTCTTTTCAAGATTTTCCATTACCTTGTAGCAAAGGAAAGAAGACAAAAACAGGTGACACCACCATTTCAGTCACAAGCTTCCCTAAGAGGCAATGAGTTCCCAACTTGTAGGCTGGTCAAGGAAAAGGCATCTACCTGCCCTTTACTATTGGAAGTTCTGAGAATCAGTCTTATCCTTCAAGGGAGATAGAAGGAGGAGACCTGATGGCTCGGGATTGCTCCTTCTGGTTTAATATACAATAAAGTGTCATAGTGAATATCCTGGTAAGGAGGAAGTAGAGAGAGCATAAATGTTTCTGATATCAAATATGATGGAAAAGGCCCATCATTATTTATCCTCAGCTGGATGTTACACGAGCAAAGTGAATAGTTCTCACCAAGGGGGAGAGAGAACATACATAGATCTATGGAAGTTGTCCCAGCCCAGCTAGCCAGGTGCTCTTCTCTTAAACATTACTACACATTGTTGTAAGGGAAGGTTGAGGTGGGGAGCAGGCAGGAATTGGGAAGTGAAAACAAAATTTTAAAAAGCAACAGTTAAACATTTATTTTGAATAAATTTTGAATAAGGAAAATTAGGTGAATGTATTCTTATAACCATCATTGGAATTGAATCATTTAAAAATAAATTTGCAGTAGAAAGGAAAATAACATATTTAAATTATATTATAAACATTACATTTGAATTCTATTATAAATAGATTAATTAGGTGCTTGTGTATTCTATTTCCTTGTCTGTCACAGAAATTTGTCATTTGACATCTATCATGTAAATTTAGACCACAATGCCTTAGGTTTCTTTCTTTTGTAATATATCACCTGTGCCTAAGGGTGCTGTCGTCTGTTTGAGAGATAATGCATGTGAAACTCATTGGTGTTATAGAGGTACAGGAGGCTGAAGGACAAAAATCAAGAATATCAATTAGCTCAGTATTGCTAGGATATGGAGTGTGTGAAGGGGAGATAGTTGAATTGAGGAAGGATACAAAAGGCTGCTACTCTCAAACCATGTCCCCAAGGAAAAAAATGAATGACCTCCTCTATTTCACTCTGGCACCAAAGAAAAAGTAATTGATCTTCCCTCCATTCTCCATAGAGAAAGTATTTTTTTCACCTCTACCATCAGGCTGATAATTGTATAGAGCTAGATATTTTAAAAGGACTGGGCTTTGCTAAATTGAAGGATCTGGCTCTCCAAATTTACCAGTTTTGATTGGATGAATGATATGCCCCAAATACATAAACTTGGACATATGGTCATCTAGCTATCCATCCATTCCTCCCTCTCTCATTCTCTCTCTCTCTCTCTCTCTCTCTCTCTCTCTCTCTCTCTCTCTCTCTCTCTCTCTCCCTCCCTCCCTCCCTCTCTCCCTCCTTTTCTCCCTCCCTCCCTTCCTTCCTCCCTCCCTCTCTTTGTCTCTCTAGCTATCTATTAATCAATCTATATCAAAAGCATTAAAAATCAACTATCTGCTTTTAAATCCTAAGACTGGGGTTGCTTTACAATACACATTTAACTTTTGTAATATGTAAAGCAAATATTAAAGAAGATATTTATTTTTAAATGGACAAAAACACTTGATATGATATTACAAGCCAGTAATCCTAACTGAAGCCATAGTTAGAGTGCGAAAGGCACTGATAAAGGATAGATTGATGGAGTTGAACATCAGGGTTATAATGCTAATAACTGTAATAGAAGACCATACTATTCTCTTCTTTATCCACAGTAGAGGTACTATTAAGGTTGATTGCAAAGGCAATACAGATAAAAGTTTTTCTGGATTTTACAAAATTTCTTTTTTAAAAAGCCCTCATGAGTGGTTTATATCACAGTGTTTAGTATGTGTCAGATTAGAAAGGCATATGAATGAACAATTTTTAAAATTAAAACTTGGAAGATTTTCACAGAGTAGGATTTCAAAAAATGCAAGACTATTTTGTTTACTGCTTAAGATATTAGTGTGCCAAGGGATGGATTTCTCTCTCTCTCTCTCTCTCTCTCTCATCCACCTGCCCATCCATCCTTCTAGACAGCCAGCTAGACAGTCAGCTAGACAGCCAGATATCCATTTGTACCACCTTACTTCAAGGCTTCATCAACAATTGCCTCGATTATTCCATTGAACTACTAGTTATTCTCTCTGTTTCTAAGAGTTTTCCTATTCTAGGAACATACTCAGTGGGATAAAAATCTAGAAAACCACAGGGATTGCTCCTAGGAACTTAAGAAGTACCTTCCTTGTGGGAAAACCCCAACTTACCATCATCATGACAGGCGAAGACTTAATTGGGCCAAAGAGAAAGAAAGAGTGAGTACTAGGGAAGGGAAGAGGATAGAGAGGGTTATAAAATGCCTGAAGGAATCATGCTCTACCATGTGAATTGGTTACAGCAGACAAGTGGGTATTACAGCTATATATGTGCTATATATATGTGTGTGTCCATCCTATATGGCAGGTTCCTAGAAGATAAGAATTGAAGAATTGCTTTCACTTTTTCTGTCTCCAATGCTAGATTCAGTGCCCAGCACATACAAAGCAATAGATACTTGTAGATTGGTTCCATAACTCAAGTGTTACTATATCCAACATCCCAGGATGTTCCTGGTTACTAAACTCTTACTGGTTACCAAATTTCAAGTACTAGAATAGAAGAAGATATGTATTTTATGTTTTAAGAGGCAAACTCACTAATATAACAGGCCATGTAGCATAATGGAAGGAGATGTGGCCTAGGAGTGAGGAAGACCTGAGCTGAAGTCCTGGTTTCAATCAAGATTCAATTCAGTTCCAGAGGGCAACCCTTTAAGACTGTTCAGTTGTAGAATTGTTGTCTGTCTACATTGATGGATGGACTTCTTTTACTAGGAACTCAGTAAACCAATGAAATCACAGGGCTGGACCAAAAAGCAAAGTAAAATAAAATAGTTGCTCTACCTTTTCTCCACATCTTCTTGGCCTGTTTAGAAATTTCCTGCCTCACCAATGGGACTTTATTTTCACAGCAGAATTATGATAGCACAGTATTAAGAATGAAAACTTATCCCTCATATAGCAGTTCTGTCAGTAATAGTAAAATACTAAATCTGGTATTTTCCTTATGATATTACTAGTTCAGAGAGCATTGGCTTTGCCGCCTGAACAAATGAACCCCCAAGGGATTTATTGTTAAACTGTAAAACACTTTGCAATAATGCTTCTTTACACTTATAAAGTTCAGAAGATGAGGTAAAACAGCTATCTCTAATTAAGGTTCTTAGGCACTTGGATTATAAAAGGGAGCTGCAGATTTCACATTCCTTCTCATGCATGAACTTTCCCTCCCCCAAGAATATAGATTGAGCGAGGTCATTTGGCTGTCAAGTACTTCAAGATGGATGACCTCAGAAGGTTATTTATGAGGCTCTTATCAGCACTAAATCCATATGTGTGACTTCTCCCAGGCCTGAGCATTTGATCTTTGGCAGAACCAGATGGAGGCAGTCCCTGGTACGGCTTACTTAGTTCCAAATGGATCACTGGACTGATGCTTTTTTCTGTGCTCAGAAACATGCTGGGGTCTGCAGCTCTAGTTATGATCAGTGATTCACCTATGTATAGCCTATGGATGCCCTTTTTGTAAGAATGTGTTTTTATTTTTCAAAAAAAAAATCCTAATTGAAGAAATGCCACATTTCAGCTCAAAAATAGTAAAAATTTAGGTCTATTTTATAAATTTTGTACTCACTAAAATCTATCCGTGAAAGTGGACCATATTTTAGGAACCTGTGATTTAAAGATAATAAAATCATCTGAGAGTGATCGATTAAGTTCCTCTGATTTTTAAGTCATCAGCAAGCAATACCAGAGATAAGAACACAAATTACAGCTTGTAAAATTTGTACTCATGTAGACATACATGCATACAAATTTGTACCTTTAAAAAAAGATTAAAATAGATGATTCAGAGTCATTTCTCCTATAACCTAACTTTTTACTGAACATGCATAACCCCACTAAAGTATCACCAAGTACTCTAATGCTTTTAGGATATGTATTATTATCCTTGCACATATTTTTAAGAGAGAGTGAAATCAGTATGTTAAAAAAGACCCATTTACTGGCCTCCAGCATCAGAATAGATTCCATTAAGGTGGGCCACATGATTCCTTCTAGCCAGCATCTCACTTGGTTTGTATAATAGTAGATCATTTTTCACAGGCCTGTTGTAGCTCCCATGGATGGCATTTAGATACAAGTAAGGTATTCACAATGGGCATTTGATTGGATCCTTGATGATTCCAGCTGCTGGTGTAGCTGTTAAAAACCCAGCACAATCATTATTTGACCCCAGGCTGCCAATAGTAATATACACTACTGAGGAAAGCCTTGGAAGGTCCTTTATTACAAGTGAGAATTATTCATGTTTCTTTATGTAAAAAAAAAAAAGAACAAGAAGACATTGAATATTTTTAATCCTCTAAGGGAAAAGCCATCCATTTCATTCTTCTTCTAGAAGAGAGGCCATCTGATTTGATGTGTTTAAATAAAGACCTTGCAAAAAGAATAGGATGAGGGAAGAAGGTCCTTTGTTCTTTCACAATATCACCATGTAACTACTGGTAAAAGACTGAAGATCTTTCTTTTTTAGTTTCTCTATTAAAAGAGGTACAAAAACTATATGACACTGTGCCATGTCCTCCCTTAGCCTTCTCCCTTCTTTCTTTTAGGCACCAGAACATATGATCTTTGAATTTTTTCTCACTTTAGTACTTTAGAAACCCTACACTGAGCCTCTTCTGTGGATAACACAGAAACTATTCTCCATTTAGACTGGAGGTACTAATTCACTTCTGAGCAAAACCCCAAGGGGAAACTTTCCTCTTTTCTTGGAGGCTTTGTGTGACATTTTACATATGTTGGGACTGAAGACTAATTCAATTCAATCACAGATTGACAAAAATATAAGATTGGGAAGGCTTGACAGCAACTATCTAATCTGGGACTGAAGACTAATTCAATTCAATCACAGATTGACAAAAATATAAGATTGGGAAGGCTTGACAGCAACTATCTAATCTAAACCATATACAAAAGGAGCCCCAAATAACCAGTAAGTGATCATCCAGCCCTTAATTGAAAACTTCCATTGAGAGTGAACCTGAGCAAGGGGGCAGCTAGGTGGTGCAGTGGATAAAGCACCAGCCTGGGATTCAGGAGGATCTGAGTTCAAATCCGGTATCAGACACTTAACACTTACTAGCTGTGTGGCTGTAGGCAAGTCACTTAACCCTCATTGCCCTGCAACAAAAAAAAAAAAAAAAAGAGGGAACCTGATACTAACTGATGTCACTCATTCCACTTCTCGGGAGTTCTAATTATTAGCAAGATTTTTTTTAAAACTCAAGATTGAAATTGCCTTCTTGCCAATTCCACCTTTGGAACCAAATAGTTTATATTGAATCTTTTTTCAATATGACACCTTTTATCTTGTCTCCCAGCTCCACCCCCTTTCTCAAGTCTTCTCTTCTCTAGGCTAAACATTGCCAGTTACTACAGTGGATCCTCAAATGACATGGACTTAAGACATTTCACTAACCAAGATGCTCTCTTCTGAATGTTCCCCAACTTAGCAGTGTCTTTTTCAAATCAGAAATGAACACCATACACTCCCTGTGGTTTGATAAAGACAGAGGAAATAGAGTCAATTGCTTCTTGGTTCCTAGAAGTTATGACTATTTTTTTTTTTGTGGGGCAATGGGGGTTAAGTGACCTGCCCAGGTTCACACAGCTAGTAAGTGTCAAGTTTCTGAGGCTGGATTTGAACTCAGGTACTCCTGAATCCAGGGCTGGTGCTTTATCCACTGCACCACCTAGCTGCCCCCTGACTATTTTTTCATATATCTGAAGATCTAAAGGATATTTCAGTTTTTGTTTTCTTGTTTTGCTTTATATTAACACATATATATTTGACTCATACTTTAAATTAACATTGCAAACTCTTCCCAGAACTTTTATCATAAAACTATTATTTAACCATGTTACTTCCATCCTATACTAGTAGATGTAATCCTTTTAATCCAAGTATAAACCTTCATCTTGACAATTAATGAGTTCCATCATATTAGATTCAGGTCATGTTCTAAGCAGCTGAAATTTTTCTGGATCCTCTGTCATTTGCACATAATACATCCTTCCCAAAATTGTATTATGTGCAGATTTGAAGTGGGGAAAAGGCATACCATTTCAGCCTTTATCAAAAGCATCTTTTAAGAAAATGTTGAACATTACAGGGCTAAGCACATATCGCTGAGGCATTTGTGCCAATTTACTATGGAATCAATAATGACTGTTCTTTGAGTGCAGCTATTCAACCAAAATCTAATTGATTTTGTTCATGTATAATATATTTTTCTCACAAAGTAATAGGAACTGGTTTGTCAAATACTTTGTTCAAAGCTGCGTAAACTATATCTACAAAATTCCCCCTGTTTCCCATTTTATTAACCATGTCAAAAAAGAAAATGAGATTAGTATAGTATGACCTACCATTGATGAAGTCAGACTGGGTCTTTGTAATCACTGCTTCCTTTGCTAGATACTTACTAACCATCTCTTTAGTTATCTCCTCCCAAATCGTCACAAGAATTTAAATCAAGCTTATCATTTTAGGACTTTCAGACTGTTTTCTTTTAACTATTAAATGGGTAGAAGATTGATTCTCAACCACCCTGAACCTTAGTCTATTTACCTATTTAATAGAAACAAAATAACTATGTTCTACATACCTTTGAGTTTTTTGTGGAAGCCAAACCATATTTCACAGGATAACCAATCACTTTTAGACCCTTTTACCAATTACATTTACCTTGACTCTTTCTAGTATCATCCAAATTGGTATTTTAGTTTCCAATGTTTCCTCTGTCTAATCCACATGTAAAGAGTAAGTAGACCTCATATAATTCATAACTAATAAAATCATTACCTTAAAGAGTTGGTCAAAACATATCATTCTGGTGGTCCAGAAACTTCTGAGGATAAAATGGAAATTCCTCTATTTGGCACTTAATGTCCTTCACTGACTGGCATTCAGTCTACTCTGCAATCCTTATTATTTCCATTCTATTCACAATTCATTTTCAGTACACCATTGCCTTTATTTTTTTTTTACTTTTTCCATATACTTGCCAAGTCATCTCTTGTATCTGTGTTTTACAAAAGGTATTACCATACAACTGTTTCCTCATCCTCATTTCTTGCAATACATTGTATCCTTCAAACCTTTGCTTAAATAATAAGCCCAAATGTTCAAATTTCTTACCAGAAATCTTTTTTCCAATTGTATGATGTGACTTTACTCTCTTCCTTATGAAATACTGTTGAATTCATTTAATTTAATAAAGTTTAACATTTCCACAAAAAATATCATTGAATTAATCAATCTATTTACATGTTATATGTTCCCATAGAATGTAAATTCTTTGAAAGAAGGGGTTGTTTTATTTTATTTGTTTGTGTATTTGTATCCTTAGCACATAAATAGTACTTTTAAAAATGAAATGAATAAAGTGGAATTAAATTGAATCATAGCATTAACAAATTTGAGATTCAGACAAAGACCTCACTGATCATTAGTCCAAGTGCCTGATTTTAAAGTTGAAAAAAGAAATGAAGTTCAGAGAAGTAAAGGTCAACAGCTATTCAATACCAGAGCCTGGACTATTAAATGCACATGTATTGTTATAATTGTTATGGCCATAGAAATATTCTTCAAAATGTCATGAAAGGTTATATATAGAAAGGGAAAATCAACAGAATACCATTATCAACGAGGAATTTAGTTTCATGACTGAGAATGTGCGTGTGTGTGTGTGTGTGTGTGTGTGTGTGTGTAGTTGTGTTAGGCAGCAGTAGTTGAAAAAAGAATGTGAAAGACAGGAAGTATCAGACATACTCATCAAATTGACCTCCTTCCTTCATGAAGGTAAGTTGTAGGAATTTTATATGGTCATAGGAAACACTTCTTCCTCTCAGAGGTAACCTGTGTCTGACCTGCCACAAAATCTTGTATGATGAGTAACTTAATATTTATCACATTATTCTGTCCACTTTCCATATAAATTCCTTAGTCTTTATGAACTGAAGGCTTTAACTCAAAAAATAAGAACTAAACTCCCTGGGAAAGGATAGCAATAATTTTTGTAAAAAGTGATTCAGTAGCAGAAGAACTATTTTTCAAATCTATATCCATAGAAATATATATTACATAATATTTAATTATATCATTTTTCTAACTGTATATACTTACGCATATATATACATACATGCATCTATGTATGTACATATATATGTGCATATAATTTCTAGTGAGAAGTACATATCTTCTAATATCTAAAACCATGGGAAAAGAAAAGAAAAATAAATAACTTGAAAGATCAAACAAGTAGCTTTGACACCACAGAAGGATTATAAATGTTTTTACATATGTCTCTAGACCTCAATAAAAAAGCAAAATTATTTTAACTTATTATTCCTTATATTTTCCTTATTTTTCTGATCCAGTCTGGGTTTTAGTCCATATATATATATATATATATATATATATATATATATATATATATATATATATATATATATATATATATATACACACACACACACACATATATATATACATATACACATACATATACATATATATATATTTTTTTATATATACAGCTGCACTACACAGTTCATTTATCAACAACAAAAATAAGCACCGCCAATCACTCTGCTTGATGTTAGCAGGTATAGAAGAAAGAGCAAAATATACCCTGCCCTCAAACAGAATATACTGTCTTGAGGATAACAATCAATGACTCTGTCAGGCAGTTTCCAATGATTCTTGAAATCAGAGGGAAAAAAATTATTCACTTGCAACAGAATAATATTGTATTGTTACAAGAGTTCACTGAATAATCTCTCTATATCCCTAATTAATGGGAAATATAGGTGGCAAGTAGAAAGAGTGCCAGACCTAGAGGCAGGAAGCTTCATCTTTGTGCATTAAACTCTGGCCTCAGACACTTACTGTGTGACCCTGAGCAAGTCACTTAACACTGTTTGCCTGTTTCTTCATCTGTAAAATGAGCTTGTGAAGGAAATGACAAAGTACTCCCATATCTTTGCCAAGAAACCCTCAAATGGTATCATGAAGAGTCAGACACAACTGAAATGACTGAACAACAGCAAAACAACAACCCTGACTAATAAGGAAAAGGATATAATGAGATCATTTACAGTAGGAAGTTAGAAATTTAAGCCCTGAATGATATTTTTTCTTTCAAGTGTCAGCACAGCAGCTAGCAAACTTTGTCCTTTTGGGAGACAGAGAAGAAGGATGTTGAGGCCAGGTTTGTGTCTCCTGGGGTTCTTTTCCATTTCTCTGCTGTCCCTGGTTTCTTGCTTCTTAAATCTACATTTTTATCAAAGTCTAGATATGGGTGTTAGTTCTTCTCTTTAGTTTCCCTGCCTACATTTGAACCATTCAGGCATTACTTTCTGTCCCACACTCCCGCAAGATTTTCATAACCTCTTTTTTCACTCCCCTGATGGAAGCAGTCCTCCTCATTCAGTGTCCGAGTTTGGTGACATTTTTACACTAAAGACCCACAGAACTGTCAGGAAATGTAAAACAAGCCATTCCTTCCGATGTCTAAGGTATTTCTTGAGCTTTAGCTTTGGGATACCATGGAGTCAGTTGATGGACCCATTCATTTACATTTTCATTTGAACCATATAGTAGAGTTTATCCAGAAAATAGCTTAGTTGATATAGCTAGTTTATTTCCTTAAAAATCACAAATAATGCAACTAGTAGGATTTTTATACATTTATACATTTTATACATTTCATTCATTTCTTTGTACTTCTTAGTCACGCACACTGGATCCTCATCATTCTGCAAAATTACATCAGATTGGTGCTAATCCATCTTTTCTACTCCTGGGCCCCTGATGAATGAAGGTGGAGAAGAGAATTCCTAAAACCACCATTTAAAGAGGACACCTGGACCAGCCATATATTTCCTACCCAGATGTACTCCTTTGGACTTTGTCCTACTCCCATCCTAGGGATTTCCAAGCATTCCATTTCCTGTGTGGTGTTTTGTGGGGTTTTTTTTACACCTTCCTTTTGTGTGTTGTCTTTTCCCATTAGACTATAAGCTCCTTGTGAGAAGGCGTCCTTTTTTTATTTGTATTCCTAGTACCTAGTAAAGTACCTGTCACATAGTAACCACTTAAGAAATGTTGACTGACCAACATATTGATCTGTTTGTTCTTAATAAGTTTTTTGGGGACACTGCCCTAGTAATATAAAATATTGTAGCTCTCGTTGCATAATTTCCTATTGCTAAAACAAAAATTTGGACTAATTTTTGTGACTTTTTAGAATACATGACAGTTTGATTATGGGTTTTAACTGGAATTTGATAGTTATGTTAATTAGGATATTTGACTATTTTATTTGGTTATTGAAAATTGTTTCTTCTTTCAAGAATTGGATTCTCATATATATTTAGCCACTTATCTTTCAGATAATGTCTCTTACTCTTATCCATTTATCAAAATTTCTAATTGACTTTGAAGTCAATTGATGTCCTTTTCTCTCCTCCTCCCCTTCTCCTCTTCCTCCTTCTCATCCCCCTCCTCCTCCTTCTTCCCCCCTCTCTCTCTCCCTCATTCCTTCCCTCCCTCTCTCCCAGGTTAACAGGCAATGATCCAACATACACTTGGTGACCTTGTGTTCTTTGATGTCTGAGAAAGCTCTAGGTATTTTACAACACCTGTTTCAGCCACCTTCATGGCTGAAACAAATTGTTCTCATCTATCTATTCCACCAAGGGGAGGTCTTCATATGATTGGAGTAGACACCCCCCAAAAAACTCACCAGTGTATTTAATGACCAACAGTTACCCTCAACCTAGTTAAACTTGTTTTCTGGAATGACTTTTCATGGTGTGACCACTGCACATGCTATAGTTTCTTGGAGCCACAGGTGAGAGTTGAATGTCAGGTAAACACCAAAAATGAATGTGCAGCCCTGAAAAGGCCTTGGCAAGAACACATACCAGAGGTTCTCATTCTTCTTACACACCCTATACTTTGTGTGTCTATAGATGTGTCTGTCTGTCTGTCTGTCTCTCTCTCTCTCTCTCTCTCTCTCTCTCTGTTTCTCTCTGTCTCTCTATGTGTATGTATGTCTTTGTATGTGTATATATATACATATCTATACATACATACATATATATATATAATTAAATTTATTTTCTCTCCTAAATATTTTTAAAAGTTTTAGTCTACAAAGAATATGTCCCTTATTTCTAGCTGTGAAAAATAGCATAGTCCCTTCTACTCTAGTTGCTTTTATGGTATATGTATGTGTCTTATATTTAAGTAATTGATTTTTGTGGAGTTTATTGTTGTGGTACTTTGTTCTATTTCTACTTTTCATCAAACCTCTTTTTTATTAAATTAAAAACACTTTCTCCCATATTTAGTCTTTTTTTTATTCATTTGTATTTGCTTTATTGTGTCTTGGTTTCTCATAAAGTCACTAGATTTCATGTGTTCAATTCTAATTCTTAAGCAATTATTTTCATTAGAGAGCTTTTGTACCTCCTTTTCCATTTGGCCAATTTGGCTTTTCATGCTGTTGACTTTTTTTCCTCATGTCTTTCCTGCCTCACCCTCATTTCTTTTTTCATTTTTTCCTCTACCTCTCTAACTTTATCTTCAAAGTCTTTTTTGAGTGCCTCTATGGCCTGAGACCAATTCATATTTTTCTTGGGATCTTTAGATACAGGGGCCTTGACATTGACATCTTCCTCTGAGGGTGCACCTTGAGCTTCCTTGTCACTAATGCCAAGGGCTCAGCCTTTTCACCAGACTGTGAGCTTAGTTCCAGATGACACTGGTGCTGTAGCTTATTCAGAGGCTCGGGGGGGATGGGGTCTCTTTCTTTGCCGAGGTCTTTGTCAGACTGGATCTACGTCAGGGTGACAGTGGGGTTGGACTCCACTCCTGTCTCGGCAGAGGAGCTCCCTTCTTCTGACCATCCAAGCCATCCTTGGTTGGAAGATGATTTCAGAACGTTCTTCTGTGGGTTTTCCAGGAATTGTCCTATGGCATTATGTGCGTGTTTTTTGGATCATGTCATGATTTTGAGAGCTCTCTGCCTTTCCTCTGCTATCTTGGCTCAACCCCAGAAGTCTCCTCCCATATTTAGTCTTACTGGGCTTGTATGTACATTTGTTTCCATCTCATTTTGTCTAATTAGTCTGTTGATACATATCTTTCTCCCTCTTCAGTCTCAGGTTCTTTTGGTCTTTGTCATTATTAATTTATTGAATAATATAGGAACTGGAAGTACAAGACCTTCAGTCACTTTCTAAATGAATCTTTTGGTTTGTATTGCCTTCATTTTTCCATATGGATTTTATTAGTTAACCTAATTCTATAAAATGTCTAACATTTTCATCATTAAGTCTATATCAGTAAATCTATAGATCAATTCTGGGACCATTCTGTGGAGGCTATTGGTTGAATTACTGACCTATGGATTGATTTCATAAGTTCAAAGTCCTGTTATGAAAAATATATCATGAGTTTGCTGGGCATCTACATTTCCCATGGACCAAATGGTGATGGACCTCTTTCATGCTAGTTATCATCTATATTATATGCAATTTTTTCACTGTGACTAGATATTATTTGCACCTTTGCTTGGTCAATTACAATGATGTAATTGACTTAGAGTAGAAAAGTTAAAACTGATCAAAATTTGTACTCCAATTATTAACAAATACATTATTTGTTCATAGCCACCTTATAGATACAGCTAATAACTGATACAGTTAGGTCCTGATTAGTACAAATAATGAAACACCTGAAGTGGGAGCATTATTTAAATTCACATAGTTGTTGTTTTTTTCCATTGGGCTAAAACAAATGGCCATATTTGACATAATTATAACTTGAAGGTGAGTGAATACTTCAGAGGATTCATTATTTGTACTAATTGGGACCTGAGTGTAAATGTATCAGATTCAACTGAAATAGCAGTTAATAAGCAACTACTATATGAACATCTCTATGTTTTGTGCTGTGGGAGATATCAAAGGGTTAATACATGGGGTGCCTTCCTTTTTGCAGCTTATCTCTAGAAGGGAATAAATGGAGACATAACACCAATGATTATTGAATTTTCATGATTTGTGCATGCAAAAGGATTCCCTGGCTTGGTCCCCTTGTAAATTGCACATCCTAAATGTTTTTCTGATAATGCATAAAAGCCACTACATTTTCTACTGCAACACTAGCCACTTAAGAAGACAGAATTGTATTTGAAAACTGTTTTATTGTGTACCCTTTAGTCAGGCAGCTGGCAAAATTAGAATTTAGTAGCTGTGCTTATTGAAATTTAACCGAGAATCATGCAAATTTTATGGAACAAAGGTTGATTGCCCAAATTGCTTGGTATGCAAGATGAAACATGACATCTGGTATTTGTTTTAATTAATATGCATTTATCTGATAATACATGGGTAATGGATCTGTTGCTGAACCAATCCTTGTGTCCTGTTCTGGCAAGAACACTTAGAAGTGACATTAAGTAGGTATTTTTTTGTTTAATAAATAATGCAATTAACTCAGATGTGTATTTTTTTTGTTAAGAGTAAGATTTAATGGAAATGTAAACTTTGTATATCTCAAAAACACATTTATTTTGAGTCTCATACTGATTACTCAATACGCAGCAATGTAAACTCAATGTTAGGCTTGGACAACGAAATTTAAGATAGTGCTTATGACTTGTTTTAATAAAAAGAGTTTTAAAATGCTAATCATTGAAAAGAGTGTAAATTTAAAAAAAACCTCTAATGCCGTTCCACTCTCAATTATGCTGATAATTCAAAACATTGAGATTCTTTGCTGCCCAGGACAACATCAATTCTAGCACTATGTTGTTACTGAAATGTATTTGAAAGTTAGCTCAGTAATGGAAAATAGCTCTAAGTGTGTTGGGAGGGGGGGGGAACCTTATAAAATACCAATTTCGTGGCATTGAGATCTTCTAGTTGATATACCTCATCTATTTCCATGGTTTCACATTTAAAACCTTATCAAGAAGACCTAGCAAGAAGAAAAGGGAAACCTGTATAGTGACAAAGTTATGAAAATCGCCTCTAATGATAAATTCAATGTTAGTTCCCATTACCCAATAGTTACCCCTCCCCTCATTTAAGAGGAGAGAGAGTGAAGTGATGGAAGCTGTTCAGTAGATGGTTGTTGTATTATGACTTTGTCCCTCTATTCTGGTGTTTGCTATACTTGGGCTCTGAAGCCATTGAAGCCACAATCTATGACCAGTGAAGATAAGTTCAGAGACTATATGCTAACCACAAAAGTGGACAAATAAAATTCTAATTCCAACAAAGAAGAGTCAAATTAATTCTAGCCTCCCATCCTAAGGTTGTCAAAAAGTGATGAGCTATTCATGACAATATCATGAGACCATTGTTATAGTAATTTGGATGTTGTCTATCAAAATCCAATCAGCATGTAAAATATTACTGAAGTCTTTTATAATTTGGAAGAAAACCATCAGTGGTGGGGCGGGGGGGGGGGGTTAGTTATGGTTAACAGACCATCCAAACATGCATTTAATTCAACAAATTCAGGTTATGCTATTTAAGAAAATTGGGAGTCTAGACATAAATGAAGTTTATTGGATATCACCAGGAGCAGACTATCCCTAGAAGACAACAGGAATTCCAATCTATGGGAAGTAGTAATGAAATAGTAATGTAGTGATACAAAGTGAGATAATAAAACATCCTTATTCTCAAAGAGATCAGTCTCTGCTTGGGAGCATAAGACAGTTAATAGAGACTTCTAAGGTCATCTAGAATAACCCTCTCAGTTATCATAATCTACATAGACAAAGAAGCCATATCACAGAGAGGGTCCAAGGTCAAATGGAATAAGTAGAAGATTTGGAATTGAAAGTCAGGTCCTCTGACATCAGATTCAACACATTTCTTTCTACCATAGTGCTTCTTAGTAAAGTTGCTGTCAAGACATCATAGGAGCCAATTTTCTATAGACTGGACCAAGCACATAAAGATCTCTTCAAATTGATGTCAATGATATTAAAATGAGATCATGGGCCCTTATTGAGTGGCATTTATGGAAAGGTGAGGGAAATGTGACTACAAGTGTCATGAAAAGAGAAAGAGAGAGGAATTTACATGGGTGAATATAAAAATAAGAATCTGGGGTGTGTGGGGGGGGGTTGGAATTTACCTATGTATCCACATAGTGAATGACTGCTACCCATAATGGTTAGCTGGAAATATGTAGACTGATAAAACATTTAGGAAAGTCAGATTTTTAGCTCATATTCACTTTCCAGAAAAACCACAATGACTGACTTGAAGTTAGCTGGAATCAACATTGAGTCCCTTCATTGGATACCTACCTTCAAGGAGAATCCAAATATCCACTTAATAGCAATGTCATAGAGGCAATTCTCATTCACATATTTGTTGGACCTCAAAGGCTTCCTGTCAAAGATTTTATAATTATATGAAATAGAAGTTGTACACCTCCTTGTTAGAATCCACTCGGCAAAGAAAACAATAGTCCAATACTTCATTAGATCTATTGATGTGGATACTCACTCTAACATGGTAAAATGAAATCCAATTAAATAAACACATTTTTATAGGTCCATGTTAATTATCAGGTACTATTTTAGGTTCTATGGGTGCAAAGTAGTTCATGTCCTACAGAAGGTTACATTCTGTTAGAAAACACATATTAGTTGGGGGCAGCTATGTGGTGCAATGGACAAAGCACTGGCCCTGGATTCAGGAAGACCTGAGTTCAAATCTGGCCTCAGACACTTGACACTTACTAGCTGTGTGAACCTGGGCAAGTCACTTAACCCTCATTGCCCTGCAAAAAAAAAAAAAACACAAAAAAACAAAAAAACTACCCCAACATATATTAGTATATGCAAATATTCATTTTAAATAAAAGGTAATTATAGGTAAAAAGACAACACTTGGGCAGATCCAGAATAGTCCCATGTAGAAAGTACTACTTGAACCAAGGTTTGAAAGAAACCAGTAATTCTATAAAGCAGAGATAAGGAAATCCCACATTGTTGCTTAGTATTTTAGCATTTGGTTGCTTTGTCTATCCAAAAATGCATCCTGTGGCTCTCTATATTGAGAAGGCCCTATCCCTGCTTCACAGTAGTCCTTGGCTATTTTCTTAACAGCTGTCCTGATGTAGCTTCAGAGAGAAAATATGCCACTGACAATTTGATTCTCCCTGACTATTGTGTTCCTTTATGCACAAATTTCCAGTTCTGGAAACATGCTTAAATCAACCATCATTACTCCTGAAAAGAGTGAGTTACTTTAACTTCCTATGGCTTTACTCACCAATCCATACTATTTGAAGACTAATATATTCATTCCTGGCCCCCACTCCCTTTTATGTGATATCTTGTTTTGTTTTGTTTTACAACTTGAAAACCAGCGCAGCAAGGGCAAAGGCTATCCTCTCTTTTGTCTCTCTATCCATGCATTGCAAAGTGATTAGCTCATAGTAACTGCTTACTATGTCATTTCTTCCCATTCATTCATCTACAAATTTATGTGAGGGGGCAAAATTGCAAACGCATAATGACGGGATATGTTATGTTATATGTAAAGAAAAGTAAAAAGGGCCGTTTGATTGGACCATAAAGTACAGGAATGGAAGCCTTATATAATAAAATTTTAAACGTAGCTTGGATCTAAGTTAAGGGAATGGTAGTTCATATTTCATTCTAGAGTTAATAAAGAGCCATTACAGTTCATTGATTATAAAAGGTGCATGATTGGATGATAAGATTGAATATAGTATTTTACATAAATATAAACATAGATGATCTCTACTTTTATATGCACATGTCTCCTTTAATAAAAAAAAAGTTAATTAAAAGATCAAGAGGGCAATTGAAACAGGTGTTAGCTTAGACTTACAAAGTTTCCAATTGTACTTTTAACTTTATTTTTTCAGTCAGTAATGAATGTGGTCAGTTGCCACTGGATGATTTGATCACATATGCAGATAAATGCTAGCCATTTCTCTCTCTCTCTCTCTCTCTCTCTCTCTCTCTCTCTCTCTCTCTCTCTCTCTCTCTCTTTCAGATATGTGAGTACACACACACACACACACACACACACACACACATATATATATATATATACTTTGATTCATTAAATGATCATTTTTCCTATCTGGCATCACTTTCTATCTATATGTGTGTATGTATGCGTGCATGCATTTAAAAAAAATCAGGAATGCTATAAAATAATAATGAAATAGCAACAAAAATACTTCAGTGTGATACAGGTATATACTTATATAACACACTTGTGTATATATTTATGTATATATAAAATATATGCATGCATAAGTACACATTCATATATTAGCATGACATGAATGACAGAACACAGGACCTAGTGTTAGGAAGAACTCAATTTAAATTCTGTATCAGACATTTCCTAGCTGTATGACTTTGGACAAGTCAGCTAACCTCTCTCAGCCTCAATATCTTTACCTGTAAAATGGTGATCATAATATTTTCCCTTTTCTTCAGGTTATTTTTAGGGTTATTGTGAAGATAAATATCATAATATGTGTAAAATTATTTGAATAACTATTTTATTTTTATTGTTTTGATGATAAATGATGGCTGTTTTATGAGAGATAGGGGAGAAAGAAAATAACAAAAGAAAAAATCTTAGTCATTCACAAACATAGTGACACAGATGGAATGAGGAAAAACAAGATGGAGTCAACGGTTCCCTTAATTATACAATAGACTTATATGGAGATATCACTTCCTTGCTATTTACATAATCAGAATGGGATTTTGCTAAGGAAAAGAGATTCTCTATCTCCATTTTAAAACATTACATCATAACAAGTGTTATCTTCTGATTTTGAGGAACCAGAACCTTTGAGTTTCTAATTTAATTTGGTTACTGAAGCCATTTTGGCAGCTGACATCTACCAGTCATGCAATTGGGGTCCAAAATATTGTTTATCAAGGAACTTATGGCAGGAGCAAATGCGAAACCAGCTGGTATAAAGTTGATCTCTTTACCGTAATCTACTTTAGAGATAAGACAAGACCATTGACTCAAATTGTTCCTTTGTCTTTCAGTGCAAGCATTTCATTTCATGAATGCCCATGAGTTATGGAATGTCCACTTATGTACATATTTATGGAATCCAAAAATCTGTTATAGATAAAATAATCCAATTTTGTTGGAAAACTCTTGATTCTTATAGGCAAAATCTGAATCAACTAACTTTGAAAACCAGTAGAATACCAAATTGCCTTGGGAAAAAAAAAAAGGTTCAATCTATATCTGTCATGGTTTGTTTACAGTATATGTCATCTTATAGCTGTTTCTTTATTGAAGAGTAATCTAAATGGAATCTGCTGATGAAAGATGTCATGACACTTTAAACACATCTGTCTAGCTCAGGTATGTCAATAATAAAAAAAACAGTGTAATTCCTTGATGACAGATAGCATGAGAGTATAAAACCATCTTTCTAGCTAGGTATGCCAATAGTAAACACAATGTTAACCTTTTAGTTACTAGTTGTAAACTCTGGCTCTCTTTGAAAGTCTCCATGGATGGGAAAGGAAGGAGAAATTGCAAGTAGATTTTTCCAAGATTTCAGTATTTTATTTTTTTTACAAGTTAGCCATTAAATATAATTTTCCATTTGTAAAGAATAAGTTTTAACAGGATGTGCTTAGGAAAGAAACTTAGTTAAGGCAGCATGGTAAACACAAGAGTTTTGTAAAATAATTCCAGTTAATTGTATTCTAGTCTATGTACATTAACAGCCCCTCAATTTCTTCTTGCAAGTATTTGTAAATGAGTATATGGAGACAGGTTGAAAGTGTATGAATGGCATAGAAAAAAAAAAAAGCTGCCTCTGTCCTCAGTTCTCTACCTCTTTTTTTTTCTTACTCCCCTCTTCATTCACTATTGTAATGCTGTTTAATATCAACCATGTGTGCTTACCTCAAAGCTATACCTCTAACTGCAAACTCTCTCCTGAGAGAGTTGAGAGACAGAATTCTTGCATAGAGTTGTATAGAAGAATTTAGAACTACATTTCACAAGTATACTCTGCATATACCAGTAGTGTTTTCAAACTCAACCTATCCAAAACAGAACACATGTTTGTACTCCACATTCCCTAACTTGGTCCTCTTCCAAACTGCTTTTTTTGTTTTGTTTTGGTTTGTTGGTTTGTTTTTTAAATAATATTTCACCATTTCTCCAGGCTGTTTTCACAAGTGATGACCTTATCATTGACTCTTTCCTCTCCTTAAATATTCAAAATATCACTACCAGTACCTCAGTGACTTTATGATTTCTCTGATGTGAGGATTCCATATAATGGTGTAGATTGCTATGCGTGCATACCTTCTCCTCCTGTATGAATCTTGTCCATGAACTCCAATAGATGTTTCAGCAGGATTTTAGCCTCTCAGGTTAGAGGGACTCCACTGATGGAAGATTTCCATTGACATTTACCAACTAATAATGTGGAACACACCAAATATCCTTAGGTCTCCTGATATCCTATTATTTCTGAATTTAAAATAAAGTTGGCTATTTCTGATTGAAGACATACATCTATTGTTATCTATACAAAAGAAAAAAAAAACTTTATCTTTTTTTCCATTTAGTTCAATAGCCTCCTAACCAGGCTCTTCAATTCCAGACTTCCCCTCCCTAAAAAACCCTAATTGCTATTTTTATTTTTGTTTTGCTTTTCTCAAAGTTCAGCTAAATAATTTCTTTTTGCACAAGTACTTTACTTATTCTCCATAGTTGCTAGGTTCTCCCCTTCAAAATTGCCTTGTATTCATGTTGTATTATATATGTACATACTTTCTTTCCCAACAAAATGTAATCTCCTAGAGGGCAAGGTTAAGTTGCATTTTTATGTATATATCATCAGAACCTAGCATAATGCCTAATACAGAGTAGGCACCAATTAAATGCTTATAGATCAGTTTGATTCCGCTGCTCTGATGATTTCAGTCAGCTGTTCAAGTACTGTAATATGTTTCAACCTTTAATTAAAGTATCAATTCAATTCCTTAGACTCACAATCAATTCCTTCCACAATTTATTGAAATATACCTTTTCAATTTTCTTTCTCATTACTTCTTTTGAGGTCCTCTATTCTCCTATGGAATAAATATAGTCTTCCTAATGCCATCTGTGTAAATCTACCACTCTATCTTTTCTTATACTATCCATTATTCCTTAAATACCAATCCCCCATTTCCAGTTGAAATATTAATTACTCTCTGTGTTGAAATTCAAATACCACCTCTTCCATGAAGCCTTCCTGGATCCCCAACTTGTATGTCATTTCCCTCTTCACCTTCACATAGCACATTGTTCCCAATTCCCTTATATACTTATCATGTGATGCTTATTTTTATAGTTATTTTGCTATTTCATCCATGTCCTGAATTCCAGTCACACTTTATTTCAGTCTCCACATCAACCAGCTAAATAATATAATGATGTACTCAGTGTTCTTTCTACCCTCTATTCTATTTCAGCTTCTGTAATAACATCAATTATCTCATTGCTCCTGGACAAGGCATGTTAATCTACTCTATTAGAACTCCACTCACTAATCCTATGATTTTTTTTAATACAATAACCCATCCTGAGCCCTACCCCTTTTTATATGTTATTTTCACCTATAGGAGAAGCTCCTCGAGAGCAGACACTCTCTTTTACTTCTGTAATTATATTGCCAGTATTTAATGCTATGCTTCATGAAAAATAAATGTGTTTTCTTTCCCTCTACTCATCCATCAATTAATTTATCCATTTGGTAAATGATTTTTCTCCAGGACCAGATTAAGCTACTTAAGACCTAAGATGATTTCTTTTTTTTTTTAATTTGTTAAAGAAAACAACAAATTATGGATCTGAATAGGTTCATGATGCCGCAGACCTGAGACCAGATGGACATCATTGAATTTCATGGCCCTTTCCCATGATGCTGAAGCTAAAGTCACTGAGAAATGGCAAAAGAAGACACTAAGTCCATTTGGACCAATGAGAGATGAGGTTAGTAGCTGAAGATTATAAATGACAAAAGAAAATTAAAAATTGAGAACTCTCTTGCTCAAATTGAAGTTCATGTTTCAAAATAAGAGCTGGAGAAACTGAGGTGACTATGATACCACACTAAAAGTTAGCAGCAGGGGGCAGCTATGTGGCACAGTGGATAGAGCACGGGCCCTGGAGTCAAGAGTACCTGAGTTCAAATCCGGCCTCAGACACACTTAACACTTACTAGCTGTGTGACCTGGGCAAGTCACTTAACCCCAATTGCCTCACTAAAATAAAAATAAATAAATTTAAATAAATAAATGAATGAATGAATGATTAATTAATTAATTAATTAAAAAGTTAGCAGCAGGGAAGTCAACAGCAAAGCCAGTATAGAAAAGAATGGAGAGCAGGCCCTGAGTAGAATAAGGAGGACAGGTGACTTTGTATTATTTCCTAGACACCAAATAGAAGTAGACTTTACTAGTTGATGCCCTGAATTTTTCTAGGTATTATAACTATTCTTCTGGAAGAGAAGAAGGAAATTGTACTCACTTGAAGTATGCTGTAATTATCATTTATCAATAACTGAGCAAGCATACACCTATGCTTACCCCCAACCTATTGTTTACATTCCTGCCAATAAAGCTATTTTGTTCCCATTATTTATTTTTGGTTTGATGTTTTCAAGAGGGACTGAGGATTTTTTTGAGGGGTGGGGTGGGGCAGGGCAATGAGGGTTAAGTGACTTGCCCAGGGTCACACAGCTAGTAAGTGTCAAGTGTCTGAGGCCAGGTTTGAAGTCAGGTCCTCCTGAATCCAGGGCCAGTGCTTTGTCCACTGTGCCACCTAGCTGCCCCCCAAGGATTTTTTTTTTTAGAATAACTAGAACTCAGAATTGAATGGTTTTAGAAAAGGTGACCAAATCAAACTTCTTATCAAGGTGAATCAAGGTGAATATGGAATATCTATATTTTTAAATAGCTTTATCCTCCTGAACCTAATCAGGTTTACTTAAAAAATTAAAATCAAGGAAACATAATTATAAATAATGCCCATTATGTATAAGATCATTACAATTAAATTCTTGTATGTAAAAATAAAAAATAAAATCAATCATGGTCCCTGGTCCATTTTTCTCTTCCTTTCCCACAGTCGATTTTGGGATCTAGAGATGAAAATGATCTTTATAGATCATCTAATTAAAATCTCTAATTATATAGATGAGGAAAGTGAAGCTCACAGAATTTTAATGGCTTTCCCAAGATTCCATAGATAGTAGATAATATGGCAAGCACTCAAATTCAAGTTTTTTTTTTATTTTGAATATAATTGATTAAATAAGAGGTTTTTGTTTACTTCTCCTCCTAAAATAGACACTACTTACAGTGTATAACTTATTACTGCAAGTAACCACATGGTAAAAATGAGAAGCATCATTACAATATGTTTCTCAAGGCCTAGCTCCATTATCAGTTAAATATACCAACTATTTAATTTTGGTTGGTTATAGAAATGAGATATAATAGTTGCATTTGAAACAAATGGCATTTAACACATTGACAAGCAAACAGTTGGAATTAAAAGAGGCAGCTACGTGTTACAATGTATAGAACTCTAGGCCTGTTGTCAGAAAGAACTGAATTCAGATCCCACTTCACACATACAGTAGTTTTATGAATGTAGGCAAGACACAATCTGTGTCTGCCTGAGTTTCCTGTACTGTAAAATAGAGATAATCATAGCTCATTCCTCCCAGGGATGTTGTGAGGATCAAATGAGATGTTTCGAAAGTCCTCAGTTGTGCCCTTGCTTGGCACATATAAAAGTACTTAAAAAACACTTCCAAAATTGAAAAATGTATGCAAGAATCAAACTAATCTTAATTAAACATTCAAGTGAATGCAGTGCTGGGTAGAGAACCTCACAAAGGAACACAATTCAATGATAAGTGAGAGTAAGACAAAATTCTACCACTTCATCTTGTCTCTGGGTTTCTGAGGCTTAATTCAACTTCCTGCTTAAATACCACTATCTATAAGGAGGCTTCCTGATTCCTCTTAATTCTAGGGCCTTCCTTCTCTTGGATATCCCCAATTTATCCTATATAAACCTTCCTTATACGTAGCTATTTACATGTCATTTCGCCTGTTAAAATGCAAGCTACTTGAAATCAGTTTGTCTTTTGTCTTTCTTTTTATTCCTAGCACTCAGAAAATTTCCTGGCACATAATAGGAACTTGAAACATTCTTATTGACTGATGGAGAGATGACCAGGGAATTTTGAACGTGGGGTAGGAGGATAGGAGACAATGAATTAGTGACAATTGCAAAGGAGGCCGACCTTCAGACCAAGATGAGCATAAGAGTCAACAACAGAACAGAAGCAAGAGATGAAAGGCCTTCGTTTCTCAAATGTATAGGAAACTGAGTCAAATGTATATATAAAACCAAGAGCCATTCCTCAATTGAGGAATGGTCAAAGGATATGAACAGGCAGTTTTCAGAAGAAGAAATCAAAGCTATCTATAGTAAAATAAATAAATAGATAGATAGTGTTGTGTGTGTATATATAGTATATATATATATAAATATATACATTCATATATACACATGCATATACATATATACCTATACACATATATGTATATATACCTATACACATGTAAATATATATACCTATATGTGTGTATATATATATACATATGCACATACATATACTTATACACACACACACACACACATATATATATATATATATATATATATATATATGCAGTTTCAATCACTTTTGGGGCGGCTAGGTGGTGCAGTGGATAAAGCACCGGCCCTGGATTCAGGAGTACCTGAGTTCAAATCCGGCCTCAGACACTTGACACTTACTAGCTGTATGACTCTGGGCAAGTCACTTAACCCCCATTGCCCTGCAAAAAAAAAAAAATCACTATTAATTAGAGAAAGACAAACTAAACCAACTCTGAGGTACCACCTCACATTTATCAGAAATGACACATGCTGGGGGGGGGGCTGAGGGAAAACAATTACATTAATGAACTTTTGGTGTAGTAGTGAACTGATCCAACCATTCTGGGGAACAAATGGTTACTATGCCCAAAGGGCTAAAAAATGTGCATTCCCCTTGACTCAGTAGTACTACTACTTGATCTGTTCTCCAAAAATATTAAAGAAAAAAGAAAAAGATCTATATGTACAAAAATAGTTATAATAGCTCTTTTGGTTGTGACAAAGAAATGGAAGTTGAGGGGATGTCCATCAATTGGAGAATGGCTGAACAAGTTGTAGTATGTGATTGTGATAGAGTGCTATTGCTATAAGAAATGATGAAGGGTTCGGTTTCTGAAACAAACAAGCAAGCAAAAAACAAAACAGTACATAGTAAGACCTACATGAATTGATGCAAAGTGAAGTTGAGAAGAACTGGGAAAGCATTGTACACAATAGGAGTATTGTTATTATGATGATCAACTGTGAAAGACCTGGCTACTCTGGTCAATAAAATAATCCAAGACAATTCCAAAGGACTAAGAATGAAAAAATGCTATTCACCCTAAGAGAGAAAATTGATGAACACTGTGTATGAATTGAAGTGTAATTTTCTCACTTTATTTTTATTTTTCTGTCATATGGCTAATGTTTTGCATGAATTCCTATGAATAATTGATACCATATTATTTGCCTTCTCAATGGGGGGAAGGGTGGGAGGCAGGGAGAGATTTGGGAACTCAAAATTTGAAAAGAAACAAACATTAAAAATAAATAAATAGTGATTCCAAATAAATAATACTTGGAAACCAAAGAGATGAGAGGGCCCTTCAAGGATCTTGAATATGTGATACATTAGACAAATAAACAAGTTGAGAGGTCTGAAGCTTAATCACACAAGAAAAAAAAAATACTTGATACAGAGCCTATTTTCTCTGAGAGCACAAATCAACCTTCAACCCACAGATAAAGATAGGTAACCTATCCACAATGTGATGGGAATACACATGTTTGTATATGAAGGCATGTATGCATGTAACCTCGGACTTAGAGGGGAACACAAAAGCTGTTTGATAACTGGCCAAGTTTTTCAACCACTTTCAGCCTCAATTTTCTCATCTGTAATATGGAATAATTATAGGGGCAACTAGATGGTGCAGTGGATAGAGCACTGGCCCTGGAGTCAGGAGGACCTGAGTTCAAATCCAGCCTCAGACACTTAACACTTACTAGCTGTGTGACCCTGGGCAAGTCACTTAACCCCAATTGCCTCACTAAAAAAATACCAAAAAAACCCCAAAAAACAAAATGGAATAATTATAGCACCTTTCTCCAATGGTTATGGATAGGATCAAGTGAGATGGCAAGTGGAAAATGTCTTTTTTTTTATTCAAACCCTAAAGCACCATATAAATGTTAGCTATTATTACTATTTATTATTATTATTTTAAAGGCATTTAAATTCATCTAACCAAGGGGAGAATGTCCTCTATAAATGTTTAACAGTTTATAGTCACAGATTGTTGCCTAGATGTTAAGTATATTGCCCAGTATTACATAGTCATAAGAATCCCTGTTTCTGAGTACAGTATCTACTATGAAATATTGCCTTTCAAAAAATCAAAAAAGTGTAAAAAACCCAGAAAATTAAATTAGGAGAAAATTATATTACGTAACAAAGCTTCAATTGTGTGTCATCATTTATAAAATGTCTCCTGGAGACTGAACAAACTTTTGGGAAATCCAAAGTTTTAGTGACTTAAAAATATAATAATTTTTGGTATTTAGCTGCTAGGTGGCACATTTTATACACCCCTGAGACTGATGACAGGAAGACATGAGTTCAAATCAAGCCTCAGACACTAGTTGTGTGACCCTGGGCAAATTACTTAACCTTTGTTTGCCTCAGTTTCCTCATCTGTAAAATTGAGATTCTACCTCCCTGGATTCTTGTGGGCTTCAAGTGAAACAATGATTATAAAGTGTGTAACACAGTGCTTGTCTTATAGTAGGAATTATGTAAATGTTAACTATTAATACTATATTTCAACTATTATGTAATCTTATCCATGTGGGTACTTATATATTCCAAAGATTTAGATCACAGTATTTCTACATATTTTTGTCTTGTTTAACTCTGTGCCTTTTAAATTATTTGTGCTAAACTGTAATTTCTAAAATCATTCCTACTTATATATTAATGGTTATTGCACCCATTTTTGCAGTAAGCATTTATTAATTAAAATCATATATACAAGTAAAGAATTGACCATGTTTCCCTAACTTCCTCATAGCCTTAGGCCTTCAGGCCTACTTACCTACATAGTTCCTTTATACCACTAAGCCAGAGAGGGAGCAAAAAAGGCAAGAAGAGAGCAAAAAAGAGAGACTGACCCTGCTGTTGCCAGGGGGGTTTATCTTCCTTAGATAGAGGCAGGTCATTATACATTGATCTAAACTAATTGGTTGTACATCATTCAGTTCTATTATTGACATGACTTGAGGATAGTCTAAAGAGTATACAAAAAGTGAAAATTTCTGCATCTAGGTGTGTTGCTTCTCCCAGCTAAACAAAAGAATCAATCTGCATTCCTTTTGTCCACCTGGGGTCATCCCATGCAGGTGATGAACTTTCTGGGGTGAAGGGGAGGGCAGTTAAGCTAATGTCTGGATCTTTCCTAGATATCCATTAATAATAATTATTTTCTCACAACTCATGAGCATTCCCTTCTCACAGAAATACCACAAAGTGTTTATGCTAGGCATAGTAAAGTCCTTCCTCTAAACCCCTTGACTTTGTGTGTCAACTACATGGATACCACTAGAGCTGGTTAGATGAACACCCATTATCTTTTCTATAGGACTATATCATGGCATTTGATAGACTTCCATTGCTTTTTAGTCAACTTTATCTGGACAATTCTTCATTGCTAATTGGTTGTAGTCCATTCATGTCCACCATGAACCTCCCCATTTCTCTTTAGGTCTTGAGAATAATCATATTAGACAACTACGTATGCCCATGGTAAATGCATTGTTTCGCTTACTCCATTAGTTTCCTTCAAACTGTATACTGTTCTCTGACCAATAAATATTCTTCCTTTACTTGTTTAGTTTAGTTTGGTTTTCCCTGTAAATCCTTAAGATAAACCTTTTACAAAGTGATTCACCCTTAGGTTATTTTGAAAGGAAGGTGTGACTAACAACTGGGGATTTTTTTTTTAAGACATATAAGGAGTAAGATTTTAGCTAAACTTTGAATATAGAGACTAATGACAAAAGTTATAGAGGAAGAAACTATTCCAGGCATGAGGATCGAATTTTCAAATGTTTAAGGTGAGAGAGAGAATGTTGTGCAGAGGAATAATCAATTTAATAAAATAAATCCCTTTGGTTACATCTAGGAAGGAAAGAACTTCTTCTTTTGGTGAGGGCAGGGGAGGGTGAGGGGGCAGGGCTGTCTCATTGTACCTTCTCTACATGTGAGTATTTTAAAACCACTGTAACATTATCTTACATTGTTTTAGTAGGTGGAAGAAAGAGGCATGAAATAAGAATTTTAAAAGTCTGACCTCTATACATAACAGGGTTTCTGTGATGTTTAATGTAATTACATTCATTGTGTATTTCATCTTGCTTGATGAAAGAAGGATATAAGTATCCAGTATTATCACAGAACTGGAGCTCCTTGGGATGTGATTTTTTGAAAATGCATACCAACAGCATATTGGTCTTGAGAGCAACTCTACTGAATGATAACCATTTGTTTTCTGTCAAAAACATATCAATGTGCAGATGGAGTCTATTTTCATTGGAGCCCAAATAGAGTGATCATTGTGAGAATTTGGAGATTCGAATGACTCTAAACGTGTGAAATATCTTAAAGTTGTTAAACTGTAACACAGAAGGATGATGAAATGCAATAAAAGCTGAATAATTCCCCCAAATTACTCCTGAGAATAGATAGAAACAGGTGTTTTCAAGACCATCTTAGACCACCCTCTATAGTACATTAGAGGAAAGAGGATTGACTGCAATGAGAGCACATCATTTCAAATATCAGCTTCAATATCTGTAACCTGTATGACTTTGGACAAGTTAAGTAAACTCTCTGAGCTTCAGAGACTTGGTCTACATGGCCTCTGAGGACCCTTCCAGCTCTACGTCATTTTTCTTTAAGAGTGAGAGTATGGGGCAGCTAGGTGGTGCAGTGGATAAAGCACCAGCTCTGGATTCAGGAGAACCTGAGTTAAAAGCCAGCCTCAGAAACTTGACACTTACTAGCTGTGTGACCCTGGGCAAGTCACTTAATCCTCACTGCCCTGCAAAAAAAAAAAGCAAAAAAAAAAAAAAAAGAGTGAGAGTATGTTTAAATGTTACTTTGGAGGATAAATAAATAGATAATGGATGGATGGATGGATGAATAAGTATATATGTGTGTCTGTGTTCACTATATATATACACACTCCATATATATATATATACACATGCACATATATATGCATACCCCATACATATATAGACATCAAGCCAGAAAAATTAATATAGAGACACACAGGTACAAATATTTGTACATATATGCATGTATATATGTACTATATGTATATGTAACTTCATGTTAATATATGCAGGCATATAATATCTCATTGCCACTGCAACAGATGCACACATACACATGCATGGACATATACCAACTCCTAGAAGGGTCAGCATTTTAGACATCCTGATGTGGAGACATGATATCATCAGTCCCCATATATCCAGACAGAATAATTTGGAAATGATTAGATACTAATTAAAGATACTTCATTTCATGTATAGCATCCTAACCCAAATGCTCAAAGTGTCTGTCACCTGTCAAAACAAAAACTAAAAAAAAAAAAGCAGGTTAGCTTTTATGCAAGGTAATACTACCCCCCTAGAAAAATAAATCAAGCAAAAGAAAGATCAAAGGATAATCAGATGTACAAAAAACATGAGATGGAAAGGGAATTGCATTCAATTAATCTGTCAATCAGAAAACATTTATTATGTACCTCCTGGATGCTAAACTCTTTGCTATATGGGGAAGATCAAAAGAAAAAATGAATAAATCTGTGCTTGATATGAAGTCCTTACATTCCTCAAGGGGACAATATGTACGTCTAAGGATGAGTACAAAACATGCACATATAAAATGAAATATGCTCACAAAATAAGAATCTATTTTCCCATTTCATAGATGCAGGGTGTCACTAGCATTCAGTGGGTCCAGGAAAGGCTGATTTAGAGGATACCCCCTTGAGCTGAGTTTTGAAGTAAATCAAGGACTTTAAGAGGACATAGTGAGGAGACAATATATTTCTGGCATCAGTTACAGTCAAGGTAAATTCATAAAGATGGAGGACAGAACTTCAGGCTAGGGGAGTGATACATTCATAGGAATAACTCAGAACAAGACAAGCTGAGTAGATTGTATTTGATGTAAGAATTACCTTGTGAGCTATAGGAGTAGGACTATAGTCCCTACTCAAGGGGACAAGAAAAAGAAAAACAAAACAAAGAAAACCTCCACCACTTTCTTCATTATAGTAGCAGAGGAGAGGAGGGACTAAATCACTGTTATAAATGGAGAGACGAAGGCTTTAAGGACTTAACCTAGTTGTACACAAAGGAGTCATGAGTTAAGTTTATCTTCTTCATGAGATCTGTTCTTGATTTTTTTCCCTTCATTCTCAAAGAAGACCATGACATTGGGGTAATGCCATTACTTGCACTGATGTGGATTTAAGTGAGGGACGACTGTGCAAGGTCACCAACCTCACACTCTCCCTCCTCCAGAGCCATCAGAGTAATTCTGATTATATATCAAAATTCCTGGAAATGGTCCCAGATGTTTTAAGACAATTGGTGTTAAGTGACTTGTCGAGGGTCACACAGCTGGTAAGTGTCTGAGGTGAGATTTGAACTCAGGTCTTTCTGATTACAGGGCCAGTGCTTTATCTAGTGAGCCACCTAGCTGCCCCTTTGTGGTATCTAGAGAGTGAGTGGAGAATGTCTCCTCTTTTGTGCAAATGGTGAAAATAGAAAACACAAGGATTTACTATGTTCTTAGAACTAGTCTATTGACCCTAAAATTGTGTAACTTCAGAAAAACACCAAAGAAAAAATTACATGAAATATTATATGATTTTTATGCCATTATCTATACATCAAATTAATAAAGAATTCATTGAGATCTTAGAGAACCAAATCTAATTTTCACAGTTTAAGCTCACTTAGACCCTGATGCTAGCATGTTTAAGGTAAGTCCAGTCCAGATAAAAATGGTACATATAGAAATCTTAGGACTAATGTTTCTCCAGATGCTGTGAAATTCAGTCCATCCAGGTTGAAGAAAAAGGATTGGAGGTGGGCAACTTTCCATAGGGACATTAGATTCTCTAATTACAAAATACAGAAGATTTCCACGCTCCCTCATCTCTTCAGGAAATTAGTTGGACCTTTTCCAGATGTTCTTCCATGTTATTCAAAGTCCTGTTGCAATGGGCCATTGCTTTTACTTGTTGGTTTCAATTCTGAAACATTCATGCAGGATCAAATAGAATTGCTGGTTCTGTTCCTTTGGGGAAACTATCTGCTTGGCAAATATTACAAAAAACAGAATAGAAGGTCATATCCTAATGAGTCACATTTGAAGGAAGATATTTGATATTTTGCCCAATTTTTTATACCTTTTTGGTCACTGTGTAGAGGCAAGCCATAAAAATAAACTGTATTATTAGTCTTGGGAAAGAAACAACATTTGTCGCACAGCAGAAGATTACCTTAATTAATCTCTGTTACTTAAATTGTAACCCAGGGGGTCATGATTTGATAATTAGTCTTTTAAAAATGAAAGCTTTTCTCCCCCTTCCATTCCATTAAAAAAATAAATACAGTATGCCTGTCCTTGGAGAGGCATGTCAAAAAGGCTGGAATGAAGGTAGAAAATAGTGTGCCCTAGGTAGGAAATGATTGTTCCAAGAATTCAGCCTCTTAATATTTATATTTAGCTTTACACACAATCATTTAGTTTCTATTTTCTTTGAAGGGCTTTTATCCCATTAGTTGACTCTTTGCTTGTCAGAGGCTGTTGATTTAAAGTAAAACTCAAAATCACAGATTTTGTTACTATTCCTATTTTGTTACTATTCCTTCTTCCTCTCCTCTCTTCTCCTCTAATCTCTTCTCCATCTCTCTCTGTCTCTGTCTCTGTCTTTCTCTCCTTGTCTCTGTATCTCTGTCTTTCTCTGTGTCTCTGTGCCCCCTGTGTGTCTCTGTCTCTAATTCTCCGTCTCGCTCTGTCTTCTGTCTCTCTGTCTGTCTCTCTCTCTCTCTCTGTGAGATTTGTCCACACTCAAATGAATTCAACCAGTCTTTCTTAAATTCCTACTATACATGAACTTTGGTGATTGGAGGTACAAAAAATAATAATCAGTCCCTGCCCACAAAGAATTTAATTCTTTTGGGAACTTTATTAGTTAATACAAAATATATTGTAGCTCTTTAAGCTCTGAGCATACTTTTCTCAAGTCTTATTCCTAATGATGATTTGGGGCCATAGATTGGCTTACAACTCCCCTCAGGTTTCTGGGGGGTAAGAGGATTACTGAGGAGTCAAGGATAATGCCATGGGATCAAATTCTCAACTACGTGTTCTATCCACAACCATCAATCAAAGATCTGCCACCTTTAAGTGAATTTTATAAAGGGATATTAACTCAATTGGTATAGTAATAAGAGTTTATACAAAACTCCCCCCCCAAAAAAAATTGGGGAAGTATTCTTCCATAACTACACACAGATTTCCAAGAAAAGTGGGCTCCAGCTTAGAGCTCATACATGGCAAAGTGGAAACACTCAAGTAGAATTTCTGTTATCTTATTTCTAGGATGCTCGAAAAGTTCCTCTTAAGCATATTATAGTTTTAATGTTGTTGTTTTTTCTGGGCATTTTGCAAAATCAGGAATGTTTGTCCAGTTTATTGTTGGTTCCAATATACAATATAAGTCACTGTCATCAGTGGATCCAGGGATGCTGCTAGTATACTAATGGAAAGGAAGTCCAAAATACTGCAAACTCTTCAAAGTTCAAAATGTCCTATTCTCACCCAAAGGAGGAAGAGGGTCAGGAAGACTCAAGGTTGAAGTTAAGACCTTTTCTTCTACCCTCTCCTCGCTAGGTAGTTCTTCAGGGATTTTCTGGCAGGCGACATTTACTCCAACATTTCCAGTGACTCTAATTCTCTAGTTTGATCATTTATAGATGATCCCCAGGCTTGGCTGAGTTAGCATGACCTATAAAAAAAAAATGAGTGTTGTGTAATACTATTACAGTTGGAAGTACTTTGGAGCTGTACATTATTGATTGATTATATTAATCAATAGATTGGTTGACTAAATCAATATTATTTGATTGATCATAGTATCATCTATGATAAGTGGAGTAGGTTTGAAAAAATCAGTCACCACATCTTTACAATATGCAAAAGTACATAATGTAATAGCAAATGTAAGAGAGTGCTGATGACTTGGGTTAAAGAAAGGATCTATGTAGCTAATGAGAAGAGCTGTGAATAAGGCTTAAAATTCTAGACATGAGAGGAAAGGAAGGAGGACATTCCAATCATAAAAGACTGCCTTCACAAAGACACAGAGCCAAGGGATGTCATTTCATACATTGGGAATATAGCTAGCATATAACTATGAAGTGGGAGCCACAGATTTATGCCAGGTTTTCTGACTATGAGTTGTGTTCTTTCCAGTAAATATATGTAAAGGTTATTTTAATTTATTTTAAAGTCTCCAAATATTTATAAGAAGAAATAGTCCATGTTATCTTACCTCAAAATCAGAATGCTGAGCCACGGCTTTCTACTAATCTTTCACCATAGGATGTATGGCATTTGTATAGTATAGCCATTATAAAGGGGTGAATTACTAAACAAGTTAATGGACTGCTAAGTCCATTTTTCAAACAGGCTTGGTAAAGAGTATTCCTTCATACAATTAATTTATTTTCTTACTCTAACATACATGTGGAATATTCATTTATAATAGAAGCATTTTTATTAGACTCTAATGAAATTCTAAATTCTAAAGACAGGCATTTTTTTAGTAGTCAGTGAAATGCCTATTTATTGATTGTTTATTATATGTAAGGTTCTATTCTATGTGCTACAGGGTATAGAAAGATTAATAAGATGTGGTCCTTGCCAGTGTGAAATGCATAACCTAATTTGGAACACAAGATATTTACATAAATAACTATAACAAAAGATTGAGGATGATGGATGCATGAGAAGTACATATGAGAGTTCAATGGATTCAGATATTCCTTCATGACATCTGGGTATGGTAGGGAATAGGTCAAGTGTCAAGGAGCTGAGACTTAGAAGATGAGTACGTTACAACATGCAGAAGTAGAGAAACGGAATACTGGCTAATGGTAATGGACTGAGCAGATTGAGATATAGAGGTGGAAAGTGTGAAATATATTTAAAGAACAGTGAATAATGTAGTTTGAAAGCAAGATAGGATTTATCACCAGAATGATACATTTTCAAGAAACAAGAGCCTGGAAGGTACATGGTTGAGTTTGGAGATACCAACCTGTAAATAGCTAAGAGTCAAGGATACCTGAGTTCAGTTACAGTCCCAGACTCTTATAAGCTTTTTGATCTTGGGCATGAGCACAGTTATCATATGTTCCAATGTACAAATGAAAAAGGAAAATGAGTGTCAGAGAAGTGAAATAAGTTTCTGATATTTGGTAGTTATTGATTGTTAGATCCAGAAATAATTATCTCTAGTCTTCTACTATAAGTTCTATAAACTTTCCTCTATAATACATTCTGACACCTCATCATGATTTAAACGTGCTTAATGACATTGCTAGGACGGGAGAAAAGAAAGGTCAGAAGGCAAAATATCACCAAGGATGAACCCATTGCCCTCAAACAGGAATGGAAATAAAAACCATCTAATTTAATATTTAAAAAAAAGAAAGAAAAGGACAATTATTAGACATTGTTGATTAAGTACCAATTTTTTTATTGAGTTACAAAGGCTTTATCATATTCCTTACAGTCATAGAATATAAAATTTATTGCCAAGAGTTGACATTCATTATGCAGTAAGATTGGTATACTGGTATACCAACATGGCATATTGCTAATAAGGTAAAGCCTGTTTCCATGTGAGGAGCAATCCAAGGAAATTATGAGAATGATCATTCCACATGCACCATAAGCAGATTCTGAGAGGTGCTCTGAGGCCCCTTTGAATGATGGATATTCTCCTATTGTTGTTCAACTGCCTTCTGTCAGGGTTTTGATTTGGAATTTAAACTGAACTTAGGAGGAATGTAGTTTAAGTAAATAGTTTTTTCCCCCTTAAGTTCCTCCAATGTCTAATTGACTTTCTCCTTCTGGTATTTCCAGCAGCCACTTTAGTTTCTAAGAGATATGGTACCATAAACAGCAGGGTTGGGTGGGACTGGGAAGGGAGATATTGATAAAATGGTAGGGATTAAAGGGCTGAATTTTAGCTTTCCACATGTAGAGAGGTGGGGTAGGGGGCAGTGAAGGTGAACATATAAAATATAAGAAAATAATAGTCAAAGAAATACATATCATTTTTTTTTCCTTTTTTTTTTTTTTTTTTTTTTTTTGCTGATGCAATTGGAGTTAAGTGATTTGTCCAGGGTCACACAGCTAGTAAGTGTTAAATGTCTGAGGCCGAATTTGAACTCAGGTCCTCCTGAATCCAAGGCCAGTGCTCTATCCACTGTGCCACCTAGCTTTCCCAATACATATCATTTTTAAAATTTCTGGGGTTTGGAAAACCATCTTAATCTTCCTAAAACTTCATTTCAATCAGACCACTGCCCTCCTCATAGGTCTTTGTTGTTGCTATATTGCTTCCAGGAGAAGGCCAAGTTCTTTGTTTAGTCATTGATTCAAGTGTTGTTTGGAGTTGAAAAATCATTAATTCACTTTGTCAGTTTTATTTGGATGAGGTGACCAGAAAGGTACCTTCCTTCTTCAGATTCTATTCTAGTTTATTTTACTTTATCAAATATCTTCAATTTGATCTCTCACTATTACCCCAAATACCCCATGTAGGTTTTTTTTCCTTTTTTTCCCCTAGCAAATTGATTTACTCCTGGTTTTTATACATCCTTTTTACTTTCCTGCCTCTAAGTATTTACTTACTTTTGTCCTTCCATTCTCCTTTGGAATGCCCTCCCTCTACATCTCCTTCCATGAATTCCCATAGTACTTAAAATCTTTACTAAGATTATTCAAATTAATTTTTCATAAATATCTATTACAGTACTATTGTTTGCAGATGGAGTTTGGCTAATCTTCTCAAAACCCAAAACAAGGCAGGGCTCCTAAGTGAGAATGACAATTGCTCAAAAGAGTTGGGACAAAGCATACACACATACATATGTAGTATCTACCAAAATGCCCTCTAATAAAAATAATTACTCAACAATTACTTTGTACAAATTGTGATTAAAATACTATATATATTTTCAAGAGTTGTGGTAGGCTCAGTGTTTAAGGATTTAACAAGGTTCACGTAGAACTAATATTTTGCAGAGAACGTCTTCTGAATCCAAATCAGATTTTTTTTCTATTCCATCACCCATTTTAGCAATAAACCATCATGGGTAACTCATTAGTTGGTTTTGTTTAGTTTGTTTTGTTGAGGAGGGAGAGTAACCATCCTTGACTTATTCTTGATGTTTAGAATTTAACTTCCTATAGAAAGCTACAGCATCATTCTTTTGTGACCAATTTTCCCTTAAGGCATTGAAATAAGTACATTGTAATCCTCCTTAGCATTTAAAGCACACTCAGTGTTTCCTAATGGGAGAAAATAGAGCTCTTTTAAAAGCTGAAACATAGATCAGGAAAAAAAAAATTGTGGCAATTGGCCTTTTAATTTAGCATTAATGGATTTTAAATCTAATAAAAACACATCCTTTGTTTTTATAAATGAGGGACTATAAGTGTGAAATATTATATATTCTTTCAGATCTAAATGATGTATTGATTGATTTATCTTAACAGATTGTTTTTTCCTCCACTTTCTTTTTAAATCTTTGTTAAAAGAGTTGTCTTACAAGGTAGAATAGGGGAAATCCGGAAACTTAGAAATAAAGATGATGTTAAAACAAAAGATATCAATAAAAAAAAATCAAAGAAGTAAGTCAGCTGTAATGGTTTGTAGTATATGAATTCAAGATCTTACCACCATTCTGCTTTCTTCAAAGGTAAAAATCTGAACCAGAGTGAATACACAGAATCCTTTGGGGGTAAACAGCTAAAGTGTAGGAACTGTTTATGAATTCAGGGTCCATTGACAAGTGCAAGGAAATCAATTCTTCCACCTCCTTCCCTGTATGAGATATTAATCAATGGAATTTGGAGGCATAAAGATAAGGATGGTTCAAGAAACTGAAATGACTTCATTACTTCGAGGGCTAGCCTAGGTCCTGTTTTGATTCTTGGAGATTTTCTCAGCCTTATATAAACCTCTAAAACTACACATTGATCTTATTTGAGATCCCTGAGATATTTCAGGCCTCACTGGAACCACACCAGAGATATAGGCTGTTAGAAACCCCCTAATTCCAGTTTACTTCAATTGGCATCATGCCAAAGTATTCTTATACTCCCCTGGAGGACAGGATGTTTCATGTTTAGGTTGAGTCTGATTTTCCCATAAAAAATTTTTTCTGTACTGGATTAACTGACCTTTTAAAGAACATACAGTCAGGACTGGGCATTTTCCATTGGATATATGTGATCCCACTGATGAATAAGTATAATACCAAAGGCATTCCTTTGGTTTCTTAAACCTAATATTGGTGTAGCCTGTTTCTGATTGAGGTGAAAAATTTGAATCAGAATTAAATCCAGTCAGTTGCCTACCTAGAATGGGTGCTTCATGAGAAAGAAAGAAAGAAAGAAAGAAAGAAAGAAAGAAAGAAAGAAAGAAAGAAAGAAAGAAAGAAAGAAAGAAAGAAAGAAAGAAAAAAGAAAGGAAGGAAGGAAGGAAGGAAGGAAGGAAGGAAGGAAGGAAGGAAGGAAGGAAGGAAGGAAGGAAGGAAGGAAGAAAGGAAGGAAGGAAGGAAGGAAGGAAGGAAGGGAGAAAGAAAGAAAGAAAGAAAGAAAGAAAGAAAGAAAGAAAGAAAGAAAGAAAGAAAGAAAGGAAGAAAGGAAGGAAGGAAGGAAGGAAGGAAGGAAGGAAGGAAGGAAGGAAGGAAGGAAGGAAGGAAGGAAGGAAGGAAGGAAGAAAGGAAGGAAGGAAGGAAGGAAGGAAGGAAGGGAGAAAGAAAGAAAGAAAGAAAGAAAGAAAGAAAGAAAGAAAGAAAGGAAGGAAGGAAGGAAGGAAGGAAGGAAGGAAGGAAGGAAGGAAGGAAGGAAGGAAGGAAGGGAGAGAGAAAGAAAGAAAGAAAGAAAGAAAGAAAGAAAGAAAGAAAGAAAGAAAGAAAGAAAGAAAGAAAGAAAGAAAGAAAGAAAAAGAAAGGAAGGAAGGAAGGAAGGAAGGAAGGAAGGAAGGAAGGAAGGAAGGAAGGAAGGAAGGAAGGAAGGAAGGAAGGAAGAAAGGAAGGAAGGAAGGAAGGAAGGAAGGGAGAAAGAAAGAAAGAAAGAAAGAAAGAAAGAAAGAAAGAAAGAAAGAAAGAAAGAAAGAAAGAAAGAAAGAAAGAAAGAAAGAATCAGTTATCATATTGTGAAAGCCATGTATTAGCATACTTGACCTTGGGTCAGATTATTATATTGACTTTGAAACTTAGCTTTTGACTAAATATGGTTTATGTAATTAAATATTTTTTAGAATCTGAAGGAAGTGCTTTTCCAGTTTGAGGCAGCCATCTGGCAAGGTAGGCGCCTGCCAGCATGGGGGCCTACAAGTACATCCAGGAGCTATGGAGGAAGAAGCAGTTGGAAGTTATGCAGATCCTGCTGCATAGATGGCCAGCTGTCGGCCCTGCACTGGGAGCCACGGCCCACCAGGCCGGACAAGGCCAGCCAGCTGGGCTACAAGGCCAAGCAAGGTTATGTCATCCACCGCATTAGCTTTCGCCGGGGTGGCCAAAAGTGCCTGGTGCTCAAGGGTGCAACCTAGGGTAAACCTATGCATCACAGTATCAATCAGCTGAAGTCTGCCAGGAGCCTTCAGTCCGTAGCAGAAGAGCGTGCTGGCCGCCACTGTGGGGCCCCTGAGAGTCTAGAACTCCTACTGGGTGGGTGAAGATTCAACGTAAAAATTCTTTGAGGTTATTCTTACTGATCCATTCCATAAAGCTATCAGACAAAACCCCAGCACTCAATGGATCACCAAGCCAATGCACAGAGAGATGCGTGTGCTTACCTCAGCTGGCCAGAAGAGCCGGGGTCTTGGAAAGGGTCACAAGTTCCACCATACCATTGGAGGGTCTCCTCATGCTGCATGGAGAAGGCACAATACTCTCCAACTTCATCAATACCTCTAATTGGTGTTCATTCATTTGTAAACTTAATGTTTAATAAATGGAATTTAGGATTGTAACGATTGGAATGACGCCACCTGCTGGAGACTTGCTGTGGAGGAGTTCTGCCCATGAAGCGAAGGTCTTTGAGGGCAAGACCAGGCATCAGGAAGTGACGCGGACGAGTGGGAGGAGGAAGGAAGAGACTGGTGCTCGGTCTCGGGCTCTTTCCTCTGGACTCTGGCGGAGAGCGGAGCTAGAAATGTGCTCTCCCTTTAATAGATAGGAATCTAGGCCTTTCTCTCTCTCTTTACCAAATTCTTATTCTCCTTAATAAATGCTTAAAAGTCTAACTCTTGCTAAAGCTTATAATTTATTGGCGACCACTCATTAGATATTTTAGACAGACTAGCTAGAATTTTAGCCGTTAACAGATGGCTGACCACGAAGAGGAAAGCTAAACCTGTCTTCTGATCTTCTGGTTGGGTAAGAAATTTCCCCTACCCTTTAAACTGCTAAGTACTGGCGCACTGGCTGTGTTTTCCCTTTAAATTTTTTCGAATGGACCTTTTAAACTCCCTAATTACCCTATTTTTGATTTTAGTCTGTTTAACCAGACAAATGGGAGATAAGATCATGTTAATGCTTTGTTTTTGTGGATTTTCTATTTTTCTTTTTATTTTTGTTAAAAGAGCCAGCAACTTACTCACACAAGGAAATATCTCTCCCTCTCCCAACCATGCTTTTTCAGAGAAACCTGAAGAGATTCCTGCAGCTTTTCCCAGTTCTAACACTAATTGTTGCTCTAATTTTGCATGCCTGGAGGCAATGACCCACCCTCTAGAAGCTTTTAATCCCCTAGCACCTGGAGGCAAAGTGGGGGAAGAGGAATCCAGGCCTGAGTTCAAAATCAAGTCTGATTCAAATTGCTCTGGTCCCTCCCCTCCTCTCCAGACCCCACCCTCTACTCCTCCCATGGCTAAGCCCATTGCTTCCCCTGCCTGGGAAGTCCAGAGATCTAATGCTCATGTGCAACTTTCTCTAACTACATTTGCAGCTTCAGGCTCAGCCCTTCCCCAGGCTGGCTGTGCTTCTGAGACAACCTTAGAAAACCCTTTAAATTCCAGATATACTCGTTTTGTTCATAATTTTGCTAACCTGCTTTTGTCTTTAATTAGTAATTTTATAAAGCATTTGTATGGTGAAAAGACTGACAGACAATATAGAGGGGTTAAAGAAGAAAAACTTAAGCCGAATAAGAATGACAATCATCAACATAATTCAAGACTCCGATTCTTTTGCCATGGAAGGGTATATATTTTACAGAAATGTAGAAGTAAGCAGCAAGGTATAGATATGAGTATTGGGGATTTTAGATACCGGAATCAAAAGTGTTCTGAATTCACTCAGAGTAATAGTATCAGTTCAGAGGTTACATAGGATTTCTATGCTATTACATATACATTTTGAAATTAATGGTATGGGTTTATTTTCATAGAGATTTTCATGCTTTTGAGATTGTGTCATACTTAGTTTTTAAAACAAGGAGAATATTTGTAAAAGCTTTTTATAGTCATGTGATCAAGTTTATATTTTATAATACTCTTATTAATATTAAGTTCATATTCATTTAGATTTCCTTAGTTTGAATTTCACTGTATTTTATTGTTCCATGTGTATTTTCTTCTATTCATTTGTCTATCTAATTTTGAAACATTGCAAGATGGTTTTGATTTTATTATACAATGTTAATTCTAGGAGTATTGTGCTCCCATATTCTGAGTTGTTTGTTTTTGTTATTTTTTCTCAACTGATTATTTGATCAAACTCTTTAAAGCATTTCCCTGGCAAATTGGTTGCCATGGCAAGTGTAAATTGATTCTAGAAGTATTATTTTTGATAAGCATATTCCAAAAAAAAAAAAAAGGGGGGAACATTTGTAAAAGTTTTCTTTTTTCAAAAAAAGTTTTCTTTGAGATTCTGTTGTGCTTTAACTTGTATTCAAATATGTTCAGATTTTTCACAAAAGTAATTGTATACTAAGTTTTAAAAAAGGGGTATTATTTGAAATTGTTGCATAATTATATATTATATTCTGAGTCAAGATGTATTCACATTTTTTGCAATCATTTATTATCCTCAATTTTTAAATCCATATGAGACTTGGATTATGGGAACTTATCATTTAAGACATTAATTGACTTTATTCTGAGTTATCAGATGCCAGTTGGCCAAGGTGCCATCCAATCACAAGAGGAATACATGCAAGAGCAGACACTGAACTGTCACATGAGGGGAGACATGCATGAAGTCAAGGTATGGCTGAGAGAACGGCTTTTGACAAATGTTGAGGTTGGATTCTCTTGGTTTAATATTTTATTTTATTTTTCCCCACAATATTGTACAGATGGCTGGAAGTATTCATCCCACCCATCTCACTTCTACACCTGGCTTCTATGCTCCCTCCTATATGCCTGATGCCATGGACATCTTAATCCCATGGATCTGATTAAGTCTGACTCAGTTTCCTCCAATATGTTCGGTGGCATGGATGTATATTCCATCCACCTATTTTAAGCCTGGCATACTGCATTGGCAGTATATATTGCTCAAGTGTGGGAATGCTCATATCCCATCATTTTTCTGTTCTTTTATGGTAACCCCCATAATTATCTCAGATGTCATGATAAATAACAGTGTTGAATTTGGCCTTGACATCTGTTACCAATTATATTAGGTTTTTTTAATTTCTCATGATGGCATGAGGATAATTAGGCAGATGATGCAAAAAGTGATGAAACAACGATAAAAATTATTTTTAAAAATTAATATGGCAGCAATTGTCTTCTCAATTACCCTCCATAAGGGGGGACTATAGTAATATTATAATTTTAAAGAATGTTTCAATTTTTGTTTTATTATATGTTTCATGTGTAACAACCAAGATTCTGAATTCCCTTAGACATGTTTTTGAGAACTTTCATTGTTTGATTTGATTATTGACAAAGCTATTTTAAAGTTGTGTTAAGTTCAATTTTGTAGGAAGTTTTCCTGGCTGATTACCAGCATCCACACCTCAACCCCTGAAAAGACTTCCATTCCACGACTACACCTAGAGGACATCTAAGAAAAGACTTTCAGAGACTTTAAATGAACAGTTTTGATTTGTTGTTTTTGTTGTTTTTTTTCTCTTTCTGTTATAATATACACCATCTGTAACATGTATTCTCTGCAGAGGCCCTCCCTTTGCAAGACCAATGTCAAAGCGTCGGTTCATGAGGACAAAAAAAAATCGCCCCTCTGGACAAAACTTTCCTCTCTTCCTTTTCTATATTGTTGTTCACATATTATTAGTTAGCAATAGTTATTATATTGTTTTTACTGTTCCGTCAAGGAAACATTTTGTTTCTTGAGGAACAACAGGGGGGACTGTAACGATTGGAATGACGCCACCTGCTGGAGACTTGCTGTGGAGGAGTTCTGCCCATGAAGCGAAGGTCTTTGAGGGCAAGACCAGGCATCAGGAAGTGACGCGGACGAGTGGGAGGAGGAAGGAAGAGACTGGCGCTCGGTCTCGGGCTCTTTCCTCTGGACTCTGGTGGAGAGCGGAGCTAGAAATGTGCTCTCCCTTTAATAGATAGGAATCTAGGCCTTTCTCTCTCTCTTTACCAAATTCTTATTCTCCTTAATAAATGCTTAAAAGTCTAACTCTTGCTAAAGCTTATAATTTATTGGCGACCACTCATTAGATATTTTAGACAGACTAGCTAGAATTTTAACCCTTAACAGGATGAAAAAAAAGAATCTGAAGGAAGTTCAGTTGCCATTTCGTTTGAACCATACCTGTAAAAAAGGAAGTCATCTAGCCTCTTCCTGAAGAACTTCAATGAAAGAGAATGTACTGCCTTCTTAGGTTTACTCTTTTTTTTTTTTTTTTTGGCGGGGCAATGGAGGTTAAGTGACTTGCCCAGAGTCACACAGCTAGTAAGTGTCAAGTGTCTGAGGCCGAATTTGAACTCAGGTCCTCCTGAATCCAGGGCCAGTGCTTTATCCACTGTACTACCTAGCTGCCCCATGCCTTCTTTTTTTTTTTTTTTTTTTTTTTTAGTGAGGCAATTGGGGTTAAGTGACTTGCCCAGGGTCACACAGCTAGTAAGTGTTAAGTGTCTGAGGCTGGATTTGAACTCAGGTACTCCTGACTCCAGGGCCAGTGCTCTATCCACTGCGCCACCTAGCTGCCCCCCATGCGTTCTTAAAGAGCCTCTAATATAGGAAAATCTAATCCTCATGTTTTATTTTTCAGGCTATCAAAACTCTGTTTTCAACTTCTCAGCATTTGTCACTGCCTTTCTCTCTAGTGACAAAGAAGACAATTCTAATCCTTCTTCCATATTAAACAGTCCTTCAGCTATTTACTTGTAGTCAAATATTACTCTGTACCTCTCATTCCCAAGTTCTCTCTTCACCATACTAAATATCACTATAGAATTCATTGGATCTTCATGTGTCATGGATTCAAGGTCCTGTGCTATTCTTGTTTACCGTATTTTCCCAATGTTTTATCAATGTTCTCCATAACCTATGTCTCTCAGAATTGAGCCCATAAACTTAGATGTTATCTGTTCAGAGATCACTTCAGTGGGACAATCACATCTATTATTATTATTTTTTTTTTGTGGGGCAGTGAGGGTTAAGTGGCTTGTCCAAGGTCACATAGCTAATAAGTGTCAAGTGTCTGAGGTCGGATTTGAACTCAGGTCCTCCTGAATCCAGGGCCAGTGCTCTATCCACTGTGCCACCTAGCTGTCCCCAATCACCTCTGTTATTGCTGGAACCTCTCTCTCTCTGTGTCTCTGTCTCTCTCTCTGGCTCTTGCTCTCTCTCTATTTCTGTCTCTGTCTCTCTGTCTCTGTCTCTCTCTTAACTTTGAATTATTCTTTTTGACTATCAAATCATACTCATATCCAGTTTGAAGCCCACTAAAATCCCACGGCCTAACATTCTCATATCTCATATTTATGATACCATTTGAAAATAAATAATAGTTTTTTTCCATTTTTCCATTTTCATAAAGCTTTCAAGTTTTGCAAAGTGCTTTGTAATATTATCTCATTTCTCCCATCAAAAAGAACTCAGAAGTTAGATGTTATTATTATCACCATTTTGTAGATGAAAAAAGAGGCAGAGAGAATTTGGTTGACTTGCCCAGGACAAACCAACTAGTAAGTAACTGTCTGAGTCTGGATTTGAATTTAAATGTTCCTGATTCCAGATTCAGCACTCTATCCATTACAACACAGAGATGCCTCAATCAAAAAGTCTCCCTTCCCACCCACCTCCAAACCCCATTATTTTTCCCTGTTAAATTTCATCTTGGTATAGGGGATATAAAGTTGGACTTGAATTCAGAAAGACTTCAATTCAAACCTTTCCTCAGACACTTCTTATGTGTGTGACTTCTAAAGCAAGTCTTTTTACCTCTGGGTCTCAGATTCCTCAACTGCAAAATAGGGAAAACAATACCATCTATTTTACAGGGTTTGTTGTAAGGAACAAATAAAATATTTCTAAAGCACTTTGAAAATCTAAAGATTTTTTCTTCTTGTTGTTGTTGTTGCTCTTCTTCTTGTTCTACTACTACTATGATGACAACTACCACTACTACTACTACTACTTCTGCCTCCTCCTCACATTCATATCTCACAAGATGTTGGATCTTAATTCCCCTATCTTATATATCACTTAGTATCACTTTGTTTAGTAATATATTTTTTGTTAAATGTATTCAGATACTCCACAATGGTCCTTGCCTAAAATCATTCTTCTGAATATCCTTATGGTCATATTCCTCATTTACCTTTTTTTTTGAACAGCAACTATAAGCGCTTCATTAATGTTATGGGCAATGATAGCAGAAAATTAAGGAAGTTAGGCCAAGTGGAAACAAGTGAGCTTAATTGAGGGAGTTAAATACTTATTCTAGCTGATGGAAATTAAAGAACACCAAATTATTGTCTTAGTCAAATAAATGTCATGTCTTCTTTATATAGACAAATCCTATTTGTCTAAGTAGATTACACCTCTAACTTATTAATGATTTAGGATGATAGAACGTAGTGATGGTATTATCAAAGGTTTGTAGATTTGGACTGGAAGAGAATTTGAGAAGTCATCTAATAAAACTCTCTTACTTTACAGATGAAGAAACTAAGGGCTCCACAACCACAAAAACAAAAAGAGAAGTGACCAGTCTAATATAACTCAGGCAATAAGAATACCCTGATGAAGAACTTGATGACTCTGGTAAAATCATTTAACCATTGTTGGCCTATGGTTTGGAACTGATGATGTCTAGGGTTCAGAGAAATTTAGGTTTTTTTGTTTGTTTGTTTGTTTTGATTTTTGGTGAGGCAATTGCAGTTAAGAGACTTGCCCAAGGTCATACAGCTAGTAAGTGTCAAGTGTCTGATCTGAACTCAGGTCCTCCTAAATCCAGGGCCAGTGCTCTATTCATTGTGCCACCTAGCTGCTCCTGTTCAGAGAAATTTAATCTATGTTCCTCTGACTCTTAATCCTCTTCATTGTGCCACTTAGCTCTGAGTGCTTCTCTCTGAAGCTCCTCCAAAATACTTTGTTAATTATATATTTATCTGCTTAAAGAAGTGGGTTTCCCAATTATTGTTCATTGATTTTGAGAATAAATCAGCTTCTAAGGAAAGCTGTTGATGAGTTGTTGGCCTTGACAGTTGAATCATTTGGGACATAGGTCTATCTCAGAGATTTTTAAGAAAAACTGATATTGAATTATATGCAATTCAAAGCTCTGTTCTGAGGTAGCATTTCCATATGAGAGGAAGTAGATATTGGAGTGAATGGAAAATACAGTCTGTTTCAATGATGCGTACATGAAGAATTGGGATATTTATAAGTTAACAAATGGGGAAATATCAAACAGGGAAATATCCAATGTGTTAAGGGCTAAAATTTTAGCTATATTGTCCAAAATATCTAATGAGTGGTTGCCAATAAATTATAAGCTTCAGCAAGAGTTAGACTTTTAAGCATTTATTAAGAAGAATAAGAATTTGGTAAAGAGAGAGAAAGGACTACATTCATCTATCTATTAAAGGGAGAGACCATTCCTAGCTCCACTCTCCACCAGAGTACACATGAAAGAGAGCAAGTCAGAGTGCCAGGCTCCCCCTTCCTCCTCCCACAAGCAATTGTCACTTCCTGACGCCAAAGAAAAAACATGGTTAGCCCTCAGACACCTTCACCTCATGGTGGAGCTTTTCTACATTAAGTCTCCAGCAGGTGGCATCATTCCAATTGTTACAAATGTTAATGGAATGAATGGTTTTTATCTAAGTATAGAAAGAATACAACAGTTTGGATTCTAACCAAAAGCTATGATATGGTCATTTGTAGAAAGCACAGTTGTTCACCAAAGAAATGTTAGAGAAGAAGATGTGTGTGTATGTGTGTTTACAGAGAGACAGACAGTGACAAAGACAGAGAGAGAGAAGGGAGAGAGAGAAAAGGTATTCAGAAGTGTCAAAAAGAAATATCAACACTCCTCTCTCCTCTCTCTCTCTCTCTCTCTCTCTCTCTCTCTCTCTCTCTCTCTCTCTCTCTCTCTCTCTCTCTCCTGACATTCCTTACTGGTTAGGCATTGAAAGGCTTGACTGTTTTCTATGACCAGTTGCTGCTGAGAATGCAAATAAAGAGTAAAGAGAATATACATTTCAGTCCATTACAACTGGTTTCTAAAGAGAATTATTTGAATCTGTATTCTGTGCTTTATTATGATTTTCAACTTAAAATAGAAGAATGGAGAGGACATTTGTCATTTATTTTCATTGCTAGCTATTATTTTAGAGATGGAAGTGAAGCATCCTGGAATGGATGATGGTTGTAATGAAACTTTGCCAACATTATGATAAAAGTCATTGCCTTTTCCTAAAAAAGCATAAGACTCCTTCTGTGGAAGGCATGTGATATATAATACTTTTACTATTAATTAAATTAATCCAGAGGATCTCAGGAACAGCTTGGAATTAGAGAATCAAAGGAGCAGGCCAGAAGATGGATTAGTCAACTGAGATGTCATGCCCAACAAAGTGTTTGTCAAGCAAAGCATGGATCAGCTCAGCTTACCTTAGCAATGTGAGGACCTTTTCAACCTAAAATTGTGCTCATCAAGGAAAATTTATGGAGAGTTCCTGAGACACAAATAAGATAGGGAAGTTCATAGTTCTAGTCATGAGTTGCCCTGGTCACATGGGCTCCCTACCTTTGTGCTTTGCCACTCTCAACTTTATGTGTATACCCTTTCTCTGCATTGACAATTCAGCCATTGCATATTTTATGACATTATTTATTTTATATTTTCAGTAAATGTGTTGCTTAATATTAATTCTATATTAGTGGTTAATTTTTAATGGGGAATACACTGATGGGAGCTAATGAACTAAGACCTTAGTGAGAAGTCATCCAACCCACAAGAGTTATGCTGAGAAGTAGATAACTGTGTTGCTGCCACTTAAAGATCCTCCCAGACCTGGCTAAATGGGTACAAGTGTGGTGAGTGAGCCAGCCCCAAGTCAGGAAGAGAAACCCTGGCTAGATATGGGGTCAGTGCCACATCCAGGCTACAAGTATTTTTGGAGTTATGGTTTACACTGTTATAACACAAACTTCTAGAGATCAATGGCTATCGTTTTGTTTGGGGTTTTTGTATTTTTGTTTGTATATGTTGTTTTGTTTTTTTTTAATTTATCTTTTTGTCTCCAACATCTTTCAGACTGCTTGACAACTACTAGAAGCTTAATCAATAACTCCTGATGGTTTGATAGATTTATGATTGGCTTGAGAGTTGCCAAAGGAGAAGGCAATTTTGTGACTTCTTTATGGTTTCACAGCTAGTAAGATTTTGATGATGCAATTGGTTCCATGTATTTCTAACTCCAGTCCCAATATTCATCTACTGACTCTCTAGCTATATATTACAATTGAAAATAAAACTTTCTGCAATATATAGATCATATAATTATTAATAACCTGTTGGGGCACAAAATAAAAGCCTTCCAATGAAGAGTGCTCCATTAAAATAATAATGAAATGTTTCTCTCATCTCAAAATTCAAATCGGGGAAATTTTCACAAAATCATAGGAACTGACTTGTATAGTGGTGAAATCCATAAAGGAGAATGATTTTATCTCTGTAATTGGAGCCCAAACTGCCTTTATAGATTAAAATCAACACCTTGAATTGCTTCCCAAAGTGAGGAGGAAACTAGTGCTGACTGTGAATTTCTTGTGGCAGGGCCCCATCAGCAGGTGGGCTATTGAATGGTCCAGCAGCTCAGTGTGGTGCCAAGGAGAGACAGAAGAAATTCCAAAGAGATGATATTACAGAACCAGAGTGAGAGAGAGCTGGATTAAGTGATCAAATCTGTGTGCTTACTTTATTATTTTCCTACATGAGGAAAACTAAGTTGTCTCACTGTCTTCTCTACGTCAGCTGTATATGTCTCTATCTCTCTAACTTGATATTTCTTTGAGTTTAGGATGCCAAAAATGTGATGGGGGCGGGGGGTATTACTTTCTACTACAGAAGCTCTGAACCTTCTTGATGTCCATTTATTCATTTATTCAACAAACATTTATGAAGTCCCTACAATAAGCCAGGTACTGTGCTCAGATTTGAGGATTCAAAGAACAAAATGAAACAGTCCCTGCCCCTTGAAAGTTTTGCATTCAATGGGAGGGGAGTAAACAACATGTCTAGCAGATGAAGAAATTCATAAACACATTCATATATGCATATATACATATATATCCATATATATCCATACATGTACCTTTACAAATGTCGACATTTGCCTATACATAACATGCACATATACAAGCCATATTAATATGAAAACATATATCCACACAATAATTTCAGAGTGTCTGGGAGACTAGCTATTAGGGCATTTAAGATAGACTTCTGTAACCCAACTATAGTATTCTAACTGATTAAATGTCTATGGATTTTTTAATCAGAGAAAATTATTTTAGTCCCAGGAGGGAAAAAGTATAATTCAGCTTAATATCTCCTGACTCCTGCACTATGTTTTTCTCACTGTTTCAGATAACTGTTGGGATGGTGAAAATAATTAGTCCTTTAGTCAATCTTTTTTTTTTTTCTGTATCCAGACTTGTGCCCTCATCAGCGTGAGAAAATCTAAATGTGGGAACTCAATCTCCTAATGCAGAATGTCAACTTATTTAATACTGAAAATCTTTAAGAGTTTTCTGAGAGAACCTAGAGATTAGATAATTTGTTACTCAGAAGGTCTATGTCAAAGGTAGTATTAGAGTTAAAGTCTCCTTATATCAAAGGACAGTCCTCAAACTACTACCCCATGCTGTTGAGGTACTGGTTTAACCTTTCAAAAGAAGTCAAATAGCACAGCACAAAGATGTTCACATATTTGAACAAAGAGATAGACCTTCTCCTTTCTATTTACCGTGCTTAGATGACTTTTCACAATAGTTAAAGAAAGAGAAGCTTGAAATTTAAGAGCTAGGGCCATTCTACCTCTAAATAGGCCACCACATTCTAAAAGAAACCCATTTAAGGTGTTTCCCTTGGATATATCTAGAACATACACAATTCTTTGATAAAAGCAATAAATGAAATATCTTTCATTTAAGATAGCTTGCTTATCATTAATATCAGTTGGTGGATAAAATAAGTTAATCAATTTGTTTACTCCCCTCATTGATGTAAATTGCAATTTATCATTTTTCGTGGTTGCTGAGAAGACAAGGACAACAGTTAAACTGAAATAATATATATCGTGGAGACAAGTACATATAGAAATATACAGCAAAAATATAAAGTCAATAAATGTAAGCATATACAAAATGAGTATGAGGTAGTATGGGAGGGAAAACACTAAATGTTAGTGGATCAGGAAAATCTCAGTACTGAAGATGGGATGTGATGCATCTCAAAGGAAGAGAGGGACTCTATAAGACAGGAGGGACTGCATTTTATTCATGGGAGAAGGACAATGCAAATGAATGAAGTTTGAGTATAGAGTGGTGTACATGAGGATTAGAGAGTAGGCCAGTTTGTCTGGGCCTCACAGTGTAGGAGACAGAATAATGTCCTAAGAATCTGGAAAGAAAGACTGGGACCCAATTGTGTAGGTCTTTAAAAGCTAAAAAGATGAGTTTATATTGTATTTTAGATACACACTTTTGGAAAATCACCTTTACAGCTGTGTGGAGGGTAGACTTTAGTGAGAATAACTTTGAGGTAGGTAGACTAAGTAAGATGCCCTGGAAATAATCTAGGCTAGAAGTTGTTTAAGGCCCAAACTAAGGAAGTGACTGTGTATATAGAGAGAAGATGTTCATTGCTACAGATACTGTGTGGACAAAAATGCTTAAATTTGACAATTTAACAGCACAAGTGAGAGGGAAAAGTACAGAATACCCCCAAGGTTAAGAACCTTGAAGCCTGAAAAGATGGTGGTGACTTCTAGAGAAAAAAAGGAATTTTAGAAGAAAGAAGGATGTAGGGGGAGAGATAATGAGGATAGTTTTTGAAATGTAAATAATAACTAAAATTCATGATGCTATATTTATATAACATGTAGTTGTACATAATATGGTCACTTATATTTATGATAAATATAAAATGATATACCTATTTAAAATTAATAATCATACAATAACAAACATTTTTATAGTATTTATTATGCTCAGGTCCTGGGCTAACTGCTTAACAGAAACTATCTCATTTGCCCTTCACAAAATTGTCAGGTGAGGGCAATGTACCTACACTTAAAGTTGAGGTAGCTTAGGCAAACAGAAGTTAATTTAATTGCCACAGTTCACACAGCTAATAAGTGTCTGAGGATGGATTTGAATTTAGGTCTTTTGACTTTGGGGCAGTGGCACACTGGATAGAGCTCCTGGACCTGTGTTTAAGACAACTTGATGGAGGTAGCTAGAAGGGTTAACAGATAAACTAATATCAACAGTGGCCAGAAGGGTCAATAGAGAAACTAAGGTTTGAGTTCTTATCAATAGTAAGTAACCAGAAGGGTTGCAGTTCCTATCAACAAGCACTATCAACAGAAGCTTAAACAGTAGCCAGGGATTAATAATTCTGGATGATGGAAAACAGAAACTGTACCTAGAAATCAGATCTTAAAGTAAAAAGATATCATAAACAGAGAGACCCTTGGGGTCTGACAAATTTAAACATGTTTTAGGAACATGTGCAGAAAGACCAATGTGTCCTTAAGTTCACCTTAGGACATTTAAACCCCCAATACACACCCCTAGTGAGAAAGGTACCTACTTTGGGGGATGTCTTAGCACCCTAAGAATTCCAAAATAAGATATGAACTTCCCACAAGGAGGAGATTAAGATAATGAGGAAATAACCTACATTTTTCACTATAAATATAGCCATTTCCATGTTCCTAATCAAGAAAATTTTCTCCTTGGTGTTCTCCCTGTGATCATCAGTTTTTTAATAAAACTTAGAGACTGAGTCACTGAGTCTTTTAATTCTTTGGGAGCCCTCATGATCAATTTGATCAATTAACTCCATCCCCACATCAAACTCATCTTCCTGAGTTCAAATCTGGCCTCAGACACTTAGTAGCTGTGTGACTCTGGGCAAGTCACTTAACCTGTTTGCCTCAGTTTCCTCATCTGTAAAATTAGCCAGAGAAGGAAATGGAAAACCACTCCACTAGCTTTACCAATAAATGCCTAAATGGAGTCATGGAGAGTTGGACATGAGAGGATCAAAAAAAAAAAAAAAGGAGGGGCAGCTAGGTGGCACAGTGGATAGAGCACTGACCCTGGAGTCAGGAGTACCTGAGTTCAAATCCGGCCTCAGACACTTAACACTTACTAGCTGTGTGATCCTGGGCAAGTCACTTAACCCCAATTGCCTCACTAAAAAAAAAAAAAAAAAAGGAAGATTGAACAACAAATATGTGTATTTATATGTGTACATGTATATATGTATGTTCATATATATATGTATGTGTACACATGCATACATATACACACTGTATGCATATGTGTGCATATATGTATATAAACACATACAGAAAATATAATAATAACAGTAAGTATCAATATTAGAGACAGCTAATCAGATGAGAATTTGGCTCTTTTTCTTGTCAAGTTTATCTCCTCCTTTCCCCTGTCCTTTTCTTTTCTTTCTTTTTTTTTTTTTTTGGTGAGGCAATTGGGTTTAAATGACTTGCCCAGGGTCACACAGCTAGTGTCAATCGTCTGAGATGGGATTTGAACTCAGGTACTCCTGACTCCAGGGCCAGTGCTCTATCCACTGCGCCACCTAGCTGCCCCCTCCCCTGTCCTTTTTTTAATTTCTCCAGATTGTTCCCACAATCACTGCCCCAACTTCTTTAATTATTTATCTTTTTATCAATAGTTTCCTTCCTTACCTACTCCAAATAAGCTTAATTTTCTCAATCCTTTAAAATATTTTAATTGGACTGTGTTATTCAAACAGGTTATTATCCCATGTCTATCATTCCATATCTGTCATCCCTTTCACAGACAACTTCTTAGAGATAAAACTGTCTAAACATCTCTTTTTCTCTTTCTATGCTCTTCTAAATGTTTTGTAACCTGATTTTTCAACCTTTTCATTGTAAAATTACATGTTTTAAAATACTAATTGTCTCTGTTTTACTAAATCTGATGTCCTTTACTCAGTACTCATCCTTTTCAATCTCTGAATTTGTATATACACATAGTCCTAGTTAATTTCTGATATCCCACTGTATCTCCAACTCCCCAAATGATATTTCTATTTGGCTCTTAGTAGGCATCTATAACTCAAAATGTTCTTAACAGTACTCATTATATTTTCCCCCAAGCCCCTTCTCTTCTAAATGTCATAATTTCATTGATGCCACTATGAGCCTTTTAGTTGCATTCAGCATTTTTCTTAACACCTCTGTAGAAATACTAGTGCTATTTGGTCAGTCAACAAATTTTGTCATTTCTGTCTAGGATGAGGACTGAGTAAAGACCATAAGATTTGGCAATTTAGAGATCATCGGGATCTTTGGATCATGCAATTTAATAGTATATTCATGATGAGGTTTATAGCCAGATTGCAGAGTTTAGATGACTGTCAAAAGGTAGGGAGATTTTAGGCAGCAAGTATAGACATAGTTAATTTCACTAGTCCACTTATCTATACTAATGCAGTTGCCACCCTATTTCATGAATTTATTACCTCTCATCTTGACTATGTTAATAGCTTCATAAAAGGTCTCCCTTCTTCAATCTAGGCTCACTGCAATCTATTCTCCATATAGGGGACAAAGTGATCTTCTAAAAGTTCAAGTTTGACCCAGAAATACCACTTTGGGGTCTTTTTCCCAAAGAGATCATAAAAAAGGGAAAAGGATCAACATGTACAAAAATATTTATAGCTGCTCTTTTTATGGTGGCAAGTAATTGGAAATTGAGGGGGTGCCCATCAATTGGGGAATAGCTGAACAAGTTGTGGTATATGAATGTAATGGAATTCTATTGTGCTGTAAGAAATGATGAGCAGGAGGAGTTCAGAGAAACCTGGAAGGACTTGCATGACCTGATGATGAGTGAGATGAATAGAACCACAGGAACATTATATGCAGTATCATCAACATTATGTGTTGATCAACTGTGATAGAGTAGATTCTTCTCACCAATACAATGGTACAAGAAAGTTCCAAAGGACTCATGATGGAAAAGGCTCTCCAAATCCAGGGAAAAAAAAAAAGAACTGTGGAATATGGATGCTGATTGGACCATACTATTTCTTTTGTTTTTGGCGCTGTTGTTTTTCTTTTTTGAGGTTTTTCCTTTTTGCTGATTCTTCTCTTATAACAGGACTAATGGAGAAATATGCTTAATGTTTTATATATATATATATATATAAAACCTATATCAGATTACCTGCTGTCTAGGGGAGGGGTGAGGGAGGGGGAAAAATTTGAAATGGGAAATCTTATATGAACAAATGTTGAAAACTATCTCTACATGTAACTGAAAAAGAATAAAATACTTTTATTTAAAAAAAAAAGTTCAGGGCAGCTAGGTGGTGCAGTGGATAGAGCACTGGCCCTGGAGTCAGGAGTACCTGAGTTCAAATCCAGCCTCAGACATTTAACACTTACTAGCTGTGTGACCCTGGGCAAGTCACTTAACCCCAATTGCCTCACTAAAAAAAAAAAATCATATTTGACCACAGAACTTCTCTAAAATGAACAAACAAAAAAACACCTCCATTGAATCTATTTTTTAAGATAAAATCTAAACCCCTCTCTTTTGCTCCAAAAGCCCCTTGTAATGTGGCCCAAAGTTACCTTTGAAACTTGTTATATTCTTATTCCCTTTGGACAATTTGTCAGTCAGACAGGCTGGCCTGCTTGCTGTTCTACACACAAGATGTTCTATCTCTCTCTCTTTAGACCCACTTCTTCTTTATGTTCTTCTCTTAGAATCACTTATTTCTTTTAAAACCCACCTCAAATGTAACTTTCTACAAGAAATCTTGACTTATTCTCTGTGTTAGAGTTCGCTTTTTTACATTTATATGTATTTTGTAGCTTTTTTACATGTATTTTCATGAAACCTTAGTTCCAACCAGGCTTGGTGGGCAACACCTAACCCTCTGCTACATGATACCTGAAGAACAAGACTCCTCTGATGAAAAGAAAGCAGGTTTAACCCTAAATGATTCATTGAATGGTACAGTAGGTAAAAGGGCAATTCTAATTTTTTATTTGAGGAAGGATATGCATGATTCCAGAATCTCTTGGAGACAAACTGGAAACATACAGATGGAAAAAGATAGACTTTTGTAAAGAATTAATTGTTATTTGAGGTTTTTATGCCTGGGCACACACTGGCCTGGGGCTCCGCACACCACACGGTGCTCCACCCACTGTTTGTAGCCGTTGCCAGGGCGCTGGCACCTCTCGTCATCACCACTCTCCGAAGCCTACATGGGCCTGGCAAAATTATAATGATTGGAAGCCTAGTGAGGGCAGTCATGTGACTGTCAGAGTGCCCATCCAATTGGCTGGGGGCTGTGTAGAGTGTGCGGGGAGGAAGGAAGTTGGTTTTTTTTTTCCTTTCCAGCATTCTGGCTGGAAGCTAGAAGGCGACAGGAGCTCTGATGTGTATTCTCAGCTGATTCCTGGAAGGTGGTATTTTTCAGGTTGTATAATTTCCGTTCCCCATTTAATTTCCTTTCCCTTGATCCTACTGATCCTGTTTGTGTGTGTGTGTGTGTGTGTGTGTGTGTGTGTGTGTGTTTTTTTTTAAGTTCGTTTTTGTTAAAATAAATCCTGTTCTGTTTTGAGGGAGGCTGCCGGTCTCCTTCCTTGCCCCAATGTTGCAGCGAGCCGCTTAGCTAACACTCCCCAATTAAAAATTGGTCCCCACACTTTGCAAAGCTAAGATACCTAAGCAAACATGGTTCCTCAAAATAACTCTAATTTCTGACTAGAGATTTCAGGGAAAGTCCTATTGGATGAGACTGGTGGCTCAGTTGAGCTGAGATATTGTCTTGTTCCTATCTAAACAGTTGATTCACTTGCTTGTATTTTCTTGTATATTCTAATGTCTCTATATTTCCCAATTTCTGTTTGCTTGATAAATGAGTTTTCTTGCTATTCACTATTTGTGCGAATCTTTTATGTGACTAGCCTTTGCTGAAAAAAGAAATCAAGTAGGTGTAGATTTGGACTACCAACTTCCTTTAATGAATAATGGCCAGGGAAGCTATAGGCTTTTTAACTTAAATATTATTCACCTAAATAAGCAATACTGATGGTGGCAGAGAGATACAGTTCTAGTCCACTGCTTCCTCTATGAGGAGAGAAGAGAGTGCACAGCCTGACAGTATCATTTTTTTTCCCTTCCCTTAAGGCAGAAATCATAGTCTCCCTTGGTGAAGTGTGAGTAAGATAGCAGAGATATTTCTCCATGACTCCCCACAAAGCTATGTGTTTAGATATTTCATGTCCATATGTAATCTTACATTGGACGCACATACCTTACATTTATAGGTACAAATAGTCTCACATCTTTCCCCTAGAATGAAAGTTTATGGAGAGAAAGGACTATTTCATTTTTTTTCTTTAATACCTAGCACAGTGCCTGCACATAATTCAAACTTAACAAATATTTGCTGATTGACTAATTGATTGTTAATGGCAAGGCAAGGATCATTGTGTAGTAACTCATATAATAACTTCTGTCTTTTCATGAATATAGGCAAAATTTACATATGGACAGGGGGGAAAGAGGAAGGAACAAGGCACACTGAGAAAAAAGGAGGGAAATCTGCAACCAGCAACAAAATGAGAGAAGTGGTACATCATATATTTAAAACCATGCTATCTATGTGTCTCCAGAGGCTATTCCAACTGTGTCCATTCATATATAAGCCAGGCAGGTACAAGGCAGCACTTTCTGCACTCTGATATCACTCAGCTGTGTTATTTTTGGAAAGGATGATTTCATGAATTTATTCATTCTATAAATGTTATTTTGTCTAGACTATTGTAATCAGAGTAGGGATCCCCTGCTGTACTCCTAGATGTTGAATGTATCCTAATTTTTATGAAACTAAAATTGATAAGTATTTTGCTATCCCCTAGGGATAATAGTCCACATCAAATGGTCTCAGTTTCCACAAGTTGCTTCAAAACTGATTCGCTTACATTGGCAGTAGCCATAATAAGGTTTGATCGAGGCATACATGCCTCACTGTGAGGATGATTTGCCAAAGCAAATAATCATAGTAAAATATATTTAGAACCAGAAGAGACCTTAGAGAAAATGCAGCTCAATCTTCTAATTTTACAGATGGGAAAGCTGAAATCTGTAGAGGTTAAGAGACTTGCCCAAAGACACAAAAATGGTGAGTGATTGGAACTGAGGAACCTTGACAACTCCTTTTCTCTGTCTATATTATATATGTTACAATCATAAATAACTACCAAAAAGATTTATTACTGAAGTATCAGTCTCACGATGTTGAAGAAAAAATAAGGAATTTCCTATATGTGAACAAATTCCACGTCTCACATATCAAACGGTCAATAACGAGATTGCAATGGAAGACCAAAACTTAGCATTGCCTCATTACATCAGTGTTTCCTTAGCAAGAGGAAAATGTGCTTCTGATCATTTCCTTTCAGTAAGTAACAAAAATAGATATATAATACAATATAGCCCAAATTTTGATAAAGCAAGTTTTTATTTGAAAATGATCCATCCTGATGACATGACTGGATAAGTAGAAGTTGCCCAATTTCACTTGGGTTTTATTTATTCTAATATTTGAGACCCCTATTTGAATTTCTACTGCTTTAAATTATGTGTCATATCTAGGCCCTGGTGAATTGTTGTCTAACCAGCAACTGAATGAGCCCTGATTGTGTCAAAATACTCTACAATCAGCTCTAATATCATGATTGGAGGTAATCCCTCATAATGAAACCCATGATATCTTTGCTAGAGATGGTGATTGAAATAAAGTCAAAGTCAAAGCCAACAGTCTGGATTGGTTATATACAAATGGATTTGTCTGAGTTCTGGGTTACAAGGGAGGTGTGAGGATGGGGTAGGGATGTCACTGTAATTGCACAAGTCTCAGAGTCAGTGCAAAATAACCACTTACTCTCCATGTAGACGTCACAACTTTCACAGGCAAAATGGTATATTTAAATTTGGAGTTAGAGAACCTGTACCGGGTACAAGTCTTATCTTTGTTAATTGCATTAACAAATTAATTGTTCTACCTCTCTGGCTATAAATTAATCATCTTTGAATTTAGAAGATTGAATGAGGAGTCTAGGGTAAATTATACCTCTAGAACTTTGTTCTATGATACTACACCTACAGTTAGAGTAAGAACTAGGGATTTTTATGCTTGGGCAAAGTACCAAAATCAATCCACTAGAAAGGGAGGCTGTGTGTGCTCCTGTAGAAAAAAATATTTGGTGTGGAGAAGACCCTGTGTTCAAATCCCACCTTTGATGGTTATTACATAAATGATTTCCAAAAAGTCACATCTTTGCTTGCCTAGTTCCTTCTTCTATACAATCCACAAGTTGGAATAGATGACCTCAGCTATTCTATGAATTTCTGAATTTAGGATCCTTTAACTGGCATGATGTATGTCCTCATTTGGGGAATGGAATCAAGATACATTATTTCATGGAAGAGAAACAGAGATTCCATCTGCAAAGCTGCTTCTGGGAAGATCCCTATGCCAAAGTTAAAAGGGTAAATGGGAGCAGGGTGGGATGGAAGATTACTTCTCCTTGGCAGCAATCAGGACATTCCTTATGCTGCCTTTTTATTCTTATCAACAAGCTGGTAAACTCCATTGTATTTGTACTGTTGAAGGAATATTAACATTGTCATAGTCCTCTAAATTTGGCATCTAGGGTTAAACCCCAATTTCCTTCCACTTGTCATGACTGTAAGGGCTAAAATTCTAGCTATGTTGTCTAAAATATCTAATGAGTGGTCTCCAATAAATTACAAGTTTTAGCAAGAGTTAGACTTTTAAGCATTTATTAAGGAGAATAAGAATTTGGTAAAGAGAGAGAGAAAGGCCTAGATTCCTATCTATTAAAGGGTGTGTAATTTAAGATTCTAAATGTGGATTCTAATGTGTTCCCCCAGTTTGGGGGAAACTGACTAAAAATCACTGATAAAACAAGTTTAGGTTTTTAAGGGTTTATTGGAAAATAGAAAGAAAAAGATTGAGAACAGAATTCTAACAGTCTGGCATTCCTATCTTTCCTCAAATCTCCTGTGAAGTCCTCTGCCGCCACCACCATCAAGTCCGGAAGCCAAAAGGCCCGCGCTCTCTGTGCAGGCTCCCTTTCCTCCTTCCTGTCTCCTCCCAGACCATAGGAGGCTCCTCCAGTTGATTGGCTGGTAGACTTGATAGACAGCACCCATGAGCAAGCGTCATTTCCTGACGCCAAGGAAAAGCCACAATGCCTCTGAGGCATTTTCCTCATGGTGGAGCTCTCCACAGCAAGTCTCCAGTAGGTGGCGTCATTCCAATCATTACAGTCCCCCCTGTTGTTCCTCAAGAAACAAAATGTTTCCTTGACGGAACAGTAAAAAGAATATAATAACTATTGCTAACTAATAATATGTGAACAATAATATAGAAAAGGAAGAGAGAAAAGTTTTGTCCAGAGGGGCGATTTTTTTTTTTTTGTCCTCATGAACCGACGCTTTGACATTAGTCTTGCAAAGGGAGGGCCTCTGCAGAGGGTACATGTTACAGATGATGTATATTATAACAGAAAGGAGATAGTAAAAACTAACAAAGCAAAACAGTTCATATAAAGTCTCTGAGTTCTCTTGTCTTCTTGAAGTGGTAAGATGTCATCAGGAGGAAACTGGACTCTGGTCTGGAAAGCTGGATTCTCTTCTTTAACTGTTTGAATTGCTGTATTTTTACTAAACCTTAGCATAGCATTGTCAATGATCAAATTAATAAATTCCATTACATTCCTTCCTTTATATGGTTAGACTTGTAATAGAGGGTTGAGGTAGTTATGCAATGTGTAACACTTTTTACCACCATGTGTCTGGATCAAAGCCAAATTTAGTATGTGTTCATGACACCTGAAAATGTTATGGAAAGGTTATCATACCATATCTCATGGTTCCGAGACAGCCAGTGATTGTGCTAGGCCACAGGTGAGTTCAACTGAGTGAGATAAAAAGATAATTAAGTTCAGTTAAATTAGGTTAAATTAGGAGGGAGAGAGGATGAATACTGGACTGTGCCTAGTAATTGTGCTCTACATAGTCACCATCATAAGCAAACCATGGACTTACATATACCTGTCTCTCCTTTTGTTGCACATATATTCTCTACAGGGCCTGCATCAGAGTTCACAGCAAATTAGTCTCTGAAATGATAAGTTTCCATACTTCCAAAATCTCATTAATTTCACCAAAGACAGTATGATGGTAAAAATGCGTGCTATGCTGCATAACTGAGAATATATTAGTGATATATACAATAATTCCAAACCTTAAGGGCTAAAATTCTAGCTAGTCTGTCTAAAATATCTAATGAGTGGTCGCCAATAAATTATAAGCTTTAGCAAGAGTTAGGTTTTTAAGCATTTATTAAGGAGAATAAGAATTTGGTAAAGAGAGAGAGAAAGGCCTAGATTCCTATCTATTAAAGGGAGAGCACATTTCTAGCTCCCTTCTCCGCCAGCGTCCTCAGGAAAAAAAAAAAAGACCGAGACTGAGCGCCAGTCTCTTCCTTCCTCCTCCCACTAGTCTGCGTCACTTCCTGATGCCTGGTCTTGCCCTCAAAGACCTTCGCTTCATGGGCAGAACTCTTCTACAGTAAGTATCCAGCAGGTGGCGTTATTCCAATCGTTACAGTCCCCCCTGTTGTTCCTCAAGAAACAAAATGTTCCCTTGACGGAACAAGGGAGAGAGCATTCCTAGCTCTGCTCTCTGCCAAAGTCCACATGAAAGAGAGCGAGTCAGATCCCCAGCCTCCGCCTTCTTCCTCCCACAAGCCAACGTCACTTCCTGACGCCAAAGAAAGCCGCATGGTCCTGCCCTCAGAGGCCCTCTCCTCATGTTGGAGCTTTCCTATAGTAAGTCTCCAGCAGATGGCATCATTCCAATTGTTACATGACCCTGTCTATAACAATGCTGCAGGAAAGTGTTAATTCTCATCCAGAATAAGCTTTAGAAAAGAAGGTGTAAGAATTAGTGTATGGTGCCTTTTATGCTTCATACAATCATAGTGTTTCAATGTGTGGAATTTTTTTTCTTGTTTGTGCTTATAAACGGAAGTTTGTTTTTCCTTTAAAAATGGGGTAAGGGGAGAGGGGAATGAAGAGAGAATGAGGCAAAAATAAGTGATGAGTTCATCAAGGAATGTAAACATTGTAGAAAAGGAGATTCAGAGTTAAATGGGTAATTAGGACAACATTGACACTAACATTATCAATGTATCATAGTAAAATTTAATAAAAGCTGTGAATCATGGATATTCATTGTTTCATGGACCATGAATTTTTGTTGTGGTTGTTGTTGTTGTTCTTTTTGCTTTTTGTTGTTGTTATTGTTGTTGTTGTTGTTTTCTCCAGGTTCTTCATATGTGGAAATGCTCATACTTGCTTTTGTTAGTTAAATTGAGGATAACCTTGTTTTATTACTACTACTACTACTACTAATAATAATAATTCTGGCCTTTTTCTGTCCTGCTTTAGAAGTGTTACAAAGATATATTTTTGAGAAAGAAAATGTTGTGGGAAAAAACACCATGTTGTAGAGACTCCTGTGAAAGAACTATAGCTTTTGAATCTGTTCTGGAGTTGAAATTTGACCTGCAGAATAGAGTTTCTTGCTTCTTCCACCCTGGTGGTCTGAATTTGCCTTTGCTTTAAGTGATTTATGTGTAAGTACACAAAGTGTATCTTGTCTTCATCCCATTAGGGCAAAAGTCTTTTGTCGAGTTCTATTTTACTGCATAGACTTGGCAGAATTTGAAGCAAAATTGGAGGCAATCAATTTGTCAGAACTTAGTGACCCTTATTTTAAGTGGAGTTTAAATATAGAAGCCCTCCCTCCCTGCTGGAAAGTGAAAATGATTTGGTTCTGGTGCTGAATCCAAGTAGAGAATAGGTGCATTGCCTTTGGTAATTATGCAGTGTTTTCCATATTCCCAAGCTGCTTCATGGCACACATCTATTCTTTTTAGTAAGTGTTCTTCTTGTATTGCTTCATGGTTGCCAATCTTCAGACTCCATGTAACAGGTTTTGTTTTTTTTGTTTTGTTTTTTTTTTGCTGTGGCCCTCCCCATATTGTCACACTATATCATCCATCTGAAAATTAAAATTGTGGGTGACAGGGTAATGACCCTGACTATGAGTAGACCGTAACATTATTTTTCAACAAAGAACTTTGTAGAGTAAGTTTTATCATCAAGAGTTCTAGAATGCATGCAGAGTAATAAACCTTAGAGAGCATCTAATACCTTCTATATTTGAACAAGAATGGGTTCTGTGGATTACTTGACAAATAGTCATACAATCACTCTTTGAAAACCTCTAGCAAGAGGAAATCCATTACTTATTGGAACAATTCATTTCAATTTTGGACAGATTCTAATTACTAGAAAGTTGTGTTTCTACTCCCTCTCACAACCAAACTATTCATAGATAGAAGGGGGCAGTACCTTATAACCTTCACAAACTGATTTAATATCTTCATTTTTTTCCCCTTTCAACAAACTACTCAAACATGCAAGAGGCAGTACCATACATTTATATCAAACCTAAACATGTCTGTTTCAAACATCCAGCCAGACCTCCAATGCTATGCTCTGGGGATAAGCATAACAAGTACAATATTTCTTACTTGTCAGTCCTTTAAATACTTCAAGGCAGCTATTATATCATATCATCACTAAATCTTCTCTTTTTCAGTTTTAACATTCCAAGTTCTTTCTACTGTTCTTCAGAAAATGTGATTCAAAACCAATCACTATCCTGTTCACCTTCTTCAAAGCATTGATGTATTTGCATAAACACACACACACACACACACACACACACACACACACACACACACACACCCCTCTAAGTAGATCCTGTAACCAAGGCAGCTGATTTTAAATGGGAACGTGGCAGGCATTACACAGCCAGTATATTTCAATGGTGAAAGCTGAACCTACATCTCTATAGTTCTTTAGTCGAATCCTATTGAACAGGTCATGCTGTCTCTGTTCTCCACTTTTGCTTGTAATCTCAAATTCAGAAAATACAGATCATGTTCATTTATTCTTTCTCATGGCATGGGGACCTGTGAATTCTTACCTAGTTATATTATATTAGACTTTTACAATATTGTAATACAATACTTTACTTGCTAGGAATACAATAAATATTATAAATCACAAACTGCAAGCTAACAGAAATGTCATAGACAATAATATTTCATCTAAGAGATTTTTGATTCTAAATAATTGAAATTAAATGTAATGTATTATAAATTATTTTGGTAATTTTGAGTTTGTTTTTTGTCCTGCCTAGAGCTCTTCTTTAAATTTATTTTTCCCCCAGGGCAGTGAGGGTTAAGTGACTTGCCCAGGATCACACAGCTACCAAGTGTCAAGTGTCTGAGGCCAGATTTGAACTCAGGTACTACTGAATCCAGGGCCGACGGTTTATCCACTATACCACCTAGCTGCCCCTTCTTCTTTGAAATAAATAGGGTCATGTACTATAAAGTTAAGGAAATACATTCATCTCTAAGAATGTTCTATAACCAAGGCAATTGGTCTTAAACTGGGAACATTTGGTTTCTTCCCTATTTATATTTACCTCAGACTTTTACAATGTGAAGATTTCTAGAATAATTCTGTTCCCTAACTTGGATAAATTTGCTTTGATATGTTACATTATTTGCACTATTTAGGAATTAAACCAATATCATTAACAAAAAATTTAGGCAAAAACTGAGACTTGGCAGAAGTGCCAAAAAGAGGAGAGAATGAAGAAATAGAAATAGAGGTGACTCTCTAACTGTTGTCAGGAGAAAGAAAATAAATAAATAAGGTTTGTATTTTCAGAATACAAAAGTCAAAAGTAGAGAACAAAGGCAGGAAGACTTATTCCATAGAAATTTAGCTTCAGAGAGATAGAAATGTAGGTTCAACTTTGACATATACTGGCTGTGTGAGTCTTGGCAAATAATCTAATGTCTCAGTGGTCTAGGCAACTTTCTAAGATTATAACTTGCAGAGAAGCTATCAATCTGAATTGATAGAGGGAGTTTCCTCACATCAGAGTTCCTTACACCAATAAAATCACAAGTTTATTCCTTATTAAGAAGGGAAAGTGGGGTATAGTAACCTATCAAGTGAAATAACAATTGTTATTTATTTATTATATGATCATCATCCTACATTAATATTTATCCTACTTTTACCTGGAAAAAATCTAGAAAATAAGGAAACAAAGAAAGAATCTTTAAAATATGATTAAGCACATTGATTGCAACCAAGTTCCAATATGAGATTTTCTCATTTTAAAGGTGTAAGTGTTAAAATTAGCCTCAGGCTCCCCAGTGGAGCTGCCCCTCCTCCTCCATTTCAGCTCCTCCATTCAGGGGCCTCTGAGCCAGGCTATGCAGCATTGACAAGAAAAACCCTGGGTGTGGCGCCACTGTGCAGAGGCCCTCCAGGCAGCGGGGAGGCACCCAGGAAGCCTGAGGGATGCCTGAGCTTCCTTCACCCGGCTCCCAGTTCCCAGAGTGCCAGGCACAGAGCTCTGCCTGCCCTAGGGGTATCGGCGAATTAGCTTGGTGTGTGTAGGCTTGTCAGCCCATGGTTTTCAAGGAGTTTCAAGAGGACAGAGAAGGGATATATAGCCTGGAGGGGAGAGATGCCAGAAAATAGTGGTAGGGTGGGGCAGCTAGGTGGCACAGTGGATAGAACACCGGCCCTTGATTCAGGAGGACCTGAGTTCAAATTTGCACTTAACTTACTAGCTGTGTGACCCTGGGCAAGTCACTTAACCCCAATTGCCTCACCAAAAAAAAAAAAAAAATGGTAGGGAAAGAAGCGGGAGTCAGGACAGAAAGAGAAGTTAGAAGAGGGAAACGCTATGGAGAAAGGAGATGCAGGGGGATGCTAAGAAAGTTGCAGGCAAGGCTGACAGTGAAAGGTCCAGACCAGGGAAGGAGACATGGCTCGGGGTGTAAGCGCAGGTGGTGGCAGCAATGGCAGCCACACACACACAGAGTGAGAGACATGCAGGGGGATAGGAAACAGCAGAGTTTCTTGGCCAAGCTTGCAGGTCATATACTTTGCATTACTTTACCCTTATCCCTTACATTTATTCTCATGAATAAACCCATTTGCTTTAATTGAAAAGGAGCCTGTTTAATCTTGTTTCTTGTTAATTTGGGAGAAGCAGTTGTGGGAATTTTTAAACGGCCCATACTAAATTAAAAGCAGTCAGATAGTCAGCCAGGAGTTCACAGATTTAGGCCCAGCAGTTAAAATTATTTTTATATTGAATGGCGACCGTGGCAGGACTTATTAGCCAGTTATAATTTTCCAGCCAAATTACAATTTTTCAGAATAGTTACAGTTTATATATATATATATATATAATTTATAAATATATATATATATATATATTTACAAAGGTTAGCCTTACTTTTTCCTCTAGGGATTTTTGTTGTTATTCAGACATTTCTCAGTTTTGTCTAACTCTTCATGACCCTACTTGGGCTTGTCTTGGCAAAAATGCTGGAATGATTTGCCATTTCCTTCACTGGCTCATTTGCCTGATGAGGAAACTGAAGCAAATGGGTCAAGTGACTAGCCCAGAGTCATACAGTTAGTAAGTGTCTGAGTCTGGATTTGAACTCAAGTCTTCCTGACTACAAGGTTGTGCCACTTCGGTGCCTTCTGAGAATCTTTATTTTCACAAATTCTGATAACTCCTACACACATACCATAAGTTTCATTGTCTATGCATTCATGTCATGTTAAAGAAAATATTTTAGGAATGGAGGAGTTTACTTTTAAATGGGTTTGAAATTATATACTTCATAATTAATAATAATGACAATAATAGCTAGTACTTATATAGTATCTACTGTGTCAGAAATTGTACAAAGCACTTAAAAATATTATCTCATTTGGTCCACATAACAACCCTGCAAGGTAGGTGTTGTTATTCAAATTTTACGGATGGGGACACTGGAGCTAACAGAGGTTAAGTGAATCACCTGGAATTACACAGCTAGTAAACCTCTAAGACTGGATTTGTACCCTGGTCATTCTAACTCCAGGAAAAGCTATCTCTCAACTGTGCCACTAAGCTGACTTTTATTGCTCAAGAAGCAATAGAAGAAAAGCTACTGTCAAATGTAAAATTGGAATCTGAAAAGAACACTCAATTTATAAAATGATCAATGCACCTCTTTCCTTTGAAGTGAGGAATACTTAGAAATGCATTCACCTTTAATTTTATTTACGGATGATGCAGAATTCAAAATCAGTTCTGCCTTACTCCAAGTCTAGCATTCTATCCACTGTGCCACCTAGGTATTAAAAAAAAGTAAGTGGTTTTGGAAAATGTTAATCATTGAAGAATAGATCCATGCAAAGTGTCAGTTGAAGGAGAAAAGTTCCACTGGTGAAGGAGAGGCATGAGGGGTTGAATCTCTCCATCTCAGCATAGCCCATAATTGCTGGGGCTTGCCTTACAGTATCTTGGGAGATATCCAGATGCTGACTCATGGAAGCACACTAGGAAGAGAGGAGGACCACACTTCAGGAATCTACAAAGGAGGCTGTAGAAGTGTTTTTCTGGTCTTCTGGAAGCACAGTCAGAATTCAGGATATGGTATGTCTCCCAAACTCTTGGAGTTCAGCCAGGGGACAGGAGGTGGGATGTCTTTGGTGAACATTCAGCAAGCTTGAACAGGGTTGATCAATTATGAGAAAGAAAAAACCTGACAGAAATAATGTTTTAAATCACAGAGGCGGTTATCTAAGAAGATCTCAATGTAACTAAAAATAATCAGCTGAGCACAGTAAATTGACATATTTAGTGGGTATAAAGTTAAAATTAAACACATGAATTTTTAAAAAATCAAATAGAAAGGCAAAGGGTAAAAGAAGCATAGAAAGCAAAATTAAATATGAAAGAGATCAGAGTTATTAATGAGCACAAGTCACCAAAGTCAACAGCATGTCGATAATGGCCAGAGGGATCATGGGGCAGCAGTGGGTAGGAAGTGAAATTAGCTCATGATGCAAAGTTTACAGAACAAGAGAATTCAAAGAACCACCATATTTTACCCAGATCAAATCACATTTCTAATATCATGTTCAGACATTTTAGAAAGCACAATTACCAGCTGGAGTATCCCCAAAGACGGTTTATTATGATGTCAAGCATGTTATACGAAGATTAGTTGATGGAAGTACACTCAGTCTAAGAAGAGAAAACTAGAAAGAGGACCATGTGTTATCAAATAGTTGAAGGTCTTTCCTATAGAATTAAACAAACCTAATTAATCTAGCTAATGGTGTGTATAGACAATAAAAAGACCTCTTCATAACTTGTTTGCCCTTCACAATATTTGGACTTAATTTCATTCCTTTATTTTATTTAGTCATTTCTCACTTGTGTCTGACCCTTTGTGTCCCCATTTGGGGGTTTCTTGGCAGAGATACTGGAGTAGTTTACCATTTTCCTTCTCCAGCTCATTTTACAAATGAGAAACAGAAGCAAAGAGGGTTAAGTGATTTGCCCCAGGTCACAGAGCTAGCAAGTGTCTGAGGTCAAATTTGAGCTCAGGAAAATGTGTCTTCCTGACTTCAGTTCAAGCACTCTATGCATTGCACTACTTAGCTGCCCCATTTCTTTATTATAGGATTCATATATTTGCCCCTTATTGAGCTGCAAGTCATTGAATAAGGGCAACAATGGGGATGTTTGTTTTGATGCATAATGGGAAATGTCACTTGCTTAAACCTTTGTTAAGTAGTTTTTCCTTTAAAATGCTGTCTCAGTAAAGTCAGGGACTTTATTCTAATAGCCCTTAAAACCTGAAAAACCACAGATAGCATTAACTGACGGTATGTGTAGCTTTTCAATTAACTCTGATTAGTACTATGAAATTACACCTTTTAAATTCTTGAATTCGTTGAATTTATTGAAATGATTCTTAATCATTCATATATGTAGCCTTATCTATGAATGACATATATGCTGCTGTTTTAGGGAGAGAGGTTGACTTTTCTTTTTGAGCAGTGATTTCTGATTTCTCATAGCTTATTATAGTGATGGTGAATTATGACAGATATATGAATACATAATTTGGCAAGATCCCTAAGTAAAATATTCAATTTGAAGAGGAATGAATGATTATGGTGATGATATTTGACAGGTAAGTAATTTTAAAATCTTAACATATTTTAATTTTTTTCTCATTCAAAATTTTCTTTATTGCTATTTCATTCTCCTACATGAGCTTAGATCCATCTCTCAAAATTATTACTAAAAGATACTAGTGAGGGACGGCTAGGTGGCATAGTGGATTAAAGCACCGGCCCTGGATTCAGGAGGACCCGAGTTCAAAACCGGACTCAGACACTTGACACTTACTAGCTGTGTGACCCTGGGCAAGTCACTTAACCCCCATTGCCCAACAACAAAGAAAAAAAGAAATACTAGTGGGAGGGTAGAAAAGGCAAAAGAAAATGGCATCGGCTTGTTGGCCCTCAAAATCCATGTGCCATGTTGGGAATGCAGACATCATCACAGACTAACTTACTGGAACATTGAGACCACTTGTTACAGGGGAACTTCCAGAGACATTTTATACAAAGGAAAGGGACAGAAAGACACTCCTTGCTCCACAACATCCTTGCTTCACAGTTTAGTAGATGTGTGACTTGGGGAAAGTCAGTTAATCTCTTTACACCCTCATTTATTCAACTGTATATTGGCAGAAATACTATGGAATCTTACCACATAAATCAGAAAATTCCTTTGAGGATCATATGAAATATCTGTGTGTCTATGTATGTATGTATGTATATACAAACACATAACCTTATAACAACAAAAATACTATATTAATGGGGGTTGGTGTTGCTTTAAAAAATAGCAGCAGTTATCATCATCTGGTTCATTAAGTCAAAGTCTTCTATTGATATAGAACACATCCTGAGACAAGAGGGTTTTCCTTGAGGCAGTAGAAGTCAATTATCTTCCAATCCCTATGTGTGCTGACAACATTGATGGTAAGTGTTCTGAGATTATTGATCACATCCTAGAATTCATTAACCTCTGGAATTAAAAGGACTACCACTTTGGGAACTGCTGGACCACTAACTCATTTGGCCAAACTACTGTTTTTTCTGCATTGTCTTCTCAGTAATAGCTCTCTGTCAGTCAGTACCCTAGGAGACAGAAATTGTTCCCAAACATCAAAGAGATAACTAAGGAGGTCATTAATAAATTTGGCTCCCAGAGAGCTTTGATGTCAAATATTAACCATAACAAAATGAATTTATCCAAATGAAAAGTTAATCAAAAGAGGAAAAAAAAGTTTAAAAATAAATGTTAAGACTATTTCCCAGTTACTGAGCCTTAAATTATCTTTCTGTCTGCTTATTTTTCTGCCTGCCTATGTATTAACATTAAGTCACTTGTCTAACTCACTTTCTAGAGCTCTATTTCCTTCTCCGTGTGTAACTATTTCTGTCTCTGTTTCTCTTTTATTGTCTCTTTCTGACTCTCATAAATACAGTTTTACCTATCTTCTATCTACTATAAAAACAAATTTTGAGAGAATAATGATATGGGTGAAAATATCATCTATTCTCTATGCTCCCTCACTTTTTTTTTCCTGATGTAATTTGTAAATGATACTTTATTTCTACATATGCTTGTATCAGGCTCTTGATAGAGTTCTTAAATACAAGTCATGGAATATAGAGAAAACTATTGTTTAATAACTAGCATATAAGGGTAATGGAAGTCCATTAAAAAAATCAAACTACTATAAGAGTTAGTGAGGAAAGAGTTTTAATTAAATTGACTTTCTAAAAACTGCAACTATGGATTTTTTTTATTACACTTAAATATTTTGGTAAAAATTGTATTCACTCACCTGGATGCTCCCTGATTATCATTATGCTTCAATGATAATGATTTTTTCGGAGGAGGAAGGTGATAAAATATTGATCCCTTCCACAAACTTTTTAAGGTAATCTTCCCATATCCTTTGGATGTAGCTAAATTATTTCCATGCCTGGTTAACTTGGGTCAGGCAAGCATGGAATAATTGCTGGATTATTAAATGGTGGTGAACATTCATTGTTAGCATCCTCATCATGAGCACTAAGATGAATATAGTGCCCAGTGTGTTCCAGGCACTGTGCTAAGCACTTAGAATTGCTACCTCATTTTATCCTGACAACAACCCTGGGAGGTAGGTATTATTATTATTCCCATTTTAAAGATAACGAATGTGAAGCAAACAGAAGCTGACTTGACTGGAATCACACAGCTAATAAATGCCTGAGGTTGGCTTTGAACTTAGGTCTTTCTGACTCTAGTCCAGTCACTCTATCCACTGCACCATCCAGCTTCCCATAATGTGAACAGAGGTCACCATCAGAGTGAAGAGTAGAGCTAAGCAAAGCAAGAGTCTGTGGTCGAAAATCTGAATGTCAAAAAGAGAAAGTTGATGTGATATCAGAGTAAGTAGAAGTGTGAATTTGGAACATCTGGGCACCATCAGGTAGTCTGACCTCGAAAGCAGACATATTCCAGGAGATAGGGAAGGGTTCGAAAGGTGCTGTCAGGATTCTATTTCGGCTGACAGTGAGATGCAGATTAATTGTTGCCAAAAGTGATCTTCATGTCTGAAATGTTTTCAAAGCCTTAAAGTACATTTTTTCAGCATCTCTGGCTACTGCTACTGTTCCTGCTTCTGTAGTTATTGCTGCTGATATATTCACTGCTTAGCAATGTGGTCAGATCAGAAGAGGCTGCTTAGGAGAATATCCAAATTATATGTCTCCATTGCTTTTTGGGTAATTTGCAAAGTTTAATTCCTTGGAGCCTTTCATATTCTATTCATCATAATAGTAGACTTTCACTATAAGAAATAACATTCAACATCCATCATTCCCTACCTCTCCGAAGAAGGGAGATTAGTATATATTCTCATGTCTTCTTCAGGGACTGAATTGATCAATATAATTATATTAATTGATTTAAAAATTGTATTTTGGTGGTATGACTGTGTTAATTATATTGAAGCTGTGTTTCTTTCCTGAATTTATTAAAATTGTACTATTACTTCTGTTTTTCTTTTAATCTGAGGTGGGGGAAGTGAAAGTGATAGAATAAATATTTGTTAATTCAAAAAATATTTTAAAAGATTTATAATGTGATTGAGGAGATAATGGAGACAACTTTGGTCAGCAAGCTGTGGAAGATTTTGGCCAAACAAGATATAAAACAAAAGTTTGCCTCTTTTGTTTTCCAGTGTCATGATAGCTGGTCTGCTCAATCCAAAGAAAAGAAGGATTCTCTATTCCAGGCAACTTTATAAAAGTTTCTTCCTTTCCAGTTGTTGTTCAGTCATTTTTCAGCTCTGTTTGACTTTTTTGCAATCCCATTTGGGATTTTCTTGGCAAAGAAACTGGAATGATTTGCCATTTCCTCCTCCAGCTCATTTTACAGATGAGGAAACTGAGGCAACTAGGGTTAGTTGACTTGCTGAGGGTCACTCAGTAGGTACCTGAGCCTGGATTTTAACTGAGGAAGATGGGTCTTCTTTACTCCAGGTCAGGTACCACCCTTCCTGTTCACAGTTATGCAAATTGTATAGAAAAACTGATTATCAGTCTCATTATAATAATCTCCACCTTTGGGAGGTACAGGGAAGGGCCTGTCCTTCTCATAATATTGTCCACCTTTGGGAGGTACAGGGGAGGGCTTATCCTAATTTGGAGTTCCTGGGGTTCTAAGCCAACCCCTGAGGCAGGTACCTTTTTCTGTGGAGGTGTGTTTTGGGGGTTTACACATCATAAGGTGAATCTGGGTCCAAATTTGGCCTTTTCTGCACATGTCTTTTTCTGATTCCCATGCCTAGTTTCAAAACACCTTCATTTTTCTTTTATAATTTCTATAGGCTGTCATTTAGTCTAGAGTCTTCATGGCCTCTCTCCCTCTGTTCCTGTTATGGGTACTGATCACTGTGGGTGAGAGAACTTAGCATCCTTACTTGTAAGTTATCCATTAACTGGGGTCTAACTCCCTTTTGGAACTAATATCTGAATTAAAGCTTGGGTCTTAGGTTTTTCTGTTAACCATTTTTTCACCTCCTACATCAAGGTCATGAGGTGAATACCATTCTGGGTGGACCACAGAAGGCTAACGTGCTCTCTCTCTCTTGTGCTGGGAACCCCAAGTGAACCAGCCACATGTTCTCCTCTCTCTAATTAATGTATGGTTTCTGAACTCTGCTCAGAGAAATGTGCTCTCTCTCTTGACTCTCTTGCCTCTCTTGCCATGCTTGCCCCTCCTAAGCGTTTAACACTTATTTTACCCTGGGGCTGGCTCTTCCCAGCCCCCTTCCTAGGACTCCATTCTGGGTATATTAATAGTGGGGAAGTTTTTCAGACAGGCAGTCAAATTAATAATACATTTTTGCTGCCAAAACTGGTGCAATGGCCTCTAATTTATAAGTAGCAATGAAGTAGGAGGCAAAAAAGGGGTTAACAGAAAAATCTAAGACCCAAGCTCTAATATAGATCTGAACTCCAAAAGGGGCTCTAACTTACAGGCCCCAATTCTGAAAGGGATTCAGACCCTAGTTAATGGGTAACTTAAGACCTGAGTCTTCATTAATACAAGTCAAGGCCTAGGTTCTTGCTGTACCCACATAAATCAGCACCCATAGCAAGAACATACAGAGGCAGGTCATAGAGACTTTAACTATAACAATGATACACTGAGAAGGCATAGAAATGTAAACTGGAGATAAATGATAAATGAAGATATTTTGAAACTAAGCATGAGAATAAAAAAGTGACATGCACAAAAAAGGCCAAATTTGTCCCCAAATTCACCTTATAACTTGTAAACCCCCAAAACACACCTCCATGGAAAAAGGTACCCGCCTCATGGGTTGGCTTAGGACCCCAGGAACTCCAAATTAGGATAAGCCCTCCCCTGTACCTCTCTAAGGTGGAGATTATTATAATGAGCCTGATGATATATCCATACGATAAATATAATTATCTTTCTTTCCTTATTTAAGAGATACCTTGCCACTTTTCTGGTTCTCTCCCTGTGGTCACTCGCAGTATTGCAATAAAACTTGGGAATCTGAGTCACTGAGTCTTGTAATTCTTTTGGGATGACTCACGATCAATTTGACTCTAATTCCATCCCACATCAGCAATATCTCAGAAACCCCAGCCTGGTACCCCAATACTTTAGAACAGAGACAGGCTTTCTTCCAATATTTCAAGTGACACACCAAGACTCAAATCTCACTTTTTGGTATGTGCTACCTGGGCGACAACAGTCAGGTTATTCTTCCCCACAAGTGTTAGTTTCTTCATCTGTAAAAAATGAGGAGTTTGGGGGCAGCTAGGTGGCGCAGTGGATAGAGCACCGGCCCTGGAGTCAGGAGTACCTGAGTTCAAATCCGGCCTCAGACACATAACACTTACTAGCTGTGTGACCCTGGGCAAGTCACTTAACCCCAATTGCCTCACTAAAAAAAAAAATTAAAATTAAAAATAAAAAAAAAAAATGAGGAGTTTGGAGTAAATGGCTTCTTAAGTTTCTTTTTCTTCTTTTTTTTTTCTTTCTGTGGGACAATGAGGGTTAAGTGATTTCTCAGGGTCACACAGCTAGTAAGGGTCAAGTGTCTGAGATAGGATTTGAACTCAGGTCCTCCTGAATCCAAGGCTGGTGCTTCAATCCACTGTGCCACCTAGCTGCCCCCTTAAGTTGCTTTCTAATTCTAAATCACTGAAAATATTTTAACTCTTACATTTAAGTTAGGGCAGAATTATTGCTGGTGGTAGGTACATTCATATTAAGGGCTGGGATATGCCTAGGAAGAAGGAATAAAATTCCTTTTGTGCTCTGATTTAGATTCAGTTCCTAATTTCCCCCATTGCATTTATTTGCATGAAAGATAAAAGAAGTTTTTGGAGTTGAAAACTGGGTGGGCCAAGGACAACAAGAAACACTAGCCATTTGCTGGAAGAAGAGTATCTAAATGGATGCTTACTTAGAATACTTTACTTTTCAAAATATAACTAGGAATCTATAAGAAATTTTTATTCCTAAATAAGTGAAAGTCGTGGTGTAGAGCAGCAGGTTCTCATATTTGTTTGTTTCAAGCTCCCTTTACACTCTTAAAATTATTGATGATGGTAAAGAACTTTTATTCATGTGGATTGTATATATAGATATTTAACATATGGAAAGTAATTGATATTTTAAAATACTTATTTATTCAGTCAGTAAAAAAATAAACTCATTACATGATAACATTAAAAATAATTAAAAAGTACATTTTTCAACTCTCAAAGTATAGTGAAAAGAGTGGCACTGTTTCACATAGTTTTAGCCTATTTATTTATTTATTTGTTTGTTTGTTTGTTGGTTGGTTGGTTGGTTTATTTATTTATTTATTTGGGGGGAGGCAATTGGGGTTAAGTGACTTGCCCAGGGTCACACAGCTAGTCAGTGTTAAGTGTCTGAGGCTGGATTTGAACTCAGGTACTCCTGAATCCAGGGCAGGTGCTCTATCTACTGCACCACCTAGCTGCCCTGTTTCACATATTTTTAAAAAATCTCTTCAAGTCTGACAACAGAAGACAGTTGGATTCTTATATTTGCTTCTGCTTGTATTATGTTCAGATATGTTTTCTTGGTTGAAGTACTTGGAGAAATCTGTGCTTGGATAGATATGTAGTTGGAAAAAAGAGAAGTATTTTAATAGGTAAATGACATATGATAATGGTGGTGGTGGTGGTGTGCTGAAGGGGGAGGAGAAGGAGGTGGGAGAAGAGGAGGAGGAGGAGGAGGAGGGAGAGGAGGAAAATGAGAGAACTGCTCCAAAGGCAGTGAGTCAGCTTCAGAGCTGGAAAGCCATTGTTTCAAGTCCTTTATATGACACTTTCTGGCTTTGTGATCCTCATTTATTTTATAAACCTTTAGTTCTTTGGGAAATTCTATAGTTCTGACTTTTAAGTTTTGGGCAGAGTCTTAATGATAGAAAATAGAGCCTTTTAAAAATTGTTTTGTTTTAACCAGATTTTTGCCTCAAGGTATTTGCTACTCCCTCTGGTGAGCAATCTTATCTTTAGAGAAGAAATGCCTGCTTTAGAAGACTGACTTTCTCATGGGAGGGAGGGGTATAAATCTACCCCTGAGATTATTGTTCTTCCTCTTTAGTTTTATAAGTGGATGGATGTATACCCAAAAAGAAAAAAAAAAGACCTATTGGTATAAAAATATTTATATAATTTTTTTGTGGTGGCTAAGAATTGGAAATCAAAAGAAAGCCCATCAATTAGGGAATGGCTAAACAAGCTGTGGTATATGATGGTGATGAAATATTATGATGAAATTATTATGACAAGAAGGATGATTTCAGAAAGGCATGGAAAGACTTGTATTGAACTGATGTTTAGAGAGATAACCAGAACCAAGAGAATGTCATGCACAGTGACAGAAATATTGTTTGATGAAGAACTATGAATGACTTCATTATTCCCAGCATTACAATGATCCAAGACAATCCCAAAGGACTTATGATGAAACATACTTTCCACCTTCAAAGGAAGAACTGATACTGACTGAACACAGACTGAAGCATGATATTTTTACTTTTTCCCATTTTTTCTTTTATTCAAGTTTTCTTGTACAAAATGACTAATATAATAATGTTTTACATAATTGCACATGTATGACTCATATCTAATTGCTTACCACCTCAGAGAGGGGAGAGGAAAGGAAGGAAAGGAAGGATAAAGTTTGGCACTCAAAACTATAAATAAAAATGTTTATTATTTTAAAAATTAGAACTGGACAGACAGCTAGGTGGTGCAGTGGGTAGAGTACTGGTACTGAAGTTGTGAGGATCTGAGTTCAAATTTCACCTCAGACACTTAATAAATTGGTGATCCTGGGAAAGTCACTTAATCTCATTTACCTTGAAAATCAGGGCCATCTTCAGTTGTCCTGATATATATCTTTTCACTGGTTCTGGAGGAGAGAGTGAGGTTGGTGACCTTGTAAAGCCCTCCCTCACTTAAATCCAATTCACTGTAAGACATGACATCACTCTGCTGTCATATTCCTCTTTGAAATGGAAGGACAAACAATAACAACAAAATAAGTGGATGCATTAGGGTTGCAGTTTTATTCCAAAAGGGCTTTAGCAGAAAGAGCCTCTGCTTAATGCTGATAGGGAAAAGGAAGAACCCACTCTCCCTTTCAGGAAAAGGAGAGCACTTCAGCTAAGGATGCTAGATGAAGCCAGAAGAAACAGGGAAGAGCCCCTCAAGTTCAAGTCTGGTGAAGAGATCCCCATCAATAATAAGCAGTAACTATGATTCTAATGAGACAAACATTGGAAGTCTGTGGGGAGAAATACCTCATCCTCACTGAAAGTCATGGGTAGTCTCTCTTTAGAGAGAAGAAACTATTTGCCATGAAAAAAAAAAGTTCATAAAAATTTTAGTTACACCTACTAGGTTGACATTACCCAAGGTCATTAGTAGCCTTGCATAATTGAAGGGTGGGAGAAATCTCTCCACATGTATACCTGGTCTCCCCTACTCCCTGCATTAGTGCTTATATCCATGTATGTTCTCTAGATGTGTGCTGTAAAGTTTCTATCTAGCTATACTGTCTAAAATATCTAATGAGTGGTCTCCAATAGTTAGAAGCTTTAGCAAGAATATTTAAGTATTTATTAAAGAGCATTAGGATCTAATGATCAGAGAGAAAGGTAAAAATCTAACTATTTCTAAGAGACCCCATCATCTGACCTGCCATGGTGAGGTCAGCAACAAAATGGACTCAATGCTTCCTTCTTCCTCCCAGAAGCCTCTCCTGGAAAACCGAAACAGCCTATCTCCTTCCCGCCAACAGCTCCAAGCTAATTGGCTGGTAGCTTTGATAGATAGTACCCACAAGCAAACATCACTTCCTTATGCCAAGGAACTGACTTCCAAGCCACATGGCTTGTCCTCAGACGCCTTCTCCTCTTGGTGGAGCTTTCCTACGGTAACTCTCCAGCAGGTGGCATCACTCCAATTGTTACAGTGCACTTCTTATGCAAGTCCACAAGTTACAGATGTTTCCTGTGTATGTGTTTTTCCATGAATGATCCTTACTCATTTATACATTTCCCCACTGAAATATGTATTTAGGCTGTGTATTTAGGGAAGACTATGCCCCAGGTTTAGGTGGCGAACATTTTTTTTTCTTTTTTATTATGGTATTCATTAAATATCTTTACTTTGAATTAGTTACATCATTTGAAAAGGAAAGAGAAACAAACATGGCAATTCAGTTTTGAGTCTTGTCAAACACAGAGTATCTGGAATCTGAGAGTCCTATCATGTCTCATATACCCACCATATGAACTGAATGGTGTTCCCAGTTATTATATTAGCTTTTCAGAGAATCATAGGTTTAGAACTTGTGATGTACTTCGAGGCCATTAAATCCAATTTTCCTCTTTTTCAAAAATCGAACTTTGCAGACAAAGAAGCTGAGAGACAAGAGGTTAAATTACTTGTCCTGGGTTACAGTGACTAAATGTCTCAGGTAGGACTGAAACTAGGTCTTCCTGACCTTATGTCCTGTGCACCATCCCCATGAGATTACACACTCAAATTGTCTTTTAAAATACATTGATCAGAGTTTATCAAAAAGTAGTCGGGGCAGCTAGGTGGTGCAGTGGATAGAGCACCGGCCCTGGATTCAGGAGGACCTGAGTTCAAATCCGGCCTCAGACACAACAATTACTAGCTATGTGACCCTGGGCAAGTCACTTAATCCCAATTGCCTTACCAAAAAAAAAAAAAAATGAGAGAGAGATTAAACAAAAAAGTAGTCAAGAATGCAGGTTATCAATATAAAATTGGGAGAAAAAACAGAAACAACTATATTTAACAAATATTACAATATATGTCCCTCCAAGTAGTAATACAAGCTAAAAATAAAAATGAAAAAGAATTCACATGGATTCATATAAACTCTAAAATAATTGGTTAATGAATTTTTTGAGGAAAGACAAGTCTGTTAGAGATAACACCCTGATGTTATGAAGGTGAAGTTGAAAAAGGAAACTATGTCCTTCCAAAAACCATCTTTTCAAGTCACTTAAAGGAATAAATAATTCTTTAGTGGATGGAACACAAATCTGACTGGACTTTGCTTAAAATAATATAAACTTAAGTACTTCCATCACATAAATTCCAATTCTATTTTTCAAGTATTATTACTCTGGACTAATTAAAGGTGATTTGATAATAAAACAGCGGTCAGGCATCAAAGTCCTCAAGGTCATCTACTCCATCCCAGGACATTGACAGTTATCTTAACATTCATCCTGCCATTGGACTTTAATGACCCAGGAAGAGAGAATGAAGCTGGAGGTTTTGAGCAACTCTGAGACACTTAAATCCAATTCATGTGCAAATCATCACGGCTGATGTCATTGATTGTCTTTGAAAAATAAAGGACAAAGGGGCAGCTAGGTAGCTCAGTGGATAAAGCATCAGCCCTGGATTCAGGAGGACCTGAATTCAAATCCAGCCTCAGATATTTGACACTTACTAGCTGTATGACCCTGGGAAAGTCACTTAACCCCCATTGCCCTGGAAAAAAAAAAAGAAAAAGAAAGGACAAACAACAAATATATCCTTATAGGCGAGGAAAATAAATGTTTGTTGATTAATTAATGTCTATTATTCAGTTGTAGGAAATAGTCAATAAGAAAAAAAATCTGGTGATTAGATCTGGTTAACTGGTAGAATAAAAGGGGAAATGGATAAAATATTTTCATTGGCTTAATCTTTATTTTTATCTATTTTTCATTTCAAAGATTTTGACTTCTGAATCACCAACAAATTACTGAATCTATGATGTTCCCCCAATTTTTAAGATATTTTGAGATCAACACAAATGCCCAATGTGGACTTGACAATTATAGCCAAAAGAATGTCCGTTAATGTGAATTTATTGTCAGAGGACTTTGATCAATCAATTCCCTTTCTGTACTATATTAAAAAAGAAAAAAGAATCTAGGTACAATTACATATTTATGTATGCATATATGCTTCTCCCAAGAATTCATTTCAATCATGAACATTTCAAATACCCTGGACACATTCATTTTTCTAAAAATTTTCATTTATTTATTTACCTATTTATTTACTTACTTTATCTATCTCTCGATCTCTCTCTCTCTCTCTCTCTCTCTCTATCTATCTATGTTTGGGGGGGCAATGAGGGTTAAGTGCCCAGGGTCACACAGATAGAAAGTGTTAAATGTTTGAGGCAGGATTTGAATTTGGGTCCTCCTGAATCCAGGGCCAGTGCTTTACTCACTGTGCCACCTAGCTGCCCCCTGGACACATTAATTTTTAAAATGACTAAAATAAATTGGATTGGAGTAGCTAGGTGGTACAGTGGATATAGCATCAGTCCTGGAGTTCAGCTTTAAACACTTAATAGCTGTGTAACTCTGGATAAATCACTTAATCCCCAATTGCCGCAAGAAAAAAAAAAAGAGTTGAATTGTAGATGTTTGTAGTAAGTGAAAAACATTAATTTCAAGTTATATCATGCAATCTTAATATTGAAAATTTTAAGTTCTATCTACTTCCCAAAGCTTTCTAACATGGATATATGAACTTCTTATGTAATAAAAGAGAAATATCATAAATAATATTAATTCTTTAAAATGATGAATGCTTAAAGGGCAAGAATTTAGCATGTGATTTTTCCATATTGAGTCAAATTGCTCGTTAATTTACCAAACAATATTCTGGGGATCTGAAAGATTTAATTCTAATTCCAAAATAGCTAATTAACTCAGGGATTAATTTATTCATTAAAAAAACTGGTTCACTCAGTGTGGTACAAACTCCATCCAAGAATTAGTCATTTTTTTTTTAAATAATTGCACCTTTTCCATATACTTTATTGTTTGGAACTGTGTGCTCCTTTATTGCTCTAAGAGGATGCTTCCTGTGGTTTATATAATTTTTAAATTAGAACTTAGTTTAAATACACATTTAATTAAAATACTAAACAAAGGGTAATCTGTCTCCATGTGGTAAACCTGTATTCAAACTTTTTAAAAATCAATCATTTTTATAAGTTTATATTAATCCTTTTAAAATTAATGTGTGCTGAGTAGGTGTGTTTGTAATACATTAGGGAACCGGATGTTTAGTGAAATTTTTAAAATGTAGCTAGATTTTAAAAATATAATAGTTTATAATAGAGTATATAACATATGATAGAGCAGTCTGTCCTTAAAATCTGTCTTTTAAAAAAATAACATGGGGCAGCTAGGTGGTGCAGTGGATAGAACACTGGCCCTGGAGTCAGGAGGACCTGAGTTCAAATCCGGCCTCAGACACTTCACACTTATTAACTGTGTGACCCTGGGCAAGTCACTTAACCCCAATTGCCTCACCAAAAACAAGCCAACAAAAAAAACCCACACCTCTATGTTATGTACATATGCCATTTAGTACAAGTGTTTCTACTAGTATCAGAATCTGAGAATCATCAGATAAGCAATCTGAAAAGATCTTAGAAACCCTCTAGTTCAGTTTTTTCATTTAATAGATGAAAAAAAAACAACCTGTCCCAGAGACATCAAATAATTAGCCCATGTTCATATGATCATAGATTGTGTATTAAAAAAAAAAATCAGGGCAGCTAGGTGGTGCAGTGGATAGAGCACTAGCCCTGAAGTCAGGAGTACCTGAGTTCAAATCCAGCCTCAGACACTTAACACTTACTAGCTGTGTGACCCTGGGCAAGTCACTTAACCCCAATTGCCTCACTAAAAAAAAAAAAAAATTCTGAGAGACCATCTACTACAACCTCCTAACATCCCAGGAAAGGAGCTAAGATATTAAATGATTTGCCCAAGAACATGAAAGTCATAATTATCAAAATCAGGGTTCAGATCCACATCTTTTGAGGCCAATCATGATTTATTTGTCTAATGTACTAAGCAAATAGCTAAACTGACATTTGCGTTGAGCCCCCCTAACTCTAAATCCAGTGGATAAAAATACATTGGACCACAGAATTGTCCCTACTGTCAATGAATATTTGCCAAGTATCACATGTTAGGTTTGATCGATCAGGATTGGGCTGATCCATCTGAAAAATATATAATGACATGACAATTAAGATCATATCTTTCACATGGGCTTGGCCAATAAGCACCTAATCCCTATGTTTTGCAACAAAAAATAGCATATTTGCATGTAATTTTAGGGGTTGTAACTCCTACTCTACCACCTCTTTGGGGTATGCACTGAAAATATACTTTTTATCTGTTTTGCAAATGAGGAAATAGAGGCTTAGAGATATTAAATTGTCCACAATCACATAGCTTGTAAGTCCCCCAGGAAGAATTAAATCTTAGGTCTCCTGACCCCAAATCCCTTATCTACTATACAAAACTACTTTTTAAACTGCTGCCTCATATATATATATATATTATACTCATGCTTGTTTTGACCATTTGGGTATATAAGATCATCTTTTGATGGGACAGCATTTGTCATTGTTTGTCTTTCATTCTCAAAGAGCATCATGGCATTGGGAGGTGATATCATGACTTGTACTGGATTAGATTTAATGGAGGTAGGGCTGTACTCATACACCAACCTCACTCTCCTCCAGTCATCTGGCTTCAGTGGCAAGATACATTAGCAGGACAATTGGAGATGGTCCTGGATGTTTAAGGCAATTGAGGTAAAGTGATTTGCCCAGGGTCACACAGCTAGTAAGTGTCTGAGGTCAGAAGAGGACCATGACATCAGGAGGCCATGTCATGAGTTGCAATGAATTGGACCTTTTTAAACAAAGAAGGGTAGTACAAAGTCCCTAGCCTCACTTTCTCCTCCAAAGCCATCTGGATCCAGTGGTAAGATATATTAGCAGGACAACTAGATATGGCCCCTCATGTTTAAAGACAACTGGGGTTAAGTGACTTGACAAGGGTTACACAGCTAGTAAGTGTCTAAGATGACATTTGAACTCAAGTCCTTCCAACATCAGAGTACTCATGTACCGATTTCCTGGTAAATGAGTCTGCATTATTGTTCATGGTAGATAACATATCTATTACATTTAGAAAATTGCTTGCCTTTAGATCCTCTGAAACATCCCGCTGATTAACTGAGCTTGCCATTTTTCAACCGGCAGTTTTATATCATGTAGCTATATCTTTAAAATACAGACTTCTAGAAAAAGAAATTAAGTAAAAAGGAGCAAAGTCAGGGACAAATTCTACTTTCCTTTGAAATGTAGTAGAGGTATTCTCTACTTCCTGGTTCTATTAGTACTAGATTGTCTCAATTCTGGTGTCATCTTTTGTGGAGAAGACATGAGAAGTTGGATAATTGAGACTCACTTTAAAAGCTGTAACTTAAGTGGCTAAACCTGGGTTTTGACCCAGAGCACCAAACATCTATAAGTATACTTTCTCCCTGAAGTGACCCTCAAACTTTCTGTGCTCATCTTCCAAGTCTATTGCTCTGTTTCAGAAGAGTTCTATTTTACTCCCAGAGTCTGTGTTCAACCACAAGCTTCGATCATCTTGCTCACTTTTCTTCATGCTCTAATGAGCTCCCCCCTCCCCATAGTTTCACATCTAGGCCCATGCAGAATTGCACCCAAATGGGATAGACTTTACTTATGCCTCACTCAAATTCATTTGCCTCATCGTGCCAAAATTGCAAGTTGTAGCTCTTCTGACTTTTAGCAAAGGGAGGGGAAATACGCATCATATCGTCCTATATTAAGGGAACCCAGTTTCCCAAAAAGCCCAGTAATTTATTTTTGGAGGGAAGGGGGTGGTTATTTGTTCCCCTCCCTTTATCAAGGAAACTCAAGTAATACATAAGGGACAAGAAAAAAATATGTAAGGAAAAATTCCTGAGTATTTCACCTACTAATGACATTTAAGTGCTTTTCCTAGTGACTTTCACTTGTGAAGGGGGGGAGGGGGGGCAGAAAGTCCTGATGAATGAAAACCTTCTCCTAAGCATGCAATCGATTCCTACAACTCCATTGAAAATGGAGTCATTTGAACTACATTGAATATACTGCATAAGACAAATAGAGGAACTGCCAAGGAATTTATTTTTTTTAAATGTTAGACAATTATTTGGCTCTGAAGTTAATTACTAACTGAAAAGAGAAACAGTTTCCCAAGAGTGCATCCTCATTTCTAGTTTGCGTCAACTGATCTTTCTTTTTCTTTAATGAATTCCTCCTATTTGGGTCCATGTCAGAAGATAGAACTCATATATGAATATTTTAAAGACAATGACTTCTGACATTTTTCAGTTTTCCACAAATATGCTTCAGACTTATTTTTTGAGTGAATTTTGGCTATTGTCACTTAGAATTGGGTTGAATTTCATAGGGGAATATTTGAATTGACTCAGTGTTAACCTTCCATGGAAACACAGACAGTAAATACTCATTAATTAAAAGAATGTAATGTTCTTAGTTGGTCAAGAAAGATGTACACTTAAAAAAATCTAAGAAAGAGACAAATGTATTTGCGTTCCCTAGGCCAGTCCCAGTTTTACTCTATTCATGCATAAGAGAAAAATATTTAGAATTAAAACACTGAAAAATATTACCCAATACTGATAATGTTTTTCTAACTATTTGAAGGGGGGAAAACATCACAGCTTTACAGTAATAGACAATAGAGCAACTGCTGAATTCCATAAGTCTCTTATTTGAAAATGTCTATATCAATAGAACTCAGTATTTTCTATAATACTTCTCCATAAAATGCATTTAGAATGGGGCCATCTGCTTTGATAGCAATTACCAAGCTATTTTCTTGTTAAAAAATAATATTTAGGGGGCAGCTAGATGGCGCAGTAGATAGAGCACCGGCCCTGGAGTCAGGAGTACCTGAGTTCAAATCCAGCCTCAGACACTTAACATTTACTAGCTGTGTGACCCTGGGAAAGTCACTTAACCCCAACTGCCTCACTAAAAAAAAAAAAATATTTAAAAAACACTGTAGTGTTATGGATATACTAGACTTCAGCTATTTTAGCTGTTACACTATTAGTTCTCAAGCTTATTGCAATGGCAGAAACCTTTATATTAAACAGACTGATATGAACCAAACCTATATTAGAAGCACATGTTACAATTTTGAACTTTTTTTAAATGGCTACAAAAATAAGGTGTACCACAGTGCCCTAAGGGTGAGTGCACTGCATAGTTTCCTCACTGGAACCCTGAGAAAAAAGCCCTATTTACCCTATATCATTTGAAACATTCAGTTTAGAAAGCTGATATGTCAATAACCCTTGTAGCCATGCATGAGGGGAAAAGTTATTATGGTGAAGGAGTCTACTTTCCTCACCCCCAGCAGTAATATCTTGCTAATGAACTGCAACCAACAGACAGATAAACAGAAGAACCCTGGGAGTGATAGCATTCCCCAAACCACTAGTCCTATTTCTGGAGCAGTACCAATGGCCATCATCTAGGGAAACACTCTTATTGAGAAAGGGTCATCCATCTCTACCACCTGCCAATAACTGCCAATCATAGGGGTAGATGAGGTGACTTAGCTAAAATAACAAAGCATCCTGAGGGAGAGACAGAAGGCAGAGTGTACCAGACAAGTCAAGATGCTACCAACTCTTTGACCTACATAACCTGCCTCAAAACACCAAAGAGACAGCCCAGAACCCAAAACCCAAGAACCTTTGGCATGTCAATGTTTTCAGCCAACGATAATCACTTATCATCCCGCTAAACAATATCTGCAAAGATAAAACCTGTCATCAGCTAGCTACTAGGTTCTGCCACACTCATAACTCTATGGGAGAGTCAGAAAAGAATAGTCCTTGCCACCAAAGTCCATGGCATTGTCAAATAGTTAAGCATAAGAAATTGATATCATTGCAACACTATAAATGATATTAAAGAAGAGACATTACTTTCTTCTTTGTCACTGAGCCCTAAGTACCTTTACATCTGACTTACAGCTAAAAGCTTCCACAGGAGATTTGTCCCCCATTAGAATGTAACCTCCTTGAGGGCAGGGACTCTCACTTTTCTATTTGTTTTCTGAGCACTTAGTAGTTTGCAGATATGAATTGCATAATCATTCCTTTTTTTAATCATTCAATACATCAAGAACTGTGATTTCATCAATCTAGGACTTTTATCAGAAAACTGACATCACAACTGAGTTCCACTTAACACCTGAGATCAGAGTCTGCATTCCATGTCCTAGAATCATTAATGAGACAAAACCCTGATTCTAGAGTATCTGTAACTGCAGCTGATGAATAGTTACAAGAAAAATATGAGTTCAACTTCTCAAGGAACTATGTGTGATGCTTTTGGCTTGCTCAAGTTTGAACTGTATATGCTCTGAAACTTCATGGTCTAACTTAATCCTAGGTCTGGGATATTTTGGGGATTGAAGTGAGCTGCTTAGAATATGCTTATTCTTCATTTTTATGCAGGGACTTGTCCTTATGTACTTTTTTGTTTATTATATTTATATTAATAATAAAATGAAGAATTAATACGTGTCTCCCTCCATAGTTAATTAACTGCATTAAGTTAAGGTCATATGGCTAGCATTTATTGAAATATACTTAATCTACATCAAAAACATTGTGATTTTGTCTTTGAATTTCAGAGCCCCAAGTAGGGCACAGCATTTGGTCTCTGGCCCAAAGTAGAGTAGTCATTGATAACACTGTGCTCACATAGATATCATCCATCCATGGCCTTCTTATCTTGTCCCATTTATCAACTTGACCCAGTTCTGACTCAAGAAATACTGATCCTTTGATCCTCTGTCTACATTTACCCTTTACAGAAGCAGGTTAGTACTTGCATTTTATGACCACATTTTTGGCAGGGTAGAAACTTTGGAGTATATACCCCTTGAGAGTCTTCCCCCAATTAATTGTATTAGATACATTTTTTTTGCTAGTTATGGCTAAATTAAATTTCCTGACTTATGGGTTAGATCTTTATGTAATGGAGGTTTTAGGGCATGTTTATCTAACTTTGTCACTCAGAAGATTTCTGGGCCTAACCTTCCATAGACACATGTTACCTTCCAATCTTAACCCCAGGCCTTTTTCTTAACCAGAACCCTTTAAATCCATAATCCGTCAGGGATGAGACACATTCCTAACCAAATTGTGTCAGTTGCTGGAGACCATTACCATCCCTCTAAAACCTAACCCACATCCATATCAAAGACTAGGACAGGCTGATGAAGGTGTTCTGGTCCCACTCTAAGAAGAGAATGAAAAGCATTTGGTACAAACTTGTAGGCAGGATCACCAAACTCCCTCCTTGTGTTGCCAGATACTACTTCATCGCTGAATGGTGGCATAGACTGACCCTTCCAGAGATCTAGTTGTAACAACATCTTTCCCGTGACTGTGATCTGGGTGTATCATTTTCTTCTCTTCCCAGGATCCCTGACTCATGCATGTGAGTGTTTTATTTTGATCATTCTTCATATCCTTTCATGAGTTAAAATATACTAAATCAAAGCCCATTGCTTGCCTCTTCTGCTGAAAATACACAGTTCCCCAAAAATAGCTGTCATGACCTGAAGTATTAATGAAATCTCCATCGATGAGGTTCAAAACAGAAATACTTATTGCTGAATTCTACTCTATCACATATCGTTGTATAGTGAATCCCCTTGTCTCAAGCTTCCCAACTAGATAGCGTATCATAAAATAGAATGTAAAATGGTATCACCTAGCGGTATTAGATTTTGATACTTTGATTTTTCATGATTTAAGTCAATTATCCTTTAAGTATTTATGATTTTAATACATTCTCTACATCTCGATATACATGGAGAAATTAAAATAGTTGTGAAATATGCTCAAAGTCATTTCAAAGAAGTTGTACTTACATAAGATGACATGAATACAGTCACTGAAACAAAAAGATATTTACACACTGTTTAGTTTGGACCTTTTTGATGACCTTTCTTCCTAGCTGTTGCACTGTTCAAAAAACTCACCTACCCTTCTCTAAAATTCATTTGAATCACTGAACCTTCCTGAGCCTTTAAAAGCAATTTAAATATTGGGACATGAAAATGAAACACATTTACTCCTTGAACTGACATTCATTTTGAACTTCTTTACACAGAGAATGCTATTAAAACTGTGGGGGGCAAATAGTTCCATGTGAATTTGTATATTTCTAATATACATGTTCATTCATTTTCTTGTGGGCCTCATTCCCTGGCTATTTGTTCATTTACACTTGAATAAACTCCTGATTTGCTTCTTATAAAGAATTTGCTCCCAGCTGGGGCTTTAGTCAGAGAATAGATTCACTTTTTGACCTTTGAAATCATGGGAATAGAAACAAAAAGATTCATTTTTTTGTTGGTCCCTCAGAAGATAAATAGTGCATGGATTTGGAAAGTGATAAAATGAAAAATGGAAACGGTGGAAATTTACTGAGTCCATTTATCCAAACAGTCTTTACTCCTTTGAAAAGATTTAATTTTCCTTAGAACATCAGTTTGGAGACATTCAAGATCCCAGAGGGGGTTACAAAAAAAGGAGAGACAAAATAAAACTAACATAGAACTTGGTGTCACTTGCCTGGACAATGCCAGGAATGATTATATTAGGAGAGTAAATCAACCTTTCACTACGGGAAAAGCCTAGCGTTTATTGGTACAGCACAGTTAGAAAGTTGCATTATAAACTCTAACATCAAATGGTTGTCAGGAATGAAGATGGGTTCTTTTTTCCTCCTGAGCCCAAAGTATCAACTCATCTTTGTCATGTGCTTTCATTTAGTACAAATATAGTTGAGATTGAAACAAAAGTAAAAGTAAAATGCATTCCATATGGATTACTTAATGTTTCTGTATTTATTTCACAGAAGAGAGAATTAGGTGGACAATATTAAAGTCATTGGGAATATATGTTCTCTTGTTTAGGCCCACCAAAGATAAGATATATGAGTGTACCTTTAAAGCACAAAGTAATTGGAAATTAGACAGTAAAATTTAAGTAATTAGAAAGGAAAATAATATATTTAATGAGAGCTAACATTTGTATAATATTTTATGGATGATGAAAGTTTTACCTCATATCCCTTTGGATTCTCAACAAACCCTCGTTAAGTCATTTTGGTTGTTTTATTCAGGTTTTTTATTTCATTAAGTAGGGAATTTATCATAGGATATTTAGAGGTGGAAAGAATCTCAGAGGTCAGTAAGTACAACAGTCCCATTTTACAGATGAAAAGTCTGAGTCCCAACAAGTTTAAATCACACAGGTCAGATTTTATCTGGGATGCTCTGAGCCTTGAGCTAAACAATTTTCATTACCCTATCCCAATTTATCTCCCACCCATGCAAATCAATGCTACCATTTGCAGACTTAGAGAATTCCCTGGGATACTGAGAGGTGACAGAACCCACATGTGTCAGAAGTACTTGAAATCCAATTTTTCCGATTCTAGAATCTTGCTCTTTATCTATTAACCATGCTGTCTGGTATGAGGTAGATATGGTAGGATTAATATCCTGACTTTGAAGATGAAGAAAATAGATTAAAAAAAAGAAAAGATGTGAAATGAGTGGTCCAGATTGGTATAGATAGGAATTATGGGAGACAGTATTTGAAACTCAGCCTGTTCTGCTGTAGGATTCTTTTTTTTTTTCTTTCTTTATAGTACACAGTGCTGCTTCTTGAATATACATAAAACTTAGCATAATGGAAAATGTATGTTTTTCTCTATTCCATTTTAATTAAGTGGCCTATAATCAAACAAGTGAAGCAGCATGGCCATGGATTAAATATACCTATTTTCTTTAATAATGCATTATTTTGGAATATGCTTGAGGAGAGATTCTATGGTTACAGTGATATGTGGATAGTGCTCTAAAATTGTAAAAACAAAATTCTACATATAGAAAGGAACAAAAATATTTAGAAGGTAGAGTAATCTTCCAAAAACACTTTTCATCCCATCATATTTCTATTCTCCAAAGTATATTACTTCCCCATTTCCCACTGTAAAAAAATACAGATTTCTTCATTTGGCTTTGAATACCCTCCTTCATCTGCTCCAATCATACTACCGTATTTTCCCAAATATATCTTCCATCAGGTCAGGCCAAGAATTTCATTGCCCTCCAACACATTATGTGTGTTCTGACCTCTACTTTTTTTTCTTTTACATTTCTACAATTTTTTTTCTCCTTTTGATCACATAAGAATAATAAGTTTATAGATTTAGAGCTGAAAAGGATTGTAGAGGACAAGTAAGTTATATGGTGGATCGATTGCTGACCTGAAATCAAGCTGTCCAGAGTTTAAATACTGATTTTGTCACTTATTTGCTATGTGAACCTGGACAAGTCACCTAATTTCTCTCAACCTCATTTATTTATTTATTTTTTCTTTTGTAAAGAGAATATCACAAAACTAACACCTAATTCCCAGGAATGTTGAGAGAATCAAATCAAATAAAAGACAAAATGCTTCATAAATATTAAATTACCACATATTCTAGCTACCATTATTACTAAATATTATTTAAAGGAAAATCATTAATTTAGAATCTACTATGTGCCAGACACTGTGATAAGCCCTTTTTACAAATATTTTCTTCTTTAATGCTCATAAAAAAATCCTACAAGGGAGGACCTATTATTATACCCATGTTATAAAGAAAGAAACTAAGGCAAGCAGATTAAATAACTGGCACAGGTTCATACAGTATCCGAGGCTGAGTTTGAACATAGGTTTTCCTTATTAGAATCACAGTAATCTATCCATTGTACCACCATTAAACATTGTAAGGGCTAACATTTGCAAAGATTAGCCTTGAACTGCTTGGCCTCAAAGGGCAGAAACAGAAACAGTGGATAAAATGTTGGCTTAAAATAAGGAAATATGTATTAATATTTAAAACTAATTCCCTGTAGAATGAGGGCAGGTATAGTGTGTTGCCTGTCAATGGGGGTCTTCAGAATTGTCCAAACAATCATTTGATGAGGATGGCATGAAGGAAATTTTGCTGTGGGAGGAAGTGACCTCCTTACTACTGTTGGGCTCTGTGGCACTGGGATTCACATAGTGATTCATATCGACTTTGTTCATGTCAATGTTCAATTGATTAACAATGATAAAAACTCTTTAAAAGTATGTGTTGCTTTGTTGTTGTTGTTGTTATAACAAACATTACTCCAGACTCTAGTGACTTAAATTAGCAGTACCTTCCATTCATTTATCCTCCATGTTTTCTGATATGTATTTCTACAAATTGTTAGGCAAATGTTCCTTTCAACCCAATTTTCGTCAACATTTGCAATTTTGTAATAATCAAATTTCAAACCTATATAAATTGTTTTGTATTTAAAACAACAGATGCTATTCAGCTCAGAGGACAAATGTATCTAAGTGAACACCAACAATTCATTGTATTCTTAAAATAGAACGAAAGCTTTTTCACACGGTATATTTTTAAACCATAATATTTTGTTGAATGATAGTGGCAACGGAATAAACAGAAGGCTAGCCATGGCATCAAGGACACCTTGTATTATTTCAGGCAAGTCAAGGAAATTATACATTTCAGACTTTCCAACATTCCAGACCAGCTGATTCATCAGTGAATAGCTACCTAATTTACCTGCTCCTTTCCCTGCACTTTCTGAGAATCCCTGAAGAAAAATACACACAGTTGAGCTAATTTCAGCTATTACAAATTAATGTTGCATTACCAACAATGTGCCCTCATTGCTGATCAGCAGTCCTTCTTATGAGTTATTATTATTTCAGTAGGATGTGCACCAGTGTATTTCAGCAAAGGTCACATCCTCTACATGATCAACACATTTGAAATTCTTAGGAGTTGGAGGCTGATGCAAAAGAAAAAAAACAACCTACTGCACTGCTAAGAGAGTAATCTTATAATCCCGGGTCTGTTTGTAAGTGGAAGATCATAATATGTGAACATATTCATATCGAAGAACTTTTCTCCTGTTAAGGGCTAAAATTCTAGCTAAACTGTCTAAAATATCTAATGAGTGGTCGCCAATCAATTACAAGCTTTAGCAAGAGTTAGACTTTTAAGCATTTATTAAGGAGAATAAGAATTTGGTAAAGAGAGAGAGAAAGGCCTAGATTCCTATCTATTAAAGGGAGAGCACATTTCTAGCTCCGCTCTCCACCAGCGTCCTCAGGAAAGAGCCCCAGAGTCAGCGCCAGTCTCTTCCTTCCTCCTCCCACTAGTCCGCGTCACTTCCTCCCGCCAAAGAAAAGACTCCTGGTCTTGCCCTCAAAGACCTTCGCTTCATGGGCAGAACTCTTCTACAGTATCCAGCAGGTGGCGTCATTCCAATCACTACACTCCAATGAATCAAATATGAATTGTATGTCTTTGGTTTGACAAATTCTGCACCCAAAAATATCTAGGACCAGTACTAATGACCAGGTTTGAAACTTCAAAAGGGACACAGTCCCAAGGATTCCCCAATTTGAGGTCCATTCACATCAGTGTCTCATTGGATGTTACTTGTAACTAGCTAACAAGAGCTTATTGCTAAATTTTCAGTGTGAGCAATAATATCTCAGGAAAAGCAAATGTTTTGTTGATTATATAGACTAAAAAAAAAAGATAGAGAAAATGTTAAAAATGGAGAATGAACTTAAAAGTTAGGTATGTATTTTGTTGTATTTGTTTTGTTTTATACTCAAAGAGACATTCATAAAACATTTACCAAGACTCTGTTTTGCTTTGTTGTATTGAAAGTGAAGTTTTCCATTCGTTAATTCATCTTTCATTCAGCAAATGTTGATTTTATATGCAGGGGGTCAAGTGGTTGGCCACAGGGAGATTACAGGGGTCTCTGCTGGTGCTGAGATGGGACTGTGTTTTTTTGCTGAGCTGGGATCCAGGTGGCAGTATTGAGTGGTGGCCTGGGTGGGGGAAGGGCCTAGGCATGCCAGAGCTTGCAGCCACAGTGGAACAGGATTCTCTTCCAGGTCAGAGGGCAAGCAGGCCTGTGGTTGCTTGCAGACCAGACCACCAGGCCGGGGAGTGGTAAATGTGCCTCTCCTTAAATCCTACCACTTGGGACCCCCTGAAGCCTGGGACAGTGTGGCCTGGAAGCAGTGTCCCACTTTAAAGAGTTAAAAGGCAAGAAATAGGCCGGCAAAATAAGCACACAGAAAAAAAAAAGCAAACCCTAGAAAGTTTCTTTGGTGACAAGGAAGATCAAAATACACCCTCAGAAGAAGATAACAAAGTCACAGATCCTAAATCCGAAGCTTCGAAGAAATATATGAATTGGTCTCAGGCCATGGAAGTGCTCAAAAAGGACTTTGAAGATAAGGTTAAGAGAGGTGGATGAAGAAAATGGAAAGAGAAATGAGAGTGATGCAGGAGGGTCATGAAAAAAAGTCCATGGCTTGAAAAGTCAAATTGACCAAATGGAAAAGGAGGTACAAAAGCTGTCTGAAGAAAATATTTGCTTAAAAATTAGGATTGAGCAAATGGAAGCTAATGACTTTTTGAGAAATGAAGGCACAATAAAGCAAAACCTAAAGAATAAAAACATAAAGGGCACTGTAAAATATCTCCTTGGAAAAACAGCTGATGTGGAAAAAATATACAGGAGAGATTATTTGGAATTTATTGGATTACCTGAAAGCCATGATCAAAAAAAGAGCTTAGACATCATCTTCCAAGAAATTTTCTGGGAAAATTGCCTTGATATTCTAGAAGCAGAAGGTAAAATAGAACATGAAAGAATACACCTATCACCTCCTGAAAGAGATCCCAAAATGAAAACCTCCAGGAATATTGTAGACCAATTACAGAACTCCCAGGTCAAGGAGAAAATTTCTTAAGCAGCCAGAAACAATTCAAGTATGGTAGAGCCACAATCAGGATAACACTAGATCTATCAGCTTCTATATTAAAGAATTAGAGGGTATGGAATATGATATTCTAAAGGAAAAAGAAACTGGGATTACAACCAAGAAAAATTTACCCAGCAAAACTGAGTATTATCTTTCAGGGAAAAAATAATAATAATAATTCAATGAAAGAGGGCTTTCAGGCAGTCATGATGAAAAGAGTAGAGCCAAAGAGAAAATTTGACTTTCAAATACAAGACCCTAGAAAAGCAGAAAAAGGTAAATTGAAAAATAAATAAATCATAAGGGATATTAAAAGTTTAAATTGTTCATATTCCTACATGAGAAGAGTATACTTGTAACTCATAAAAATTTTATCATTATTAGGGTAGCTTACTGGAGTATATTTAGACAGATGGCACAGGTGTGAGTTGAATTTGAAGGGATGATTTATTTAAAAAAATTAAATTAAAGGGGTGAGAGGAATGCACTGGGAGAAAGGGAAAGGAAGAGGTGGAATTGGGTAAAGTGTCTCACATAAAAGAAGCAAGAAAAAGCTTATAGAGTGGAGAAAATGGGGAAGATGCAGGGAAGTGAGTGAATCTTACATCAGAATTAGCTCAAAGAGAGAATAACATAGACAATCAATTGGGTAGAATAATCTATGTTACCCTGCAGATAAACAGGAGGGGAAGGGGATAAGGGCAGAGAGGTAAAAGAGGGAAAGGCAGATTGGGGGTGGAGGCAGTCAGAAGCAAAACACTTTTGAGGAGGGGTAGGTTGAAAGATGATAGAAAATAGATAAATGCAAGGGGAGGGAATAGGATGGAGGGAAATGCAGTTAGCAATGGTAACTAAAAAAAATTTTGAAGCAAGTTTCTCTGTTAGGCCTCAGTTTTCACATAGAGAACTGAGTCAAATTTCTTAAAATAAAAAAAAAAGTTGATACAGGATCAAAAGATATGTTTTCAGATGAAATAATCAAAGCCACCTATAGCCATATGGGAAAAAAATGCTCTAAGGCACTATTCGTTTTCATTTTTGTTTTTTTGGGGTTTTTTGCAGGGCAATGGGGCTTAAGTGACTTGCCCAGGATCACACAGCTAGTACGTGTTAAGTGTCAGAGGCCAGATTTGAACTCAGGTCCTCCTGAATCCAGGGCCGGTGCTTTATCCACTGCACCATCTAGCTGCCCCCATCTAAGTCACTATTGATTGGAGAGATTCAGGACAAAACAATTCTGGGTACTACTTCATACCTATTGGATTGGATAATAGGACAGTAGAGGGAAATAACAAATGTTGTAATGGACATGGGGAAAATGAGGCATTAATACACTCTTGGCAAAGTTGTAAACTGATTCAAACATTCTGAAGAGCAATTTGGAACTATAGCAAGAGGACTATAGAACCATGCATACTCTTTGACCTAGTAATACCATTACTAGGTTGATATTCTGAAAGAGATTAAAACCAAAAAGTTGAATTTGAAATTGGGCAGATGCCCATCAATTTGGGAATGGCTGAACAAATTATGGCATGACATTATGATGGAACACTATTGTGCTATAAGAAATGATAAGCAGGATGCTATCAGAAAAAATAAAAACTGAAAAGACATACATGAGCTGATGAAAAGTGAAATGTAATGTATAAAAAAATAACAACAATATTGTTAGATGATCTGTTGTGAATGACTTGGTTGTTTTCAGTAATGCAATGATCCAAGACAACTCTGAAGGACTTATGAAAAATGCAATCCATCTACAGAGAAATAACTGATAGTATCTGAATACAGATTTTAGTATAAATTTTTTGTTAGTTGCTTTTTCTAAAGTTTTTTTTTTGTCTCTTTTCTTTTACAACCTGAATAATGAGGAGATGTTTAGCATGACTACACATGTAAAACTTATATCTTTTTGTTGGGATTCTTAAGGGCAGGTGGGGAAGGATGGAGGAAGAGAATGTTGAACCTAATGTTTTTTTTAAAAATGATGTTAAAATTTGTTTTTTATGTAATTTGGGAAAATAAAATTCTAAATTATTTTCTTTTCATTTTACAGTTAAAAAAAAAAAACATGTGCAAGGCACATTTTATGTCCATTTATGGTTTGATGGTTTAGACAGTCAAAATAGATTATGAGTATCATCCTACTTGCCAAATATCTCCTCTTTACAAACAATTAGAATGGCTGATCTCTTATTAAATTGCTTCTATATGACAGGATGCCTTTGGAAGACAAAGTAAGTCAGGTCAAACATATAAGGAAGGGAATACTTAGAACTAGACAGGAGAAAAAACAACAACAAATTTTCCAGTAATGATGAGACAGAAATTTTATGAGGATCCATTAACCTTACCCTTCAAAGAACACAAAATTATTTTCCAGTCCTATATGCCATGATGAAGGAATCTAGAGATTTTAATAGAATGAGGGAATAAGTAGAGAAAACCATAGATTTAATTTTGGCTCTGAAAGAAAGGAGTGAGGAACATTTAGATAATGTTAATAAAATTAATGAGTATTTCATAGGAATTGATCAAATAGGAGAGAGAAGGAGGTACAGAAACAGAAAGAAACAGAAACATAAAGATAGAGATAAAGACAGATTGAAACCTAGAGACAAAGAAATATACAGAAAAAAAGTGAGACAAAAAGAGAAAATGTTGGGACATATTGTCTAACAATATCCTTTTTTTGAACCTTTTCCAATGACTTATCTGCCGGATGATAGAAGTGGCTTTTGACTCATGACTCTGGAGACAGAAACTGGTGAGAAAAAATGAATATGTAGGCACAGAGCATGAGTGTGGTTTTCTCTTTTCAAGGGCTTTCTCTTAAAAGCACACACACACACACACAAACAAAAAACAAAAAAAGAAACCTAAATACAAAAGGAAACAGCCACAAACACATTTGCTAAATCTTGAAAGAAAGCAAAAAGGAAGCAAAATAACAGGTAGATTTAATATTTTATTTATTTTAACTTATCCAGAAGCTGAGGAATATAACTTTAGTTTTGTTTTTATAGCAAATAACTATTCAAAAATAATAAAATCTGAAACAATATTCACTTTCTAACAAACAATGCAGAACAGAACACTAAACTCACTTGTACTAATAATTTATTAATTGCTATTAATTATTAAATTAATTTAATTTATTCTTAATTTACTGGTAAAACTAATTAGAGTTTTCTAGGGCATGAGAAAGGCAATTTGTGACAAGGTTAAAGGAAGGACACTTTCAAGCACCTGTACTTTCTAGCACATTATAAGTATTTAATAAATGTCTGTAGATAGATTAATTACTTGGAACTGAATTTCTGGAAACATACATCCCTCCTCCCTCCATAATCACATTTTGCCACAGATTTTAAATATACTCATTTAAATTGGTGCAAGTTCAACTTTTGACTTTTGTATAATCTATGGAATTGGGAGGGCTTTTTACACCATTTTGCTTTTTTTGTTTGTTTCTGTTTCTGGACAAGATTCTGCCTCTTGTAAGCTGCAAAAGATCAATGGACCATAGTCATGGCCAGTCCCTTAGGCCTATCTCAGCTACCCCTTAATTACCAGATCTTCTGGGTTTAATTTGCCAAATAGAGAATCCTTAACCTTCATAGGAGCAATCCTTAAGTTAGCATGCAAAGAAATAGGCTTATTCAGGTTTCCATGTATTCACTTGAAACAAGACCAGATAAAAAATATTGGCATGTTTCAGGAATAATGCTTCAGGCTAATCTACATATATTACATTCATATTAAAATTAAAGTTGCTCATGCGGAGAAGCTATCTTACAGAAATGGCATTACAAAAATTCTTCAAATAAGCAATATGTGAATGACCTACAATTCAGGCAGTTAGATGGCTCAGTGGATAGAGCACTGGACCTGTAGTCAGGAAATCCTGAATTCAAATCTGGCCTCAGACACTTACTAAGTACAGGACCCTGGACAATTCACATCACCTTTTTTTGCTTCAGTAAAATTAGCATCTGCTTCCCAGGATTGTTGTACAGATTAAATGAGATAATATTTGCAAAACGCTTGGCACAGTGTCTGGCATGTAGTAATGCTATATAAATGTTCTTTTTCCTTCTTCTACTTGAGTTAAAAAAAAATCAACTTTGTAAGTAGAATATGGGGAAAACATAATGATATTAATGATAAGGTTTGTATGTGCTATTAAGTCATTACATTCATTTTCAACTCTTTGTGACTCCATTTGGAGTTTTCTTGGCAAAGATACTGGAGTGGTTTGCCATTTCCTTCTCCGGATCATTTTATAGATGAGGAAACGGAGGCAAACAGCTTTAAGTGACTTGGACAGGGTCACACAGCTAGTCTGAGGCCAGATTTGAACTCAGGTGGATGAGTCTTCTTGAGTTCAGGCTCAGTACTCTATTCAATGTGCAATCTAGTTGCCCCAAAACATTTGTATAGCACATATATATGTTTATGTATTTGTTTTATTTGATCAAACAACAACCACCACCTCACAAGGACCTATGAGGAAGATGCTATTTCTATACTCATTATAGATATTAGGAAATAGACTGAAAGAAGTGAGTTGCCCAAGGTCACCAAACTAATAAGGATCTGAGGCAGGATTTGGACTCACATCTTCCTGACTCCGTGTTCAGCAATCTATTCAACATCTCCCTGCCACCCACCCCCCAAGCATGGTTAGTTTGAGTTTATGTAGAAGAATCCTGGGAATGTTAATGGACTACTGCTTCTTCTTCTCTCCTTCCCCCCCCCCCTTCCTAACAAATAACAGACAAAACAAAACAAACAAAAACACCCTGTGGACCCTCCCCTGATTAGACTTTTTTTTCCTTAAAATGTTTTGATCCAGGGGGCAGCTAGGTGGCGCAGTGGATAGAACACCGGCCCTGGAGTCAGGAGTACCTGAGTTCAAATCCGGCCTCAGACACTTAACACTTACTAGCTGTGTGGCCCTGGGCAAGTCACTTAACCCCAATTGCCTCACTAAAAAAAAAAAAAAAAAAAAAAAAAAAAAAAAAAAAAAAAAAGTTTTGATCCATCCTTGAATGGTTCTAGGGACTAAAGGATCATCAGATAACTGATGTCACTTAGTTTGTTCTCTGAAACACATTATATATTTTTGTGTGTACAGATACATAAAACAAACAGGTAGATAGAAAGATACATGCACTTTCAATATAATTATTTTCCTTTCTAATCTTATTTGCTTTATTAGGAAGTGATCTATAGGGGCAACTAGGTGGCACAGTGGATAGAGCATTGGCCCTGGATTCAGGAGGACCTGAGTTCAAACCCGAACTCAAACATTTGACACTTACTAGCTGTGTGACTTTGGGCAAGTCACTTAACCCACATTGCCCAGCAAAAACCAAAAAACCAAAAAACCAACCAAAAAAAAATAGAAGCGATCTATAGGTTTAACTACATTATCAAAGGTGTTGATGACACAGAACAAAAGTTAAGAGCAGATATGTCATATATGCAGCTTGTACAACACTGGTCAATACAGCCTGAAGCAAATTAACATGTAATTGGGAGATATTTAATGAAATAAATAAAAATGCAATACAATTTAAATCATGTTAATTTGTGTTTACTAAGTCAACATGTGACCTTCTGAGATTCATTTCTATTTGTGTTTGATACCTTTGGTCTATTCCACTAATTTGGCAGTTCAGCATCTATGATTATCTTGTGACAGCCAGCATTGCCTCATTAACTGTGACATTTTTTTTCTACTTTAGTATTTTATTTTTTCCAATTACATGTAAATATAGTTTTCAACATTCATTTTTATAAGACTTTGAGTTCCAATTTTTTCTTCTTCTCTCCTTCCCCTCCTCCCTTCGTAAGACAGCAAGTAATCTTATGTAGGTTAGACAATCGCTTGTTGGATATTTTGTGTAGGGGTCAAACAACGTGGTCACTGAGTTGCCTTCAAACCGTTCCTTTTTCCGATATTATAATTTCCTCCCACTTCTGCAATGTAGTTTCTTGAGTTACCAAAGCTCTAAGTGATAAGACCCAATGTAAATCCAGAAGGTTATTACACTATGTTTACAAATACCTCCCTGCAGACAATATTGAATGTTTACATTCTACTCTTCATATTGTAACGATTGGAATGACGCCACCTGCTGGAGACTTACTGTAGAAGAGTTCCGCCCATGAAGTGAAGGTCTTTGAGGGCAAGACCAGGAGTCTTTTCTTTGGAAAAGGAAGTGACGTGGGCTAGTGGGAGGAGGAAGGAGGAGACTGGCTCTCAGTCTTGCTCTTTTTCCTGAGGATGCTGGTGAAGAGTGGAGCTAGAAATGCTCTCTCCCTTTAATAGATAGAAATCTAGGCCTTTCTCTCTTTATCAAATTCTTATTCTCCTTAATAAATGCTTAAAAGTCTAACTCTTGCTAAAGCTTATAATTTATTGGCGACCACTCATTAGATATTTTAGACAGACTAGCTAGAATTTTAGCCCTTAACAACATGCATAGTTATATATGTATTATATGTGCACATGTGTGTATGTATTTGGATAGGTATGTATATATACACACATATATGCATGTAGATAGCAACTTATATGTATGAAATATATAAAATTATCTGTGTATATATATATATATATATATATATATATGCATATATATATTGTTAACGGCTAAAATTCTAGCTAAACTGTCTAAAATATCTAATGAGTGGTCGCCAATAAATTATAAGCTTTAGCAAGAGTTAGGCTTTTAAGCATTTATTAAGGAAAACAAGAATTTGGTAAAAAGAGAGAGAAAGGCTTTGATTCCTATCTATTAAAGGGAGAGCACATTTCTAGCTCCGCTCTCCACCAGAGTCCAAAGGAAAGAGCCTCAGTCTCTTCCTTCCTCCTCCCAGTAGCCCACGTCACTTCCTGACACCAAAGAAAAGACTCCTGGTCTTGCCCTCAAAGACCTTTGCTTCATGGGCAGAACTCTTCTACAGTAAGTCTCCAGCAGGTGGCGTCATTCCAATCATTACAATGTATATATGAAAGTATATACATATATGCATATATACATACATATGTGTATGTGTGTATTGTGTGTGTGTTTTATATACACAAACACACATATTTGACATACCACAAGTTCCCTGCTGTCGAATTGCTGTGAAATTGAATGCTTCAAGCAGATCTAGTTTCTGCTTTAATGATAAGGTTTATACCACTGGTCATTTAGGATCAAGGATATTGTAAGCATTTCCTTTTGTTTTATTTCTTTGTATTTTAAGGAGAGGTACATTACATGTATCAATCAAGCTGTAGACAAAAATCTCTGAGATGCGTTTGAAAAGAGTTTGAATATTAAAAGTGGATGCTTCTTAGTATTCTCCCTATGTGCCATATTGTTGAATATTTAGCATATAATAGTGGGAAAGTAGGATCAGGTACTGGACAGAGAGTTGCCTTTGTTGTAAAGTTGACCTGGGCTCATCTTTCACCTTTGACACATAGTATCTTGGTGATCCTAGATCACTAACTTTATCTCTTAGGAGATAAAGGTAGTACTTTTTAGGACTATGAATTAATCCTTATGCATTAGTAGAGGGAGTTTCCTTATCCTGGAATTCCTTACAACAATGAAATCACAGGTCCAATCTCTATCCTGATCTAAGTATTAAAAGTACTGCACATACAAATGATGACTTTACATGGCATGTGGCTTTCAGAAACCTTGGACCTAGAATTTCCAAGTCTCCAGATATTCTTTCTTTTACATGTTTTAATCACCTTGAAGGCATTTTTCAAAATTATAATTTGTTTCCCTGAAGGAAGCCTTTTCCCCCTGTAAGTGAAAATATAAATTTCTACCTAATTAGTTTTTCTAAAACACAATTTTCTATACATAGTTGTTCATGGCATAGAGTAGGTTTTGTTGCATCGTTTTCAGTCATGTCTCACTCTTCCTGACCCCATTTGGGGTTTTCTTGGCAAAGATACTAGAGTGATTCGCCATTTCCTTCTCCAGTTCATTTTATAGGTGAGGAAATTGAGGTAAACAGGGTTTAGTTATTTGCCCAAGGTCACAAAGATAATGTCTAAGGCCAAACTTGAACTCACAAAAATGAGTCTTCCTTACTTTAGGCTCAGTGCTATCTCCATTGTGCTACATAGATGCCTTTTACAGTAGGTATTCAATGCTTTTTAAATTAATACTGTCTATTATCCTGCATAAATCTTTAACTAGAAGCTTAACATAACATGGCTACATGAGAAAATAGCATTAATTTTCTTTTAATATGATATTTGAAAATCTCTCTTTTAATTCTCTAAAGACAGAATGTGTTATTTAATGAACAAAAACTTTTTAAGGATCAGGCACTCTACCAAGTGCTGGACATGCAAAAAGAAATGAAATAAGCTTATCCTTGCCCTTGCCCATAACTCTCTCTCTCTCTCTCCCCCCCCTCTCTCTGTATATAGATATATGTGAATATGTGTGCATGCATGTGTATGCATATATACATAAATTGCAGACATGTACACAATTACAAAGTATTTTTTCAGAATATTACTATTAGCTGGGGGCCATTAAAATTAATTTTATATAGTGGGTAGCACCTACACTGATCTTTGTGGAATGGTAGAGATTCCTAGAGGAAGATGTAAGGCAATACATTCCAGGTAAGAGGAGGGTATCTGAAAAGACAAGGACATGGAATGTCTTATAGAAGGAAGAAATAGTCCACTTTGAATGACGCAACAAATGTGTGAAGATAAGGCATAGAAAGATAGCCAGATTTTGAAGAATTTTTCAATGACAAATGGAGGATTGTATAAGTAAATTTAGGGGCAATAGGGAGTAATTAAAGCTTCTTGAGAAGAGATATGGGAAGTTGTCAGACATGTGATTTAGTAGTATCATTTCAGTAGCTACTGGAAAATAGATTAAAGAGGTGAGCCAGTTGGGGCATGGAGACCTATGAGAAGTCTACTGCAAAAGTGTGGCTGAAAGTTGATATGGGCCAGAAATAGAATGTGGTCTATGCATTTGTTGTTAACCTGGAAATTAAGGAAACCATCAATATAGGAGAAATAAGGTCTTTAATCGGGGCAGAGGAACTATAGCTTGTGGTATCACAAAGCTTGGAAGCTAGGAATACCCAAAGATGGGAACAGAGGACAGGGTTTCTATGGGGTTACAGTACAAAAAGGAACCAAAAGATTGCTCCAGAGTGAAGAACAACTACTTCATGTAAATGAACCTTTAACAAAAGAAACAATAGAACTGCTCCTAAATTAAGTATAGGCACCACTGACTCGGAATAGAAATTACTTAATGTAGATGGATTCTTTTACATAATAACATAAAGTCCAGGGAGTAAGGTGGGGAACATTGGCAGGGGATAAGTTACTTGGGTGAAGGTCCATAAGTTCATCAAGAGTCTGGAAATGACAAAGACAGTCAGCCCCAGGCAATTTATTTGTCTGGGAAAGAGGGGACTGGGTGGAGAATCGGTTCTCAGTAAATTTTGTAGTTTTCATTGGAGAAAAGGAGATGAATGTGAGAAATGTGCAAAGGTACAATCAGCAAGACAGAATTTCATTGTTGCAAGGGATTTCAGTGGGTATCCAGCCAATCAGTAAGTCTAAGAACTCACATCCAGTCAGGTATCTGCTGGGGTGGTAGATGGAATGATGAACAGAAAGACCAAAGTTCAAATCCATCTTTTGGCATTTACTATTTGTGTAAACATAGACAAGTCACTTAATCTCTGTCTGTATTCATTTTGTTCATTGCAAAATGGTTTTAATAATAGAACCCCCTTCACAGGGATGTTGTGAGGATCAAAAGGGATAGCATTTGTAAAAAGTTCATAACAGAGTGCTTGGCACATGGCAGACAATACTAAATATTAAATGTTTATACCTTTTCCATCTAGCATTGCCAATAACTGAAAAATAAGTTTTTTTCAAAAAAAAAAACAGTGAATGATTATCTAGTTTTTGCTTGAAAACCTCTTACAATATCTGTTGATTACCAATTCACTCTGGACAGCCATTCCTTTTTTGCACCTCTCCAACTGAGGGTAAGTTTTGCTTTATTTCCATTCTGAATTGTCCCATATTGTCTTTTGGTTATTCACTGCTCTGAGTTCTGTCCTCTTTTTCCCATGTCATATTCCTTAAATATTTTAAGATAACTTGAATGTACCCTGCCCATCCAAACCTTCTCTTCTCCAAACTAAATTATATTCTTTCCTTGGAAGGTGCTTATTATGTTGAACAGTGTTATACCAGTAATCAGCATGTTCCAGCACATTGTTTTCATCTTCATTTTTTTAACTCTTGTCTTGAACATGACCTAATAAAGTTAAAAGCTTTGTGGTTGTGGTTGTAACTGAGAGATTTGAATAATCTGTTGCCCTAAGAGCAAGGGAAGAGTGGCTGACATATAGGAAACTATTGATGTGGGCTGGAATTTGGGGTCAAATATGATAGAATTTGGGGTCAAATTGATCGTGTCATCTCAAAGAATTACAAGACTCAGTGACTCAGTTTCCCAAGTTTTATTGCAATACTGTGAGTGATCACAGGGAGAGAACTAGTAAAGTGGAAAGGTATCTCTCAAATAAGGAAAGGAAAGACAGTTATATTTATAGTATGATTAGATTGATTATCAGTCTCATTATAATAATCTTCACCTTGGGGAGGTACAGGGGAGGGCTTGTCCTCACCATTATAATATTCTCTACCTAGGGTTGTTACAGGGGAGGGCTTATCCTAATTTGGAGTTCCTGGGGTCCTAAGCCAACCCCCAGGCAGGTACCTTTTTCAGTGGAGGTGTGTTTTGGGGGTGTACCCATCATAAGGTGAATCTGGGGACAAATTTGGCCTTTTCTGCACATGTCTCTTTCTGATTCCCATGGCTAATTTCAAAATATAATCATTTTTCTTTAGAATTTCTATAGCCTTGTCATTTTAGCCTAAGGTCATCATGCCCTCTCTCCCTCTGTTCTCGTTATGGATGCTCATTTCTGTGGGTACGAGAACCTAGCAAAAATTATCCATTAACTGGGGTCTGACTCCCTTTTGGAGCTAATATCTGAATTAGAGCTTGGGTCTTGGGTTTTTCTATTAACCCTTTTTTGCCTATGAATCACTATGATTCCAAGCAGGATCAATTCAGTCTTTCTATTATATCTGCTTCCATGCATCAGCCATGGGCCTGGCTATGGTCAAGATTTGTCAATAATCAAAAGTATCAAGTGGGCACCTACTATCCACCTGGTGTATGAGATGCCTAGCCCTTTGCCCTTTGTAGGACATTTTAAGATTAATAAGCATTGTCAGATTACACGAGATCTCAGAATCATTGGTTTGGTGGCAGGAGAGACCTCAGAGACAAATAGCCTTCATTCAATTCAGGTAAGGAGGACAGCATGTGAAAAGGCATGGAGATGTAATTTTCTATGTGAGGAAGAATACCCTTGGCTGAAACATCAAATGTGCAAGGATGATTAATAGGTAATAATCTTGGGAAAGAAGCCCTATTTTGAAGAATTTTCAGTGTATATCTTCTCATTTTATACTGAAACATAGGAAAGTCGAATGATTTGTCCATGTTACCCAAATTCAAACAGGCCTTCCCTGGAACAAGACAATCTTTTTTATTTATTTCTTCTAAATTCCTATGTCAATCCCCAAAGCAAGTATTCTGAAACTCCTCATATCTCTTCAGGATTTCTATAATGCCTCTTCTCCATCTCTTAGCTGAAGGCACTGCCTCTTATTTAAGAAAATTAAGATCATTCTCCATAGTTCTCTCTTCTACCCTTCTCTTCATCTTGAAATCCCTTGGGATTATATCCCACTCATGCTCCTCACTTTTCCACTAATTTCTCACAATGAAGTGTCTCTTCTCCATGTTATGTCTTGTCTCTCTGCATATGCCTTTGATCTCACACATTCTCAACTTTTCCAGTAGTTTACAAAATCAATTATCACCCTTTTATCTCTCTATCCTTCAGCCTCTCCCCATGTTTCAAACTTGCCCGTGCTTAAAAACAACCACCCAAACTTTGCTATAATCTACCAGCTACACAATTCCTTTTGGCTCATTTTCTCAAAGGCAGTTGGGTGTCATAAGGTGGTGTGGTGGTGGGGGAGGGGAACACTGGAACTAGAGTTAAGAAATATTTTTTCAAATTTGACTCCAGATACTACCTGTGTGACCCTGTTATAGTAACAACCGCTGCCTCAGTTTCCAAATCTTGCCTCAGTTTCCAAATATGTAAAATGATGATTTTAGAAGCACATACCCCATCAGGGTAGTTTTGATGATATGAGATAATATTTGTAATGTGCATAACATGCTCAATAGATGCTGAATATGTGCTTGTTTTCATCCTCCTCCTTATCCAAATTCCTAGGAAAAGCTGTTTAATTTGCCAACTATACTTCTCTCTCTTTTTTTTTTTTTGGTGGGGCAATGAGGGTTAAGTGACTTGCCCAAGGTCATACAGCTAGTAAGTGTCAAGTGTCTGAGGCCGGATTTGAACTCAGGACTTCCTGAATCCAGGTCTGGTGCTTTATTCACTGCACCACCTAGCTGCCCCCCTTCTCTCCCCTCAATCAATTGTAATCTGATTTCATCCCATTTCATTTTTGCAGAAAATTCTCTCTGCAAAGTTATTGGGAATATCTTAATTGCCAAATCTGATGGGCTTTTCTCAGTGCCAATGCTTCTTGATCTATTTATGGCATTTGATACCCTTGACCTTCCTCTTCTCCTTCACCTCTATCCCCCACTCTAGCTTTTGACTATTATTTTCCAGTTTTCTTCTTACCTGTCATTTTTGCCGACTTCTTGGTCTCTTTTTCTGGCTTATTACGTGTATTACATTTTTTAACTGTTAGTGTTCCCAAGGGAACTTGTACAGGCACTTGTACCTTCTCTCTGTTCATTTTGATTCTCAGTGACTTCAGCACTTCTCATGGGTTTGATTTATCTTTGTGCAGATGACTGACAGAGCTCTATATTAAACCCCATTTTCTTCACTGTGCTTCTGAATATCTTCAGGGGGTATATTATTTCTTTTTTTTTTTTTTTAGTGAGGCAATTGGGGTTAAGTGACTTGCCCAGGGTCACACAGCTAGTAAGTGTTAAGTGTCTGAGGCCGGATTTGAACTCAGGTAGGTACTCCTGAGTCCAGGGCTGGTGCTATATCCACTTCGCCACATAGCTGCCCCGATAGTATATTATTTCAAATGAGATGTCCCAGAAACATTTTAAACTCAACATTTCCATAGTAGATCAATATTTTCCACCCAGATATCCCTCTTCCATACTCTCATCAAAAGTTTAACCATTCTTCCATGCTTCAAGGTTCACAACCTCGTCTTTATCCTTGTCTCTTCACTGCATTCAGTCCACATATCCAAACACTTGCCAGATATTCCATTTTCTATCTCTAAAACATCTTTCATATTTGAATTTCAATTCTGTCTACTCACATAGCCACCACCTTGTCTGACGTCCTCATCACCTCCTGTTGAGATTATTACAAGGGATAACACTAAAATACCTCTAACACTGACATCAATTAAAAGTAGCATTGAAGGTAATCTCAACTCAAAACTATTTAGGCACATCATTTTTACTGCTAGAAATGAATAATTTCAAGATTAGATTGGATGATACAAAAACTGGAAAAATATATCATTTTCTTAGGGAAAAATATACCACTGAAGTCTTTTCAGTGTAATATTATCTATTGAATAAATTACAAGCTTTTCTTGATCTATAATTGACAAATTTCTAATAATTGACAGGTTCTACTTACGTGCCTCAATTTCCCCATCTGGATTAATGGCATTTTCTGGCTTTTTGTATTTCTGTTCTTAAGGGATATTGTGGGGTTTTTGACAAATATGTTCTTGTTCATTTAATTTGGGATAAATAGAAACATATTTGGATATTCTAAGACATTTTTCATAGAATTCCAAATATGGAAAGCACAGGCTCTAATTTGTACACTGTACACCATCATGGGATTGTTTAGACATCTCATGTGAAAGTATCCAGTCATATATAAAGAGTTTGTCATTGAATGCTTTATCAGTTGCCACAGTCAACCTTAGCCTAATTCACATTTCATACAATATCATTGATTCTCCTTAATTAATGTTCTCTTTCCAAGACAGAGTGAATATATTGCAGCAAATTAATCCATTTGAGGACATATTTCCCCTACTATTTTACTAGTATATTATATAGCTGAATAGATTTTTTCCTTCTCATTTTTATTTGAGGAAAATAGCAGATTTTCAAGTTGCTGCATATTTCTTGTATGTTCTGCAGCTATCACATTTACTGCCAGTTTCAGCAATGAAAAATAGCAGTTTGTTCTAATATGTGTATAGGAGACAATTTCATTTTGTCTTCATTTTCCCCGACTCTGTGTCATCTGTAAGGAAAAATAAGGTAGATTTCAAGATAAAAGTATACCTTTATAGTATCTTCATACTTAATCTGTTTGTAATTAGATGTCTTAGAGAAGTTCAAGACTTTCACATAAAAAGCTTTTAAGTCAAACTGAAAATGAGTGAAAAATAATTAGAGATATTTGGAGAAAATAGAAACAAAAAGAAGCAGGAAGTACAACTTAATATTTAAAATACAGATTAATCCCAATGTAAACTATGGCATGCTGCCTCTAATCCTGTTATCCTAATTTATTCCTTCTAGTTTGGCTCAATTACCTCAAGATTTAGGTTTAGAAGATAATTTAGAAATTATCTAATCCATTTCCTTCATTTTATATGTGAAGACTTGGATGAGAAAAAGAATGGGAATGGCCCAAGTAAAACAGTTGTTCTGCTGGGATTTGAACTCATGTTTTCTTGCCTAAAATCTTACATTCTGTGCATCACTCTATGCAGCCTCCTAATCTTCACCTACAATATCTTTTTTTTTTTTTTTCAGTCTTAAGACCTATGCAGGATCCTGGTCTTCCTAATACCTTACCTGTAACTTATAGAGTAAATAGAGTTGGAATTGAATAATGGTAGAGAAATGATAGATTGATAGATAGAACTTTTATGATGTGAGTTAAAAAGGTGATAAACCCTAGAGATATAAATAACAAGTTAACAAAGCAGTCCTTGTCATCATGGAGCTTAAATCGTAATGGAGGAAGATACAAGAGAGAGGAACACCACACATAAGGGGCTAGCTACAAGTTGGAGCAGGGGGGCAGAAATATATTGTAGGGAATTACCTGGTGATGGGAATTACACCCTTACCCAATCTCACCCATCAGGACCAAGGGTAGTTCCAGGGGGTGAAGTCCAAGCTTTCTGTGGGAAAAAGTTAGAAATGATGGGTAAAATAGAGGCAACAGTCTTTGAAAATGATAGGGAAGTTCAAGTAGCCTAATTCAAGAGAAAGGTGTTACCCTCCTTAGGGGAAATTTCTCTATTTATCTCTATTTTGATCTCTATCTCTATCATCTCTATCTCTCTATGTATTTATTTATTTATTTATTTATCTATCTATCTATCTATCTATCTATCTATCTATCTATCTAACACCTGCACAGAAAAGTTTCTAGGATTATAGATTCAGAATTTGAAGTGACCTTAGAGATCATTTAGTGCATCTCCTTTTAAAGAATAGGTAAACTGAGGCTCAGAGAAGTTTTGACCTGTCCAAGGTTACTTAAAAAATGAGTGGTAGAACTCAAATTTGAAATCTGATTCTTTGATTCTGAAGCAATGCTTTCCCCTTGCCTGGATCCTGGTATATTCCACTGAAGCATCTTAACAAGCACGAATAGTTCCTCTATTCAGCTAGCATCCTGTATTAACATTATAGAAGTACATTCATTCATGACAGAGGTAACTGACTTCACTTAACTGTGGGCTCAGTGTCTTTTTAAAATGTCTCCATATTTCTGGAAGAACACCAATGAGGCTCTTTTACTCAATTGCCTCTGCCCACTACATTTGGTCAATCTCATCTGCTTCTTACCTTCTTTAAATATGGTGTATGGATAAATCCCAGATCATCTTTTCACTTTCTTTATCTTCTGCCCAAACTCATTTATATTAAAGCCTTGCCCTTTTACATACATACATACATACATACATACACACACACATACATACATCAATATGTGTGTGTTCCTTGTAGAAACCATGTGAGGTAGGGGCTATTAGGAGCCTCATTTTACAGATCAGGAAATTGAGATTAAAGAAATTACAGAATCTTGCCAAAGTACACACAGCTATTAAGTGTCTGGGAGAGAATTGGAAAATACAATTATCCCTTCCACAACATGGGGCTTAGGGGTGACATACCCCCATGATCTGGAAAATATGTTTAAATCTTTTGACCCTTCTTTCATACCAGAGAAGTGTGAAATATTATAGTATTAAAAGATTAAAATATGCATGTATATTATTGAATAATATAAAAATTATTATAGTAGAAATGCATTTTGTTGACATATATATATATATTAGAAATGCATTTTATATTTATATATGTCTACATACATATGTGTGTGTAAATGCATTTCTGAGTTTCTAAATTTTTTCTTTGTTATCTGCTGGTCTTTGAATGTCATCTGCAGCTGCCACAAAACTTCCTAAAATTCACATTTAATTTCTTATGCCGATCCACCATATATGAAAACCATGATGGGGAAAGTAACAATTTAAAAGGGATAACTATAGTTCTACCTCACTCCAAGTCCAACACACTACAAATCCAGCAACTAACTTCCTGGTTAATGACATACCTGAAACTAGTAATGGCTGAAACTTGTCAAACGCATTAAATTGCTATGGATGGCAGGCTTTTCTTTGTATTTCCAGAATAAAGTCTTATCTCAGAATGTGGTTGTGAATCAACCCCATCTCTACTCTCAGGAAGATTCCAAAAGAAAAACACTTGTTTACCACCTGGAATGCCCTCCTTCTCTTATTTCACTGTATCACCCTTGTCTCCCTTCCTCTTTCTCAATGTAACACTGTTCTATACTGCAACAGAGGAAAACTTCCTTAATTCTCTGAATTCTGCAAGCTGGCAGTGTTTGCTGACTCATGGGATATTTATAATCCTCCTTAAACTAGTAATCAATAATGTCATTCTACTTCTTTCTAGTGACATTGTGCTGATCATGTCATACTAGAAGGTGCCCCAGTTCCATTGTCCCTAGAAAATTAATAGTTAACAGTTTATAATTTCTGTTTGTTTGAATGAGAATAGTCTCACCTCCTTATCCCCTACCTTTCCTTTTCTAATCCAAGAATGTTCCCTCTTAGGCAATAGATTGAGACTGGCACATCCTCTCACAGACAATGAGTAGTATCTCATTTATCCAATATTGTGATGTCTAAGGAAGGGGGATGGATCTTTATTCACTTACTTATGGGTCTAACTCCCTTGTAATGAGTTCTGCTTGCAGAGCATTCGGTATAGATAGACTTTGTATCACCTCTATATTTTCATAAAAGTATAGCTAATGGTGTGACCTGAAATGACTGGAGTTACTAATAAAGGTACTAGACTTTGGCTCCTTCCTTCCTATCACTCTTTTTTCCCATTGGCTATGAAAACAACCTGGGGTCTATGAGCTTAAAAAATAAAAAGAACAATTTAAATATATAATATATAAACATATGTACAATATAATATGATATGATATGATATGATGTGATATATAAACATATAAAATCATGTATATAATATATAAATATATTTATTTATATTAAATATATAAATGTATTATCTATAATACTGTATATTTTTGGAATAGATTTAAAAATCTTATTCAGAGAAGGGATCCAAGGGATTCATCAGACTGCCAAAGGAATTTGTGACCCCCCCCAAAAAGGTCAAGAAATCCTAATTTGCTGACTTTGTTCCATTGTTTTCTTATTTGCAGGCAAGAGAGGGATTGTAAAGCCTGGTGAAAGTTTCTCTCTTCCTTGGGTCCTACAAAAGGGGGGGTAGCCCGGTGGCTCTGATCCTACTTTTCCATTCTTTGCCTTTGGATTGATGAAGAGATAAAGATTCCAGGCCTAGAGTGTGTCTGTCTCTTTGTAATTCTTTGTCTTTGTCTCTCTTTGCCTAATACAATGTATTCTTTTTTTTTTTTTTTGCTTTGCCTTTTTATAGCCTCATGACAATTGTCAAAGATCTTGTTGCTTCCTTGGTTGCCTCTAATTACATTTCTGAAAACCATCACTCTGGATAACCTTGTCATGTTATCAAAGTTTTGCTGATATATTTTTTTTAACTTGCCTAATAGATTTCAAAATACTATTTGTTTCTCATTATATAAAATTTTAGACATTAAAAAAATACTTCAACTTTCTCCTTAATTTCTAGAGAGTAATTATTCATATAATTACCTGCTTCCTCCAAGGTTCAGGTGGGTGTACTATTCATGCTCATTAAATTATAGTCATTGATGTGCATCACATCACTTCAAGTCACGTCTTCAAGATCTTAGGACAGCTGTTAAGGTGATAACAAAAATCTGTTTTCAACACCAACAGCAAGGCACAGATGTTCAGAACTGTTACAGGAGAAGCAGATAGAGGCACAAAGCTGTTAAAATACGGAACATCAATACAGTGAGGTTAACATTTTTGGGAAAATGGCCAAGAATGGGAAAATGAGGAATCTTGTCAAACTTAGGAATATTTCTTTCCTGGCACTCTTCACAAAGTATTCTCCTGTGCCATGACAGTAAGAAGAATATGAGAGGGGGCAGCTAGGTGGCAGAGTGGATAAAGCACAGGCCCTGGATTCAGGAGGACCTGGGTTCAAATTCAGTCTCAGACACTTGACACTTACTAGCTGTGTGATCCTGGGCAAGTCACTTAACTCCCATTGCCCCGCAAAAAAGAAAGACAAAAACATGAAGAGAATGAGCAAGGCAAAGAAGAAATGTTGTTGCTGTTGTTGCTGTTGTTATATCATTTGATTAGTTTGAACTTGACTTTTTCTCTCTGACTTCAAATCCCAAATTCTATCTTCCTTACCATCAAGATGTCATTATCCATGATATCTCTGGTAAGTGCATGAAAGACATAGGTCTGAGAAAGTAACAGGATGATTTAATGAAGGAGTTGGTGTGTGAGCTGGACCTAAATAACTGTCAGAATTTTAATTGGAAGAGATGAAGGAGCGAGTGTTCAAGCAAATTCATGAAGGTAAGACAATACAAAATGTGTGTGAAGAGTAGCAGTCAATAATTGTTTTAGTTCTATGAACATGTATTTGGAGTGAAAAGCTAATTCTGTTTGGTTTTGTATCCCTAGTGCTGAATATAGCACCTGGCACATATAACATACCTAATACATGCTTGTTTATTGAAACTGAATTATTGTGTTAATTATTAATTATTGAAATTAATTGATTATTAGCATTAATTTTTATTAGTTATTCATTATCTGAGATATGTTTTGTGTAGGGGAAAAGACAAAATATGGACCATCAGTTTCCATTTTGTAGGCAATCGAAACAGGTGGTTGCTGCAAAGTTGCTTGAAAGTGTGCTTTTTTTTTTTATTAAATGGGGCAATGAGGGTTAAATGACTTGCCCAGGGCCACACAGCTAGTAAGTGTCAAGTGTCTGAGGCCGGATTTGAACTCAGATCCTCCTGAATCCAGGGCTGGTACTTTATCCACCGTGCCACCCAGCTGCCCCCAATATGTGTGCTTCTTTAAAGGATACTGCAGAATCTTTTTATCAGTATATAAATGACATGAAACTCAATCAAAGAATAACTTTTGATTTATGCTTGACTGAACCCAGGTGTTCCTGATTCCAAGTCTACTGTACTATTTTCTATGCTATTCTGTGAATGTCAGGAAAAGGTCTACTTCAGGAAGCACTATTGAGCTGAAATGAGATTTAACTATTTAATAAATACGATACTTTTTTTTTTATCCTGGCATTCAGTGCTCTCCATCCTTAATCTTTCCATTCTACTTTTCATTTTATCACATATTATTACCTTTCACTTACTTTATGTTGTCATCAAATGAACCACTTTCCATCTTCCAAACTTTTTTCTTTCTTTCCCTATGTCCCTACCAGTTCTCGCATCATCGTCCATGCTTGAAATGTAGTTCTCATTGTCCACTACCTTCATCAGTGGAATTCATTCTCTTCCTTCAGTGTCCAGTAGGGATGTCATTTCTTCTATCCAGTATTGTGGCCCTGTGGAGAAAAAATGTTGAATTTAGAGGCAAAGGACCTGGCATATGGGAAAATGTTTTACCTTTAGCACTAGGGGATCTGTGTTGAAAACACCTCTTTCACTAATTAATTTTGTTACATTAGACAAGTCACTTAAGCTTCCTAGGCCTTAGTTGTTTCATCCATAAAATGAAGGGTGGTGATGGTGGAGTTGATGGTCTCTGAGTTTCTTTAGATCTATAATCCTGGCATTCTATGACGTGGATTAAAATGAAAACTGGGAGACTTATTACTTTTCTGGCCTTCTACAAACTTAATCCTTCTTTTCCTCTTATAATCCTTATTGGGAAAGTTAGGTTCAATGCCTTCTAAAGCTCTTTCTAGCTCAAAGAATTTGATCATTGTTCTTCCAACCTAATATGGATTTCTCCTGAGATTTCTCATAGCACTTCATTTCTACCTCTTTTTAATTGTTACTTCATTCATTGTATTATTTTTCTCTTTTCCTCTTAATTACATCAATAGATGATTGATTGATTATAAGGACTGATGGAAGAGGAGGATTGACAATGAGGAGGATTGATTGAGGATGATGATGGAGATTGAAGTATGGTATTGATGATTGATGGTACTTACTTTGCTGGGATATTGTGAAGAAAGTTTTGTATCAGATATAAGGTACAATATAAGTGTTATCTATTACTATTGTTGCAATAATCAATCTCATGGATTTATTTTAAGGAAATTTCTATTTAAAGTACAATATAAATGTAGTTTACTATAAAATAAATGAGCAGGATGCTATCAGAAAAACATGGAAAGACCTACATGAGCTGATGCAAAGTGAAACGTACTGCATACAAAATTACAGCAGTATTGTAAGATGATCATCTGTGAATGACATGGTTATTTTTAGCCATGCAACGATCCAAGACAATTCTGAAGGTCTTATGAAAAAATGCAATCCATCTACAGAGAGAAAACTGATGGTATCTGAATAGAGATGGAAACATTTTTTGGTAGTTCCTTTTTCTGTAGTTTTGTTTTTTCTGTTTTCTTTCACAAGCTAGCTAATTTGGAAATGTTTTGCATGACTGTTTTGCTCATGTATAGTTTATATTGAATTGCTTGAGTTCTTGGTGGGGGGGAAGGAGGTAGGAAGAGAATTTGGAACACAAAATTAAAAAAAAATGATTCCAAAATTTGTATTGTACATGTAATTTGGGAAAATAAATTTCTAAATAAAAAAATACATTAATAATTCTTTGACAGCAAGTGATATGCCTTATTTCATCTTTGCCTATCCTGTGCCTAGGAAAATGCCTTATACATAGAAGGAAGTGCATTCATTTGTGGTATTAAACTAAATAACATTGTAAATGATTCAAGGTATAGATCTTCAACATTATCTGAATTTAAACTGAATTGACTGTGACTTTTGGTCACAACGATAGGGTAATAGAATTCAGAATTGGAAGAGAATTTTGAGATCAACTAATATAATCTATTCCTTTTCCACACAATGGAGAATTAGTAACTTGTCCCAAATTACACAAGTGGCTCCTTGAGGATAAATCCAGGGCTTTTTTTTTTTAATTCAATCTACAGGATAACCTGGAGCAGAGAGTGATGGATGTGCTCAGAGCAATACCTTAGAGTGATTATTTTGGCTGTATTAAGAAGATGGATTAGAGCAAGGTGATACAGAGACAACAAAAACAGTTAGGAGACTATTACAATATATTGGGTAAGAGACCACAAAGGCCTTAATTTAAGTGTATCCCATTATTGGACTGTAATTGTATGTATACTTACATGTCTTACTCAAAATTCCTTTACCGAAAAACTATTCTTTAAATTATTTTTTTATGTCCTGGGGGGGAGTTTAAAAATTATGATCACCTATGGAAAAAGAAAGAAAGAAAGAAAGAAGAAGAAGAAGAAGAAGAAGAAGAAGAAGAAGAAGAAGAAGAAGAAGAAGAAGAAGAAGAAGAAGAAGAAGGAAGGAAGGAAGGAAGGAAGGAAGGAAGGAAGGAAGGAAGGAAGGAAGGAAGGAAGGAAGGAAGGAAGGAAGAAAACGAATTGCTACCCAAATATAGAAAGGGCAATGCCCTTTTCCCTTCATGAAACATAATTATACTGAGGTACGTGTTTGTTTCTCCTGAAATATAGTCCCTTATTTTTTTTTCTTCAAGAAATTAAAATTGCCAAAATAGAGCTTTTTCCCCTGCTTGCCAATTTTGTTCCAAAAACAGAACTTCCATCCACTTGAAATATATTTGAGTAACTTGGTGAATTTTACTTGGTTGAGATTTCATTTTCCTGAGTATTTTTGGTGAGATTAAAAGTGTTCATATAAAAAAGTCATATATTCATTTTAATATCTTTTTTCATTCTTCTTATTGTGATGTAATGAAATAATGTATAAAAAACCTATTTCTTGAAAGAATTGAAAACACCAAACAATTCAGATTACATTACTTTAATGTATAGTCAGTAATGACTTCAAGGTTTCCCTCACACATTTTTCTCCCAAGAAAAATATAAAACTTACCAAATGTTTATCCCTGAAACAAAATACAGATGTTTACCTTTCTCTCACCCTATTTACACCACAAATATTTTTGGCCTTGACCATTCCCAGAATCATTTCTGCATCCTTAAAATGCCATTTGCCTCCATGTGACCTCACTACCTACTCAGCCTTGTTCCTTGGCCCAGCCCGGAGACACAGAAAATACCAATGTACCATAGAATCATTGGATTATGGACTTAAACCTGAAAAATACTTCAAAGTCCATTTAATTCTATCCCTTCATTTTATAAATGAGGAAAATGAGTTTCATCGAAGTTAATGGGACTTACCTATGGTCATACAAATAATAAATAGCGGAGTCAGGATTCAGACTCAAGCCCTTTGCCTCAAGATCTAGTGGTCTTTTTTTTTCTTTCACTGTTTCACATTATATGTGCAGTCAGATCAAGATAATCATATTTACACATTCACTCAATAATTTGTATTTTTTCTTTTTCATCTTAGGTTGTTGAAATCTGTGATTGATGCTCGACAACCATCTTTTTTGATTCAAGTAAAGACTAGTTATGTTGCTGCCTGCTGCCTGCTACCTCTTATTAGGCAAGAGTTCTACCTAAGAAATGAAGTGATGAATTAATGTTATTTAAATTGAGTTTGTAATTGTAGAGGGGAAAAAATGATGACTTCCTAGTATTTGTGAACTACCAAAAAACCATTTTCTTTTGAGACTAGTTTAATTGATTCAGTTGATTTCAATTTTCTTTGGGAATAATTAGCTTTCTTCTCCCCTTCAGCTGAATCAATTTTTCTCCTGAGTGTTTCAAATTACAAATTCATCAAATTGTACTTTGAGTTTTCCAGTTTTAAACTTCAGAGATAAATGTTTTAGAGGCTTAAATTTCATGAGATATGGTCATTACTTGAATTTTCTACACCCTTTGGGAGTACTCACTTGTCTATGACAAAATCACAAGAAATATCTTATCCTAGTCTGAAACTGCTCTTGATCTCTACAATACTAAATGGGATGGCCTTGGGAGCTTGGCTTAAAATGTTATGGTCTTATTTATAGGGTGGTCCCATATTTAGCATCACAAGATTCAGAAATGAAAAGCTCAAACTCCTTATGTCTACAGAAGGAAACTGAGACACAAACAACCAAAAAGACATACCTTGTTCAAGGTCACTGAAATACCCCAAATACTTAAAGGGACCCCTGAGATCATTCATTTCAGAAATTCCTGCAATTTAGGGTGCAACCATCCAGGCCCTCCCCATTCTATTTGTTTAATTTTTTTATTTTTTTCAACAAACATTTATTTTTTCCAGTTACATGTAAGGGTAGTTTTCAACATTTATTTTCATAAGATTCAGAGTTTCAAATTTTTCTCCCTCCCACCATCCCTTTCCTCCACAAGACAGCAACCAGGTTATATATGTACAACCCACAAGTGCTCTTTTTATCAGTTCTTTTGATGGGAGTGGATAGTAAGCTTCTTCATTAGTCCCTTAGGATTGTCTTGGATCATTGTATTGCTGAGAGTAGCTAAGTCATTCACAATTGCTCATTGAACAATATTGCTGTCACTATGCACGATGTCCTAACATGCTTAGACTCAGAACAAATTGTCAGAAGGGAAAAAGGAAAACCAGGAGAGTATAGAGTTCCAGAAACCTAGATAGAAGAGAGTATTAAGAAGAAGGTAATTTACAGTGTCAAAGTCTGCAGAGTGATCAAGAAGAATGAAGATCCAGAGAAGACCATTGGATTTACCAATTAGGGAATCAAGTTTAAGTTGAATGATCAGTTCAGTAGCCAGAATGTAATGAGTTAAAAAGAAAGTGAGAGGAGAGGAAGTGGAAGTAATATTATAGACAACATTCTCAATTATTTTAGCTACTAAAGGCAGAGGAGATATAGGACATTAGTAAGCAAGAATGAAATTATCAAGTGATTTTTTTGTTTTGTTTTAAGTATGAAGGAGACAGGGGTATGTTTCTAGGCTATAGGGAAGGAACCAGTAGACAAGGAGAGACTAACAACAAGTGAGAGAATTGGTATAACAGGGTAATCTGTCTAAGGAGAAAGGGCAGAATGGGTTCCCTTGGGCTGAAAGGTTAACTTAGCAAAGAGCAGGGCTACTTCTCATGTAAGAAAGTGATGAAGGAAAAAGATAATGTCACAAGGATTAAGAAAGATATGGAGAGGGGCAGCTAGGTGGCACAGTGGATAGAGCAGGGGCCCTGGAGTCAGGAGTACCTGAGTTCAAATCCGGCCTCAGACATTTAACACTTACTAGCTGTGTGACCCTGTGCAAGTCACTTAACCCCAATTGCCTCACTAAAAAAAAAAAAAATTAAAAAAAAAAAAGAAAGAAAGATATGGAGAAAAAAAGAAAAGAAAAAAGAAAGATATGGAGAATGGAGAAATAGGGAGTTCTCGGTGAATGGCTTTATTTTTTTTTAATGAAATATGAAGCAACGTTCTGAGCTGAGAGGGTGTAGGGAGTAGGAGCCACAGAGAGTTTGAAGAAGGGTAAAAAGGAATGGAAGACAATATATAAATAAGGGGGGTACAGAAGGATTGCCTAGTAGCAGTGAGGACCCAGTTAAGAGGCAGAGGACTACCTCACTTTTCCCTCCACCATTGTGAAGGTAACAGTAGAGGACTCTGGCTGTCTGCCTATCATCTCTCACTCTTGATGTGATCAACCCATCTTCCATTCCTGTCATCCCAACTCTTCACAACTTCCTTTCCTTCTTTGTAGTTCCTAATTGGTTGTATGCTACAGCCTTCTCACACCCACAATGTACCTCTCAGTTGATTTCTGTGTGATATTTATACTTAGTTCCTCAAAAATAGTGGCATTCTAAGTGTTACTGCTATATTCAACACTAGTAAAATGTTAGTATTGAAATAAAACTAGACCTTTACTTTCATAGTGAGCTTGGGGTCAATAAAACAGCTTTTTTAATTGCCTGAAGGGTCACATAGTAGTGAGTAGGGATGAGATTTGGCCCTGGGTCTCCTAAGGACTCCTTTCACAACTTAGCACAAAGCAGTTGACTTTCCTGATTCTCTTAAAGCTGTTATTTGCCAACAGAAGGTAGTACAAGGAATTGGGCCTGCGATTTCTTTGGTATATAGAACTCCATGGTAGGGAAACTCCTATTAAGACATACCATTTAAAGTCCTTGGATTACTATAAAGTCCAATAATTTGCCCAAGTTTCACGCAAATAATGCGTTAAAGGTAGAATTAGAAATCAGATCTTCTTAACCTCTCTACTGACTTTGTCAAATTGTTTATGAAAAAAATAAAAGACAAACTTTTAACCAGGAAAAAAAATATAGTAGATTTGAAACATCTGATGGAATCTACAATAACAAAAGCTAATCCCAGCACTGACATGATGTCCCTAGTATTTTTTTTTTTACTTTGTTTGGTAGTTTGACTTTGTTCTACAAATCATAGAATCATATATGATCTAATTGGTACTGAGGTGGAATGGAATTAGGGGTCAAATTGATCTTGAATCTGTCCCAAAAGAATTACAAGACTCAGTGACTCAGTTTCCCAAGTTTTATTGCAATATTGTGAGTGATCACAGGGAGAGAACCAGAAAAGTGGAAAGGTATCTCTCAAATAAGGAAAGGAAAGACAGTTATATTTATAGTATGGATAAATTGATTATCAGTTTCATTATATTAATCTCCACCTTTGGGAGGTACAAGGGAGGGCCTGTTCTAATTTGTAGTTCCTGGGGTCCTAAGCTACCCCCCAAGGCAGGTACCTTTTTCTGTGGAAGTGTGCTTTAGGGGTTTACATGTCATAAGGTGAATTTGGGGACAAATTTGGCCTTTTCTGTGTATGTGTCTTTCTGGTTCCCATGCTTAGTTTCAAGACATCTTCATTTATCATTTATTTCTAGTCTGAAATTTTATAGCCTGTTATTTTATTTAAGGTCTTCAGGGCCTACCTTCCTCTGTTCCTGTTATGGGTACTGATTACTGTGGATAAGAGAACCTAGCATACTGAATTGTAAGTTATCCATTAACTAGGGTCTGAATCCCTTTTAGAGCTCATATCTGAATTAGAGCTTGGATCTTAGGTTTTTCTGTTAACCCTTTTTTTGCCTCCTACATCAGTACCATACAAGGTATTGTATTGTACTGTATAATATTAATAGGTACTGTATAACTCATACCGTATCCTCCTTCTGATGTAACTCTCAGTTCTCCCTTGCCTCAATAAATTATCTTCATGAATTCTTGTGACCAATAAAACAAACATATTATGACATTTAAAAAGTTCAGAGAGACAGACTTTCTGGATACATTAAAATCAATCTTATTGACTATGTCTAGAAAGCAGGCAATAAAAACAGGCTTCTTGTCCCCTTGGTGGCCAAGAGAGTGAACCTTTCAAACCTTCACTATTTATAAGATCTTTTGAAAAAGAAATGCAGCTAAAGGTGAAAATCAACTCTGATTGGTCACCAAGTAACAATAGAGAATGGATATTATAATGGGAGGTGGGCTATATTACAATGAGGATCTTTCGGGTATATGATCTGGATCAACCTAATCTTGGCCAAAGAGACATCAATTTCCATATCACCTGACAAAAGGAATATTCCACATTTTCCAAGACCTGTCTGAGTAAACACAAGGAGTAGGAATCCATTCATTAGCCCAAACTGAAAATTTCTTTTACTGTCTGAATAGATCTTGTAAGTCTTTGCAAAAGATTTCCCACACTGATAGAGTTCTGAATGAGGAAGAAAACAAAGGGGGGAAACCTTGATCATGATTCAATAATTACTTATTACAAGAAAGAAATATTCAATTACCTCACAAACAACAGAACAGCAAAAAAAACAAAAAACAAAACCCTGAGAGATTGTATTATAAAAAGATAATCCCTTAATTATTGTCAGCAATGCAATGATCCAAGACGATTCCAAAGGACTAAAGATAAAACATACTATCTACCTCTAAAGAAATAACTGGGGGGCAGCTAGGTGGCGCAGTGGGTAGAGCACTGGCCCTGGAGTCAGGAGGACCTGAGTTCAAAGCCAGCCTCAGACACTTAACACTTACTAGCTGTGTGACCTTGGGCAAGTCACTTAACCCCAATTGCCTCACCAAAAAATAAAAAAATAATAATAAAAAAAGAAATAACTGATATTTAATGAACAAAGGCTAAAGCATGCTATTTTTCACTTTCTTTCATTTTTTCTTTTATTCAAGTTCTCTTGTACAAACTGATTAATATGGTAATGTTTTACATAATTGCACGTGTATAACCTATAACTGATTTCTTACTGACTCAGGGAAGGGAGGGGGGAGGGAAGGAAGGAGGGATATAATTTGGAAATCAAAACTTTAAATAACTTTCTATCAATCTCCAGAGAATGAGCTGATAAACTCTAAGAAGAGATTAGAGCATATTTTTCTTTTTTTTTTTTCTTTCTTTTTTTTTATTTCAATGTGGCTAACAGGGAAAGATGTTTTGTGTGACTTCACAAGTATAAAAGGATATCGTACTGTTTGCCTTTCTCCATGAGTGGAAGAGGGGCTAGAGGGAAGAAAGGTATTTGGAACTTAAAATAGACAAATGAATGTTAAAAAAAAAACTGATTGGAGGGAAGGAGGGGGAGAGACAGAGACAGAGAGGCAGAGAGACAGAGAGACAAAGACAGAGACAGACAGAGAGAGACTGACCTTGAAAACAAGATGAACTGGCTATAAGTCTCTATCACTAAAGTGATATCTTCCATTTGCAATTGCTGGCTAGACATTCACACTTGAATACCACACTTCTATTTCAAATTCAACATGTCCAAAATAGAACTTATTAACCTTTTCTCAAATCCAATCTTTATTTCAACTTGTCCTTTGAGTGGATAGTAACATGTAGTTGGACTTGAAATCCTGAAGTTATTTTTTACTATTTCCTCTCCCTCACCAAGTTCTATAAATCCTACTTTCTCAATATGTTTCATTCTCTTTTCTTACACCTCTGTCATAAGGGAGAGGTGGTGGTCCTTACACTCTCACACACAGTCTAATGAGAATTAAAGTGGTCTTTTATTTGATTCTAGAAAAGTGACCCAGTAGGAATTCAAAGACTTCACCCCTGGGAAGGAGGGATTAGAAACATTCTGTTCCTAGAATAGAGGGAGACAAAAGCTTTTAGAGAGGATAGATAGGGTGTCCACTAGAAAACTGGAAAGTTCCCTTTTGGAGTGGGGTGGGGAAAGTTTGGATGCTTGTCATATTCCTGAGAGTCTAGGTTGGGTTGTTTTTTTGTTTTGTTTTGTTTTTTGAAATTATGATCCTGACCTTTGGGATTATCTCTGTCTCCTAGCTCTGGTCAAGAAGTAGCCACACCTAATTGACTTTCCTGCTATAGAATTTTATCTCCCCTTACTTCTTAGGTATGTCTCTCCTGATATCTAATTGGGAAATATAAATTTTAATAGTCCCTCTATTCCTGGATATGTCTGTCCTGTTATCTGGTCATCTTTGGTTTTGCTTCTCACAGGAGTAACTACTTCTGATTTATCTTAAGCTTCATGTTACCACTTTCAGACTTTTATCACTCCCCCCGACACACACAAACACCAGACTAATAATAGTCCCCCAATTGGTCTCTTTGCCCTTATTCCCATTTATTCTTTACACAGCAAACAAAATGAATCTTCCTATTGCAAAGGTCTGATCCATCTCAGTCCTCTGCTCAAGAAACATGGATGCCTGTTTTCTTCTAAATTCTTAATATTTCATTAACACACAAATCTGCCTGCACCATATTTTTCCAATTTAATTTCACACCAGTTTTGAAAATAAACTATATATACCAGCATAACTAGATTACAAAATGTCCTCAAACCTTGGCCCATATTATCCTACCTCCCTATTGCAATCCTATTCATTCTGCTTCTGCTAATTAATATACCATCCAGTTCAGGTCATCTTTTTAGATTTATCAGCGATATCACCTCAATGAAGCCTCCCCTGTAACTGCCAACTAAAAACGATCTCACCCTATGAAGATTTCCTTAAAAATATTTCATCTAGTTTTGCTGAATGGTTCTGACAATATTTTAGGCTACATTTAACTTGTTTAAATTTTGTATTTCTGTCCCAAACATTGAAAGATAAGGATATGTTGTATTTTTTTAACTTTTATATACATAGTAGTCCCTTCCCCCCAAAACCCAAACAAATAAACAAACAAACAACAATATCAAAAAATCTTTTTGATGGGGCCCATCCCTGTTATTTTATAGGTAAAGGGAATTCCCAATGTGGAATATCACTCTACCAAGGCAGATTGGCAACCTGCGATCTTAGATATTTCATTCTGGGATTGAGAGGTTAAATAAATGCCCATGATCATGCCACTATTAAAGATCAGAGGTAGCACTTTAACCCTGGACATATTGAACCTAATAAATATATTATACTATATTGCACTATTTCTTGTAGCCTTAGAAATAGTAGATGTGAAAATGATCATTGTTGTTATTTTTGAATTGAGTAAGGTTGGGACTGATAGGAAATATAGACACCCATTTATCACAAAATGTGAGCTGTACAAATGAGGATGGATTGGAACAGAGATGATGGAGGAGGCAAAAAGGGTTATCAAAAAAAGTGAGACCTGACTCATTTTTTTTTTTTTTTAGTGAGGCAATTGGGGTTAAGTGACTTGCCCAGGGTCACACAACTAGTAAGTGTTAAGTGTCTGAGGCTGGATTTGAACTCAGGTACTCCTGACTCCAGGGCCGGTGCTCTATCCACTGTGCCACCTAGCTGCCCATTGACTCATTATTAATAGAACCTAAAAGGGTTAACAGAGAAACTAAGGTTTGTAAAGAGATATCATAAACACAGAGACCCTCTGAGTCTGACAAGTTTAAGCATGTCTTTATGATCATGCACAGAAAGGACGAAATGTGTTCTTAGGTTCACCTTATGACTTATAAACTCCAAAAACTTACCTCCAGGGAAAAAGATACCCAACTGGGAGGTTGTCTTAGGACCCCAGGAAGTCCAAATTAGGATAAGATCTCCCATTAATCTCCCACAAGGAGGAGATTAATATAATGGGGAGATGACTTACTTTTTCTTATTATAAATATAATCATTTTCCTCTCCCTATTAGAGACACCAATCTCCATGGTGCTCTCACTGTGGTCAGCATAGTATTTCAATAAAAATTGGGAAACTGAGTCATGGACTCTTATAATTTTTTGGAATGCCTCACAATCAATTTGATCAATTAACCCCCCCACACACATCAGAGAGATGCAATTTCTTGTAGCACCAGAAACAAATACTGTCAGCAAATTAAAGAAAGAGAATGTGAACTAAAACATAGAATATCAGAGCATTTGAGAAAATTCCATCCATTCTCACTTCTAAGCAGAAACTACTGTACATGTATGTCTGCATGCATGTGTATATGCATGTATGCATTTGTTTGTCTGCGTATACATGCATATATAAATATACACGTATGCATATATTAGAATACATGTATGCATGTGCATATTGTGTATATGTATATATACACATATACACATATATTTTGTCCATTACCATTTTCAAACAGAAACATATATGTGTGTGTATGAATACATATGTATTTGTATATATACAAGCATATATGTATATATACATATAAAAATGTGATAACTTGACTAATTCTTTTTTTTTTTTTTTGGTGAGGCAATTGGGGTTAAATGACTTGCCCAGGGTCACACAGCTAATAAGTGTTAAGTGTCCAAGGCCGGATTTGAACTCAGGTCGTCCTGACTCCAGGGCCAGTGCTCTATCCACTGCACCACATAGCTGCCCCGACTAATTCTTTTATAATTTGTAAAGAAAAGCTTTCATTATTACTATTTGGTTTTCATGTTAAAACCACTTTACTCCAATTGTCTTTCTTCATTGATCTTGTTTGTCTGCAGATGCATTCACTGGATTATTGCAAGCCTATCTTGATGAGATCTATATCTATATATGATATCTGCAATGGAGAATAAACTGACAAAGGATATCTTCATAGCCAGCCTTGCCATCATTTCAAGCTCTGTCCTGATGTAAGCATTTGATTGAGTTCAGAGATACATAACATTGGTGACACATTTTTTTTCATAGACGTGACAAGCAATGTAGAATTAAATTAAGTTTTGAGAGATATGTCACTGTCTCTTCCTGTCTTTGCAAATACTTCATTAAAACAAAACAAGACAAACTTCACTCAGTGAGCATCATTCTTTATCTTGTCATACTAGTAATGTCCACATTAGTGTTTGTTAAATGTAATGATAAGAAAACCACAAAGACTACAGCAAAATATATCATCATTGTTCTGCTCACTTGGAGATAGAATTGGGAGTTCCAGAGGTGGAGCCAAGATGGTGGAGTTAAACCAGGAAGCTGCCTGAGCTCTCCCAAATTTCCCTCAGAAACAACATTAAATTAAGTTTCTCAACAGATTCTGAAGCTGCAAAAAATGCCACAAAAACAGAGTGACACAATCTTCCAACTTAGGATAACCTAGAAGATCTTCAGGAAATGTCTGTTTCATCTGGGTAAAAGTGGACCACAGCTCAGCATAGAGGGTGTCGGGGCAAGTCAGCAAAACAGATCAGCTGCTGAGCAACTGAAGTTTTTGAGTTCAGTAAGCTAGTGGCACAGCAGGCCAGGTGTGAGGACTCCCGCCCCAATACTGCTAATGCCTCAGAGCAGAAACTGGTGACTCTCCCCTGGCCCCCAGCAAAAGAAATTCCAGACAGTGTATGCTGTTCCCCAGGAGCCAAACTCAACATTTAAAGGCACAAAAGAGACTAAAATAAAAATAAGAGTAAGAAACCAAAAAGAACCCTCACCATTGACAGCCACTATGGTGACAGAGAGGATCAAAACATAAACGCAGAGGAAGACAACAATGATAAAACTCCTACATGTGAATCATCAAAGGGGAAGAACAGCTGGTCTCCAAACAAAAATGCCCTCTTTGAAGGGTTCAAAAAGGATTTCATAAACCAAATTAGAGAGGTAGAAGAAAAATTGGAAAAAATAAATGAGAATTATACAAGTGGAAGTCAATAGTTTCAAGAAAGAAAATAATAGGGACAGCCAGGTGGTGCAGTGGATAGAGCACTGGCCCTGGATTCAGGAGGACCTGAGTTCAAAATCTAAGCTCAGAAACTTGACACTTGCTAGCTGTGTGACCATGGGTAAGTCACTTAACCCCAATTGCCTCACAAAAAACCCCAAAACCAAATCAAACAAAACAAAAGAAAGAAAGAAGGAAAGAAAGGAAGGAAGGAAGGAAGGAAGGAAGGAAGGAAGGAAGGAAGGAAGGAAGGAAGGAAGGAAGGAAGGAAGGAAGGAAGAAAATAATGCCTTAAAAATAAAATTGGCAAATTGGAAAAGGAGAATGATTCCTTAAGAATCAGAATTGAGCATATGGAAGCTAATATCTCAATGCAACAACAGGAAGAAGTAAAGCAGAATAAAAGAATATAAAATTATAAGAAAATATAAAATACCTCTTCAGAAAAAACAACAAACCTTGAAAATAGATCCAGGACGGACAACCTACATATAATAGGACTACCTGAGGACCATGATCAAATAAAAGAAGCCAGACAGCATACTTCATGACATCATCAAGGAGAATTGCCCAATGTCTCACAACCAGAGGAAAAAAATAGTCATTGAAAGAATCCACCAATCACCTCCTGAAAGAGACCCCAAAAGTAAAACTCCAAGGAATATTGTAGCTAAATTCCAAAATTATCAAATAAAGGAGAAAAAAATTGTAAGCAGTCAGAAAGAAACAATTTAAGTATCACAGAATAATTATCAGAATTACACAGGAATGGCAGCTTCATCATTAAAGGATCAGAGGGCTTGTAATATATTCCTGAAGGCAAAGGAACTGGGATTACAACCAAGAATATACTACCCTGCAAAATTATGAATAATCTTTCAGGGGAAAAGATGGAGATTCAATGAAATAGGAGACTTTAAATCTTCCCTAATGAAAATTCCAGAACTGAATAGAAAATTCAATCTACAAATACAACTCAAGAAACACATGAAAAGGTAAGAGCGGGGGGGGGTGGGGGGTGGGACCATGTTATTCAATAAGGTTAAAATGTTTCGATCCCTACATGGGAAGAAGATCCTTGTAACTCTTGAGAACTATATCTTTATTAAGGCAGATAGAAGGATTACATACAGATAGAAAGTGTGGGTATAAGGGGATTATACTAGAAGAAGAGGAAAGGGAAGGCAGAATTGGATAAATCACATCAAGTGAAGAGGCACAAAAATATTATAATAGAGGGAAAGAAGGGAGGGTTGAACATTGTTTTGTCCTTACTCTCATCTGATTTGACTCAAAGAGAAAATAATGACACACTGAATTGGGTATAGAATTCTATCTTACTCTACAGGGAAATAAAAGGGGAAGGGGGAAAGGGAAAATGGGAAAGAAAAGGGTGGTGTGTTGATAGAAAGGAGGGTAAAGGGGCAGCTGGGTGGCACAGTGGATAAAGCACTGGCCCTGGATTCAGGAGGACTTGAGTTCAAATCCAGTCTCAGACACTTGACATTTACTAGCTGTGTGACCATGGGTAAGTCACTTAACCTCAATTACCTCACCCCCCCCAAAAGAAGAAGAAGAAGAAAGGAGGGGGGAAATAGGAGGGGAAAGGGAAAAGACAAAAAGGAGGAGGGGTTGATAGAAGGGAGGGTAGACTGAGATGCCCAAAAACAAAACCCTAGTGAGAAAGGACAGGGAACAGGAAAGAGAAAAATACAAACAAGGGAAAAAAACAGGATGCAGGGAAATACAGAGTTAGTAATTATAACTGGGAATATGAATAGGATGAACTCTCCTATAAAATGGAAGCAGATAGCAGAGTGGATTAAAAACCAGAATACTTCAACATGTTGTTTATAAGATACACATATGCACACAGAGTAAACAATAAAATAGATAAAACTTTTGTCAATTTTATTTTAAAAAAAGAAAGAAAAAAACAAATTATCAGCATCAAAAACCAAAGGGTAAACTCACCAATAATGAAGAAAAAATTAAAGCAATAATTAGGAGCTATTTTGCCCAACTATATATAGCAATGAAGTTGACAATACAAATGAAATGGATGAATATTTACAAAAAATATAAAAGAAAATGGAAATAGGTCATAGCTGCTGAAAGTTCATTATATTTCTTACTTTTAAAAACTTGGACTATTTTATAAGGTATTTTAGAATAAAATTAAGGTAATTTATAATCTCATGCCTTTTGTTTAAAAGCAAGAGCAAAGAGGCAAATGAAATTTTTAAAAAAATATGGAAGTCAGGGAAGAGTAGAAAAGGGTAAGGGATAAAAACTGCTTTCTTTATTAATTAAACTATGACCCCTATCATATAAGTAATCATATTCTTGTCTAAGATTTTTTTCATTGACTTAAATGGAATATATGCTTGGAACAATTTCTATCCCTCTTATACACATATAATTTTCCATTTTCAATTAAACCAAATTCAACAATAGTTAATAAGTACATGCTATTAGCAAGATACCATGTGGTATCTGCTAGGGAAACAAAGAGAAGAAGAATCAGGGTTTTTTTTTTATTGAAGATCTTAAGTTCTACTGAATAAGTATATATAGTCATTTAGTATAAATATTTGTAAATTAAAAAAAATACATGAAAGTATTGGGAAGTAATTTCCAAAAGGAAAGAGAACTAGCAACTGAAGCAGTAAGGAAGAGACTCATGTATGCGTTAGAACACAAGTTATATTTGAAGAAAGCTAGAGTCTAAGAGGGACAGAGGAATTATATTCCAACTATATAATGCAGTTTTGTGGGTGGTACATATACAGCCCCTAAAGTACATTATGTAGTACAAATTCATGGGAATTTTGTTTCATTTCTTCTTTGTGTGCTGTATAATACAGTATTAATACTCAATTCTTTGCTCTATCTGCTGTGCAGCTAGCTGGCCCAGTAAATAGAATGCTGGACCTGGATTCAAAAAATGTTGAGTTCAAATTTGACCTTGGTCACTGCTTAGATATGTGATTCTGAACCAGTTGCTTAATCTCTGTATAACTCAGTTTCCTCATCTATAACATAGAGACAATAACAGTATCTACCTTCCAGTGTTGTTGTGAGGATAAAATGAGATGATATAAGTAAAATTGCTTTGGAAATGTTAAAGTGTTATAAAAAAATTAGTAGCACTACTACTAGTAGTATTAGTACTACTAGTAGAGAGGTATTAGTCGTGGTGGTGGTGGTGGTGGTGGGAGTGGTAGTGGGAGTAGTAGTAGTAGTAATAGCAGCAGCAGCAGCAGCAGCAATAGCAGCAGTAGCAGTAGTGGTGGTGGATGACATAAAATGTTAATTAAAGAGAAAGTAGGGTAAAAATCCAATTCAGATTGTTCCTGGCAAAAATAGCCATATCAAAGTATATGTCAAGTACTATGAAAGATTTTAAGTTTAATCAGTCTTTGGTAAGACTCATACCTTAATTTTACCAAATTTGATTAAGAAGGTCTATCATATTTACAGGATACTTGATTGAAGCACAAAAAACAAATTATGTAATCCACCTCTCAAAGTTCATTAAAAAGCTTATATCTGATCCTTAGGGAAGAAGAAAGACTAAGAGCTTTTTGACCTTACAGCTTTATTCAAACATTGTGGATTATACCTGGAAATGGGCTATTTGATCAGTCTGGGGGATTGTTATTCACTACTTATAAATCCTCAAATTTTAATGTGTTTCATTGAGCAAATCAGGAGCAACCCTACCTAAAAATGATGCCTGTACTTCATGGAGATTGTACTACATGAGTAGTAGAAGTTAGAGAATTAGGATCTACCATTTCCAGACCACTTCTCCTCAAGCAAACCCTTTTCTTATCTCATTTTGCCTTCTATGTTTAGTTGACTTCATACTTTGTCCCCCTTTATACCTATCTATGTATCTATGTATCTATCTATCTGTCTGTCTGTCTGTCTATCACATATACACATATCCTATATATACACCAATACATATACATACATACATAAGCTCCCTTCTACATAGAGCTTTAGAGTTAAAACAACAACAAAAATCACACCAATAAAAAACATATAAAATGAGTAGTACAAGTATCATTATTTTCATTTTATAAATGATGAGATTGAAAGTCAGAGAGGCTAAGCTATTTGTCCAAGGTCACATAATCAATTAGCAGTGTAGGCAAGGCACAAACTTAATTCTTCTGCTTGGAAGTCAAGAAAATACTTGCCACAGAAGCATACTGCCTTAAGAGGTGTTTTTTTTTTAAATATAAAATATTCTAGCTAATGGGTATCATAAAGCTTGGAGGGTATTTTGGGTGTTTAACACCTGCATAGAGAGAGATGCCCCATAAGATTTCCTTTCTAGTACCAAAATAATAGTAGATCCTAGGAAAAAGTATAATAAATTGCAATTGTGCACAGTTGTTTCCATGGAAAGAATATTGTTCATTAAAATTAGGGCCAATTTTCCAATAGAGTAAGTACCTCTTAACATCTAGATAGATGCATGCAGTGAATGAATTTGTCAGGTAATGAGGCTTTTTCTGAGGATTATGGGAGGTTAAGGAAATGTCAAAAATGAATCACAGAAATGCATCTTAAAATACTTCCATTGCAAAGGATATCTGTTTGTTGCAATGTGTTTACTCACATATGTATTGATAGGCCAGTCAACAGGAGAAATCAAGAGGAGGAAACTAATGTGGGGAAAAAAATTATCTTTAATTTACTAAGCATTTAATTATTTTATTGTGCAGGGCATGGTTGGCACCGGGAATTAAAAAATATATTAAGTGCTTTCAGCTGAGCATCAAACTGAGAAGGCTGAAGTTCAAGGTGTAGCAGTCTGGAGGGAATTGGAGTAAAGTATCCTTCCTAACTGAAACATCAAGGAGCTCTAAGCAGGAGAAAGAACATGCCAGGGAGGTTAAATCTCTGCTTTAATAATGCTATCACTAGTGAGCATCACCTTCTCTCAGATCTCAAGGGATTTAACCAAAAAGCATAAACACAAAACTTTTGGGCATAGGTGTACCACTGACCCTGCTTCCACTACAAGATTGACAATCATTACTGAGAGGAGAAATAATTGTGTAAAGGGGGATCACGTTCCATGTCACCACCAACACCAACAGCTACCCAACTGCCACTGGTGAATGTGTAAGTCCAAGAGTCCCAGGAGAAGCAAGAATCCCTAGACCATTATTCCTGATTATGACCACCCCCATAACTATTATCCCAATGTAATGGGGAACTGGTGAATGAACTCAGTCCCTATAAGAATAATAAACACAATTGACTGAAAACTTATTGATCCTGACCTGGGTTCAGTTTCTAGGCCAATTAATTGCCTGGGGCTCATCTGACATTGTCACTCTGGCCTTGGGTTATTTTACTTTATTGTTTTGTTTTACTTTTGTTCAGGGCAATTAGGGTTAAGTGACTTGCCCAGCGTCACACAGCTAGTAAGTGTCAAGTGTCTGAGATCACATTTGAACTCAGGTCCTCCTGACTCCAGGGCCAGTGCTCTATCCACTGCACCACCTAGCTGCCCCAGCCTTGGGTTATTTTTAAATCCCCTAAACTCTCCTCTCCCCTGATTTCCAAGCTTTCTTTATAGATTTTTGCATGGTATATGAAACAAATTACCTGGTAAAACTGAGGTACCTGACCCCTCCCACCAGTATTCTGAGCATTCTCTCTGCCTTGGTACTCTATATCATGGCTTCTTAAACTTTTTCCACTCATGACCCTTTTTCACCTGAGAATTTTTTTTCATGGCTCCAGGTATATAGGTAGATATGATAGGTACCCATAATCTTTTGCTGTTGACAATTTTTATTGTAGCTCCAACATTCAGCTACAGAACCTCATATGGGGTTGTGGCCATAGTTTAAGCTTTGCTTTATATGAACACTGCTTCTTGCCTCCCTCTTTGGTCATTCCAGCCCTCACTGTGCTGTACCATAAGCTGAAATTCCTCTGCCCAGATTAAAGTCCTCCATTTTGTTGTATTGACAGTTTTCATTAAAATTTCAGGTTGACAAGACTGCATAAAAAACATCAATGTGCTTGGTTGACACAGTTCTCTCTATGAAAGATGCTGGCGAACATATTTCCAAGGATACATATTAATGTATAATAGAGGGACTTTCAACTATGCATAGAAATTCTGTCATTGGTTTCTCTTTGATTCACTGAAGTGGCACATCTGGTACTGGTGTCTATCTCAAAATACCTTCTCAGCCTCAACTTTTTCTTTTAGTTGGATCTCCAAACCTGATTCATTCCAAGATTTCCTAGATTACATCTTGACCCTCATCTCACCAGCCTTCTTACTTGGCTTCTACAACCTCCACCTTTATGGTTTACTCCTATCTTAGGTGAATTTGTTCTCAGAACTTCTAATTGAGGAAGCATTCAGGTCAGCTGGCAGATAGGTGGTACAGTGGATAGGGTCTTGGACTTAGAGTCAGAAAGACAGATCTTCCTGAGTTCAAATCTGGCCTCAGACACTTACTAGTTCTGTGACCCAGGGCAAGTAACTTAACCTTGTTAGCTTCAATTTCTTGATCTATAAAATGAGTTGGAGAAGGAAATATCAAACTAGTCAAGTACTTTTGCCAAAAAAAAACCAAATGGGGTCACAAAGACTTGGGCATGATTGAACAACAAAAACAGACAAGGTCAGTCATCCTGTATCAATTATTTCTCCACTTTCTCTCACTTAGGTACCTTCTTTCCCTACCTCAGCCTCACAAGTTAGCTACTTTTTATTTTATTTTATTTTGTGGGACAAGGAGGATTAAGTGACTTGCCCATTGTCACACAGCTAGTGTCAAGTGTCTGAGGCTGGATTTGAACTCACATTCTCCTGAGTCCAGAGCTAGTGCTTTAGCCACTGTGCCACCTAGCTGCCCCTGCTACTTTTTATTTTGTTGGCTTCCTAATCAGAATGTAAGCTCCTTCAGGTCATGGACTGTTTCCCTTTTGGGGTATATTTATTCTCCTTGTGGTTAGCATAATGCTCAGTAAATGTTTCCATCTATATCTATGTTTTTGGTTTAATTCATTTGCTGTTAGTATCTGGGGAGACCTTGTGCCCTATCTCCATGAGGCTGATATATAGCCTATAAAATTAGCTATGGTACTTTGCCTCTACATTTATTCTTTTTTTTCCTTTCATTTTTGGTTAAGGGATTGGTGACTTCAATTATGTGAATTTCAAAGCCTCAAGAGAGTGAGTCACCCAAGATTTGGGAGAATGAGAATCCAAGAGTTAAGTTCATTCTGCATTTTTCAGCCAGCTCATCATATTGACACAAGGAGAAACTAAAGGAATTGCCTTCAAGAACTAGGCCAACTGTGGCTAGGGTGGGACAAAGTGAAGAGAGATTATAATAGGGATAGTTCACTGGAGAAAACTGGAGGGGATGGGATCAATGGTGCTATAGCAAAAAAAAAAAAATGTTGCTGCCATTTCATTAGGGACTGGAATAAAGTGAGAGTTGAAATAAGGTTTTCAGGGAAGGAAAGGTAGGGAAGAAGGAGCCCTTGGTGAATGGCCTTGAGTTTTTCTTAAAAAAGCAAGGCAAGGGATATTGGAGGCAAGCTGGTGGAGTATAGGCCAGGACCCAGCTGAACTCTCCCAATATTCCTTTCCACTCAACTTTAAAATAATTCTTCAAATCAAATTTGGGAGTGGCAAAGACAACAACAAGTCAGAGAGTTATATGTTTCCTGCCTAAGACAACTAGGAGGCCCACAAAAGAGTACTCTAATGCCTGTATGTGTGCGGTGGAAACACTATAAATGGGCCTTGGAGGTAGTTGCTACAGTGGTAGTTACAGCAGCAATAGCAGAAGCATCTGGAGATTTTGTCCCAGAGATGGAAAGGGGGTTGGACAACTAGTCAGAAGGAGATTGCAGCAGACCATTTGCTTGTACTGAGTGCAATTAGCACCATGTCTATGGCTCATAGACAGTTCCAGGATGGATACGAGCAGTAGTGATTGGTCACAGGAGACAAAGGGTCCTGGTCACAGTTCCAGGGCCAAGAGGAGCACTAGTATTTGTGGCTACAAGGGAGAGGGGACCATTTTGGGTAAAGAACAGAATACACACCAGGACATCAATGACCATACCTCTCCCAGTATAACACCATCATGGAAGTACCAAAAACTTGCAGAACCCTCAAAACGAATTCTGCAAACAATAGAAAAAACAAAGTCTTAAGATTAGGAGGGTGCCTGTCCACCAAAAATGAAGAAATAGACTGGAAAAATGAGCAAGCCAAAACAACAGCAACAAGAAGAGCAAGAACAACAACAAATGACAGAAATTGAACATAAGAAGTGACTACAGTGGCAGAGAAGAACAACATATAAACTTAGAAGACAACAATGCAAAAACAGCTGCAAACAAAGCATCAAAGAACAATGTCAACTGGATCCAAAGCCACCAAGAATTCCCAGAAGTAGTAAAGAAAAAAGCTAAGGGTGATAAAGGAAAAAAAACAGAAAAAGATATGAAAGTTCTGCCAAAAAAAAAATTAAAAGACAATTAACAGATTGGTAAAAGAGGCAATGAAGGGGGGCAGCTAGGTGGCACAGTGGATAAAGCAGTGGCTCTGGATTCAGGAGGACATGAGTTCAAATCCAGTCTCAGACACTTGACACTTATTAGCTGTGTGACCCCAGGTAAGTCACTTAACCCTCATTGGCCCACAAAAAACCTAAATAAATAAATAAATAGATGATAGATAGTTAGACAGATAGATAAAATTAAATCTATTTTTTAAAAAGAGGTAATTGATAATATTTAAGAAAAATACCGTAAAAACTAAATAAACCTAATAAGAGAGCCACAATTTACCATTGAAGGGAAGTACTTTAAAAGCATAATAAGCCAAAATGTAAAGGAGATGCAAAAATTAATTGAAGAAAATAACTCCTCAAAAAAGCAGAAATGGCCAAATTGAAAGCAAAATACAAAATCTCACTGAAGAAAATAACTTTTAAAAATGAGAATTGGGGGGGGGGGAGGGCAGCTAGGTGGAGCAGTGGATAAAGCATCGGCCCTGGATTCAGGAGGACCTGAGTTCAAATCCGGCCTCAGACACTTGAAACTTGCTAGCTATGTGACCCTGGGCAAGTCACTTAACCCCAATTGTCTCACAAAAAAAAATGAGAATTGGGTAAATGAAAGTTATTGACTCCATAAGACATATTGAAAAAATCAAAGTAAAAGAAAGAAAAATAGAAGAAAATTTTAAATTTTTTGTCAGAAAAACAATCTAATGGAAAATAGATCAAGGAGAGATAATTTAAGAATTATTGGACTATCTGACAGCCGTGATCAAAAAATAACCTCCAGATCGTACAGGCATACCTCAGACATATTGCATGTTCTGTTTCAGACACGTACAATAAAGAGAATACCACAATAATGTGAATTACATGAACTTTTTGATTTTCTACTGCAAATAAAATTTGTTTATACTATACTTTAGTCTGTTAAATGTGCAGTAGCATTATATCGAAAAATGTATATGCCTTAATTAATTTCTTTTAATTGCTAAAAATGCTAACCATCATTTGAGGCTTCAGAGAGCTTTTGCTGGTGAAGGGTCTTGCCTCAATGTTGATGGCTGCTGACTGACCAAAGTGTTATTTGCTCTAGGTTGGTGTGGCTATGGGCAATTTCTTAAAATAAGACAACAGTGAAGTTTGCTGCACTGATTGACTTATGAAAAAAATTGCTTGTAGAATGTGGTGATGTTTGATAACATTTTATCCATGGTAGAACTTATTTTTCAAAATGTAAGTAAATTATCCCCAAACCTTTACAAACTATGTTTATATAATATTCTTCAATACTCTTATATCTCAGGGAATATAGAGGTCTGAGGACAAGGAAAGACATGGAAGAATATCTGTTTGGTGGAGTAGTCAAAACACATACAGCAACTAACAATGAAATCCATCATCTTATATGGCTGTATTTTATGGCTCCCCAAAACAAGTAGAGTAGTTACATCAAAGATCATCATAAGTCACCATAATAGACATTACTATGATAGTAATGAAAAGGTTGACATATTATAAAGATTACTGAAATGTGACAAAAAGACACAATGTGAGCAAATGTAGGAAAAAAAATAGGCTAATAGACTTGCTGATGCAGGGATGATACAATTATTCACTTTGTAAAAAACAAAACAAAAAAATCTGTTAAGCAAAGTCCCATTAAATGAAGTATGCTTATATTTGATGAAATTATCAAGGAAAACTCCCAAGAGGGTAAAATAGAAATTGTAAAAATTCACTGAATGCTTCCTGAAAGAAATCCCCAAATGAAAAATCCCAGGAATATTATAGCCAAACTCCAGAGCTCAAAGATCAAGGAGAACTTGACTTTGCAAGCAGCCAAAAATAAACCATTTACATATTGTTGAGTTACAGTCAAGACCATACAAGATTGAGAAGCTTCCACATTAAAGGATCAGAGGCCTTAGGATATGATATTCCAGAGGGCAAAGGAGCTAGGATTACAATGAAGAAAAACTAACCCAGAAAAATGGAACAATTATTTTCAGGGGAAAAATGTATATCTAATGAAATAGAGGCCTTCCAAGCATTCCTTTTGAAAAGACCAGAGGTGAATAGAAAATTTGACATTCAATCACAAGACTCAAGTGAAACAGAGAAGGTAAACGTGAAAGATTAATCAAAAGGGACTCAATGGAGTTAAACTGTATGCATTCCTATATCGGAAGATGATACATGTAACTCCCAAAACTTTATTGTTATTAGGGCAGTTACAAAGATTCAGCATTAACAACAGGCATGTATGTGAGTTCATTATGTTGGATAATCTCCCCAAAACAATGAAGGGTGAGAAAGAGGGATGCACTGGGAGAAGGAAGAAAGAAAAGTAGAAGTAGGAAGTTTTCTTATATAAAGAATGAAAGAAGAAGTGTTCGTTTTTTAATAGTGGAAGGAAAAGGATAGAGGAAGAGGGCAAAGCTCAGAAATGGTTAATATAGGGAGTAAAAATGCACACACATGTATGTATGCATGTATGAACATGATCTACATACACGTATATGTATGTATATATATGTGTATACACACACACAATCACTTGGGTATATAAATCTATCTTACTCAATATGGAGATAGGAGGGGAAGTGGATAATACTTGGTATATAGCATGTACTTTATAAACGTTTTCCCATTCATTCAATCACCCATTCATTTATTCTAAAAAGAAATGCTGTTCAGGATCTGATGTGCTGCAAGATTGTGTGTGTGTGTGTGTGTGTGTGTGTGCTTAATAACAGTCACAGATGGTCATATGATTAGTATTCAAATCAATGGTCAGCTCTGAATCTGTGAATAAAACATCATACTTGAATATTAGAAGAAGAAAATTTTAAACCCAAAATATACCTGTCCAAGCTTTTTTTCTATGATGATGGCCTTGCTAGAAATCTGGAAAATATGCTCTTTGCATGGTTGAAGACTGAATAGTTGTGAATTCCAAAGAAGATTGGAGACTTTTGAACCTCAGGATGTCTGCTCTGTTTAGGAAATTATCTATTCAGTGATGGCTGGAATCAAATGAAATTCATTCTGCTTTTTCAGATTTGTGGGGTTCTGTCTATTTTTCTGAGCAACAAGATTATTTATACTTTTCTCACTTTGAGTTAATCAATTGAGGGACAAAATTATATGTTTGCATGTATGTATGTATTCATGCATACATGCATGCATGTATATATAATTTCACACACATTTTATATAATGTTATATAATACAATTATACATACACAACATATATATAGATATGTATATGTATGTGTGTGTATATATATATATATATATATGTATATAAACTTTCTTTTCCACCCTATGTATTGTATATAATGGATTAAAAAAAAACATTATTCTGAGAAGGGGTCAACAGTCTTCACCAGACTTCCAAAGGGTTCCGTGAGACATTAAATATTATCAACTGCTTTAGACCAACAAAAAGTATATGTATGCATATTCACCAACATGCTCATAGTAGCACTTTTGGGGGTAACAACTGAAAGCAAAGTAGATGTCCAACCAATAGGTAAATGCCAAATGAATTAAGGTAAGTGAATGCAATGGAATCTTGCTTTGCAGTAAGATATATGAGTTTGATGAATACAGAGATGCATGGAAAGACTTCCATGAACACATAATACACATCAAAGTAAGCAGAGCCAATGATGCAAGATATGTGACTATAATAATGAGATGGAAATATCAACTACTATAAAACAATAGAATGTTAATGTCATATAGTAAAATAATTGATATCTAAGCATCTAAGAAAAAAAATGAAAAGACACCTATCCAGAGGCTTGTGGTACCTGAGAGGCTATGTTTCATATACTGAGAAATATTTTAAATTTTCTGATTGAATTTGCTGATCCCTTCCTCCTCCCCACTTTTTTTTCTTCCCAGAGTAGGTCTCCCAATCTTACTCAGCATGAAAGTTCTGAGATTAATCGCAGGCTGAATCCTGCAACTCACCTATAGGTACAGAACACTGGTTTTTGCTCCAACCTGGACCACTTTATCCCTTCTTAGGTATCCTGGTGCACTTTCTATCCCAGCACCTCACCATACTGATTCTGCACTTCGTGCAAATTTTTAAATGACTTTTTTCCTGCTAAAACTTGAAACTCCACAGCACAAGCAATCCACCAGCTTCAGCCTCTCCAGGAATAGGAAGTACAGTTAAAGAGCCACCTCAGGAAGCCTTTTCCTTTTCTTTCTTAAACACAAGCCAAAACAAAACAAAATGGTTATACATAATTTTCTTTTGAAGGGGAAATAGGGAATACTGGTGCAAATTGAGGTGATGTAACAACAAAATATATTAACGATACACATACTCATGTACCCATGGACACATGTAAAAATTGTAATATGTCAATGTTATCCCAAATGGATAAGGAAGTTACATTCCAAATATCCTGACTTTTTCTTTTAGAGTAACAGAAATGTATGTTAGAAGTAACACTACAGGGTATACTGATAACCTTTTGATGTTGTTCTTTCTTAGTAGGTTTCAACCTGTCTACAACTGGTTTGTAGTAAGTCCCATGGGCATATTAATACAAGTTGAAATATCACAGGAAGAGAGGACACAGATCTATTCTTTCCAGAGGTTAAAGAATATGTTTTCCACCTCTCCAATTATGGACTCAAAAACATATATTCTAGTTCTGTCCAAACTGAAGTAGACATTTGCACCTTCCAAAAAACTAATTTGTGGAAATCAGTCACCTTGTTAATTTAAAATGTATATGATACAGATTGGATGAGGAAAGGACTCATTATCTAAAGACTGCATCTAGTAAAGAGCAGAAATGAACAAAATCTTCTATGAGCAAATTGCCCCAAATTAACCATTTTATCTATTCATTAAGGAAAATAAATTATTCAACTAGAAAGCTGAAAAGCAACTAAATCATGGAAGCAATATGGGATAGTAGGAAGATTATTAGGCTCAGAATCAGAAGATCTAAGTTGATGTTGACTCTCAGGGGATTATTAAGTTATATTCAAGTGTACTCAGTAATGCTAATGAATGTGAACAAACTAATTGTATAGTCCCAAGGGAAGCATTTACTGAATTAGAAAGTTTACATAGCAGAATAATTGGGAGAAACTGGTTAATCAAAGAGAAATTATTAAAAAAAAAACACCTCATGGGGAGGAAGTGATAAACCCAAACTTAAGTTCACAGTAGAAAACAAATAATGAAAATTGGAGATAATCCAATATGGATCATGGTGTAGTGGACAGCATGTAGTCTTGGAGTCAGAATGTGTTTAAAATCTGCAAATTGATACTTACCAGCTTTGAAAATCCACAAAATCAGTAAAGCTCTGTTACCCTCATTTCCTCATTTATAAAATGGGGATAATAGTAACTAACTCTGAAGGCTGTTGTGAAAATTAAAAATAAGGTAAAATATGAAAATGGCTTTTCAAACTTTAAAGTCCAATTTGCATGGTTATTTTCCAGTCTAGATTAAGAGACAGAGAATTTCAGAGCAATCAGAGAATATTTGGGTGCTATCATGACACAATCACCTCTGTCTTCTGTCTTCCTTGACTTTTTTTTTTTGTGTGTGAGGCAATTGGGGTTAAGTGACTTGCCCAGGGTCACACAGCTAGTAAGTGTGAAGTGTCTGAGGCTGTATTTGAACTCAGGTTCTCCTGAATCCAAGGCCAGTGCTCTATCCACTGTGCCACCTAGTTGCCCTGGCTTTCTTTTTAATAAATGTATTAAATTTTATCATTTATTTTAAATGTTCTCTTCTTTTTAATTTTGAGTTCAAATTATCTTCCTCCTTACAACCACTCTCTCATCCACTGAGAAGGTAAAAATATGATATCAATTATACATGTGAAATCTTGCAAAACATATTTCCATATTAATCATATTAAAAGAAAAGAAAAGAAAGTGAGAAAAAAATGTACTTCAATTTGCTCTCAGAGTTCAACTATTATCTCTTAGGAGGTGGATGACATTTTTTCAGTATGAGTCTTTAGCAATTATTTGGGATCATTGTATCTCTCAGAGTAGTCAAGTATTTCATAGTTGATCATCATTACAATATAGCTATTACTGTCCACAATGATTCCCTCCTTCTTGGCACATCACTTTGCATCAGTTTATATAGGTCATGCCATGTTTTTGTTTTTGCTTTTTTTCCCCCTAAAACCATCCTCCACCCCCTTGTTATTTCTTTTGGATAATAGTACTGTATCACATAATATGCTACATCTTGTTCAGCCATTCCCCAATATATGAGCATCCTCTCATTTTTCAATTCTTTGCTAACGCAAAAAGAACTGCTACTATATATGTATGTATATATATATATTCATTCATCCATTTATTTGTTATTTATTTCTTTACCTAGATATCTTTTTCCTTTTTCTTTGATCTTCTTTATATTATAGACTTTTTAATTTCAGCTGAAGCATATTAGATTCTGTTACAACATTTTATTTTTACTCTGGATGTGTCTTTCCATTTCAAGTATGTTTCTGGTAAACAACATATTATTGAATTATGGTTTCTAATTCATTTTGCTATCCACTTCTATTTTCTGGTTGAGCTCATACAATTCACTTTGACAGTTATTATTACTGCATATTTCCCTCCATTCCATTTTCTTGTTTCTATTCTCTCTTTTTATTCTATCCTTCAAAATTTTATTTTGCTTCTAACCACTACCTCCCTTAATCTGTCCTTCCTTTTATCATCCCTCCTATCATATTGCTTATTCCCTCCCCCTCCTCTTTCCCTATTGGGTAAATTACTTTTCTGTGCACAAATAGGTATATACATGCATACATGCATGCACACCTGCATACGTATGTACATTCATACATACATACACACTACATGCAAATACAGAGACTTATTTCTCCCTCCTTGAACAATTTCTGATGACAGTGAGGTTCAAGCAAAGCTTGCTAACCCTTGAATTTTTCCTTCCAATCTATTCCTTGCATGTGACTTTTAAGTGTGAAAACTTCCCCCATCTTACCTGTCCCTTCTTCCTTTTATTAGTGCATCCCTTTCTCATCCCTTTACTTTCTAGGTGGAGAGATCATTCCAACATAATCATAATATGCTTTCAGGCTATGCAAACTCCTTCTAAATGCCCTAATAATGATAAACATCTTAGAAGTTATATGTATCATCCTCTCATATAGGAATATAAAGAATTTAACTTTATTGAGACACATGTTATTCTTTTTATGTTTACATGTATATGCTTCCCTTGAATATTGTGTTTGAAAGTCAAATTTTCTCTTTAGCTATGGTCTTTTCATCAGGAGTCCTTGGAAGTCCAGCATTTCAATAAATATCCATTTTTTCCCTTCCCTATTTGTTTATTCATTCATTCATTCATTTATTTGTTTGTTTATTTTTTTGTTGCTGGGCAATGAGGGTAAAATAACTTGCTCAAGGTCACACAGATAGTAAGTGTCAAGTGTTTGAAGTCAGATTTGAACTCAGGTCTTCCTGAATCCAGAGCCAGTGCCCCATGGTAGATTATTCTTGATTGCAATTCTATCTCATTTGCATTCTGGAATATCATATTACAAACCAGCTGGACAGCTAGGTGACAAAGTGAATAATGAACCATCTCTGGATTCAGGAGGACCCGAGTTCAAATTCAGCATGAGACACTTGACACTTACTAGCTGTGTGACCCTGGGAAAGTCACCTCACCCACATTTCCCCCTTCCAAAAAAAAAAAAAAAACAACCTCCACACCATTAATCTTGAAGCCAGTAAATCTTGTGTGATCCTGACTATGACTTCACAATATTTGATTTTTTTTCTACCTGCTTGAAGTATTTTTTCTATGACTTGTGAGCTCTGGAATGATGCCATATTTCTGGGAGTTTTCATTTGGGGATCTCTTTATTGGGGCAATTGGTAGATTCTTTTAAATTCTATTTCTTCCTCTGGGTCTGAGCCATCAGGGCGGTTTTCCTTAATATTTTCCTCAAATGTGATGTCTAGGTTTTATTAGATCATGAATTTCATATAGTCCAATAATTATTAAATTATTTCTCGTCAATCTATTTTAATTATTTGTGGGGGTTTTTCTGATCACGTGATTTACATTTTCTTCTATTTTTTCATTCTTTTGACTTTGACTGTTTCTTGATGTCTCGTGGAGTCATTAGCTGCCACTCGCCCAATTCTAGTTTATAATGAATCATTTTTGTCAGTGAGATTTTTTTACCTCTTTTTTAATTTTGCCAATTCTGTTTTTAAGGCATTTTCTTCAATATTTGTGAGCTTCTTTTACCAAGCTGTCAATTTGCTTTTCATTTTTTTTTTGGCATAACTCACATTTCTTTTTCCATGTTTTTCCTTTATTACTCTTAGCTTTTTCTTTAACTCTTTCAGGAATTCTTCCTGACCAGTCATCCATTTCCCTCATTGTATCTGGGATCAGAGCTCCTGAAACTGCTGCTGACATCTTCTATGTGGGTCCTAGACAGGCTTCTATCGTGGTATCTCAAAGTTCTTCTGCCAGTCTCCTAAGTTTTCTTAAGTAGAAAATATGTGTCACTCTGACCTTTTTTTGGATCTGACACTCCAAATTTTGATTTGAGGCATTATTTGGAGTTGTTTGGAGGGGAATATTGAAAGAGTTTAGCTAGGTTGCCTCTAATCCTCTATCTTGTCTCTGACCCTAACTCCTTTGCTAGCTTTATTCAGGTACCAACTCAAGTACAATCTTTTACAGGAAAACTTTATCAAACCTATACATTTTTTTTGTACATAGTTGTCTGAATGTTGTCTCCCCCCTGAGACTGTCACCTTATGGAAGGCAGAGACAGGTTTGTTTGTTTTTTTAACCTTTATTTGTATACTCATGACTGAACACACTGTTTGCTACATGGTAGATACTTTAAACATGCCTATAACTATGAGTGGAAAGAATATTTAATTTTTAAATGTAATCAGAGTATTTGGTTTAAATTCTACTTTCCTTTGTACTACTTATGTAACTTGGAAAAATTCACTTAAACTCCCAGCGCCTCAGTATTCTGATATCCATATGATGATGGAGTTTCAATGAATGAACTCTTAGGTCATTTCTATCCCTAGATTTATAATCTTCTGATCATATGGCAAAGATATATTCTAAGTCAGCATGAAATAAGGTGAGGTTGAGTCATTGAAAATGAAATTATGATCACACAAATAAAAATAATTTTTATTAGGGAAAAAATGGAGATGTTAGCAAAAATATTTGGAAGAATAGTGACTTTGTGAATTAAATTAGGTGTTTAAAAGGAAAGTAGAGGAAAGGAAAAAAGATACTGTCACTGAGAATGAAGCCAAATCAGTAGTAAGATTCTATCATAATATTGTGAAGAGATATAAAACCCAGACTAAATTATGGTGGAAATCATTAATAAAGCTTGTCCTCCATTTCTACCTCTCTTTTCTCTGTTTTGCTGTGTCTGGCATGGATTTGTAACAAGGGAGAGGGAAAACACCAGGAATATTTGATTATTTACTGGTTGTTCAACATTTTTGTCAATGAGTATTGATCTAGATAAAGACATAAATGGCATGGTGGTCAAACTAGCTGATGACATGAATTTTAGTGAGGCAGATATAATCTCAATTTAAGCTTAAGATAAAAAAATAAGCTATTTAATAATTAGAAATCTCCAAAAGTAAAATAAGCTCCTTCAGTACATAATACATTTCCCTTCACTAAAAATCAGAGGAAGAACTATTATCAATGGAGATAAATAATAAGGAAATCTATATGGGATCAATGAAGAAAAATTTGCTTACACCCTAAATTTGAATTAACACTTTCAGTGTATACATGTTTCCAGATAATAGGGTAGGAAAAGTTGAGGATACTTGAAAGCTGGTCAAATATATTGTGTGTGGGGGTTTTGTTTTGTTTTGTTTTATTTTGTTTTGTGTTTAGTGAGGCAATTGGGGTTAAGTGACTTGCCTAGGGTCACACAGCTAGTAAGTGTTAAGTGTCTGAGGCCAGATTTTAACTCAGGTATTCATGACTCCAGGGCTGGTGCTCTATCCACTGTGCCACCTAGCTGCCCCATGTCAAATATATTGTGAAGGAACATGTTGTTCAGATACGGTTTTGGACTAGGCATTTGGCATCCTTTCCCAACTCTGGAATATATTGTGAAATAAGTATATCAATTTCTGAAAATTCCCATCTTAATCCATATTCAATTTTGGTTTATACAACTGATGAAGTGTCAAGGACTTTAAGAGACCAGGGTCTAAAGGATGGGTTATAGAAAGAAGGAAGCTGAGTATAAAGAGTAACATACTATATGATATTTTTAGCTAGGTGTATACAGGAATAAATTCTGTTGGGTGGAATGGGATGGAAAGGGACTTTCAAGGGCTGGGGGGAGTGTTGTAAATTTTAATATTCGAGATTTAAGCCACTTGTGTAGGCATTTGTTCTGTTATGCTTCTTGTCAATTTGTGTGAAAAGACTCTTCTAGATCAAATAAAACAGGATCCATGGAAAAGACATGCCTTATGAAAGAAGTTCTCTTCTCTTTTTGCTTTAATGACTTTTAAATAGAGTAGAATATTGATCTACAACACCAATCTGAACTTGCATATATGTTCATTAGTGTGGTTCGTGGTCTAGAGAACATTCTCTCACACACACTTACATTGTAAGACCACTATTATTTTGTATAAATATCATTACTTTCTGTGTTTTAATAAATGTGTTCCTTAAAAAAATGTTTTGCATGCCTTCATGTGGATATCAATTTTTTTTTTTTTTGCATTTTCAATGGATGGGGGAAGGAGAGAAGTTGGATCTGAAAGTAAAAAATTTTAAAAATAATGTATTACTTAAAATAATATAACTAACTCAACCCCTTTTAGTTTGCATTTTGGGTCATTTAAATATATATATATATGTATATATATACATACATAATTCCATCAAATTAATGTACAAACAAAATGAAAGAACATGTAAAAATACAGCATACATATAGAAAAAAATCTCAATGAGCCAGCAACCTTTCTTAATAAGAAAAATATGTAATTTTGTGTTAAGATTTTGATGTTGTTCAATATGTAAAATTATATGTTACTCAAAAACTAAATCCCAACGTGATATTTAGTACTGTCTAAATTAGGGATGGATAGAAAAAGTTACAAGTTAGACAGATATCTCAATTGTTTAGCTTGGATATATCTCCTGACTATTTGGGATCTAAAATTATGACAGCACTTTACAATGGTGATTTGTTTATTTATGGCCAAAACGAAATATATTTTCAGAATGTCCTTGGTGTGAAATATATTGCTGGGTTGATTTTGGATCCAATTCCAATTGGGGGTTTTATAACTGAACTTTCAACACCTCTGACAATAATAAAAGTAATAGGCAGCTTATTGCCATGCAGATTGTTGAGGTTTTCAGGTTGGCGTTTTTGTTGAACAAGGAGAAAATAAAAACCATGGAAATCTCCTTTAATGACCCAAAGAAAGGCAATTGTGTGTGCATGTGTGTGTGTGTGTGTGTGTGTGTGTGTGTGTTTCCTTTTTGTTTTGTTTTGTTGTGCAGGGCAATGAGGGTTGTGACTTGCCCAGGGTCACCCAGCTAGTTGTCTGAGGCCAAATTTGAACTCAGGTCCTCCTGAATGCAGGGCCTGTTCTTTATCCATTGTGCCACCTAGCTGCCCCTGTGTGTGTGTATTCTCATGTGATACATAGAGAAATGATAAAAAATATAATTTTCCTTTGAGCCTATTAATACTTACTTTGATGATAAAAAATGAAAACCTGAATATATATGTGATCCCATTAGTTTAATTTAAGGATGAATCAGTGATTTCATTAATATAATTGTTGTTTTCAGTAATGCCTATCACATTCCATCCATCCCTTCCCATAATATCTATCCACATTTTGAGCCATGCTCCCCTCCTAAAATCTACCCACAGGGATACCAGCCAACATTTTGGGTATCTTCCAAATCTCTTAACACTATGAAGGTGCCAGAATAATATTAATAAGTAAAATGTATTTTTAAAGTATTAAAATTAAGTTGAATTATCTAGAAAAAATATTTGCAGTTTCACATAACATAAGGATTTAAATTTTTCATGAAGCATTATAATATGTCACTAGATGACAGTATAATGTATAAGCAATGGGATCAGCAACATTTATACCTTTGGCACAAACATCATTCTTCTAATTCTACCAGTTAAAAGAATATAGAGGAGACAATAAAATATAGGTGATAGAAGTGTAATATAAGACCCCTACTTTTTTTTGTCATATTATATTACATATTGTGTTTACTGTCTGGTAAAATATGTGTGAGATTTTAAAAATTGTAATGAGGAATTTGAATGGACACTTCCTAGGTAACTATCAGAAACTGACAAATGCTGAAGTGAACAGGGATATGAGCTAGGAGATATCTGAAATGTCAATGTGTCCTAGGCCATATTTGTCCTCACAAACTATACAGGAAGCACCTTGATGTTAGAATGTGGTGGGAGGAACAATAAAAGAAGTTTAGAATGCAGAACAAAAATAAGTGGATTGAGATTCTGGCCAATGGAACCATACAAAACTACCCTAGAGTACCCAGGTTTAGCTGGGCTAAAAGATCAGTTTGTCTTAGAAGATGTAGCCTTAAATTTTTTAGGGTAGCATATTCATTCTTTATATATATATATAAACACACATATATATGTATATATATAAATAATGTACTCTAATGACTATATGGGTATATATATGTGTAGGTATAAATATATATATATATATATTTTATATGGGTGGGTGTGTATATATGTGTGTGTATATATGTATATGTATATATATATATAAGCATGTATATGTGTATATATACATATAGTATTTGGGATTGCTATATTGCCATTAAAATAGCTGTTACAGAAGTTCATCTCCTTAGTACCAATATACTTCCACTAGTATCATAAGGTTTCAACTCAAATTAACACCATGATTTCCAAAGTAAGACTTAAAATAATCCAAAAGGTAAAGATAAATGATTGGTTCCAGCAAACTACTGTAAGTAACCAAGGGTGGATAATTTGTCCACCATTACAATATTTAGGATATATGACCAGAAAATGAGGCAAACCAATCATATAGAGAAATGAACAATTCATTAGTATATTGTCATCTAGAAAATACTTAAATGAAGAGATGAAATGTCAACATGAAAGATGTTTGGAATGTAAGGATAAAAAAATTAAACAAGGTGATATTTGGAGAGATTGAGATTTAGTTAAGTGGAAGGAATTCTTCCATGCTTGAAATCATAGATTTGTAAAAGTAGAGCATATACATATTATGTCAGGATGCTATAATTATCAGCCTTTTCTACACCTAATTGCAAGTAGCATTGAATTTGTATCAGAGTTTGAATTCTGACTCTGGCATAAACTACCTATGTGACTTTGGGGAAGTTTAAACATGCTGTGCCTCAATCTCCTCATTTGGAAATTTAGACAATAGCTTCAGAGGTGCAGTTCTATGAATATAAGATTTCAAAGTTCTTCATGAAAGGTTTTACCTTTGCTACAGATAAAACAAGGGAAAAAAAGGATCTTTCAAACATTTAGAAAAGTAAATTTTCAGGAAATAGAATTCCCTAAAAGCCAAAACAGAATTGGTGGTAATAACAGAGAAAGACAAATATAAGGCTCAGTATATTTAACAGGAGAGGAAGGGAAAGGAATAAATGTCATGTTGGGGATATTCACTCTTAGTCAAGCAGGTGACATTTCATCAAAAGCAAGGGAAAAAAGATAATTCAGGCATATCCTAGTATCACATTCATTATTATCAGGCTCAGTGGTATTTCCTTTTTTTTTTTCCCATGAGATTAGGTCACAGAGGAAATGGCAACAGGATAGATTGCTGCCCTTATTCAATGCCAACTGTGGCTATGGTGAACTAAGGGGTTGTTTCTTTGAAAACTGCCCATAGTTCAATGTAAAGCCATTTAAAACAAAACACTTTACTTATTTTCAATCATTTTAAATTGTTAGCATTTTTACTTGGTTCTTTGAGTTGTATTGTGTCCATAAAAATCATGTTTAAATGAACATCAAAATCAAATTAAATTAAAATCACATTTTCGAATGGCAGAGCTAAAAAAAAGGCTGGTGTGAGATTTTTTTTCACTATAAGACTACTTAAGAGGTTGGCAAGAGAGATCTGAGAAACCAAGGTGAACACTGAGCCATGGAAGAAGACCTTATAGCAGTACCACCTGTTTCAAAATATCTCAGCCCAGAGATGCTAGGGGGTCAGCCAACTTGTCAGAAAGAAATTATAGTAGACCCTTTGCTGGCACTGGGTATAGCTGACACTGATGGGCAACTCTACTGCCCGTTCATGGTTATGAGTTACAGTACCAGGGCATAAAGGGAAATTTGAGGTCAGTCAAAATGGAGCAGGGGCCATAGTCACAGTTCCAGGTCTGAGAACCACTAGCACTTATGGCTATAAGAGAGCAGGGTACCAGGGTACAGCTCCAGGCCAAGAGGAGTGATTACAGGGGAACATGGATCCATCTTGGATAAAGATCAGATCACACATGAAAAAAAGATTGGCCACACCTCACCCCATATCACATCACCTTGAAAGCATGGAAAAATCAAAGATCCCCAAAACTAGCTCTGAAAACAACAGCATTAAAAACCCTGAAGCAGTTCCTCCCCATACCCAGGTAAGCAGAACTCAATCTTTTTTTGTTTGTTTGTTTATTTGTTTGTTGTTGTTGTTGTTGTTTTTTAGAGGGGCAATGAGGATTAAGTGACTGGTCCAGTGTCACAGAGCTAGTAAGTGTCAAGTGTCTGAGGCCGCATTTTTTTTTTTGAATTTTTTTTTTTTTTGGTGAGGCAATTGGGGTTAAGTGACTTGCCCAAGGTCACACAGCTAGTAAGTGTCAAGTGTCTGAGGCCAGATTTGAACTCAGGTCCTCCTGAATCCAGGGCCAGTGCTCTATCCATTGCACCACCTAGCTGCCCCTGAGGCCGCATTTGAACTCAGGTCCTCTTGAATCCAGGGCCGGTGCTTTATCCACTGAGTAACCTAGCTGCCCCAGAACTCAATCTTAACATAAAGTTCAAAGTCAATTAATAAGCTGGAAAAATGAGTAAACAGCTAAAAAAATCATGACCATAACAAAGAAAAAAAAAATTATCTACCACCATGGGAGGGTAGATAAAGACACAAATGCAGTAGGCAAAACTGTGAAAATAGCTAGAGGCAAAGCCTCAAAGAATGCCAAATGGACACAAGTCTCACAAAAATTTCAGGAAGAGGTTAAGAAAGAGATGAGTGGTAGAGGAAAATTTGGGAAAATTAGTGAAAGCGATACAAGAATATTATGCAAAAGAGAAACATAGATACACACACACACACACACACACACACACACACAACCTGAAGTAGGAATTGGCCTAAAAAAGGAATTGGCCTAATTGCAAAAGAGATGAAAACTCACTAAACAAAAAAGCTCATTTAAAAGAAAAATAGGGCAAATGGAAAAGGAGATACACAATTCATTTAATAAAATAATTCCTTAAAGAAATAGAATTGGACAGGTAGAAGGTAATAACAATGAGATATCAAGAAATGTCCAAAGTAAAAAGAATTTTTTAAAAAAGATGAAAAAATGACATCTCTCATTGGAGAAACAATTGACCTAGAAAATAGATCAAGGACCCATAATTGAGGAATTATTGGACTATATTAAATCATGGCCTAACAAATGACACTAGATATCATATTTAAAGAAGCTATCAAGGAAACTAGCCTTGCTATCTTAGATCCAGAATGTAAGATAGAAATTGTAAGAATCCACAGATCACCTCTGAAAAAAAATCCCAAAATGAAAATTCCAGGAATGTTATAGCCAAATTAAACAACTTTCAGGTCAAAAAGAAAATATTGCAGTCAGATAAAAAGAATCCATTCAAACATTGTGGAGCCACAGTTAGGATCACATAAGATTGATCAGTTTCCATGTTAAAGGTCTAGAGGTCTTAGATATGTGATATTATGGAAGGCAAAGGAGCCAAGATTAGAAGCAAGAATAACCTATCCAGCAAAACTAAATATAATAATTCATGTTAAAGAAATGGACATTTAATGAAATAGAGGTTTTCAAGCATTCCTAATGAAAAACCAGAGCTGAATAAAAAATTTGACATTCAAAAACAGGACTCCAATGAAGCATAAAATGGTCAACATGAAAGACTAATCATAAAGGACTCAATACCATATTTTTTTTACATTTTTATATTAGAATATGATACATGTAACTCCTAAGAACTTTGTTATTACTATTATTACTAGGGCAGTTGGAAGGATTTTATATAGAGAGATGGAATCAGTGTGTGTCAATTAAGTTGGGATGATCTACAAAAACATGAAGGCGCACAAAAGAGGGTTGAACTAGGAGAAGGAGGAAGGGAGAGGTAGAACAGGGAAAAATTTCTATCATAAAAGAGACATATGAAGAAGAAATTTGATTGTGTAGAGTAAATTGAGGAGTGGTGAGAAAGGTTTGAACCTCACTCTTATCAATATTAATTTAAAAAGTATCAAATGCAGAAAGACAAATATTAAATGTATTCTTTTCAGTTTATGATTCAATAAAAATTACATGTAGCAAAGAGCCATGGAAACATAGTTTAGAATTAATCGGGAATTAAATAATTTAATCCTAAAGAACAAATTGGTTAAACAATAAATCATAGAAATAATCAAAAATTTCATTAAAGAGAACAACAGTGATGAGACAACATACCAAAATTAATGGGATGTAGCAAAAGGAGTACTTGGGGTAATTTTAAATCCCTAAATCCTACATCAATAAAATAGAGAAAGAGTACATAAATCAATTGCACAGTCAACTCAAAAGGCTAGAAAAAGAACAAAATAAAAACCCCAATTAAATACCAAATTAGATATTCTGAAAATCAAAGGAGAGATTAATAAAAATGCAAGTAAGAAAACTATTGAATAAATAAATAAAATTAAGAGCTGGTTTTTGAAACACAATAAAATAGATATTTGGGGGTTAAAGGGATTTTAAAAAGAAAGAAGAAAACCTAATTACCAGTTTCAAAAATCAAAAGGGTGACCACCACCAACAAAGCAATAATTGGAAGCTATTTTGTCCAACTGTATGCCAACAAATCTGACAATCTAAGTGAAATGGATGATTACTTACAAAAACTAATTTGCCCAGATTAACAGAAAAAAAATAAAATACTTATATCACCCCATTTTAGAAAAAGAAATCAAACAAGCTATCAATGAACTCTGGAAGAAAAACTCCATGGCCAGATGGATTTTCAAGTGAGTTCTACCAAACATTTAAATAACAATTCCAATACTAAGCAAAGTATTTGAAAAAAAAATAAGCTGTCTGACCAAATTCCTTTTATAACACAAATATGGTACTGATACCTAAACCAGGAAAAGCCAATACAGAGAAAGGAAATTATAAACCAATTTCCATAATGAATATTAACAGAGAGATTACAGCAATTTATCATGAGGTTAATACACAATGACCAAGTGGGATTAATATCAGGAATGCAGAGATGGTTCAATATTAAAGAAACTATCAGCATAATAGATCATATCACTAACAACGCTAAAGAAATCATATTATTATATCAATATTTGCAGAAAATTTTTTTGACAAAGTACAACACCCATTCCTATTAAAAACCCTAGGGAACATAGTTATAAATGGATCTTTCCTTAACATAAGTAGTATCTATCTAAACCCAAGCATTATTAGCACTACAATGTAATATTGTTTTAGATATGTTTGTTTTAGCAATAAGAGAAGAAAAATAAATTAAAAGAAATAGGATAGACAGTGGGGAAACAAATATCACTCTCTGCAGATTATATGATGCTATACTTTTAAAAAACCCTAGAAAATCAAGTTAAAAAAAAACTACTTGTAATGATTAAAAACTTTTGCACAATTGCAGGATATAAAGTAAACCCACATAAATCATAAGCATTTCTATATATTGCCAACAAAGCCCAGCAGCAAATGATAGAAAGAGAAATTACATTTTAAATAACTGTAGACAATATAAAATATTTGGGAGTTTACCTGCCAAGATGAAACCAGGAACTATATGAACACAGTTACAAAACACTTTTCTCACAAATGAAATCATATATAAACAATTGAAAACATATCAATTGCTCATGGGTAGGCTGAGCTAATATAATTACAATTCTACCAAAATTAATTTACATATTCAGTCTGTACCAAACTACCAAAAAAATTATATAGGTAGAAAATATAATAACAATTTTTATCTGGAAGAACAAAAGGACAAGAATATCAAAGGAATTAATGAAAAAATGCAAAAGAAGCTGGCTTATCTATACCAGATCTAGAACTATTGTATAGAGTAGCAATCATCAAAACTATTTAGTACTGCCTAAGAAACAAAGTGATGGATCAGTGGAATAGCTTAGGTACATAAGACACAGTAGGAAATGACTATAGTAAGCTACTTCTTGATAAATCCAAAGACTACAGCTTCTGGGATAAGAATTCACTATTTGACATAAACTGTTGTGGAAATTGGAGAACTGAATGGCAAAAAATAGGCAGAGACAAACATCTCACAGCATATACCAAGATAAGGTCAAAATGGATACATGTTTTAGACACAAAGGGTGATAACATAAGCAAATTAGGGGATCACGGAATAGTTTACCTGTCAGAACTATGGAGAGTGGAAGAATTTATGACTAAACAAGAGAGAGAACATCATGGAATGCAAAATGGAGCATTTTGACTACATTAAATTAAACAAAAAATTTGTTGTTTTATATATATATATAAACAAAACCACTGCAACCAAGATTATGAAGGCAGTAGAAAATTGAAAAACAATTTTTATAATCAGTGTTTCTGATACAGGCCTCATTTCTAAAATATATAGAGACATGAGTCAAATTTATTTTTCATAATAAACATTTTTATTTAAAGTTTGGGGCTCCAATTTTTATCCTTCTTTCCCTTTCTTCCCTACCCAATCCCTGAGGTGGCAAACAGTCAGATATGGGTTACACATGTATAATTATGTAAAATATTACCATATTTGTCATTTTGTACAAGAAAACTTGAATAAAAGAAAAAAATGAAAGAAAGTGAAAAATAGCATACTTCATTCTGTTCCATCAATATCAGTTCTTTCTTTGGAGATCTATAGTATGTTTCATCCATAGTCCTTTGGTGTTGTCTTGAGTCATTATGGTGTTTAAGATAGTCAAGTCAGTCACAGTTCATCAAACAGCATTGTTTTATTTTTTTAAAGTATTTTATTATTTCCAGTTACATATAAGGATAGTTTTCAACATTTATTTTCATACGATTTTTAGTTCCTAATTTATTTTTCTCCTCCCTCCCTTCAATCCCTCCTCCCCAAGACTGAAAGCCATCTGATATAGGTTGTATATGTACAATCACATTAAACATATTTCTACATTAGTCATCTTGTGAAAGAAGAATCAGAGCACAAGAGAAAAGAAACCTCAAAAAAGAAAGTAAAAAAAGTCCAAAAGTAGAAACAATATGGCTCAATCTGTATTCATAATTCACACTTCTTTTTTCTGAACGTTGAGAACATTTTCTATCATGAATTCTTTGAAACTGTTTTGGATCATTGCACTGCTGAGAAGAGCCAAGTCTATCCCCATTGTTCATCACACAATGTTGCTGTTACTTTGTACAGTGTTCACCTGGTTTTGCTCCTCTCAGTCAGCATCAGTTAATGTAAGTCCTTCCAGGTTTCTCTGAACTCCTCCTGCTCATCGTTTCTTATAGCACAATAATATTTCATTCCATTCATAAACCACAACTTGTTTAACCATTCCCTTATTGATGGGCATTCCTTCGATTTCCAATTCTTTGCCACCACAAAGAGAGCTACAATAAATATTTTTGTACATGTGGGTCCTTTTCCCTTTTCTATCATCTCTTTGGGATATGGACATATCAGTGGTACCACTGGGTCAAAGGGTATGAACAGTCCCATAGACCTTTAGACATAGTTCCAAACAGTATTGCTTTCTCTGTGCACAGTGTTCTCTTGGTTCTGCTCACTTCACTCTACGTCATTTCATATATGTTTTTCTAGGCCTTTCTGAATTCAAACTGCTTGTCATTTCTTATAGCACAATAATATTCCATAACCATCATATACCAGTTTGTTTAGCCATTTCCCAACTGATGGACATTCCTTTGATTTCTAATTGTCAGCCACCACAAAAAGAGCTGCTATAAACACTTTTTTTTTGTATAAATAGTTCTTTTTCTCTTTTCAGCGATGTCTTTGGCATATAAACCTAGCAGTGGTATTGCTGGATCAGAGGGTATGCACATTTCTATAGACCTTTGGACATAGTTCCAAATTGCTCTCCAGAATGGTTGGATCTTTTCACAACTGAGTCAATTTTATAAGATTGCAATTCACCGCCCCCCCCATTTGATAAATGATCAAAGGATATGAAAAGGCAATTTTAGATGAAGAAATTAAAGCTATCTATAGTCATATGGGGAAAAAATGGTTCTAAATCACTTTTTTTTTTTTTTGGTGAACAATTGGGGTTAAGCGACTTGCCCACGGTCACACAGCTATTAAGTGTTAAGTGTCTGAGGCCAGATTTGAACTCATGTCCTCCTGAATCCAGGGCTGGTGCTCTATCCACTGCGCCACCTAGCTGCCCTCCCCCATCACTTTTGATTAGAGATATACAAATTAAGACAACTCTCAGGTACCACCTCAAATCTATTAGATAAGCTAATATGACAGAAAAGGAAAATGATAAATGTTAGAGAAGATGTGGGAAAATTGGAAGACTAATCCATCATTGGTAGAGTTGGGAACCGATCTAACCATTCTTTTTTTTTTTTTAGGCAATGGGGGTTAAGTGACTTACCCAGGGTTACACAGCTAGTAAGTGTCAAGTGTCTGAGGCCGGATTTGAACTCAGGTACTCCTGAATCAAGGGCCGGTGCTTTAACCACTGCGCTATCTAGCTGCCCCCTTGATCTAACAATTCTGGAGAAGAATTTGACACTATTCCCAAAATGATATAAAAATGTGCATATCTTCTGACCCAGTGATGCCACTACTATGTCTATATCCCCAAAATGATAACAAAAAGGGGAAAACACCCAAACATACAAAAATATTTATTGCAGCTCTTTTTTTTTTTCTTTTGGTGGGGCAATGGGGGTTAAGTGACTTGCCCAGGGTCACACAGCTAGTAAGTGCCAAGTGTCTGAGGCTGGATTTGAATTCAGGTACTCCTGAATCCAGGGCCTGTGCTTTATCCACTACACCATCTAACTGCCCACAGCTCTTTTTGTTATATGAAAGAATTAGAAATTAAGGGAATATCCATGAATTGGGGAATGACTGAACAAGTTTTGGTATATGAATATAGTAGAATGAAATGGCCCTATAAGAGATAATGAGTAGGTAGATTTCAGAAAAAACCTGGAAAAACTTAAATGAATTGATACTGAATGAAGTGAGCAGAACTAGGAGAATATTGTGCCCAGTAAAAGCAACATTGTATGATCATCAACCATGATAGACTTAGCCCTTTTGAGCAATACAACGAAAGATAATTCCAAAAGACTTATGATGGAAAATGCTAGATCTAATTGAAAGATATAACAAGGGAAACAATATTATGTCAAATTATACCATAAATAATAAAATGATATTTAAAAATAAAGAAAATTTCTCTAAGTCATTATTTATTTAATATAAAAGGAACTGAATCAAATTTATATAAAAGAAGGATTCCCAATTGATACATGGTCAAATGATATGAAGAGACCATTTTCCCATTTTTTTTTTCCTGGAGGGCAATGAGGATTAAGTGACTTGCCCAGGGTTACACAGCTAGTAACTGTCAAGTGTCTGAGGCTGGATTTGAACTCAGGTACGCCTGAATCCAAGGCCAGTGCTTTATCCACTGTGCCACCTAGCTGCCCCGAAGAAACCATTTTCAAAAGAAAAACAATAAAAACTACTGGTGATCATATAAAAATATTTTAAATAACTCTCAAAATTAATGAAATGGAAATTACAATATATATGAGGTATCATTTCACAACTATAATAATAGACTAATGCTGCAGGGGATGTGGAGAAATTTGGAAAAAGGCCCAAAGGGCTGTCATACTGTACACAAACTCTTTTGCCCAGCAGTGCTAGTTCTACAACACAAAAAGATGAAAAAAAAAGGAAAAAGACATATATATATATATATATATATATATATATATATATATATATATATACACATATATATATACAAAATATTCATAGCAATTCTATTTGTGGTGGCAAAGATTTTGAAATTTAGTGTATGCTCATAAATTGGGGAATGGCTAAATAGGTTGTGGCTAAAGATTGTGATGGGATTTGAGGATGATCTGTTTTTCAGTTGTGTTTTACTCTACATGAACTCATTTGTTTTTTCTTGGTAAAGATACTAGGATGGTTTAACATTTCCTTTTCTAAATCATTTTACAGATTAGGAAACTGAGGCAAACAGGGTTGAGTGACTTGCCCAGAGTCACATAGCTAGAAAACATCTGAGGCCAAATTTGAACTAGAGGAGATGCATCTTTCTCACTCCAAGGTCCACACTCTATGCACTGTGGCACCTAGATGCCGCTGATATAGAGTACTATTGTCCTATAAGGATTGATTAGGGAAGTGGTTTCAGAAAACAAACAAACAAAAATCATGACCTATATGAACTGAAGCAGATTGAAGTGAGAGAAGCAGAAGATTATTATGCACAGTAACAGCAATGTTGTAATGACAATCAACTGTGATATACTTGACTACTCTAATTAATACAATGATCTAAAACAATACCAAAGGACTCAGTGATGAAAAAATGTTATGTACCTCCAGAGTGAGAATTGAACTCTAGGTATAAACTGCATTATAACTTTATAGCTTATTTTTTCATTTTTTGTAATATGACTAATGGAAATGTTTTGTATGATTTCACATATATATTTCCTATCATATTGTTTACCTTTTCATTGGTTAGGACAGGGGCTAAAAGGAGGGCAAGATTTTGAAATTCAAAATTTAAAAAGAAACTACGTTTAAAATAAATAATAAATTCACATTAAAATATGAAGAAGGACATTTAGATTTTTTTTGATGGGGCAATGAGGGTTAAGTGACTTACCCAGGGTCACACAGCTAGTAAGTGTCAAGTGTCTGAGGCTGGATTTGAACTCAGGTCCTCCTGAATCCAGGGCCGGTGCTTTATCCACGGTGCCATCTAGCTTCCCCAAAGAAGGACATTTAGAAGAACATAATAATATATGCTTAAGAAAGGGCCAAAGTATTGTAGGAACTACAAAACAGATAGGGAAGTTGGCCAGAGATCAAGACCTGGGCTAGCCAGAAAGGGCAATGATTTTTTTTTTCAAGTTCTCTGAACAATAATCATAAAAATAAGAGGCAGCATTTATAGCATGTTTAACATGTCTGACTCACTCAATGTTTTAAAACAATCCTCTTTGGTAGTTGCAATTTGCACACCTGTCTTACAAGTAAAGAAACTGATGTTCATGGATACCCTTCTTAAAACAGTTAAGTGGCAATTCTCTAGTCCTCTGATTCCAAGTCCAGTGGCCTCTCCATTAGATTCCCCACACACACACCTCAGCCACAGACTCTTCTTGCAAGAATTAGAGTCATCCTTCTCCCAGCTCTGGGTAGTGCAGGTGGCAATGATTATCATCAAATTAGGACCAAGACATTGTAAACAAAAACCAATTTAGAAAGCATGTAGTTGGTAGAGAACTTCCATTTTCAGAAGACTGCATTTCAAAAAAGAAAGACTTTATAGCTTTTCATGGTGGGAATGTTATAACAAAGATTTATTGTAAAGCTTGTGGTGATTTATAAACAGTGTGTTTTAATTGTTGTTGTAAGACTGATATGTTATGGCTGCTGCTATTCTTTGTTTTAGTTCAATAAATCTCCTAGTTCCAGATATCCAAAGTTATGAATGGCTATTTTAGCACTTGAGCTAGATTTCCTTATTGGTTTTTGGTAGGAAAAGGACCATGACATGAAGAATATTAAATTATAGACCTCCCAGTTCCTGCTTCATTCCATGTAAAGGAGTTCATTAGTTCAGTTTCTGAAGGTTACTTCACATACATTGTGAGAAGTAAAATTTATAATGTATATGTTATAACTTTTATTCATTGATTAGTTTTATTTTGGTCAAGTTCTGACTATGCATTGATGGAAGGACTTTCTCCTACAGATTAAATCCAAGATGATTTGGTATAACAACTTTTTAAGTCTTAACTGATATTCATTCATAATCTAGAAGCACCTTAGAGATCATTGAATCCAATCCCCTCATGTTACAGAGGAAGATATTGAGGTATACAGATAATTAAGTGACTTTTAGGAGCTTACAGAGCTAGTAAATCTCTTAAGTAGTGTTTAGACTCAGGTTTTCCTGACCCCAAGTCCATCATTCTATTCACTGTGTTGCCAAGATGCCTTTACTGATGTTCTACTTTGGCATTTCACCTTGGGGTAGAGGTGGCAAGAAAGTTCTAATTCCTCACTTCTGCCTTTCAGGATTCCGTTTCCTTCAAAGTTCAGATCAAACTTCAACTCCTGCATGAGACTTTGTTGCTGTCACCACCAGCTGTTAGTGCTTCTCCCCACCCCCCAAAAAAAACTATTTATTTTTTATATGTAGGCAAAAAATGTAAACTACGTATCAAGAAGTCTTTAATCAATTTGGGAGAAGTGAGATGCTCTTATCATTGGATACATGATGCCACAGAGGATTATGATTGGATGAAATGATTAAACACTTCTGTAGTCCTAGATATAACACAGCAATCCAATTTGAAATCACCCTTTCAGCAGGAGGTAGTTCTAATGGTGTTTAGATCAAACAGTAATTGACCCCTGAGAGGGAATGAGGAGAGTTATTTTTTCTCCCCATCACTACATTGACCAGGAGTGGTCCTTGTGAACTTTGAATGATCAAAAGATCTTAAGATCTTAAAATCTTAAAATCTTAAGTCTGTATCAGAATCCAAAGCTCAGTGAGTTATGGCAGCATCCATATCTGGAGTAAATAGATCCAGTAATTTTCAATTAGATGCGTCAAGGTCATTGATCTTTACAGCCCAGGAGAAAGCTTTGCCTTTGGGGACTTCATAATAATTCCATAAAAGGAGAAAAAGTAATCAGAAATTTAAAACTTACTATTTGTTTCAAACTTTTCTTAATATCTGAACACACTCTCCCCAAATATCTTATGTATGCAAGAAGAGAGTGTGATGTTTGAAGGGTGGGACAGATGTTGATGTTTCTCCAGCTTGCCTTGTTTCATCATTTAAAAAATGGTAATGGGGGGCAGCTAGGTGGTACAGTGGATAAAGCACCGGCCCTGGATTCAGGAGTACCTGAGTTCAAATCTGGCCTCGGATACTTAACACTAGCTGTGTGACCCTAGGCAAGTCACTTAACCCCAATTGCCTTACCCCCCCCAAAAAAATGGTAATGGAATAAATGATCTCCAAAGTCCTTTTCTAGCTCTATATTTCTGATCTCATGATAATCCTAAATTAAATGAAGCTAAAAAGACTTTGAAATGGGGTGTATTGACGGATTGTATATTTATCAGCCACAAATCACTATACGCTTAGAAGGATTCATGCAAGACCAGCTTGGCTCCAGGGTGATCAGTTGACCACAGCAGCATAAAATCCAACTCCTAAGTTCCAGAGGAGTTGTATTTTAATACTTTTGACACCATTTTTGCAGCATTGTGCCCAGTTTTCTTATTAATCTTATTTATTGCTCCTAGGATACGAAATTTATAAAGCCTTCACATTCTGGAATCAGTTCATTATTCCAGGTGTTTTTGGCTAGTTAGAACCATACTGGTTGCTATCTTGGGACCAGAATTTGAAGAAAAAAGAAACATAGATAGCCTATCCATGTTTTACTTAGCTATAACAAAGAATGGATATCCAAAGCAAGAGATAGAAGTTTGTCCAGGAGATAGCTTTAACTATTTTTTAACACTCAGCCTTGTGTCCTGGTGATAGTTGTATTCCTTGTCTAGGATCATAAACATGAGGGGGAAGCTACAACCTCGCACTGTCTAGGTATTTTTGCATTCAGGCAACTAGGAAGCTTTTTCTCAAACTCCTAATTTTCTGTCTTCTTAGCCACATAAAACTAGATGACACTTTTCTACCTTTGAAGAAAAACAAAAACAAACAAAAGAAACAAAACCTAGCCTGCTCATTATCTACTAATAACTAAATCACATTATACAAGGACTTAAATTTTGGATTAATCTGATTTCTTGGGACCATATTTATAAACCCTATAAGTGACAGAACCATTTCTTTAAGTTATCTTTCATGGAGCTCTATCACTTGGACAAAGCCACTACCTGCTGCACCTAATCAAATTTTATGTTTCTCCCTGGTTTGCAATAATGGTCAGAGATGTAAGGCCTCGAAGAAGAAAATGATCAAAATTTCTGGCAGAAATGTCCATCTGAAATGTCCCTACCTCACCCAATTTCCCTAAAAATCTCAGGATAGATGATGAGGGTCCCAGGTAAAAAATTTGTTTTCTTTTAAAACCAAGGAGAGGGGGAGGCTAGGTGGCACAGTGGATAAAGCACAGGCCCTGGATTCAGGAGTTCCTGAGTTCAAATCCGGCCTCAGACACTTGATACTTACTGGCTGTGTGACCCTGGGCAAGTCACTTAACCCCCATTGCCCTGCAAAACAAAAACAACAACAAGGAGAAACCTCAGAAAGCTCTTCAATGCAGGATGGCACCAGAGGATGGCCTACAGCCTGTGGATTAGGTGCTCCCTAGGGAATAAGTCTGGAAACCTGTCCAGTCTCACTGTGTCTTTCGACCTGAAAGACATCTGAAGCCAGCTTAGTCTTTGTTTGAAGCCAGATAGATCACACAGAGACAAAGCCTCAATACAAAGATCTTCTGTTGAGTGACTAAGTAGATTGAAATAGGAAAAGAAAACATACACACACACAACAATGTAAATGTTGAATCCTGCCAGGACACATGACTTGAGACCATTAGTGCAGTCAGATGTTGGCCCAGGAGACAGATCATGACAGAACATGTCATCTCAGATCATGAACCAGGCCAGGACTCCAGAAGAAGTCAAGACCTAATGGTGTGCAGCCTCCTATCCAGGTTCTACATAGAAGGGGAGGCCTGACCAGAATCTTCCTACCCTATCCAGAACTATGGCAGAATAATTGCATTAAAATTATATGGGGACGGGCCTCGACCATAGTAGAATACCATTCCATCTTGGGACTGAAGCACATGAAATGACCTTGTCCAAGCTAGTTCACATAAATATGGGTGTTGGGAGGTGGGAGGCACAACCTATCCCTGGCACAAAGTCCAACACACAGGGCTAAATAAATGGATGGAAAAAAATTATTAATCACGTAAATATTCTCAAAGCATTACAAGCTATGGAAATACATATTAAAATACAAAGACTCTTCTTGTCTTCAAACAGCTTCCTTCCTAATGGGGGCAGGAATACACAAAGGAAATCAGTGGGTCTGAAGAGCAGCTGTTCAGAAGAAGAATTACAAGGATGGTGATTGGTCCAATGAATACTTGATTGACATACAGGGGCCAGGGACAATAACAAAGTTGATTTGATCATGCTTCTTTTTTTCCCAGAAGGGGAGGATGGGAAAGGGCTGTGCAAAGCTGGTAAGGAGGAAGAGAAGGTGGGAAAGTCAGAAGTGAAACAGGTTTTCCATAAAATAATAGCCATGGAGATAACAATCAGGAGAGTAAGGATGCTTAGTAAATTTCCTCGGGGAGGGAAGAGAGCTAACAAGGAAGAGGAGTTAAAAGAAAATTCCCAATATGATGGGGGAAAATGGTTAAAATAATCCCAAGATTAAATACCATAAGAAAAAAAAATATATATATATATATTATATTATAATTATAAGACCCACCTATCATCAACCTAGGGAAAGAACAAACTGGTCACAAATGTTTAAAGAGTAGATGGAAAAATCAAAGACCCAAAAATGAAAAAAAAAAAGATAAAGAATTAAACTATATCACTTTGAAATAGAATAATTGAACATAGATACCCTGAAAGAAAATAATGAAATAAATAGAGCTCAGAAATACTCCATGAGAAAGTAAGAAATATTAGAATAAAGACAAAGGACTATTTGTTGTTGTTGTTTTGTTTTGTTTTTGTTTTGTTTTGGTTTTTGGTGAGGCAATTGGGGTTAAGTGAGTTGCCCAGGGTCACACAGCTTGTGTCAAGTGTCTGAGGCCGGATTTGAACTCAGGTCCTCCTGACTCGAGTTCCAGTACTCTATCCACTGTACCACCTAGCTGCCCCAGGACTATTTTTTTAAAAGAGCATATAAAGCACCAAGTATGCACATATTACATAGCATAAACGCCACTTCTCTACAGTCTTATTTGGTAACAGTTGTCAATATTTAGCCGAGACTAATACTTGTCACAGTCCTACTCTCCAGATATCTTCATTTCATTCTTGTGAATTTCCAGATCAAAATATTACTCCCTGACCAACACAATGTGGATTGTAAGCTGCTTAAGGGTAGGGACTTTCTTTGTTTTGTTTTTTCAATCCCCAGCATTTAGCACAGTGCCTGGTGTATAGTAGGTTTCTGGGCTGTGATACAATTTTTTTTTTTTTTGTGAGGCATTTGGGGTTAAGTGACTTGCCTAGGCTCACACAGCTAGTAAGGGTCAAGCGTCTGAGGCCGGATTTGAACTCAGATCCTCCTGAATCCAGGGCCAGTGCTCTATCCACTGTGCCACCTAGCTGCCCCGTGATACAAATTTTAAAAAAGGAAGAAGAAGAAGAAGAAAGGAGGAGAAGGAGAAAAAGAAGAAGAATCAATAAAGAATAATCAAATACACAAAATGAAACAAAAATGAGTTCAGAAGGAAGAACAGTAAAACAAAGCAATTTTGTTAATGAATTGTTAAATTTAGTAGATAATGAGCAAAAAATAAATTCAGTTGAATTATAGGAAGGAATTTTATCTATATTTTTAATATAAAAGAAGCACGCTTAATTGTAAAGGTATTATGGTGGTAGTGGACCCTTCGGCAGGTTTCTGACAGTGAATTAGTATCAGAGAATCACCCATTCCACGTGAGTTGGAAAGGACCTCAGAGATCCTCAAGTAAAATTGATAGTAATCATATAAGAATCCCCTCTACAATATATATGAGGGGCTATCTAGCCATGTTTTAAAGAACATTAGCAAGTGGAAATCCATCGGCTCCTGAGTCAAGACATTAAACTTTTGGAGAGCTCTAAGGAAGTTTTTTTTTTCCCACTTGACATCCTCTAAATTTGGCTTTTTACAAATTCCACTCATTGTTTTTATTTCTTCCTGCCTTCCTTCCTTCCTTCCTGCCTTCCTTCCTTCCTTCCTTCCTGCCTTCCTTCCTGCCTGCCTTCCTTCCTTCCTTCCTGCCTTCTTTCCTTCCTTTCTTTCTTCCTTCCTTCCTGCCTTCTTTCCTTCCTTTCTTTCTTTCCTTCTTTCTTTTTTTATGTGGGACAATGAGGGTTAAGTGACTTGCCCAAGGTCACACAGCTAGTAAATGTCAAGTGTCTGAGGTTGGATTTGAACTCAGGTCCTCCTGAACCCAGGGCCGATGCTTTATCCACTGTGCCACCCAACTGCCCCCTACTCATTGTTTCTTGTTCTCCTCTCTGAAGCCAAGCAGGAAAACAACAACAAAACAAAACAAAACAATCAAACATACAAAAACATGTCTGTTTCTTCTTCTATATGACATCCCATGAAATACTTAACTACTCTCATGTCTCTAACTTTTATTTTCCAGTCTTAAATAACCTGCCCTCCTTCATCAAGCAATCCTCCTATGAGTTGAACTTCATGCCTTTCACCATCCTAGTTGCTGTCTTCTAGTGATGCTCATTAGCTTTTTCACTATTTCTGGTGAATGAATACACATGCATTCATAAATACATGTACACATACACATTTATCTACATGTGCATGTTTATTTGTGGTTGTGCATAAATGCATATTTTATCTTCTTTTTTCTATGCATACTTTTACATTCAGGATAATCTTCTGAAGGCTAGAAGCAAAGCTGCTTCTATCCAGATTAGATTCTATGAAAACCCTCTTTTTTGTAAAACATAATCCAAATTTAGTTGAGAAAATAATCACAGGCGTTTGGATACCCTGGACTTTAAGCAGGGAGAAACAATCTCCCCATGCATAACCACAGAGGACATCCACGCTTGGACAGTCTTGGAGGCCTTTAAGAAGGAGAAAGCTTTAAATCAGTCCAAGCTGTGGAAACAATAGCTTTCCAAATATTGTACTTGTGAGCAGCCTCAGTGCCACAACAGGCCAACATAACAAAGAGATTGAAGCAGACCACACTCAAGATCTCAAAGGAAAATATACAGTGCCGCCACACAGCCCAGATGCCATCCTCCTCCTCCTGGTACACACACATCTGTTGCAGTCACAGCTGGTGTGAACAGTCTGCTTTGCTGATGGAGCATTCTATTAACGGCTGCTGAGTTTCATTAAAATCCAAACTGATGGGACACTAGGGGAGGTCTCTTTGGGCATCATTTGCTGTACCCCATGAGATTTCTCACATAGTTTGCTGCCTTGTCACTGTTTGCTGGTGTTTATACATGGTTGGCCTAAGAAACGCACCAGCATGTTCTTTCTTTTAAAGATCTGATTTTCAGTGGCTGTAGTATCCACACTGAATTAACATATTGTGTTTTCTTTGTGGCTCTAGCATTGGTAACTAATATGTTTATGTTTCTGAGTTTCTGACCTGGGAATAAAAAACTTCTAGTTTAACAGGATCACAATGAGGATTTTCTCTTGGTCAGAAGGATAAGGGGAGGTCCTCTACTGCCCTTTTGTTTCCCTTAAAAGACATAAAGACCTGAATTAAAATTCCCCTTAGACACTTACTTAATTATGCAACCCAAGGCAAGTCATTTAACCTCTTTCCCTGTCTGTTTTCTCATCTTTTTAATGGGTTTATGATAAGAATGTCTACCTTTCCAGTATTGTTGTGAGGATTCAATAAAACAATATATCTAACTTTGCAAATGTTAAAAGTTCTATAAAAATTTCTTTACCTTTAAAAAGAGATTAATTTCTTTCTTGGCTTGGAGACTTTCTGGCAAAGAAACCATTTCCTATACAATTACAAATAATAATATTAATTATAAAAAATAGAGAGCCAAAATAATATTCCTAAGGTACAATGATGAAACAGGGATTTCAATTCACCTCAGCTAATATTGTGTGTGTGTGTGTGTGTGTGTGTGTGTGTGTGTGTGTGTTTGCAGGTCAATGAGGGTTAAATGACTTGCCCAGGGTCACACAACCAGTAAGTATCAAGTGTCTGTAGCCAGATTTGAACTCATGTCATCCTGAATCCAGGGCCGGTGCTTTATCCACTGAGCCACCTAGCTGCCCCCACCTCAGCTAGTATTGAGAGCTAGTACTGAGCCCCTATTCTGGGGGCTGCATGCACAATGACTTAGATTAGAAGAGGTGGTAAGAAGAGAAGGAAGCTCAACCACGTAATGCTAAAACAAATATTTTACCTGTCTTTCTCCTTCTTTCTATTGGTGTCTCTCTGTCTTTATTACTTTCCTTATCTCCTCTCTTTCTCTCTATATATGATATAGATAGATAGATAGACAGTTAGATAGATAGATAGATAGATAGATAGATAGATAGATAGATAGATAGATAGATAGATAGATAGATAGATAGATGGATGGATGGATGGGTAGATGGATGGGTGGATAGAGAGATAGATAGATAATCTTAACATACTTCCAACTCACAGAATGGTTTGCTCATTTGCCAAAATGGTTTATCAGGGTGTGACCACTGTGTATGCTACTGTTTATTGGAGCCATGGGTGAGAATTGGGTGAATCAGGTGGACAGAAAAAGTAGATGAGCAGTCCTGAAAAGTGCAGCCCACACAACAGACTTATTTGTCTTTCCTAAAGACATACTTCACCCCAATGCAGCCACAGAGGCTGAGATGCATCAAATTATGGATCAATTCTCTGCTGATTGTGCTAATTTTGGCCTAACAATTAACACCAAGAAAACAGAGGTTCTCCACCACCCAGCACCCCACCATCCATACTTGGAAGCATCAGTTAAAGCAAATGGATAAATTTTGAATAATATGGATAAATGCACTTACCTTAGCAGTATACCTTCCAGGGATGTGTAGACAGATGATGAGGTTGAAGCATTCATAGCTAAAGCTAGCTCCAAAAGGAAGCAAGGGAGAGAAGAGGTATTAGACTGCCTACCAAACTGAAGGTCTACAGAATGCTGACCTCATTGTTGTATGCATCTGGCAACATTAGGTAACAGACCTTTCTCAAGCTAAACTTGAAAGCATTCAAACTCTACATCAGAGAGCACAATGCCAATGGACTGGCCATGTTGTTCAAATGCCAAACATATATTTGCCTAAAAGACTGTTTTTCTGAAAACTCACACAAGACAAGTGCTTATATGGAGGTCAGAAGAAGTGATAAAAGGACATTTTCCATGTCCCTCTGAAGATCTTTGAAATCAATCGCATGACCTAGGAGACATTGGCAAAGGACTGCCCAGAATGGTATGCCTACAACAAAAAAAGTTGCTGTGCTCTGTAAAGAAAGCAGAATTTCAGTAGCTAAAAATATAATAATTGAGATGCACAAATTTAGAGACATCTCCACTCTAAATATTCAAGTGAACTATTTGTACCCAAACTGTGGCAGAGCCTCCTTAGTTCAGTTTTTGTCTGATGTTAAGTCATAAACACTACCTTGACTTCAACTTAGTGATGTTATTTTGGTCCTCTTTAAGAATGAAGGACAAAAATCAACCAAACAACTACTTACCAGAAACATAGATAATTTGACCATAATTTATACTCATCATCTCAGGAATACAATGATTACAAAGCATCATTTCAAAGTGAAATCAGATGCCACAGAGTATGTTAGAAGAGACTTCAGAGAACACCTAGTCCAACCCAGAAATGAGCAAGACTCAGTGAAATAAGTGGTGATGACAAAGAAATAGAAATGAATCCCCGTCCCAAGTGAAATGCGCTGCTGCAGCAGTTCTCTTTGCAGTAGTAAAGATTTGGAAATTGAGGGCATGCCCATCCATCAGGGAATGGTTGAAGAAGTTTGGTTTATGAATGCAATGGCATATTGTTGTGCTATAAGAAATGATGAGCAGGCAGATTTCAGAAATACCTGGAAAGACTTAAGTGGACTGACACTGAGTGAAATGAGCAGAAACAGGAGAACATTGTACACAGTAACAGCAATATTGTTCAATGATCAACTGTGATAGACTTAACTCTTATTAGCAATACAATGATCCAAGACATTTCCAAAGGACTCGTGATGGAAAATATTCTCCACATTGAGAAAAAAAAGAACTGTGGAATTTATATGTAGATTGAACCAATCTATTTTTACTTTTTTTTTTTTTTGTATTTTCTTTTTTTCCCTTTTTTTCTTTTGTTCCGATTCTTCTTTCAAAAGATTTTTAATGCAGAAATATATTTAATGTGATTGTATACACACACACACACACACACACACACACACACACACACACACATATATATATATATATATATATATATATATATATATATATATATATATAACCTATATCAGATTGATTTTTGCCTTAGGGAGGGGGGAGGGAAGGGAGGGAGGGAAATTTTTGTAACTCAAATGTTGTAAAAACAAATGCTGAAAACTATCTTGTAGCTGAAAAAAAGTTACTATTAAGACTGAAAAAAACAAATAGAAATGATAAAAACAAACAAAAAATTGTCTGCTGCAGGAAGTTCAGTCAGAAGCCAAGCAATTGACAGAGGGAGCTTGAAGTATGAGTTAGGAGGTGTAGGAAGCTGCATGGAGGTATGACCAAGATTATAGTTCTGGAGTTGGATGGTATTTTAGAATTCATCCAGTCCAACATGCTTCCATTTATTTTATATTATTTTTAAAATCAATTCTTCTTTCTAAATAACATAAAATGTGACAAACATCAAGAAAACTAGACCCTTTTTTACATAATAACTAGAAATAGGGAGTGTTTATGAAACTATGAATATTACAGGTTTTTTAAAATATTAAATTTAGCAGAGTAGTAACAGCACTGCCTTGGTAATTTGAGTTTCTTCCCAGATTAATGTTCTCTTTTCTCCATGCATTTTTATAAATAATGCATTGGGGGCGGCTAGGTGGCGCAGTGGATAAAGCACCGGCCCTGGATTCAGGAGTTCCTGAGTTCAAATCCGGCCTCAGACACTTAACATTTACTAGCTATTTGACCCTGGGCAAGTCACTTAACCCCATTGTCCCATAAAAAACAAAACAAAAAACCCCCAAAAAACAAATAATGCATTGATTTTCTTTTCTACTTTCATTTAGAAGTCATTACCACTCCCCCAGTCCTACTCTTATGCCTTCTCCAATAAAATAAAATATAAATAAAATAAAATATGAAATGAAATGAAATATAAAATGAAATGAAATAATAAATTAATAAAATACAATCTCCCTTGTAATAAATGAGTAAAATTAAGGAAAACGGATTCAAACATCGGAAACATCTAAAAATATTTTGTTTAATTTGCCCTTTTAGCACATCATCTCTTTGAGGCATATGCTTACTGGTGGTATTATTGTGTGAAAGAATATGTGAAATTTATTAGGCTTTAGTGGGTATAGTTCCACATTCCTTTCCATAATGATTCACATTTACAAATGGGCAAAATGAGGCCAAGGATGACAGACTCAGTGATATTTAAAATCAAAATGTGTGGTCAACTTAAATTAGAAGCTTTAAAACAGTCTTTGGGCATTAAGCATTTATTAAAGTATACTAGGTATTATTAAAAAGGAAAACATGTGGAGTTCAGAAAGTTAAGAAAAGGCCTATCTAGCCTAGAATTTCAGCCTAGTCTGGTTCTTCCTCAAGTCCTCAATCAGCGGCCTGCTTCAACCATGAACTGCTAGAGCAAATTGCGTGTGGAAGCTTTTTATAGGTCTGGAGCAGAGGCGGTCTTTGCACACTGTTTCAAGCTCATTGGTTTGCTTCATCCAAATCCATTGGTTCACTGGATTTGAGGGTGGTCTTCTGTTGATGTCATAGTCCACAGCCTCTGAGAACACTCCCCCTTGGGAGTGAGCCAAGTGTGGCTTTAATTGTGTGAGAAAATAATATGATTTGGCAGATACTCAAAGGCTCACCTGAAGATTATTCTAAACTGATTGAATTAAGTGAGAGTGACTGACTGCAGATTAGCCTACTTCAAGTTAATTAGATTATAACCATACCTGGCTAGCCTTTAAGACAGTATTGTTCTCAGAAGCTAAGGACTTTGAACTCAACTGGAGACCACCTTCAAGTCCAGTGAACCAATAAATTTGGATGACACCAAATCAGCTTGAAGCAGTGTGTAAGGACAGCCTCTGCTCCAGACCTATAAAAAGTTTCCACACTCAGTTTGAGGAGAGTTCTTGGTTGAAGCAGGCTCATGGTGGAGGACTTGAGGAAGAGCCAGACCAGGCTGGAACTCTAGGCTAGATAGGCCTTTTCTTAACTTTCTGAACTCCATATGAATACCTGGTATGCGTTGACAATTGCTTAATGCCCAAAGACTGGTGCTAAAGCTTCTAATTTAAGGCAACCACGCATTAAATTTTAAACACCACAATTGAATTAACTTTAAGTAGGTTAATCAGCAAAGTCAATCACTCTCAGTCAGTCTCACTTAATTCAATCAGTTCTAAATCAATCTTCAGGTGGGGCCTTTGGGTGTCTGCCAAATCCCATTATTTTCTCACATAACTTTTGTGTGAATATAGGAAAAATATTTTATGCTTCTAAGTCTATTCCCTTGTCTGTAAAGTGTTGGGATTGGAGCTATTGATTTCAAAGGTCATTTTAGCTGTAATGGATATGAGAATAACTTCCAACCCTCTCTTCCTTTGTTCCAATCTCAAAAAATGAGAGTTTATCTCCTTACCTATGTCAAGTACACTTTCTTATCTTTGATCTTATTCTCTCATATTTTTCAAAGATGTTGCTCTTTTGGTCAATTTTTTTCCTACATATTTTTAAAATTCTGCTTATTTATGGGCTTTTCTCTGAACGCTTCAATATAACTATATTATGCCAACCTTAAAAACAGAACAAAAACAAAATTCACTTGATCCTACCATTTACTTAAGATATCAAGGTATCATCTCTTAACTTTCATTTCTTGTCTAGGCATGTGCTGGGATAGGGGATGTACACATAAGCACATATACACATATGTTTGGATAACTACTTAGCTAGATTTCTTCCACTTTTTCACCTACTCACTTTTCACCCCCTTACTCTTGGTCTTCTGTCCCCACCATTAAGTTGAAACTGCTTTAAACAAATTCAGTGATCTTTTTTTACTGCTAAATCCAATTAGTGTTTTTCAAACTTCATTTTCTTAGACTTCTCAACATTATAAGTGATCATTGATCAACTTCTACATTCTAGACATTTTGTCCTCACTTGCTTTTTAAGACAGACCCTGCTATGTTATATTTATCTCCACTTGTATCCAACTGAACTTTCTCAGACCTCTTTATCATATTATTTTCCATTTTTTTCCTTATTGTAATGGTCCTGTGATGCCCTATAAGTTTTCTGGGGTAAATTAAAGAGCCTTCTCCTTGAGAAATTAAACCAAAAGACAGACACACCTAAAGAGTTAAGTGGCATTGGATCAGGACTGAGTTAGCTCTAGGACCACCACCCTTCATACCATTCTCCTCCACCTGTCCGGGAGATAAGATTAGGTGTGGCTGCTGCCTTTGTGACATGAATGGGAGAGAAACAGTGTGAGGGAAAACAATAGTCTTCTCTATAATTCTCAGAAACTCAGCAATGATGTGACAAAGGCTTCTCATGAGAAGGAGGCACCCTAATGTGCAGCTAGTGGGTGCAAAGAGAGGGGACTTGCAGGCCCTGTTTTAAACCCTAGTCCCTAACATGAATAGACCCTCCCCTCTTTCATCATTTGTCTGATTACTCAAGGGTTACAAAAACTAGCTAATCAGAATGCAGTATTCCCATCCCTCTTCCTTATATGGATATAATTTAGGAGTGGACCTTATTCTTCCTTATATGGACACAACTCAGGAGCATACCTTATTGAGCCCAGAGCTCCTTGAACCATGTGATTTTGGTAGCCAGAGGGGGAGGTGGGGATCTGAGACCTTTGTTCTAAAAACAGGTCAGGAGGAGTATGATTGACTGTTATATCCCCATTGAGAGGAGACAACTACCTATTTTCTCACATATCTTTCTTTCTCCTATAATAGTTTGGCTTTCCTAAGGAAATATTAAGACAAAAAAGAGATAAGATTTTGAGTTTTTATAAAGTAATTATCTAAAATCCACTATCTCAAGAATTCATCACAAAAATTTTATTATAAAAATAGGTATAATAATATAGCATATGGTTAGGGAGCCTCAGATATAAGACAATCTGGGCTCAAATTTGACCTTTTAAGCTTATTTGCTTTGTATGTCTGGGCAACTCATTTAAACTCACTACTCCAGACTTTCTAAAACTTTTAAGTTAAAAACAGTTCCTGATAATCATTGGTTGGGGCAGTTTCCTCAACAGATGTTGCCCATAAGAATTAATCACAGGTCTTGAAATAAATGATTGGGGGGAAACCAATAAAGAGTCTATAGTACCTGGAGGGAGGGGTAGACACCATCATAGTAGTTATAAAGACAAATCAAAGGATCCTAGATACAAATGAAAAGCAAATATTTGGAAGAATAAGAAGAATGACTAAAGGAACTGAAGAGTAGGCTGATAAAGGTGCTGAAAGTTAGAACAAGTCTTGTCAAAAGGACTTTATAAAAACCTTGCAACCAGATTGTGTAATGGAAATCTTTTGTGATTAAAAAAGGGGTGTATTTATAAGATACGGCTGGCTAGAGGGCATGTGACACACACACACACACACACATATATATTTAAGAATTTCATAAGCACATAAGTGATGATACATTTCAACAAAACTTTTCATTGGATGGCCCAAGATTACCATCTAAGTGAAACTTCTACATTTCTCTTTTTAAACAAAAATTGCAATAAATAAGATTAATCAACAATAATAAAGTCCAAGTAGTCTCATACTACTACTACTACTACTACTACTACTACTACTACTACTACTACTACTACTAAAATTAATTCCAATTTAGAGCAGTCCAGAACCCTGATTTTATACTGGAACCACTTACCCTATCAGGTGGTTGTAAGCAAAGGGTTTTGTCATCATCAAAGGGCTACTATAGAAGGGTGAGCTACCTGTGTTACTAAGGATGAATAATGAGAAATTTATTATCACTGGATCACATTAAACTAGTGTTACAGGAGATAGATACCAGTTATGGGCCTTATGAAAAAATAATGCATTAATAATAACATAGTTCTTTAACTATTGTCTATGGTAGTTTTGTTTTTGTTTTTGTTTTTCTTTTACAGTTGGACAGGACAGTTATTTCAGATTTAGGATTCAGAACACTAAGTAGTGCATAAAGGATAAGAGATATGGATAAAAACTCAGTCTATTACCTTTATTAAAAGACATAATGGCAAAGTATAGTTCTATAATTTAAAACATTAATATTTCTACATTACTTTTTTCAAAGTATTTTCAAATTTATAATTTCATTTTTCCCTCAACAACTCAGTCATGAAGGTATTATTATCCCCATTTTATAAATCATATAATTGAAATTCATACTATAATAAATCTTAGGGAAGAGCTAAACTTAGTGAGGGAGGTAGTTTAAATATGTCCCACCTCTATAACACCAAGCCTGGGATGCCTTCTTTATTATGTTTTACATAAGGCAAGCTCAGGGTCCAAGCATATTCCCTAATACTATGTGCATTCTATTATTGTCTTAAATCATTTCCACTGAAATTCATCAAATTAGCATTATATCTACTATTGCAAAGGAGCTAACAATTATACTATCTTAAATGTTTGTGGTATTCAGCTGAGATGAGGGATATCTAGGCCCAAACTCCCTCCCCTAACCACCATTTTTTCCCTCACACATATACACATATGTCAGCCCAATCCTTCCAAAGTCCTGATTCTGCTGACAACCTTTCTATTGTTCATTCTGAAAACCTGTTTAATTTTCACCTTAGACTTGTACCATTAACATGAAAATCACTTTGAATGTATCTTATATTTATTGTCATTTGTACTTGTTTTTTGTTTTGTTTTGTTTTTTCTTTCCCTTCAGTAGAATGCACTCTCTTTGAGGACAGGGGATATTTCATTTTGACTATGTCTATTTATAAGTTACATCAATAATTTGCATATACTAAATGGTTAATTGATCCTTTTTGAATCAAATTGAACCAAGAAAATCCCCTAGTTTTTTCACATTTATTAAATCTGAAAAAGTAAACCCCCATTTTTTCCCCAAGTCCAATTTTCTTTTAGTCACTAATCCCATTTAACCAGCTTAATATCTGTGGGACCATTTTTTTTTTTTGATGAAAGATAGAGTTTGATTTGCAGTAGCTGGCTCCAATGGTAAGAATGTTCTAACTTTTCCTTTATACCACTTATAATCCCTAGATTTCTTTAAAGGGCAGCATAAGAATTATTTTCTATAGGAAGCTGTTTCATTTTCATCATTACTTAGCTGAGCAAACCTTTCTTGATATGCCAAAATTATCTTAAATATGTTTTCAGCATCTTGTTGTTGTTGCTATTTGTCTTTCATTTTTAAAGAGGACCATGACAGATGTCATGACTTGCAATGAATTGGATTTTTAAGTGATGAAGGGCTGTGCAAAGTCACCAGCCTTACTTCCTCCTCTGGAGCCATCTGGATTCAGTGGCAAGATATACATCAGGATGACTTGAGTTGGTCTAAGGTTTTTAAGGCAATTGGGGTTGAGTGACCTGCCCATGGTCACACAGCTAGTAAGGGTCTGAGTTGAGATCTGAATGCAGGTCCTCCTAACTTCAGGGCCAGTACTCTACCTACTGTGCCATCTAGCTGCACCCATCCATCTACATATCCATCCATCCATCCATCCATCCATCCATCCATCCATCCATCCATCCATCCATCCATTCATCTATCTATCCATACTGTCTCCATTAAAATGTGTACTTCTTGAGGATATAGATTTTTAAAAAAATTTTCTATTCCTGATTCTTTTCATATCTGGTGCATAATTAAATGTTTTTGACAGATGATTTAAACCCAAATAGTAAAGTGAGTTTAAACAGTTTGTCTCTGTATGATTTTTTAATCATTAAAATTTAAAAACAATATATATATAATCAGAAGTATTCTTAAAAATATATTTATTCAGACATTTCTGGAAAAAATTCCATTCTACAATAACTCAGATAAGTAATGCTCAAACTTTTATGAAAATCTCAGCTGAGGGAGAAACATCTACTTACCCTCTCCTACACACCAGTAGGAAGTTTATTTTAGTTTTCAATACACTTAATTTTAGAAAGTTTTCCCTTAAATCATGGTTAATTTGAAACTGTAATTTGTGGCCAAGCAGAGAAGTGAAAGCCATCTTTTTACATGAGAGCCATTTAAATACTCCCCCCTCCCCCTTCATTAACTTTCTGAAATTTCCTCAACATATATTCATACAACAACTCAAACTCAAGATCCATGATTACCTTCATTGTCTATTCCAGGTTAACTTCAAGCTTCTTAATGTCATTTTTTAAAGCCCAGATCTAAATATGATAATCTGCATTGCATTTGTTATTGTAAATATCACTTCCTTATTTTCAGAAACTATGCTTCTTTCAATTCAGCTTAGGGTGATGTTAACTTTCTTGACTGTCATATCCCAGCTGTGTAGATATAATTTAAGTATTTAGAAAAACTTCACTTCAAAACAAACAATGCTTTTGATATGAATATAAAACAATCCCCTCTCCATTTCCCCCTATTTTTATTATCTAAAATCTGCCATGCAGAACCCTGCTTCCTCTTTTATATTCCTATGGAAAATTATTGTTCCTAAGATAAAGGAAGCAATTTTAGATGAGATATTTTGCCATATTTTTCTTCATAGGTATACAGTATTTAAGTATCTAAGTATTTTGGATCCAATGACTAGAAAGACTCAGAGACAGCTTTATCAACATTTTTTTGTGTGTGTGAGGCAATTGGGGTTAAGTGACTTGCCTAGGGTTACACAGCTAGTAATTGTTAAGTGTCCAAGGCCAGATTTGAATTCAGGTCCTCCTGAATCCAGGGCCGTTGCTCTATCCACTGCGCCACCTAGCTGCCCCCTTATCAACAATTTTTATTTCTCAATAATTCCTCATATCAGTCTCCTATCTTTTATTTACAATCACTACCATGCAAATCTATTCTCTTTCCAAATAGAGAATATACTGAAAATCTTAGGATCGGGCAAAATAAGTGTTGAAAAGAACCTAAGAAGTCATCTAGTTCAACCTCTATGTGAACATTCCATAATATTTATGACAAAAGGTCAAATTGACTCTGCTTATTCCCCTCTTCTTCAGGTAGTCCATTACACTTTTGAGTAGATCCTTTCCCCCCCTTCCACTGAGTAAAATTGTGTCTTACTGTATTTTCACACATTGGTGTAGTTTTAGTTTCTGTCGATAAGGAGGACATATTTTGCCTTTCTTCTGATTGCCCTTTAAACACATATATATTAATAATTGAACCTACTGAATTTTATTTACACTAAACTTTTATTTTCTCTTTTTCTTTGATAATTAGAAGACATTTAATAGTTACATTTATTATCATCATCATCATCAAAATATATTATATTTTCATAAGCATGGAAAAACAGGTTTACTAATGTGGGGTTCACTTGAGAATAAATTTGTTTTAGTCCAGCTACTGAATTTTTATAACAGCTAAAAAATAACAAACTAGTACATAAGATAAAGATGAGAAGATGCACTTTTCAATAAAACTTCAGAGCTATTCAAACTGCTGATATCAGATTAATTAATAGATTTGAACTTATAAAAGACAGTGTCATGAAATATAATCATTCCATATTGATGTGTAAAGCAAACATCACCATAAGGAGGCTAAAAGAACCAGAAATTAAGTGAGGGAGCAATGATTTTCCTATTTAGAGATATACTGGATTACAATAAAATTAAAAAAAAAAAACTTGTTTGTAAAACAGCCAAATATGCAGAAAGTGGAGTATAAAAACTACGTTACATTAAAATATAAGAATGGTTAAATAGAGGGAAAAGTTTGCAGAAAGCTTGGGGTAAGCCTTAGTTAAGCCAAAACATATAATTTAAAGATGAAATTGAGTCACAGATAAATGAAATGAGAGAAAATATCAGCTTTTCTAGACCTCATTATTTTCTTTATGATTGACAGCGGAAGCAACTTATTTGAATTCTAATATCTAAGTGTATATTGCTAAATGAGGAAATGGAAATGCCACTAAATAAGAAAAGTCATAAAGAACTAACATAAAAATGAAGAAAATATGTCCTGGAAAAGGTTTTGAATATACTGAGAAGACAAACACAATAAGAAATTAGATGTTTTAAGAGAACACTATGATGTAAACCTCTTGCCACTGGACCCAGATGGTTCTGGAGAGAATGAGGGCGGTGACCTTGCACAGTCCTCCCTCACTTAAATCCAATTCAGTTCGTCATGACATCACTTTGATGTCATGGTTCTTTTTGAGAATGAAGGATAAAGAACAACAACAACAACAACAACAACAAACAAGAAGGTATAAACCTAAAATAAAAGAGTGCTTCTACAGTAACAAAAAAGAAAATTTTCGAGAGAAAAAAATCACTGCCTATAAAACACTAGAATAGTTTCTTGACATTTATTAAATGGACAGTCTGATGATTCCATTAATATCTTTCTTTGAACTCTGTTTTATCTTTTTTCCAGGTTGGTTGTTTTTGAGATAAGAAACCTTATTTTTTTCATATGTTTCCAGTCTTTTAAAAATAGTACTTCTTGGGGCAGCTAGGCAGCACAGTGGATAGAGTACAGGCTCTGGATTCAGGAGGACCTGAATTCAAATCCGACCTCAAAGACTTAGCACTTACTGTGACTCTGGGCAAGTCACTTAACCCCAATTACCTCACAAAACAAACAAACAAACAAAAAAAAGATAGTACTTCTTGTTTTTTTTTTAGGAAATTACTAATCTCTTATCTTGTCAAATCTGGTTTTCAAGGAGTTTTTTTTTAAACTTGATTATGGTTTTGTACCACCTGTATTATACTGTTAACTTTTCCAATTCTTTCTTCACTATTCTCTTTAGTAGAACTCTCATTCATTTATTTCATCTAAAAACAAAACAAAAGAAAACTCATGTTTCAGAGAGAGAGAGATTTTTATTCATTTTATTAAAAAAACTGGTAAATCAAATTGATGAATATTTACAAAATATCAAATACCCAGTTCAACAGAATTCAAACAAAAATAAATGTTAAACCAGCCCTAGATTCAGGAGGACCTGAGTTCAAATCTGGACTCAGACACTTGCCATTTACTAGCTATATGACCCTGGGCAAGTCACTTAACCCTCATTGTCCTGGAAAAATAATAATAAAAAAAGTAAATGTTAATAGTCTGATCTCAACACAAGAATAAAAAAAAAAACATAAATAACTAAAGGGGTGGGGAACACAATAGGATTAGATGAATTGACAAGCAAATTATATCAAACATCTGATTAATTATTTTGGTCTTCTATGGTGGTAAATCATAGAAATCATATTATTCAAAGCATCACCATTGTGGGTGGTTGTTGTTGTTTGTCCTTCATTTCCAAAGACGATCAATGAAATCATATAAAATGTCTTGACCTTATTATGAATTGGATTTAAATGAGGCAGAATTTCAGAGTCTTTAACTTCAATCTCTCTTCCAGAGTCATCAAAGCCAAGTAGCAAGACAAAAGTAAAGACAACTGGCAATGGCCAGAGATGCCTTCGTATTTTTTATGTCTGACCACTTCAGCTGCCTTCGTGGTAATTGCAGCACATTGTTCTCTTCCACCTATTCAATTGGGGTAAGATTTCATATGCTTGGAATTGAAATACCCTAACTTAAGGGCAGATTTGAGGATCATTGGTTACCCTCAACCTGGTTTATCCTGTCTGCAGAAATGATTTTACTGGGGTGAGGCTGCTGAGCATGCTACAGCTTCTTGAAGACACAGGTGAGAATTGAGTGGCAGCTGGTTACCAAAGGTGGGTAAGCTGTCCTCAAACAGGTCAGACTTAGTAATCCCTCATACCCAATGCCTACTTTGAACACCCCATACATAACAACCATTGTGAGTAGTCCACAGAGTAATGAAGAAATGGTTGGAAAGATGATTCTAGCATATTATCGTTACTTATTGGGTGGCATAATATTTACTATACATGAAATATATGATCATAAATAGAGGTAGAACCATTAAGCAATCAGAGCAAATAATTAAACAAAACAAAACAAATAGAAGTGGGCAATATGTCTGCCTGGCACCCATAAAATGTTTACAGAGTGGAGGGAGATATCCTGAAATATAAAGACTATTGCAAAACATGTGGGATGAGAATGTATCTTTTTTCATTTAGTGTAGGGATATTTTCCTGCTTGTATCTCCAGGGTCCATCTTATTAAATACATTTAATAAATGCTTCTCAGAATATATTAATTTATATATGGGTTGGGGTCTATAAGTTTGAAAGGTATCACCACATTTAAGGAGTCATTGAAGTAGGTTTTGTCTGTTTGAGACTAAAAATATTTGACATCCTTCATTCACTTGACTCCCTCATTTCTACTTGACCATTTATACATGACATTCCATTGTATATTTGTACATTTCTCACCAAAGACCTTTCCCACTCCTCAGTGCCAACTGATTTCTTTTTAGAGCAAATCCAGGAAGGACTCTTGGATAAATATATTACACTTGAACTGTTCTTTCACTTAATATCTTCTTGAGCATTTTCATTGCTCCTTTGTATATTTCTTTGAAAGCTAAATGAAGGCTTGTTAATGTGTGGATGGTTCAGTCTTTACATCTTATAGGCAAATGATTGTCTTCTTAAAAAAATTCATAGCACTTACTAGAGCTTTAACATAACTAAAAGTAGAATTTCCATAAATGCTGTTAATTCCTGTGTCAACCTAGTCAGAGAATCACAGAATTTTTTTTTGTTTTTTGGTGAGGCAATTGGAGTTAAGTGACTTGCCCAGGATCACACAGCTTGTAAGTGTCAAGTGTCTGAGTCCAGATTTGAACTCAGGTCCTCCTGACTCCAGGGCCGGTGCTCTATCCACTGTGTCACCTAGCTGCCCCAAGAATCACAGAATTTTGAGAGCTCTAAAAGAAGATATTTGGGCTAATGTTTAAAAGCTCCCCCAAAATAACATACCAGCAATATATACTGTTTTGGGGGGTAGTGAGGGTTAAGTGACTTGCCCAGGGTCACACAGCTGGTAAGTATCAAGTTGTCTGAGGCTGGATTTGAACTCAGGTCCTCCTGAATCCAGGACCAGTGCTTTATCCACTGCACCACCTAGCTGTCCCCTGTACATAACTTTTAAAAAATAGTTCTATTTATATTCTTGAACTTACAACATTGCTATATGGTTGACTTAAAAAAAAATGATTAAGTCGTCACATGTTAAATTAATATGCCAGAATCTTCAAATTATAGAGCAATTATCATAAAAGTTGTTAACAAGGTAAAAATTTCGCATCATTTAAAAGTTTCATAAGATTCACAAATTTACACAATTTCCTGACCCTAATAGCTATCTATTCAACACCATTAGACTTTTATCTTCCATTAGTCATGGATGCTATTTTTTTGTTCTTTGCAGTTCCACATTCTAGGGAACATTCCTTTCCTTGACAGGTCTCTTCTTCCAACTAATATTTCTGATGTTCTTTTCCATTTCTTTCTTTTTTTTTTTGAATATCGTCCATCTGCTTTGTTTCTCTCCCTCCTGTAGAAGTTACTCAATGTGAAATGTGATAAAATATGTAAAATATCTTATAAACATCAAAGTGTTAAGTAAATGGAAGTTATTATTAGTATTGCTCAGACTGCTGGAGCATTCAAAATAACAATATTCTATTTACTGCACAGGGTGATATTTCAAAGAATATTACATAGAAAAATAGATTAACATGTCGATTAGTAAATATTGGTTAAGCAGTTGCAAGGCTTCAAGGATACAGGTATCAAGAAGGAAACAATCCCTATAGGCAAAGAGCTTATATTTGAATGAAGGAGAAAAAAAACACACATACATATATGTATATTGATATCGCCTGTCGATATACGTATATATCTACAGCATAAATATAAGGTGAATAAATGAAAATATAGACAAACGTTAAATACAAGGTAGTTTGTGAGGGAAGGTGATAGTAATTGATTAGGAATAGCTTCAAGATTAGGAGTAGCTTCAAGCAGAAGATTGTTATTGAGCTGCATCTTGAAGGAAATACTCTAGTGCTTAGCTTGCTGGACTTGAAGTCAGAGTTGTTGTTCAGTCAGGGCTGACTCTTCATGATCCCTATTTGGTGTTTTCTTGGTGAAGATACTGGAGTGGTTTGTCATTTCCTTCTCCAGCTCATTTTATGTATGAGAAAACTAAGGCAAACTGGATTAAGTGATATGCCCAGGCCCACTCAGCTAGTAGGTGTCTGAGACTAGATTGGAACTCAGGAAGAGGAAAAGAGTTTTTCACTTCAGGCCCGGTGTTCTATGTACCATACTCTTAACTTTTTAAAGACACAGTTTCTTCACCTCTCAAAAAGTCATAATAAAAACACCTCTTGCATTGGGCTATTGTAAAGGTCAACGAGTCATTGCCAAAGAACTTATTAAGCCCTACAGTATGCTAAACATACTGTACTGTGAATATAAATACAAGCTACGTTTCTCGCCCCCCCCCCAAAAAAAAGACAAGCTTTTTGCCCTGAAGATCTTATATTCTTAAGAAGGAAGTAAGCACATGAAAGGGGGATGGGAAGGTACCCATAAGTAGCTATGATGATAAAATCCAGAGAATCACAAGATGAGTCAGAAAATAAAGTGTTTTGAAAACCATAAAGTATAATGTCAGTAGCTCTTCTTTGCATCATTTGAACGTCATGGAAATCAGGCAAGGTTACATATTTTGAATATTGTTAAAACAGTTATATAAATGAGTCTCAGAGCAAGTCACAGATTTCCCCATGGTTATGCAGGGTGAAAAATAGATGGGAGTCCCACATAAACCTCTATTCATTCCAGGTTCAGCCAGAATCTTCTACTTTCCATTACCATACATTGATTCTTGTTATGCAAATACCATATAGTATTTTTCACTGCATTTTGGTGTCCATTTTGTGTCATTCTAAACTTGGTATCATGATATTTATTGAATGCTGGTTTTTATTGAAAGGTACTTTCTGGATTTCTCTACTTTCATTTTATCTTTCTACTAATCCACATTTAATTCTTTACCTATTTTTTGTGGGGGCAGGGCAATGAGGGTTAAGTGATTTGCCCAGGGTCACATAGCTGATAATTGTCTAGTTTCTGAGGTCAGATTTGAACTCAGGTTCTTCTGAATCCAGGGTCAGTGCTTTATCTACTGCAACACCTAGCTGCCCTCCCTTACCTATATTTTTTTTTATGAGGCAATTGGGATTAAGTGACTTGCCCAGGGTCACACAGCTAGTAAGTGTCAAGGGTCTGAGGCCAGATTTGAACTCAGGTCCTCCTGACTCCAGGGCCGGTGCTCTATCCACTGCCCCACCTAGCTGGCCCCCTCCTTACCTATTTTTGCAGCACTATTCTCAGTGCATTCACCTTTACTTCTTTGAATGTAATCTATCAGGTTCTAACACTACCAGAATGATTGAGGTCCTTAGAGTATTCAAGTAATTTTTACTTCTATCTAAGAAATGACATAAGGTTAATTTATAATTCCTTTCCTCAGTCATTAAGAAGCATGATTCTTAGCATCAATCTTGATATAGATGATTAGGTATGGCAGGAGTCCAATCTAGAATCTTACCTGTCATGCAGTTATTTGATGACAGGGGAAGAGATGGTTTAGACATGGGGGGAAAACATCTCTGACACAACTGTCAAGTTCGCTGAATGGGAAATTCTCTCATAAAACAGATGGGAGTGAAGGACATGGGAGAGAAACAATCTTGTCAGTGGCTATTTTACATCTAATTTTAGTTGATTTTTTGTTTCACCAGGAAGCAATGATTGCATAAGAGAATTTATATAATAATGAGGCTGGGTCATGACTGCTTGTCATATGTCGTCACAGAGTCAGGAAGATGTAGGTTTTAATCTCACTTCCTTAGTCTTTACTAAACGTGTGCCCCTTAGCAAATCATTGTCCACCAGTCCTTCCCCTCCATCCAAATCCCAAATCCAATAAATCAGCGTTTCTTAAACTATTTCCACCTGAAACCCCTTTTTGCCTGAGATTTTTTTTTATGCAACACAAGGTATATAGGTATATGAAAGTTATATAAATTAACATTTTACTGTCAAATTTTTCACGACTCCCACATTCAGTTACATGACCCTAAATGAAGCCATAACCCACAGTTTAAGAAGCTTTTCAATAACCATTTATTAAGCACGTATTAGATGGCAGACACTATGCTAAGTGCTGGGGATAAAATTAATAAAAAGAAAGACAATCTCTGCCTTCAATGAACTTACAATTCAATGGAGAGGGAGAGATGACACAAAAGCAATCAGGAAAATGGTAGTAGAGGGGAGACCAAGGGTTACCGGGCCAAGTTGAAATCAGGCAGAGCAGAAAATGGAGAGTGGAGTTGACTGAAAAATTCAGTTTCTGCTCTCCAAAAAGGAAGGCATTAGTAGTTTGGTACTCCACCCTACAGCCCATTCAGAAAGCAGAGGAAGCTGAGGGAGGCAGTTTCAGTCTTGTCTTGACTAAGAAACATAATGATGAGATTTGAGGTTTTGAACTTAACATTGGAGGAACATCTTGCTCCATGGAGTTAAAACCAAGCAGGCAGCCAATGCAGAATGGACAGAACTCAACATATCAAAAAATGAACCAACTTTTTTTTTTTTATTCTCCAAAATCCATTCCTCTTCTGAACTTCCCTATTGCTTAAAATAAAAAGATATATTTAATTTATGTAATAAATTGAGCATTTCCATCACATAGTACAATAAAGAAAAGGTGATAAAAATGAAACTAAATCTACTATGTACAACTTGCCATTCCTTTCAAATGTACAACAAAATGATCATTTAATTTTTTTTTCCCCTTCCCTCCCCTGTCCTAGAGATGGCTTCCCTATTGCTTTCAAGGCAACCACCATCCTTTTAATCATGTGAGTTAACAATCTGGTGTCACCCTAGATTCCTCATTTCCACTCACCCCACATATTAATTGAGTAGCTAAAGCTTGTTATTTTGAAATCTCACATCCATTTGTTCTCTCTCTCTCTTTTTTTTCTTTTTTTAGTGAGGCAATTGGGGTCAAGTGACCTGCCCAGGGTCACACAGCTAGTAAGTGTCAAGTGTCTGAGGCCGGATCCGAACCCAGGTACTCCTGACTCCAGGGCCAGTGCTCCATCCACTGCGCCACCTAGCTGCCCCCCATTTGTTCTCTGCATTCACAGGACCATCAGCCTAGGTTAGATGCTTAATCCCTTATTTGGCCTCTCTGTCTCAAGTCACAGCTTTCTCACGTCTTTCCAGTACAAACTGATTGAACTGATTTCTCTAAATTGCAAATCAGACCATGTCATTCTCTTATGGAACAAACTTCATGAAATCCTTACTGTCTCCAGTTTCAATCGTAAACTACTTTGTTTGGCTTTTAAAGTCCTTCAAAACTTAACAGCCACCAGCATTTATTTCACAATATTTTCCTCCATTCATATTGAGGTTCTGCCAAACTACCCTTATTGTTTTTGGTTTTGTCTCCTCTCCCCCAGTTAGCCTCTCTTCTACTTCCTGGCCTTTACGTCAGTTGTTTCCCATGACTGCAATGTACTGCTTCTTCACCTTTATCTCTGACTCTACTTTCTTTCAAGACTCAGCTCATATCATATTTGACATGATGCATTTCTTGATTCACCCACATGCTAGATCCCTTTTTCCCAAATCCTCTTGTTTCTCTTTTGTAAGAAATTTGCATATCCACAAACATATGTACACACATACACATACAAATATATACATGTGCATATGTATGTGCATATAAAGACACAGATGTTCATCTATGTACACATATGTGTATATTAATATTTATGTATGTATATACACACATATGTGTGTGTAATAACTTTTGGAGAGAATACAAATTCCTTGATACCATGGAATATTTTTACATTTGTATTATGATTTTATTTTTCATACACAGAATGTTTCAGGGTATCTGGCAACTAGTGGGCAATTAATATTTTAATTGATTTATAAAAGTTTGTAATACCACATTTACATCAGAGATTTTTTTTAAAACCCTCCAAAAATTCATAACATTTTTAACTGATAATTCCCAGTATCACAGCTTTAGTCTGTCCCTTGAATTCCAGTCATGGAACTCACCAAGTGTCAGCTTGATTTTAGTTGTGTATATGATTCTTGTTTTGACAATGAGTGCTTTTTCTCATAATCATTCCTAACGTGTCTAGTTATCAGTTTTTTTAACATCTGACATTTGAAAAGTTAGAATGTTCCCATTCTCCTTTATTACCATCATGAACGTCATCATTGTTTTAGTCATCACCACCACCACCATCGTCATCATTTACTGGTTAGATGATGTTTTTAAGGTATGATTTATAATGGGATTAACTTGTATTTAATCAATCTGTTTTCTAGTTTCCAGTACTAGTAGTTTTCTTAATAGTTTCCTTTTCATTAATATAGTAATTGTAGACTATTTTGTGCATTTCCTCTAAGATATAGCTAATATAGTCAATTCTATTAACCAAGCTTATATATCTATGTCTGTGTGTGTATATATATATATATATATATAAACCCAGTGAAATATAGTTTTGATTATTTACTCTTTGCTGCATAATTTGTGATCTGGTATTACCCGTCTTTCTTCTTGTTCTTGTTCTTCTTGTTCATCTTGTTCTTCTTCTTGTTCTTCTTGTTCTTGTTCTTGTTCTTGTTCTTGTTCTTGTTCTTCTTCTTCTTCTTCTTCTTCTTCTTCTTCTTCTTCTTCTTCTTCTTCTTCTTCTTCTTCTCCTCATACACCCCTTGATACATTTCATATTCTATTCATTCAAATAAATTTTAATATTCATGTAGCTCTATGATGTATGCACTTGTTAATTTCATTTGTATTGGCCTAAATGTCTGGATTATTTCAGTTAAAACCAGCATATTAACATTATATGATCAGACATGAACAATACAAAGGGATTTTATTTTTTATTTTTATTAATTAATTAATTAATTAACTCATTTATTCATTCATTTATTCATTTGTTCATTCATTCATTCATTTTTAGTGAGGGAATTGGGGTTAAGTGACTTGCCCAGGGTCACACAGCTAGTAAGCCTTAAGTATCTGAGGCCGGATTTGAACTCTGGTACTCCTTACTCCAGGGCTAGTGCTCTACCCACTGCGCCACCTAGCTGCCCCAAATTTAGGGATTTTAAAAATCAAATTCAGGAAGTATTTGTAATTAAGTTTTCTGGGCATGTTGGTAAGCTGATCTTCCAAAATATCCTGAGTTCTGTCATTAACTTAAATGCAATTTATCTTCTTATCTCTTCCTCCAGGTTTCAATTATATAAAAAAAAATGGATAATTTTGTGTATCTAGCTAGCTAATTTATAAAATGTATTAATTCTCCTCAATTAAAAGGGTTTTCTAATAAAATATATATGAATTGTAATTATACTTATAATTGCTTAAAATATTACTGATATAGGTAATATTTATATTATGTTTCAAACAAAAAGTGGGCATGGAATCAGGCCCCCAAAGTTAAAAAATTATGCATGACTTTTGTTCCAATAATACCACTAATAGGATTTTACACCAAAGGAAACAAAGGAAGAGGAAAAATACACATATTAAAAAACGAAGGGGCAGCTAGGTGGCATACTAGATAGAGCACCAGCCCTGGATTCAGGAGGACTTGAGTTCAAATCTGGCCTCGGACACTTAACACTTACTAACTGTGTGACCCTGGGCAACTCACTTAACCCCAGTTGCCTCGAAGAAGAAGAAGAAGAAGAAGAAGAAGAAGAAGAAGAAGAAGAAGAAGAAGAAGAAGAAGAAGAAGAAGAAGAAGAAGAAGAAGAAGAAGAAGAAGAAGAAGAAGAAGAAGAAGAAGAAGAAGAAGAAGAAGAAGAAGAAGAAGAAGAAGAAGAAGAAGAAGAAAGAAGAAACCATTTTGTGAAATGGAAACTATGAGGTTTTTCATCATTTGGGGAATGGCTGAACATATTATGTTTATGAATGCAATGCAATTCTATGGTACCACACACATGTGCACATGTATTTATGTATGTACATATCTTCATGTATGAATATATAAACATGAATATAGACATATGTTATATTAAAATACTTATTTTTCTTTCTTAGTACTAATGATTTGTCTTAAGTGATTCTCAATATAGTTATTGTAGTGTTTTGTAGCCATTTCCAAATAGTTTCTCTTTGACCTACAACTTTGAAACTTTGCATTCACATTTTCCCATAAATTAAACCAGGAATTACTCTCTTAGTGGTCATATACTCTTATATCATGGTATCTAGATTAATGTCAATCACTTTTGGCTCCTGTGGCTATTTTGCATTATCATCTAAAGAAAACAACTTTTTAAAATAACTATTTACTGAAATATGACAATTTATGTCCAACATGTAAATTAATCAAATCTAATGAGGACTGACTACTAAATGTTAAAGGTATTTCATACAGTATCTCAAAGGTATGTAGTCATTATTATCTTTATCTTTCTGATTATTAGGGCATCATGATACATCTTATTTATGAATTATTAAAAATCAAGAAAAGAAATGATGTCCTCCTAGATTGTTGTCTGGCCAATGTATTCATTTGTGTCTTCTGGATGCTATCATGGTATAAACTGTCATCCAGTCTTCTGATTATATATTGAATATTACTAATAATAAAGGACAGGCAGATGAATAGCTGAGTTCTTTATAGTTTGCAAAGCATGGTCCAAATATTATTTGATTTGATCCTCACAATAATTGTTAGATAGAGATGGCATTATGATCCTCATTTTACAAAAAAGAAATAATGTAGTAAATGTTGTCTAAATGACTAGCCCAGAGTCACATAGTTGGGAAATGAATGAAGTAGGTCTTATTTTCATATCTTCCTGAGTCCAGGTCAAACACTGTATTTATAAAGACTTTTAAAGTTATTTATAATAATACTTGTCCCCGGGGCAGCTAGATGGCGCAGTGGATAGAGCACTGGCCCTGGAGTCAGGAGTACCTGAGTTCAAATCCGGCCTCAGACACTTCACACTTACTAGCTGTGTGACCCTGGGCAAGTCACTTAACCCCAATTGCCTCACTAAAAAAAAAAAATAATAATAATAATACTTGTCCCCTGTAGAGTAGATACTGATGGCAACATTCTGCCTGTCTGTCTCTTTCTCTCTTTTTATCAATGAAGAAATATAAATTCAGAAATTTTCAGTGATTCCCTAGTGTGTCACATATTAATAGCTAACTATTAGAGGCATGATTTTTATCCAGAACATTGTAGGTAAAGTGCTAGCTTTGAAATAAAAAATACTTCTCTTTATGATATGAATAAAAACAGTGCAAATGAAAGCTTTGAGAAATTCTCTATTACTTAATAAATAAAAAAACAAATTCTAAAAAGTATTTTTTTTAATTCTGATTAATACACTGGTAGTTTGATGCTAACACAGACTGTCTTAGGAAACATACTTTGTGTAAACTCACAGCAGAAATAATGGCCTAAGATTGATGGGGGATCAAAAGCATAAGCTTTTTGTTATAAAATTGTCAGTATCAATTTTAAATATGGCCATTTCAAGTGAAATAAAGTTAAAAATGAAACATTTGGACCTAACAATGGATGAGAGGTTAGCAAAAATGTCATGACTTTAAATGCCAAAGCCACAAGACAATTTTCCTGAATAATCCCACTACCGTCTTTCAATAAAAAGTATGTTTTTTTGTTACTGAAATCCTTGTTTTCACTGTAGACAAAGGGATTGGAGATATGAAAAAGGCTCAATAAGCCAGGATTCATACTGTGTTGTTCAGAATTGCCAATGTCTATCTCAGATTTAATGCTTTATTTGAGAAGTAAGTTATAAAAAACATGATTGTTAAGATTTATCTGATGAAACCATTTGTAGAATTTCAGCACTTTTCCTTGTTTTAATTTTTGTGCTCTCCTAGAGTTTGTGAAGTAGGGACTCATGTCCTTTTTAGAGATAAATAGCAGAATGGTCCTTGATTGCCTAATGCCACACTGAGAAGATAATATCTGAGTTCTTCATACCTCCCATCCCATGTCATTACATTGCCCTAAGGATATGAACTCATTCTCTTTCTCATCTATCTATCTTCTCTCTCTCTCTCCCTCTCAACCCATAAAGGTACAATATTTGTATTCTTCATTTAAGAGGAAATTGGTATTATAGGAGTACTTAATGAATTTAATCATCCTTTTTAAAAAGGGGAAAATGACAATAATAAATACATTTAAGCCAAATTTTCAATGGCAAAAATAATCTCCTATTATCCCCTTTATTATTCTCTCAGAAACATGTTTGATCTCCCCAACTTTTCCTAAAGCATTGTTTTTGCATGTAAATTGAAATCAATTCAATCCAATCCCATTCAACATAAAGTTATTAAGAATCTACTATGGGTCAGGCACTGGACTAGGTGCTGGGGATATAGAGTCCCTGCTATCAATGTGCTTTCATTCTAAAGGGAACTATATACCCTTTACACAGATAGGCAAATAGAAACTTCAATAAAATTATGAAAAAATGTAAGAGTGACAGCAATAACATTTATCTGAGTCCTCAGAAGAGCTCATATAGGTAGTCATACTCACTGGGTGTGATGGTGAATGTTACAATTTTGTACTATAGTGTGACTTCTATAAGTGAACTCTTGTATAAGAGAAAGAGTCTTTGAAGTAGAGTCAGAAGACATGGGTTCAAATGGGAGTTTTGTCTTATAAGAGAAGTCAATTAAATTTTCTTCCAATAAATTCAGGACACTACTGCTTATAATCCCTTCTTCATGAGTTTAGAAAAATGTAAACTACTCTATAAATATTGTCACACTGATGTTTTTGTTTGTTTGTTTGTTTGTTTTTAGTGAGGCAATTGGGATTAAGTGACTTGCCCAGGGTCCCACAGCTAGTAAGTGTTAAGTGTCTGAGGTCAGATTTAAACTCAGGTACTCCTGACTCCAGGGCCGGTGCTCTATCCACTGCACCACCTAGCTTCCCCTGTCACACTGATTTAATGCTGCTTTGTATTTAATAGATTAAAAGCAATATTATTCATATCATTCGAAAAAGAATAAAATATGCTTCAACTAATGGTAGTCATGAAAAGTAGATATTTTCATAAGCTTATCAGGCAATATAGGGATATATATGTATATATATTATGTAATTTAAGATTCTAAATGTGGATTCTAATCTGTTCCCCCAGTTTTGGGGGAAACTGACTAAAATCACTGATAAAACGAGTTTAGGTTTTTAAGGGTTTATTGAAAAATAGAAAGAAAAAGATTGAGAACAGAATTCCAACAGCCTGGCATTCCTATCTTTCCTCAAATTTCCTGTGAAGTCCTCTGCTGCCACCACCACCAAGTCAGGAACCCAAAAGCGAAAGAGCTCTCCGCGCAGGCTCTTTTTCCTCCTTCTTGTCTCCTCCCAGAAAATAGGAGTCTCCTCAAGTTGATTGGCTGGTAGCCTTGATAGACAGTACCCATGAGCAAACATGAGCTACTAAATATCTTTATTATACTGAGAAAGTCATTAAACTTATCCAGAACATTGTCCACCTTCCTTGGCATATTTCTGGGGGAGGGAGATAAGATGGAAGAGTAGAGAAAGCACTCAGCTTATTTCTCCCAACATCCCCCCCACCCCAGGAAAAAAAATTAAAATAATTCTTCAAATCAAATTCATGAGTAGCAGAGCCAATAAGAGGTCAGAGTGACACATTATTCACTTCAAGACAGCAAAGAAAGTCAGAAAGAAAGACCTGTGCAAAGGGGGAAGAGGATGACCTAGAAGCCATGTGAATCAAACAGCAGTGGTGGCACTAGGTGGTAGTGACACAAGTAGCAGAAGCTTTGGGAGTTCTCAAGCCACAGATGGTAAAGGTTCCTACTGAATGGTCAGAAACAAATTATAGGAGACCCCTGTGGTAGCACTGGATGTAGGATCAAATGCTGTTTGGCAAGTCAATTGCCAATACTCACTTCTAGTTTATAACTCAAGAGCAGGAAGAGGTACTTTCAGTCAAGAAGGATTGGAAGCCCTGGGATTGGAAGCTCCAAGGGATCAGGGACCATGAGGAATAGTGTTGTTTCTGGTCTAGAGGTACCAGGAGACCTTCCTAGGTAATAATTAGAGTGTAGACCAGGAGAACAATGATCACATGTCTCCCCAGATCACAGCACTATAAACTTCCAACCCCCCTGAACTAGCTCTAAATATAGCGGCTTAAAAAAAACAAACAAAAAACCCAAAACAAACAAAAAACATAAAGCTTGAGACAATGTCCCTCCCCAACCTATGCTGGGAATACTCTCTCTCACATGTATACACACACACACACATATAGATTGTAAGGGCCAAATTTAGTTTGAGAAGAGTTAATTGGGCGGCTCATCTTAATATTAGGGTAAGAAAAGAAACAGCCTCTTTCAAAAACACAAAACACAGATTTATTAATGGTAACAAGTTTAAAACACAAATGAGATTAATAGAACTAGAAACAATGTATAAATCTCTGCGGTAAAAAGGCCCCAGGCACCGGAACCTGCCTCCAGGCCAGCTAGCTCCAAAGAGCTAGCTTTGCCTCAAAAAAACAAAACAAACTCATCACACCTGAAATCTGTAGCTCTAAGGAGAATTAGCTGTGTGGTCTCTTCTGTGTTTTCCCGAAGGTCAAACACCAGCAGCTCCTCTAATTGTCTTCCTTCCTTCCTTCCTTCCTTCCTTCCTTCCTTCCTTCCTTCCTTCCTTCCTTCCCCGTTTCCCTCAGAATCCTCTCTAACTGCCTCTTTACCTGTGTCCAACTGAATATAACTGACTCTCCCACAGGAAGGGCAGGGGCAGTTCTTAGCCATGCTGAGTCTCCAATTGGCTCAGCACACCCACTATAATCTGGCCAGACTCATGTGGGTGTGGGGAAGCTATTAGTTACTTAGTTTCAATATATCTTCCCTGTGGTCAGAGTTCCTCTTGTTTCTTCAATTATCTCCCAAAGTACACACTCATCTTCTCTTAGGCTTTTAAGCTTACATTTTTTCAGTCTGACCATAATGAAGCAAAGATAAGGTTATGAAAACCCCAAATCACAATTAATTCCTTACAATATATATAATATATACACACACATTATATACACACATATGTGTACAAGCAATAGGAGAATAGATAAACCATTGGCTAATTTCATTTAAACAAAAAGAAAACCAAATTACCAATATCCAATATGAAAAGTGTGAATTCAGCAATGAAGATGAAATGCAATTTTAAAAACCCCCCAGAAATTCTGAGATACCACCTCACACTTATTAGTTTGGCTAACATGAGAGAAAAAGACAATGACGAATGCTGGTAGGTATTTGGAAAAATTGGGACACTAATATACTGTTGGTGGAGTTGTAAACTAACCAAACCTATCTGGAGAGCCATATGGAACTATGCCCAAAGAGCTATAAAACTTTACATAGTCTTTGATCCAGGAATACTACTGTTAATTCTGTGTCCCAAAGAGACCAATGAAAAGGATCTATTTGTACAATAAATATTTATAGCAGTTCTTTTTACAATAGCAAAGTATTGGAAATTGAGAGAATGCTCTTGAATTGGGGAATGGAAGAAAAAGTATATGACTTTGATGAAATCCTATTGTGCTATAAGAAATAGAGTGAAGGTTGCTTTTAGAAAAACTTGGGAAGAGTTATGTGAACTAATGTAAAGTGAAGAACTAGGAGAACATTTTACACAGTAACAATAATATTGTAAGAATGATCAATTGTGAAAGATCTACCTACCCTGATCAAGAAAATAATCCTAAGGAAACATGATGTAAAATACTATCCAGCTACAAAGAAATAACTGATAAACTATAAATGCAGATTTAAACATAGGACATATCTTTTTTTTTTTTTTTTTGGTGTGACAATTGGGCTTAAGTGACTTGCCCAGGGTCACACAGCTAGTAAGTGTTAAGTGTCTGAGGCCAGATTTGAACTCAGGTACTCCTGAATCCAAGGCCAGTGCTTTATCCACTGTGCCACCTAGCTGCCTAGGACATATCATTTAATGATATCTATATAATCTCTATACTTTACTCTGTATTCAATCCATTTCTCTTTAATCTATATCACTATATAATCTCATTATCTCTTTCTATTTACCCATCTATTTTAGCAGAAGCAGCAAGACATAGAGGCATAGGTAAAGGAGAGAGGCACTTTAAGTTGAAACGGTTTAAGAATTCAGCACCTGATAATTTGAGGCCCATGAAAGGGGCCTTTGTTTGTTTTTTGTTAAAAGGTCCTGTCCTTCAACTAAAATTGATTGTCTCATGCAATGCTTTTTTCCCCTCTTTTTCCTCTGTCTTCCTTATCAACCATGTTATAAAAATTTTACTTTGTAGGGAATGGAATTAAAGAAACACAGGCCAAGCGGCATGCAATTTTTCTTCTGGAAAAAGGTAGTCTAATACCCAGAGAATTGACCAGGGTAGGAGCTTGTGAATTTTGAATGATCAAATGCCAAAGATGTCCTCTCAGAGCTTGTTGCAGCTTATCTAGAGTAGCTGTGGTACATGGTGGTATGTTCAGTGGTAGATAAGTGATACACCAAGGACCAACTAGATACATCAAAGAATCTCTATAATCGTAGTAACCATTGAATTCTATAAGAGCCATATGAAACAGAACTTAATGAAGACTGCAAAAGGTACTTCCTAGAACTAGGACATGAACATTACCCCTTTGCCACAATTTCCCTACATATTTACTTCATTAACATTTTAACTAAAAGGAAATAAAAATGAGCACATTCACCTTAGGGAACTGGGATGTTCAAGGAGAGAGTACACTTTGGGGATGGGAGGAATCATTTCTATAATGGACAACTCCATCTCCTATATCTACTCAGCAAATACACTTTCTAAAAGCTAATTATTTAAAGGTGATAATCAATGGGATGCAAATCAATGGGAGCTAATGACAGGGAGCACTAGAAAGCCCAGTCTCTTACACTTAAGTATTAAAATCATGAGGAGCAGCAGTATAGTTCCACTCAGCTACTTATCCAAATTCCCACTGTCACTGCTCCTCAACTTCCTTGAACTTCAACCAATCACAAACTATTCCCTGTGGGCTGTCATTTGACTTTATTCAATGACACAAAGTCACCATGATCCTTTCAAATTGAATAAGGACTTATTTATATTTGGTTGACTTTTATTTTGATTGATTCAATGGTGATGTCTTGGCCTTAGTGCTTAGCTGGGGTGAGACTGGATCCCCGCACTTAATCTTTGAAAAATAGATTCCATTTGAGTGGGAGAAATGTCAGAGAAGTTTTAGAACATTAACTGTCAAAGACAAAAAGGTTTTTTTTTCTTTTGAATATTTTAGATAGACATAATTTGTTGGGTGATAAAACAATGCTGTGCTTTCATGCCTATTTCTTTCCCTCCAAGTTTAGAGAATGGAATGTGAAAGATTTTTTCCTTAACTATATTCCCATTTCAGTGAATTCTATCTATTTTGATTATGTTTCATTACACAACCTCTGATACTGTCTTTGACAGGCAGCCTTTGCTTGCAAAGTTAACCAAATAAGTTGAACTGACTGACAATTTGTAGAGTAAATATGGCATTCAAAATGTGGTACCTTATATAAAGTCTTAGTAGAGTCACATACACACACACACACGTATCCATGTATATGCATATATGGATGTAAGTGTATATATACACATATGCATGTGTAAAAATGTATATCTGCTCTAGAAAGGTGCTTTATTTCATGAGTTGGCTTTTAACTCTAGTTGTCTCTCTCTCTGTGTGTGTGTATATACTTCTTTCTGGTGGAAACAAATGACTTTCACTTTTTTTTTTTTAGTGAGGCAATTGGGGTTAAGTGACTTGCCCAGGATCACACAGCTAGTAAGTATTAAGTGTCTAAGGCCGGATTTGAACTCAGGTACTCCTGACTCCAAGGCTGGTGCTCTATCCACTGTGCCACCTAGCTGCCCCAACTTTCACTTTTAATACTTGAGTTTAAAACTTAAAAACAGGCAGAAAATCAAAATGTGATGAACCAGGTTAAGCCTCTTAGCTTTGCTGAAAATGAAATATTCAACATCATTATAAGCTCCTTCTATGCCATTAAACCATTTTAGTTTAAAATCATTTTACTAAAAAAGAGGAAAACGTTGGCAGAGCTCATGATAGGGACAACTTAGTTTTTGACATATTTGATCCAAATAAGCCAATAACATTTCTAGCAAAATCTTACCCTTATGACTGCTTTGATGCCATATAATCACATTAGGTTTTCTGGGGAGAAGTGGTGCTTTGTGAAGAAGTGAATTCGTAATCTATGAAAACTTAGCCATGGTTTAGATAATAAAACCTGTAATTTCTTAAAATTTACATTTAATTTTCATCACAGCATATCTAGGTCTCTGTCTACAAAATGATTACAAAATGACTACAGTGTTGACTTCAAAATGATGATGTTTATGATAACGATGAGCATTTATTTGTTTTAAAAATCACAAAGTGTTTTACATATATTATCTTAATTGATCCTTAAAACAACCTGAAAGGCAGGTGCTGTTATTAACCTCTCTTTATCAATAAGAAAAACAGGCTGAGATTTTAATTGACTTGTCCAGTGTTACATATCACAGTATTTCTGAAAGAATGCTGCATCCTTCTTTAAATTGGTGATATTCCTTTGGTGATGGGTTATCACCCCATATTTATATATATATATATATATATATATATATATATATATATATATATATATATATATATATATATATATATATGTGTGTGTGTGTGTGTGTGTGTGTGTGTGTGTATATATATATACCATATATAGTATAATTCTATATTAATATAGTAAATATTTGTGTATATATAGTTAATAGACAATAAACACAAGGTGATATTTAGGGAACAAAACTAATAACAACTAGGTATGGTCAATGATTATTTCAGGCAGAAATTGGTGCTTCAGATGGCATTTGAAAGAAACTTTCATTTATATGTGTTGGATATGAGGGGTGTATATATTTCATATGTGAAATATATATGAGTGTGTGGGTGAGATTTTCCATATTCCTTACTTCTCTACATGATTTAAATAATTCCTTAACAATATATGCAATTCAAGGTTCAGTAGATGATAATGAATTAAGACAAGTTGCAAATGCCTGGATCAACATGTCCTCTCATATATTACAGCATCCTCCTATACATGTTTGTGGTTCAGGATGGACAAATCAGGATAAAGGTCAGATACCCAAAACAGCTATTCTGGAGTTGCTATGGAACAATCATAGCTGTTAAAATAAGATATACAGCAATGGGAGTGACCCGATTAAGGCATCTCAAACCCATCAAATGTCCTAAAAGTGTCACATATGTGTGATAGTTTGCCACAGGTGGCCACTTCTAAATCCACAGATGGGTTTTCTCTTTCCACAATGTGAGATATGATGTTGCAATTCTGTATGTTTTGATCCATGTTACCTAGCAACTATGATATTGGGGACCAATAGGTGACAAGACAGCTATATATTTGCTTATTGCATAAATATCTAACTGCATTTATAATACTTTAATATTGGGGACTATATGAGTATAAATATCCATGGATCCTGAGACTCAGGGTCTTTGCATACTAAACCTGAGACTAGCTTTATTGTGAGGTGAAAATCCCTCTCTCAATAAACGTTTTTTTTGCGGGGCTTGGAGAATGTTTTTTTTTCTTCATCTGATACTGCAACTTAGAAATTTTCACAACATATGTATGTATGTATGAATGCATGTATATGTGTTTGTATATGTGTATGTATGTATGTGTTGTCTCCCTGGCTCCTTGAGGGCAGGGACTATTTAATTTTCCTCTTTATATCCCCACCACCTGATATTATTTGATAGGAGCTCATTCATTCTTTGAACAATTGAAAAAAATTCAGTTAGTCATTTGAATCCATTTTTAATGTTCATTTATTTGCTAGAATCACTAAGGGACTCTAAAGTTCACAGAAAGGTACAACTCTAACCAAATGAGTGAAAAAGGAGCACTGAGTCTCTTATGGATAGAAAGTTATAATTGACTTTGTTCAATATGCAAATTATTTTTTTATGTTATTGGACAAATATCTGATTACTCTATTTGCTGTAAGTTACTAAGATATTTTCTTAATGAAAATAATTCAGAAGCTATTTGGGGCTTTCCATATATAATAGTGTGAAATGTCAGATGTGCTTGGAAGAAGATTATAACAATCACATTTTCAGTTTTATGTGGAAAATAGTGATTTTTCTGGTTTTAACATGGTGAAGTGTTTTAGTCTTTACTCTTTTCCAGGAGATATTTCATAGTTTCATAAATTTAGAGCTAGAAGGTAATGTAGTTTAAACTCATTTTACAGAGTAGGAAACTGAGGCCTTTGGAAATTTAGTGATCCACCAAAAATGATTCTGGTTCTAAGTGTGAAATCCAAGCTTATATTTCTAGGCAATATTAATTTTCTACAAACTTATGAGAAGTTACAAGAGAGTTATTTTTAAAATGCATCAGTTGTCGGATGTGGTAATATATGCCTGTAACCCTAGCTGCTCAGGGAGGCTGAGGCTAGCAGACTTGTGTAAGCTTAGGATTTCTGAACTGCAGGGGACTATAATCATCAGTTGTCCACACTAAGTTCAACAAAATATGTTAAGTCCATGGGAGTCAGGGGCCATATAGATTGACTAAGGAGGGGTAAAGAAGTTTCAGGTCAGAAACAGAGTTTGTAAAATCTATTGCCTAAAAGAACGGAATCAGTTCTGTGAGTAGCCTCTACACTTGCGGTTTGGGCAAGATAAGGAGACCCATAATAAGAGAGAGACAGAGATAAACAGACAGAGAGAAACAGAGACAGAGAGACAGATTGTGAGAGAGACAGAGACAGAGACAGAGACAGAGACAGAGACAGAGACAGAAAGACAGGAGACTGAGAGAGACCAAGAAAGATGGGGATAGACAGTCAGATACACTGAAAGAGAGAAAGACAGGGAGAGATAAATAGAATTAATAAAACACATAAATAAATAGCTAGATATATAATATATAAATAAATATCTTTAAGTGTGAATTTAAGTTTTGAATATATATCTTACCCCAAAAAGCTCAGTGTTCACCTATGAGAAGATCACATTACCAGAATACCCCGGGCTTCCAGCCATCATAATGACATCCTTCCATTTCGAGGGAGGATCTCAACATCAACTCTCTTCTGCTATCTCCAGGGTGTTCACAGCTCTTGACAGGATTCCCCACATAAAATAATAGAGGGAAATGATTTGCCAATCAAAGGGAAGAAAAGATAAACAGTATCTAAGAAAGCAAAGCAGCCTATTAATAACCTGACAAGGAAGTACGTCCAAATGAACTAGTAGCAGACACAGATATAGAACCAGCCAGCCAAGTAATTAGTCAAATAACTTGCCAAGGAAGTAACAAGGGGAACAATCACAGATGCAGGTAATTCTCCTGGAAGGAACATATCCCAGGTGTTGAAATCTAGTTCTTCTTTTTATGCCAAACATGCCATTTGACGCTGGATTATTAGAAAAAATACAGAAGAAGGATGATATAGACCAGATACATAAACCCACTAGCAACAAGAATGATGACTGAGCTATTCATTGAATTATATGAAAGTTGTCTGATAGTTTTCTGAGTTTTTTCAACTTAGGCACATAAATGAAAAATGAAAATATTTATTGAGGACATTAATGGACTAATAACTATAATATTTTCTTACATTACTTAGGAATATCACACAAGAAATGCCAGCTTCACAGGTGACATTTTGTTATTTGCATCCGTTTAGGTGGATGTACTTTTCTTTTCCCTAAAAGATGATGGTTTGAAAAAATATGTTTTTTAGAATTGAGTGGAGAAACCCCAAATGCCTTACAAAATGACAACTTGCAGAATGAAGGAATAACCTGACCACAGTATGAGATCAAGTTATGTGGAAAATTCCAGACATAGAAATTCAGTAAAATCGAGTAGGAATTAACCTTTAAAAAATATAAGCAGCAATTGCTCTTTCTGTGCACTCCGATGCAGAAATTTGATATCAATCTTTAACTTACCTGACTGAATTTCCTCATCAAAGTCTCCCTAATAAATTGGTCTGGCTTTTAAAGCAGATCTTTAATTTACATTTTATTTTTAACATTCAATTTGCATTTATTTTATGCCCACCCCCATAACCCGATTTGAATTTTTTCACTATCAATGCTCAACCTCTTGCATCTTTGCTTTATAATTGGTGTGGAAGAGTAGAATGGATGAAAGGAGTTCTTAAAATCATAATTTTAGAGCTGGAAGGGATCTGTAGGGCAATGGAGCCTAACCCTTTATTTTACAGATGCAGAAACTGAGGCAAAGAGAAATTAAGTGACTTGTCCATGGTCATAAAGGTGCCATACATGAAGAGTTCTGGAGAAACACATATTTAATTAAATAATAACATGTACACTCTTACAAAATAATTGTCTTAGGTATTCCTGACTCTAGGCTTAGAACTCCATCCATTGTACTATGTATAGAAATCCATGGATCTTACCCATAGAAACTCACTACTCTTTTTTTTTTTTTTGTACAGGAAAATCCTCTTAATTAAGGATTTAGTTCTTCTGTCTTCTTCATCCATAAAAGTGGGATAGCAGTCGAACATAAACCAGAGGGCATGTGAGGGGGGGGGGATGATAAAATATGCTTTTCAAAATTTAAAGTACTATACAAATACCAATTATTATAGTTATTATACATTTGCAAAGGCTAGTAGACTCTCCTTCCTCAGCTGAGGAAGTTGGAATTCCAAGCTCAAGGACACCTACAGGACACCTTTCCTGATTCCCTCCAAATGTTACTGTTTATACCATACTGCCAAAATAACCTTGTACTTATTTTGCATAAGTTTAATACTTGGCTCTCTATATACATGTTGTGACCCCTCCATCCTGCTATAGAATATTAACCCCTTGAGAATAGCAAGTATTTTGCTTCACTTTGTATCTGTAACCCTTGTGCGGCCCCTAAGCCATTTAAAAATGTTTGCTAAAATGAATTTAGTCTTTCACTTACTTTCCTACGTCATCTCTCAATTGAGATAGAGAGAAAGGTGTTTTTGTTTTTGTTGTTGTTGTTTTCTTTTGTTTTGTTTTTGGTGGAAGGGATTTCTTGATTGCTGGATCTATAGATTTAGTGAAGGAAAACAGAAGTAGAAGGGGAAAACAAAAGAAAAATAAATACATAAAACAAGCAAACAAAAAACCTTTAAGAGTTGGGCTAAACACAAGACAAAATTTCAATTCTATTGCTTTCCTAATGTCAGATAAGTTGAGGAGGGCTGGAGAAATATGCTCTCCTTTCAGGGTTGAAAGGGATGAGAAATTACCCTCTCACCCTTCTACCCTAACTTTCCTCAAAACCCATAAAGCAAACCTAGAAATCTTTGAGCAAACTTTCCCTAACTCTACATTTACTTTTTCTGGATGTCATAACAGGTTGCTCCAGTGTCAACACATGAAACATGTCAAAGGATGACAGAGTGATATAAATGTTACTTTTCTAGGCAGAGTTACAATATAAAATTGACTTTTAAGTAGGAGGATTACTTTTAACCAGGGACAAGAAAAACTGCCAAGTATATGTCACAAAATGTTCAAGCCAAATTAAAAAAAAAATAAAAATAAAAAAGGGAAAGAACCAAAGTTTAGCCATTTCATCCAGTGATTGATATGCTTTGAAAGATTGTTCATTTAAAAGAACTCCCCATTCCCAGGGCTACATAATAATATGGAAAGAAAACGGATATAAAGTCACACAAGTCATTGGCGAATGATTTATAGAGAGTATAATAATTCTACCAAAAAAAATTATCAGTGAGTGAAATTAGTACTTAGGAATACTGAAGAACTGTAGCCAAGTGTGCTGTGGGTTGGTATGCCATTGATTTCCCTGAAGCTGAGCCTGCCAACAATTTGGTCCTGACCTTGAAACACCTGGCTGGAAGCCTCTTCAGGCGAGACAGCCTGTCCAAGTGAACTATGTCAGAATTCTTTTGTGACTTGAAAAAGTTGAAAGAATATGAGAAGAAAAAATAGAATAAAATCTTAACAAGTAATTTTTTCCCCCTCTTATCTGAATACTTCCACTCAGGCGTTCTGAGATGAAAGCCTCCCACTTGTTTCTTTCTACCAGTATTCTACTAATTGGCATGGGCCATAAAATAACTAAGTAGGTCCTAGCAATTTGTACTCTGTTTATCTCAAAGGAAAATTGATATAGATTGGAACAGGTAATGAAAGAAAGGAGAGGAAGCCAAGTTCAGCCTATGACAAATGTCTCATTGCCTACAATGTTACTCTACTAAGTTATTTGTGTAGCTCTGTGTTACTTTGGCATTTCATTATTTCAAGAGCTCTGCGTTTTTCTCTATGTAGATATTTCCTCTGCCAGTGCAGATCAAGCGGCCTCCAGGCCATAGGAAGGGCTCGATGCTCATTGGGGTCCAAGAATCTCAAACTCTTGGAGACAAAACTCTGAGGAGGATGCTCTCTGGAACATGGCAAGACAGGCAACAGACCTTGATACAAATAGTGAGATCAGTCTCAAAGATAGAAGACTAGAAGGATCCCAGGACACAGAAACAATACAATGCTTTTCTGAGACTCTCATCTCTGACCATGACTAACACTGACCACAGGCATGCTGCTTAAACTCTCTGAGACCAAGTTGCCTCAGTTGTAAAAGTAGAGGAATCAATTACAAATCCTAAGATTTCCTTTGGAGGATTATTGACATGATCCAGGGAGATAAGAATTCTCAGTATACTGAAGTTCCACAGAAATGCCAGCTCCTGTCATATTGGGTATTCATTACTTATTTCAAGGATCTATGATAGGCCTAGTATGGCCATTCCCTCCCTCCATTGATACAGATTACAAACTTTGTACAGCTTAATAAATGGTTTCAGTGTTTCTGTGGCTGAAGAAATAATATATGTATATGTGTATATATATATAATATGCACAATGTATGCACAATATATGCATTTATAGACACGTGTATGTATATGTGTTTGTGCATGTATTATGCATGGATATTGCCCCCCCCCCCAAGTCTTAGGGCAGCTTTAAGGGTTTTTGTTGGTTTGGTTTGGTATTTTGGCTTAGTTTTTTCCTTTCTTTTTGTTTGTTTTTTGGTAACTAAATTTCCTTTTTAATCATACTCTAATATGGCGATAGTATCATGGAGCTAGGCCCTAAATTTAGTCCCTAAGGAGGAGTGAGAGGTACTTTTTGCCCCTGCAGAGTGCTCTGTGATCCCACAGTCCATGAAGTAGGGAAACTTCAAAGTGATGATCAGAAAGAAGCACAGCAATCACTTCTACAATATGCTTCCACTTAGGGGTCAATCATTAGCATGCTAGTATAAATAAAACAATACAAAAGGCACTAACATAACTAAAATGAGGCTAAATGGGAGTGTGGTAAAAATTATTTGTGGTAAAGATTAATATTCCCGTTTTTTAGCTAACTCATTTGGGAGGTGCCACACCTGGCCCACCCCGAGGTTACAAATGCTACTGAGGTCAGAAGGAGAACTCTCCATAGGAAGCTTTTGAAGGACCTCCCCTTTTGGGGGAGGAGAAATTGAACACTCCCTGAAGGGAGGCAGGCTGCTTCTGGAATGCTAGGCATCTTCCGGAACTTGGTCTTTTCTTTCTTGGCCCTTGCACTGCTGGTGTGTTCACTCTCGGTCTGGTGACTCCTCTTGTGGTGGCCTGTGTTCGTTCCATCACTGGTGGCTGCTGTTTGGTGAGTTAATTATGGAAAACCCTAAATTATTTTGAACTAGCTTAATTGGAAAAGGTCTGGGCAGTGAATAGGTTAAGCTTAGAGTTAAGAATATTTATCTGTATTTCTATTTTCCTATTTCCTTATCTTTGATTTTTTATTAGTTTCACTTTTGTTGTTTAATTAATTCCCAAGTAATAAAATCTGATCCTTTTGTGAATTAAAGTTTAAAGGCTCCTTTCTTATTGGCCTGGGAGAAATACCTAAAAAGGGCAGTTCATATTTCCAGGAACCCGATATTAAGGCGAGTCACCCAAATAATGCTTTGTATATCAAATTTTGGCCCTCACAGGAGGCTAGCTGGAAGGCACCAGGAGGCAGGCACAGAGGAACAAGCTTTCTGCTAGGAGGCCAGATCAGTCAAATTCTTAACCACAGAGGAGTAAGAAGGCTCTCTTGTTGTCTCCAGAGGTGTCACCCTTAATCTTAGAATTTAAAAAAAATTTGATTTTTTCCCTAAATTCTTTTCTGATTTTGAATTGGTCTTTTTTGCTCCTGGAAATTATAGCTCTTATGAAAGTGTGGCCATCTGTGCCAACTCCCTTCATGGAATAGTAGAGTGTCTCAACAAGGTAGGCAGGTTTTGGACAGACTTTATAATAGCAAGGAACAGCTGTTCCTTGTTTCCTATGTTTCCTGGTCAGTGGGTTCTTTGATTTGAAATGTTGATATCATCATGTATTTATTAAACACCCTTCTTAAGTGACACATAGTACCTTTTTAAAGAATTATAATTTTTTCTTCATCTGACCCCCATTTCAGTTCCCCAGCTTGGAACGGATCCTTAGCATCCTGTTTCACTAGGTCTTCACTGAGACCATCATCAGACTCTCAATTAGCCTGCAGAAGAACCACCAGAATCCTCCAGTAGTATCCCCAATGACATCATCCTCCAGATTGGAGCCATACTTTTCTTCATAAGCTCATTTTATGCTCACCAATTCTTCAGGGGTTTTGGATGCCAGAATTTTGGTCAACACTTTTTTCTTTGCTCCAGCTCCCTTCAGAATATGCTTCAATTCATAGGCATCACAGAGCCTGGCTGGTTTCATTACATCCAAAATGAGCTTCTCACATTTCCCAGTTGGTTCTGATTTCAAGTCATCCAGAAGAACCCTGACAAATACAGTTTTAAATGACACTGAGATATCTTGGCAATACACATTGCTTTGGGCTGTGAGGAGAGTCAGGATTCTTTCTTCATCAGTACCAAATCCTTTCATTAGTTCTTGAAGGGTTTCAGCATTGGTTTAATCAAGCCCAGGGAAGTCACAGCATCTCTGGTTGCCAGGTTTGTTCCTAAGATGTAGGGAAGAAGTGAACAGTACCGTTAATGTCTAGTTCTCAGATATGCCCAGGGGCTGGTGAGGCTGCTCCGGGCTGCTCAGGGCTATGCCAAAGGCATCAGGGCCAGGTCAGGTTACCCATAGCATTTAAGTTTCAATAGCTTTAGTAACTTAAAACTGCACTAAGATTTTGGAACATCCTGTACACATATAGCCACTCACAAGCACATTTGTTTTCTTTATTATACAAACACGCACAATATTTACAATATAATGTATGAATGTTAAACAAAATATTTCTAATATATTGATCTAAATATTCTATATGTATTATATGTTAAATTACATGTTATATAAATATACACATATGTATTTTCCCACATATACATAGTTACAAAATCCACTTGTGGCTACTATTAATAATGATAAAGACAATAGCTTTATATAGCACTTTCAGTTATACAAAGTATTTATTAAATTTATCAAATTTTATCTTATTATGTCATGTGAATGCTCTCATATGTACATAAATACAGAAACATATTTTGGTTTCATTTCCTATAGGGCAAAAGAATGTTTATCTCTCTCTTTTTTACTTATTATACAATATCTGTGTCACTGTCTTGTCTACATCCAAGACTGAGTTCCATAAAAGCAGGGATGGTATTTCAATAAAACTTTGTTCCTCACAGGAACCCTAGGAAGGAGTATGTGACAATTTGATTCTTCCTATTTTTTAGAAGGGTAAACTTGGACTCAGAGAAATGAAGAGACTTGCTCTCAGTTAAAGTAGTAAAAGTCAGAGCAACTATTCATGCCCAGCTCATCTCTCTAATCCTGTGATTCTCTTATACTTTCTTGCCTCTCCCCCAAGGAGACAGGATTTGCTGATTAAGACATAGACAATCATGGGCAAATAGAATAGTTTTGGTTGAAGAGAGAATGAAAATGAATGAATGAATGAATGCTTTTTCATTTATTTATCTATTTATCAATCTTATACTATATGCAAATCACTCTACTAAGCACTGGAGATACAAATAGAAAAGTAAGATAGTTTCTGATTTCAAGGAGCTTAAATTCTAAAGGGGAAGACAACACATAGGGAAGGTTTTAACTGCAAGACATTTGGAAAAGTCCCATGGTCCTTACAGTACAGTGTCAAAATATTATTAGTGCCTATTCTACAATGTCATTTCCATTGATAAAATACTTCAAGTGTTTTTTTGTTTGTTTGTTTGTTTTTGCGGGGTAATGGGGGTTAAGTGACTTGCCCAGGGTCACACAGCTAGTAAGTGGTAAGTGTCTGAGGCTGGATTTGAACTCGGGTACTCCTGAATCCAGGGCCAGCGCTTTAACCACTGCGCCATCTAGCTGCCCCGAACTTTAAGTGTTTTTGACGGCTTGCTTTCCTGGTTTTTTGGCAGCTGTAGCTGTTGTGCCTGCAAGATCAATTGTCAGGATGATGGCCCAAGGCACTGTGTTGGATGCTTTGCTATTCCTTGGGTTCAATGTCTGAGGTATCTCAAGCAGGTTCTGAGGGGAAATGGTAGTCAAGATGGTGATGGTGTTTTAACTGGCCTGGAACCTACTATACTTTGTCCATCTCTCAGGATGCCTCATTCCATCAGCTAGGCTGGCTTGACCGCCCTCTGACAGTTGGTTAGCAGTCAGTGGGGTGAATAATTCTTTCCCCATAAGACTTGCTTTCCTGGATAATGGCTTTGAATGATTTACTAGAGCAGGACTGGGTGGTCTGGGAACAGGTATCATTCTTAGAGATACTGTGCCTGACTGTCGGTGGCAGTTGAATAACAGTTATAGCTGGTGTCGCATCTCCATAATTATTTCTTCTGTTAATGTCTGTAGGGAATGGAAGTTGTGCTGGTTTTTCTTTTCTTTTTTCCCTCTCCTGTCCTGTCCTGTCCTCTCCTCTTCTCTCCTCCCCTCCCCTCTCCTCTCCTTTCCTTTCCTTTCCTTTCTTCATTTTTGGTAGAAGGGGAGGGGATGAGTGGTATAGCAGGAATTGCTATTCCTAGGGCTCTTGGGCTCAGGGTCTTGGATTTTCTCCATTAAAATCTTAGGAGAAATGATGGTCAAAGTAGTGGTGCTGAAGGTGATGGGGGTGTGAATTGCTTTACCTCTCTATGAAGATTTCCTGCCCTTTGTGTGGCAATTCATGGGTTCCTTTACCAATAAAGTTGCTTGTCTAAATGTAAATGGTGGACTGGATGCAGACCAGTTGCCCAAGAGATAGAATCTTTTTTTTTTCACTTGCCAGTGGTTTTAGAATGAAAGAACTAACAGACCTATATTTAGAAGAATGCATATGTGTAAACATACATACACAATGCATGAATAAACCTACAATTATTTAAAAACCATATGCATCTGCATATAAAAATGTGTGTATGTTTGTGCATATATGCATGGATACTTGCATACACAATACATATACATACACACATACACATTTAAACACATGTTTATGCATGCACATGGACACATACAGTCCCCAAAGTCTTCATGTAGGTTTGAGTTTTAAAAGCATGAAACTTCACTAAGACTTTTGGTCAATACGTATATGTTTACTTGTACATGGTTTTATGTCTATGCACACATATGTTTGTATGTACATGCACATGTGAATATATGCATATGCACCTGTCTATCTGATTTCCATACAGAGAAACCAAACACAACTAAATCACATAGGTAGTCATTATAAAATTAATACAAAAGATATTAAAATTATAACCAGCCTTCTTGCATGTACTTAAATAAGAAAAGTCAGTTTTGTTTCCCATATAACTTTTTTTTTTTTAGGATAGTGAGTAAAATTTTATTTTTAAAAACATATTATCTCAGAGCAGGGAGGTAGTGCAGTGGATAGAGCACCTGCCCTGGATTCAGGAGGACCTGACTTCAAATCCAGCCTCAGACACTTAACACTTACTAGCTGCGTGACCCTGGGCAAGTCACTTAACCCCAATTGTCTTGCCAAAACAAACAAAGCAACAACAACAACAACAACAAACATATTATCTTAACATAAACAGATTTCTGAATAATGATTTTGAATGGGTGCCCTATTTTACAACTGAAAGCACATTCCAGAGCACACCCAAAGTTTGTTATAGGAATGTTGGAAGAGAGAACCGCTAAGCAAAGGTAAGAAACACCAACCCAAACCAACAGTCATATAATATAAAATCAGCCTGAAGAATATTCCTTCAGCTGCCTTCGTGGCCCTTGGAACAAATTGTTTTCATGCACTCATTCCAAGAAGGGAAATCTTCTCATCTTTAGGGTGGACAGCTTCCTAACTCACTGATGGGTTTGAGTTCCATTGGTTACCCTCAGTCTAGTTTAGCCTGTCTGCTGAATGGTTTGTCAGGGTACAGGTAAGAATTGGGTGCCAGGTGGACATTAAAGGTCAATCACCAGCCATGAAAAGGGCTCAGCAAGCCCTCACACCATAGGCCCTAGTCCTCCTAGAACTCCTATGATGCTCCTTAGGCTAAATAAATGGCCATGACAAACTTAGTTAACTGGAAACTGACTGAAGCAGCCCAGTTCTCCATCCTCAAGCCAATGAATTGCCTGGGGCAGACCAGACTTTGTCAATTCCAGGCTCTGATTATTTTGTACATCCTCCAAACTCTCCCAGAGGTTCCCAAGCTTCCTTTGTGTAATTGTGCTTGTTATGTAAAATAACCTACCTTGTGAAACTGAGTAACTTACCCTTCCCAAGTCTCTTTGCACTTTCTGTTTTCTTCCCCCAAATAAACCCTGTCCCCAGTTCCCATCTTCAGGTACTCTACTGCTTTTTGAGCAGTACCAAGAGCTACAACTTCTCTGCCCTGATTAAAGACTTTCACTGTGTTATATTAATTGCTTTCATTAATTTTCAGGTTGACTGCAATGACACAATAAACGTCTATTTTCCCTTCATTGTTCTTCCATGCCCTGCCCCAACAATCTTTAACCCTTCCAAGTCCAGTCAAATCAGCTCTTTTATTAAGCATGTTTACATGCCAGAAACAATCATAAATAATTCTTTCATCTCTTTTTTGTTCTGTCTAGCCATGCCCTTCCCCTCACTTCCCAGTCATCTCTTCATGTCTCTATCCTTCACTGCCTTCTGCTCCCTAGTTGACCTCACACTATTTCTTTCAAGTTCCCAGTTCAGCCTCTATCTGATTCCATTTGGCTTTGATTTGGGAAGGAAATTCTAGATACTTTTTAAAAATTACATACAACATACTTCTTTTAACCTAGTATCTGATATGTGCTTTGATTTAAAAAAAAATAGAAGGGGGGCAGCTAGGTGGTATAGTGGATAGAGCACCAGCCTTGGAGTCAGGAGTGTCTGAGTTCAAATCCAGCCTCAGACACTTAACACACACTTACTAGCTGTGTGACCCTGGGCAAGTCACTTAACCCCAATTGCCTCACTAAAAACAAAACAAAACAAACAAACAAAAAAGGGAAACAAACTAATAGGCATTATTTAGGGAGTTAATTCTGACAATTACATACTTCCCAGGAGATTAAAAAAAAAAAAAGAAAAGCTTAGTCAGAAGTAATACCATACTTCTAAGTGTTTTTATTTTTAATGTGCATGATTTTTTTTTTGGCATATAAAAATATATAGACTAAAAATAGGCTAAAGATATGGACCTTAAGGGTTAAAATATGAAAGTTTCTTATGTCTCAGAAGAATGATTTCCCTGGAGAACAAATTCAGGATTTGAATGATTTTTAATGAGGATTAGTTCCCAAGGATTAAGCTCAAAAGCTTGCCTATATACTGTAAACAAGGTATTTTTGATTCCCCACAAAGAAAACACGGTCTTGCTTGCAGCATAGGTTCTCCACAGGCCCCGGTAACTGAAAACTGTAGATCTTTTTCTCACTAGTTCCTAAGAATCCAAATGCAAGTTATGTTGTGCTTTACAAGTCATCCATAATTTATTTGGGAATCTTCCTTTCATATAGGAAAATCCTATACGCAAAAATAATTGCCTTCACTCCAAAATCTGCTTTGAAGTTGGATATTTAGACTTTCAAATTGGACTGGAGTTTATAGGTTTTGAGCTTAATCCTTTTTTTTTTATAAAAAATAAATTTAACCTTCTGTGTATTATTTTAAATTATAGGACATGCTTTAATTTTTCCCCTTATGAGCCCCAGTCAAATTGCAGTGATCAATTCATTAGTCAACTCTCTTGTTTTCATTAATTTACCTAATCTACTAATGGAAATGAACCTGTTGTGGGAATGCAATCGGATCCCAAGAAATCTAAACATCCCAACCCTAAGGCCAAGGGAAAAGCAGCGGGCTCTCCCACCTCAGGTATGATGTTTGGCAGCACATGACCCTAATATGATCATAAGCAATGCTAAAGTCTGCAAGAGGATATGGATGGATACTGCACATCCTACTGATACCCCATTACCAAGGATCCCCTCTTAGTTTTCTGGACCTAGTTTTTGCATTTCCCCTTGCCTTGTAATTCCTTTCCCTTTCTTTGTTTTGTAAAGATACAAAAAAACAGGTCTTCTCTTACTCCAGTGGGACAGTCAACATGGTGATTTGTAGCCAAGCCATTATTGCTCTCTCCTAATAAATCTCTTTTCATTTTACAAGATTTGTGAGGAGCCTCCAATTCTTTGGGTGAGCTAGCTCCCTCATCCAGGTCACAAGTCCCCCCAAACAAATCTATTTTAAAAAATTAAAGCTACGGGCTAAATCTTATATATCAACATGAACATCTTTAGACTTGTCATGTTTCTCTGATCATGGAATGATTAGAATTTTAACATCCAAGAGTTGAGATTGTAGATATGAAGGACAAAATAGTACAAAAAATAAATAAGAAAAATTAAATTCATTAGAGTGTTTAAGTTAGAAAATGTTGGGAGTAAAAGGTGATCATCAATTATTTAAAGGGTTTTCACTCAATAACAATTAATTTCCCACTATTTGCTAGGCACCATGCTAAGGCCTGAGGGTAAAAGGGAATCAGCCTACAGTTGCTCTTGTCCAGACAAGATTTTCTGAGGACCTGAATGAGGGTGGTGATTATAGGTCTAGAAAAGATGGGTGTGAGAGAGGTAGTTAGGATAGAAAGATTTGGCAATCTATTTGATATGGCATGTAAAAATAATATGGATGACAACGAGGATTGTAAGCTTAGTTGTCTAGATGGCTTTGGGAGCTTTCAACGGTAATTATGTTTGACCTCAAAGGGCAGAACATGAAACAATGAGTGAAGGTTCAAAAGAGAATAATTCATACAACTCTAGCTATAAAAAATGGAGTTCTTCAATTGGACATGGATGGACAATTAATACAAATGCCTGAGAAGGAATTTACACAAACAACAACAACAAACAACAATAGTAACAAAAATGGAATCACCCTAAAGCGATTAATTAACTTATAAAGAAATATTCATAAGTTAATTTTATTTTTTCAATTTACAAACATTTACCTCTCCTTCCAATCTCCCTTTCCCATTGGGGGAAAATGAAAACAAGAAAGAAAATGAGAAACAAGAAATATATTTATGGGTATAAGAGGAAATATTACTATAGGCTTAAAGATAGAGATGGAGAAGATAGCATTCTAGATGGATATAAATGTACATGCAGATATATATATATATATATATATATATATATATATATATATATATATATAGAGAGAGAGAGAGAGAGAGAGAGAGAGAGAGAGAGAGAGAGAGAGAGAGAGAGAGAGAGATGTAGGGACAGTTATAGTTGATCCTGTTATTTTTGTCCTTTGTATTTGAAGAGACCAATGGCACCATGATGTGATATCTTAATTCATGTGTGAATTGGATTTAAGTGAGGCAGAGTTGCACCAAGTCATCAGCCTCATTCTCTCTTCCAAATTCGTCAAAGTTCAGTGGCAAGACAAAAGTCAAGATGAATGGAGAGGGCCCAGGATGCAGTGGTTGAACTTTGTGTCTTCCGTGTCTGACCAAGGTCTAAGCACTCCTTAGCACCTGTTTCAGTCATCTTCATTTCCATTGAAAGAAATTGTTCTCATCTGCTCATTTCATAGCTGCAGTTAAAAGATTTGTATAGTTCTATATCTAGATACAGATATAGATATAGGAAATGAAATATAAACTCTTTTTAACCTTCTTAAAATTATATACCAAATTCATGGGCTTAAGGTTAAGAAAAGCCAGTGGATCAGATACATTCTCCATAGAGAATTTATTTAAGGACTTGGTAAAAACATTCACTGGATGAGAAGACATGGTGAGGTTGCAACCTGTGTTGGCACTTACATTAATGAGATCACAAATCCATTGAACTACTGAAATGATTACACATGTGAGTAGTTCAATCTCACAGAGAAGCTGAAATATGTTATATCTGGTTTGTAGCAAAAGCTGCTTAGCAGCAATCTTTTAAGGAGTTATTTGTCATATTCAAATGAAGTATCTTAAAGAACAAGGCAAGCTTTAGATGCCATCATCCATTTTGAAGTGTCTTTCTTTATGGGTTCTCACTTTCATTTCTGAAAAATCTAATTCATTTGAAAAATTGAAACACATCAGAATGGTAAGAAGCTATGCTCCTATAAATAAATGATTTGAGCAATAATATTTCAGCTATTTTTGACCTGCTATTTTTTTTCTGATTTATATCATCATTGCACTATTGAAAACAAAGGTAATTCATGACTGCCTAGTGACACATGTAAAAGGTTAAATGTGAGAATGTCCATAAAAATTTATATATGTATAAGTGCGCATGTATGTTCTATCTATTGTTCTATCACCTATCTATCTATCTATCTATCTATCTATCTATCTATCTATCTATCTATCTATCTATCTATCATCTATCATCTATCTATCTATCTATTGGCAGCTAGATAGCTAAGTAGAGTATTGTGTGAGAAAATAATAATTAAAAATGAGTTTCTTGGGGGGACCCAGATCAGTTTTGTCCCTTTCTTTTGCCCCTCCCCCACATCAGAAATTTCAGTTCTTGAGGAAGTTCTAACCCTGTTTTGGAATCAGCCTAAGGGTACAATAAAGATGGAAATTGATTCTTTTGTTTAGCTAAAAGGACTGATGAGATTAAATCCCACATAAAGACTGCACTTCACCTTTTTCCCCAGGGTCCCTCCAATCAGGTCATTACATCATGATGTGATGGTAGAGCTCATTTTAATTTGACAACCCTCAAGTCATGTCAACCAATGGAATTTAAAGATGATAACCAATTAGCTTTGATCAATGTATAGTGAACAGCCTCCAACCAAAGAGGATAAAAGCCTTGACAACATGAGGGTTGCCATCTTGACTCATGTTCTTGGCTTCCTGGACCCATTCCCTTGACTCAGAATGCTGTCACTAGGTGAGTGTGCTTCCTCTTTATGCCTTGGGACTACATGATGGCTCTCTGAGAGATAGCATCGGTTCCTTGAGGCTTTTCTGCCTGTGTTAACTGCTACTTGAACAATTCTTTACTGGGGTGTGTGTGTGTGTGTGTGTGTGTGTGTGTGTGTGTGTGTGTGTGTATGTGTATGATATTGATTAATAAATTCTTACTGCCAAAACAGGTGAAGTAGCCATATATATTTGCCACAATAATTTTAGAAAAACATAGTTTAGCACAATAATTAAAAAAAAAAACAACTAACCCCAGTTGGACTTAAGCATTTGGAAAACCTGAGTTTCAATCCTCCCTCAGATATTTCTTAGTAATCTTTGGGCAAGTTACTTAATTCTAAGTCACAGATTCTTCTCTTAAATGGCGATAATAATGGCACCTATCAGAAAGAGTTGTTTTGATGATCACACTAAAAAAGAGTTATGCAAAACACTTTGTAATATTTAAGGAATTATATAAATGTGAGGAATTATTCTGTATATTTCCATGTTTATTCATAGCTGTATAGACATATACAACAATATTCATTTGATAAGTGTGTATGTCTTGCTTATATAGATTGCACAAATGCCCACAGGATCTATCTAAATGTGGCTTACAACAAAGCATGGATAAATATGTCTTGAATTTTACCCATCCAATTCCAGTGGAGATGATTCTTTGAATCCTTTCATTTCTGCCTAGTGGGGAGGGAAAGAAGGGTCATGAGGTTGGTTACAATACTCTCCTCTGTAAGAGAAGGGTGAGAATAGAATTATATTTATCTGATCCCCTAAATATTGTTTGCTTAAAAGTGTACATATGTGTGCAGACAAACATGTATGTATATTTACATTTGTGTGTACATAAATCTGCGTATATGAGAGAGTGTATACATAGAAAATAAACCAGTGAATGGCATGTTCACTTGGGGGAAAAAAAATCTCAACCAAAAGAGAGAGAGAGAGAGAGAGAGAGAGAGAGAGAGAGAATCTCCAAACTCACCTAATGGGAAATTTCCTTAAGTCTCAAAGTAGGAAACTTTAAATTAACATGTTGAGGAAGAATGAATGAATGAATGAATGACTAAAAGGAAAAGAAAAATAAAATAATATTTCTCTTCTCATATTAACTGGATGCCTCACAAAGTTTCCGACAATAAAATATTGCTTTCTAGATCCATTATGAGAGTCTCATGCACAATTTCTAGACATGTCTAAAACCTAGGTTACATGCATATAGACAGAAAAACAGGGATAAACAAGGGGAAAGGCAATGAACTATGATTTTATTCATATATTCTGGATTGGGAAATCTGATCTACCAGTACAACTTGGCAGCTTCTTTTCAATAAAAAAGCTGAGAGAATCGCCCAGGGCAATAAGGGGTTAAATGACTTTCCTAGGGTTGTGTGGAAGACTCCACACTTGTAACCAGGTCTTCCTGGGTCTGAGTCTGGTTATGTATCCACTATACCATGTTGTATCCCTTAACAGGAATATTCATGGATTAGATCTATATCTATCCATCCATCAATGCATCTATCTATCATCTATCTGTATTTATATGCATATATTAACATATACATGTGTATACACACATATATGTATCTGTGTGTATGTATATACACACACGTGTACCTATCTTCCTTCTAACAATGGAGATATTAACTCTTTTGCAACTTAGAGAACTTCTTGGGAAAAAATGAAAGGTTTAGCAACTTGCCTAAATTAACAAAGTAAGTAATTAAAAAATATATACTTATCTGATTTTACTTGTTTTCAATATATTTTATTTCACCTGCTAAATCACAAATTTAAAATTGAGAAGTCATATGCTAGCAGCTTCCACTTTTGCACCATCCTCTTCTCTTTGTAATTTTAGGAAAGACTTAGTAGAATTAAAAATTGCCTTTGGATACCTATACTAATTTTTCCAAACGTAAAACAATTCAATTCCACAACATCAGCAATGTATGATCTATTACTTGAGGGGAAGATGTGTTAATATTCTTATTACTGGCTAAACTTGTACTCTCCACTTGCTATTTTTATTGTTCAAATAGACAACATAAATTTCTTGATTTTTTTTTTCTCTAGAAAGATAGGGCCTGATATTTGAGTCTATCATCTTAGGAATTTTTATTGTTTTCTCTGATAGTGAAAATATAATCTAGAAGGAAAAAAACAACATGTGGGTAAAATGGCTTTCAATAGGATCAGCTGAAAAAGCAGCTGCCCATTGAAATGATTACTTTATCCCAGGGCTGGGGTAGAAGTCCTTGAAATCAATCTTTATCCTTGCTGCTGCTGACATTTTCCCCTTCTTATAGTCCATCCAAGAATTATTCCCTCAACATGAGTGTAATTGACAACAGTGAGTAATTTCAAGGTCTTTTTTTGTCTTGACCTTTCTGATCTATTTGATCTTCCACAGTCTCGGATGCATAATGAAATATTGTAAATGCAGGCAGGCTTCAGGCTGTTTTTAAGTTAAGCATTTTTTTTTTTTTTACTCAACTCTGAATTAAAAAGAAACATGGGAGGAAAATTTCTATATGGATGCACCAAAATATGCACTCACACACTTAAATTTTTTAAATGAATTAAAACTTATAGAGGTTTCAAATTGTATGAATTCAATTAATGTTTAATAAATAAAATGAATATATACAAAAATGTTAATTGTCCTGATCAACAGAAGAAATAAAATTTTTAAGCCCATTTTAGAAAAAGAAAATAAATAAGCCATCAATAACCTTCCTAAGAAAAAATCTCCAGGGCCAGATGGATTTTCAAGTGAATTCTACCAAACATTTAAAGAGCAATTAGTTCCAATACTATATAAACTATTTGGAAAAATTGTCAAAGAAGTTCTACCAAATTCCTTTTATGAAACAAATATGGTGCTGACACCTAAAACAGCAAGAGTCAAAAAGGAAATAAAATTGTAGCCCAATTTCCTTAATCAATACTGATGCAAAAATTTTCCATAAAATATTAGCAAAATTATTTATGAATATTTATTATTTATATAATTATTTATTTTTACAAGTTCAATGTTTATAAATTCATTTAAAGAAATATAAGTATTCCTTTAAAAATGATTCATAACTTTAAAAAATAACACCCACATTTTCCTATATAATCTTCTACTTATCTTCACACAAAGTTATCCTTTAAAATCATGATTTAAAAAAAAAGGAGAAAAGGAAAATTAAAAAAAAAAGCAACACATAAACCAACAAAAGTTTTTCATTCACATTGATAGTCCATCCTCTACCTTGTAGAGAAGTAAAGGGAGGTAAATTATCATCAATTTTTTAGACCAAGATTTAGAAATATAATTTCACAACAATCAATTTTGGTTCTTTTGTTATGGTTCTTTTAATTTATAATTATTTTAGTCATAAGATCACTGTCTCAGTTCAGGTACTTATGCCCTCTTCTCTATATTAGTACAAAAGCCTCCTAGTTGGTGTCCCTGTCTGTTTTCTGCATATTCATCCTCCAAATTCTTTCCTAACGGATTTTCCCTGTTCCCATCTGACCATGTCATTCACTTCATTTTTTACACTCCAATATCTATTGAACCTAGAATAAAATCTCACCCCCTCAATTCAGCCTTTAAAGCCCGTCACAACCTGGCCCTGACCTATCTTTCCATTCTTGCTGTGTATTTTTCCTAACATGCTCTATGATTTAGCCAAAATGACCTTCTCTATGGCACTTTTCCTATGCAACTCCACATCTCTAAATCAGTCTTTGTGTTGGCCATCCCTCATACACAGAATGTACTCTATCCTCAAATCCACTTCCTATAATTCCTTTCTTCTTTAAAAACACAGCTTGAGTATCATCTTCAACATGAAGCTTTTCCTAATCCCTTCTCAACTGGGGGCCAGGCAGGTGGCACAGTGGATAAAGCACCGGCCCTGGATTCAGGAGGACCTGAGTTCATAGCCAGCCTCAGACACTTGACACCTACTAGCTATGTGACCCTGGACAAGTTGCTTAACCCTCATTAACTCACACACAAAAAAAAAAATCCCTTCTCAATTGGTAGTAGTGTCATCCTTAATATACCTTAAATGTAACTATTTTTTTTTTTATATTTGGTCTGTATATTTTTATGTAATGTTAAGCAGTATGAGATTATGAGTAGAAAGCTTGCCTCAGAGGCAGAATGTTGCACATTCCACCTTCTGACAAATTTTGGTTGTATAATTCTAAGGAAGTCACTGAAATTCTCTAGGCCAGTAATGACAAACTCAAATAGAAATAGGAGCTCCTCAATTAGGCAGTTAGGTGGCACAGTGGATAAAGTGCTACAGGAAGACTCATCTTCCTTAGTTCAAATCTTGGCCCCAGGGGCAGCTAGGTGGCGCACTGGATAGAGCACAGCCCCTGGAGTCAGGAGTACCTGAGTTCAAATCTGGCCTCAGACCCTTAACATTTACTAGCTGTGTGACCCTGGGCAAGTCACTTAACCCCAATTGCCTTACAAAAACAAACAAACAAAAAACAAATCTTGGCCCCAGATACATACTAGCTATATGACCCTGGGTAAGTCATTTAACCCAGTTTGCCTTAGTTTCTTCATCCATAATTTGAGGAAGAGAAGGAAATAGCAAACTACTCCAGCATTTTTGCCCAAAACAAAGAAACAAACAAGTGGGGTCACAAAGAGTTGAGCATAACTGAATAACCAAAAAAAAAAGTGCATAATAAAATGCATAAGGATCCTTCCAGGCTATATATTAATTTTTAAAACTACATATTAATATGATTTATGATTCATTGTGTTTTTATTCATTTTTAACTAGTTCACAATTCAATGTTTTTTGTTTTTTTTTTTTAGTGAGGCAATTGGGGTTAAGTGACTTGCTGAGGGTCACACAGCTAGCAAGTGCTAAGTGTCTGAGGACAGATTTGAACTCAGGTCCTCCTGACTCCAGGACCAGTGCTCCATCCACTTCACCACCTAGCTGCCCCCACAATTCGATTTTAATCTGGATCTGGTTGCAGTGGGGGAGGTGGTATTGTGGGGTGTCCAGCACAGTATATTTGGTATCACTGATCTAGACAACTTCTTTAGATTTTTAATTTCAGTCAAGACAGCAACTGGTATTTGAAGATGTTTCCACATCTGAGCATTTCCTATACCTTTGAATTCACAGGTCTAATTTGTTATTTGCGTTTTTATGCCTCAGGGAGCACTGGCCTGGGGTTCCACAAACCGTACGGTGCTCCACCCACTGGTTGTAGCCATTGCCAGGGCTCTGGCACCTCTCGCCGATGCCTACATGGGCCTGGCAAAATTATAATGATTGAAAGCCTAGTGAGGGCAGTCATGTGACTGTCAGAGTGGCCATCCCATTGGCTGGGACTGTGTGGGGTGTTTCCTAGGTTTGGGGAAGGAGAATTGGGCATTCTAGGTTGAAGCTGGAGAGCAACAGGCGTTCTGTTGCTTATTTTCAGCTGATTCCTGGGCGGTGGTATTTTTCAGGTATAATTTCCCTTTCCCCATTTTATTTCCTTTCCCTTGATCCTACTGATCCTGTTTGTGTTTTGGTTTTTAAGTTCGTTCTTGTTCAAATAAATCTTGTTTTGTTTTGAGAGAGGCTGCTGGTTTCCTTCCTTTCCCCAATATTGCAGCGAGCCTCTTAGTTAGCACTCCCCAATTAAAAATTGGTCCCCACAAATTATTATCTATTTCCTATACTTATATATGCACTTCTTGTCTCACCTTATAGCATAGAAGGTCTTTGAGATCAGGGGTTATTCCATTCTTTGTGTCTATATGCCTAACTTCCTGTTTTAACATTGTTTAAAAAAATTAAATTGCAAGTGCTCTCCCTCTACAATCCCCCTTCCACCCACTGAGAAGGCAAAAAAAAAAAAAAAAAGGAGTATCTCTAACTCTTTTTTTTTTTTTTGGTGGGACAATGAGGGTTAAGTGACTTGCCATGGGTCACACAGCTAGTAAGTGTCAAGTGTCTAAGTGCGAACTTGAACTCAGGTCCTCCAAAATCTAGGGCCAGTGCTTTATCCACAGTGCCACCTAGCTGCCCCCAGTATCTCTAACTCTTTACACAGCACCTGGAGAATTGTAGATGCTTAGTAAATTCTTGCTTGTTGATTGAATGGTTAATTGTGTATATAATTTTCCTGGTTTGATTTATTTCATTTGCATCAATTTTATAATTTCAAATGATTTTGTATGGATCGCATTTATTGTTTTCTATAGTACATAATATTCTATTATTCATGAATGATAATTTGTTTAGTCATCCTTCACTCTATTGGTATCTCCTTTATTTTCAGTCCTTTGCTACTATAAAAAGTAATGGTATATAAATACTTTGGTGCATATGATATATATCATTTTATATGTAACTTATTTATATTTGTATTTATATTTATCTTATTATCATTGACCTTCTCAGTGTGTATGCCTAATTGTGAGATCCCTTGGTCAGAGGGCCTTGGCATCTTAGTCATTTTCTTACAATTCCAAATGACTTTCCATAATACTTGGACCAATTTATAGGTCAGCTAATAATGAATTAATGAGGCTGTCTTTCCAACATCGACTAATTGCTTCTCTAACACCATGTGTAAAGGCTAAATAATTGTGCTAAGAAATAGAAAAAAAAATATAACATTGTTATGACAAATTCCTTATGATCTGGGGAAATAGTCTGGTTTTCAAGAATCTTGGGCTACTTTTGGTGTTTCTAGAATTTATTTCATGGTGGTAGGAGTACTTCAGATGGGAAAGACAATTTTGAAATTCTGATTGTGGGTTACTAAAATACTTGTTTAAAAGGGTCACCATGTAATACTTTACCATGAAGAAAAGAAAAGAAAAGAAAAGAAGAGAAACGAAAATATTGGCAAGCCTATGTGATATTGAATTCATTTCTGTAGTGGATTGGGTTAAGTAGGAAGTACGGAAGTACACATTGAAGTTATTCTTAAGATTTTGTCTTGAAGTACACATTCATTTGACAGGCATTGATATTTTATATCTCTCTTTCCAAGTCTGTAAGGACATATGGTTAGATGTCTTTTTTCTCCCCATGGTTTCTTTTGAACCTCTGTGAAATGTTATTTATTTATAGAGTATACTTTATGGGTGAATGCTTTTCTGCCTGTGGTTTGCCAATGTCTCCATAATATTGTTATTCTTTTATATTTTACTTTCTCCTAGTTTATATGTTTTAAATGATATTCAGCAGCAAAGTTTTTTTTTTTTTCCTTTTCCCTTATAGATGAATCCAGGCCTTAAAAAGTAAACCGTTTCAATGTGGAATTTCTTATGGGCCACAATGTCATAATAATGACTCATAATTTTATATGTTGCTTAAGGGGAAAAAAATAACTGTATCCTCCAGTAAATCAAGCTCCAAAAATCTAAGCATTGCCGTGGTATCAAAATCATTCAAGAATAACATGTAAGTATAGGTTTTTCTATACCCATGGGTAATTTCCTAATTATTAATTTACTCAGATTTTTGGTTTTCCAAACTCCAGTGGTTCTATCATATCATTGATATGAATGTTCTTTCCAGTGCTGCAGATTTCTACTCATCTACTCCTGTGCATCTGTTGTTCACACTCTCCTTTAAATTCTGTATAGGAGCCTCCTCAAACATGAAGGAAGGCTTCCTCTAGATTTCTGAATATTTTGTGAATATTACTGAAGCAAAAAGAGCCAATCCTTCATCTTGTTACATGTTAGGACAATCTACTTCTTTTTCTAGTAATAGAAGTCTGATGATATATTATATAACCTGCACAATTTTTCATTGAGACTACATTGAAGCCTATTTACATCCACTCTGAACCTTTCTAATGGCCACTTCATGTCCCATAACTTTAATTTTTTGAAGACCATGGTATTCTATCACTGAGGCACCACAGAAAGAATACTGATGTTAGAAATATGTATGTGTGTGTGTGTGTGTGTGTGTGTGTGTGTGTGTGTGTGTGTGTGTGTGTAACTAATTCTGAGGCTGGATTTGATCTCAAGTCCTCCTGACTTGACTCCAGGGCCAGTGCTCTATCCACTGTGCCACCTAGCTGCCCCTTGCCATAACTTTCTTTTCAGATATTTTCCATTTTTTTCATTTATATTTCATCCTCCTTAAAGTTTCAACCTTAAATGATGCCAAGATTACTTGTCTCTTGATGAAAGACTATGAAGAAAACGACTCAGCTTTTATAAATGATATTCTAAAGCAAATCCATAATGATGCATCTATCTATATCTATGTTGTCTGTACCTATGCCTGCTTCTATAGCAGTGTGATTCATTACCAAATATGCTTGTCAATGCCATTGAGGATATTTAGCCAACAGTTCAGTTAGAAGAATTCCTTATAGATGTTGAGGTTCTCCAGCTACTCCTCCTGTTCATGTATAACATTTTACTGGTTTCATCAAATCTTTTGGCTCACCAGCAGAATCAAGGGCACTTCTCTACAATAAAAAACAAACAAACAAACAAAAAAACCCAAAAAACATAGGGGCAGCTAGGTAGTGCAGTAGATAAAGCACCAGCCCTGGATTCAGGAGGACCTGAGTTCAAATCTGGCTACAGACACTTGACACTTACTAGCTGTGTGACCCTGGGCAAGTCACTTAACACTTATTGCCTGGCCAAAAAAAAAAAAAAAGCATAGAAAGAGTACTTTCTGAAGGTTCTTTTGTCCTATAGTTCTCACAATACTGCTAATGTGGTTGAATTGGATATATCTTACAGAAATATAATTTGTGACACAGGTACTTTGCATGAAAGGAATAATGTCATAATTTAGCCAAGAATTATTTTATCTATGTTATTGTTATTATTATTATTATTATTATTATTATTATTATTATTATTATTATTATTATTATTATTATTATTATTATTATTATATTCAGGCAAAGGGAAGTAGCATGGTGTAGCCAAAAGGACATAGGATATGGAATCAATGCTCTAATAATAGTTCTTCCACTTAAAGCATATGACCTTAAACATAATATTTTACTTTTCTTGGCATCAGTTTACTAATCAGTAAAGTTAAGGTACTAAACTTAATTACCCCATAGGAGGTTTTTTCTAACTTCATATCTAGCATCCTACAACACACGTCAAAAAACCTCACTTCACTAAAATTCACATGTCATAATTGAGATATTTTGGCTTGATTCTTCTCATAGAAATGTTTCCTTTTTCTCTACTTTTTTGGTTGGTGGGAAAGAGTTAAAAGATGGCTGTTAATATATGTGGGATAACATACACATACATATATAGAAGTTTTAACATGTTCTCATACTATCGCTTTGTCTAAGGCAGAACATATGTATTTTGTTTTTTCCAATAATTGTATTGTTGACAATTTGAAATTTTGCAAATTCAACCATTTAAGTATACTAAAGCTACCTTTCATTGTTCCATACACATTGGTTATGGATTATAGTATTTTGTAAAGAACAGGGGTGATCATAGGGAGATAAGTGAGCAATATCTAATCATAGCTTTACAAGTTTAAAATCATAGTTGATATAGGACCTATAATGATAGACACTTCTAAGCTCATCCACTCCAATTCCCTTATTGTATAAATAAGAAAACTGAAGTCCAGGGACATTAAAGAACATGACCAAAACCACACAAGTAATAAGTTCCAAAACCAGGTTTGTATATACATCTGAGTTGAGGTACCTTTCATTTCTTAAATTATGTGGTTCCTTCTACTACACAATGTTACCTTAGCCTTCATTTATGTTTTTGTCTGATGATAGTCAAATTCCTGATTTGAGATTTGGTTTATTGCCCAAGGAATATCCCCAATATCAATTGTTCCTTGATTCTTTATTATATTCCTTTTAATTACTGATTAGGGCAACTGTTCTTGACCCAACATTTTCTTTTGGTATAGTAAATTCCTATAGATAAAACTTTAATCATTGCAGATCATTCATAACTTCAAATCTTTGAGATTTCATTGGAGTACTGAAAGCTTAAGTTATTTATTTACCCCTATATTACAGATTTTAGTCTTAAAAAGTCACCTAGATTCAGAATCAGCATGTGTCAGAAGTTGCATTACAACTCATATACTCCTGCCTCCAAGGGAAGTTCTTTGTGCCTAATCCCAGCTGTCTTTCAATAACAGTAATAATGGATATAATTTATGCTTGGTTTAAAGGTTTCCAGATAACTGGAAATCTGATTTGATATTCACAATACTCCTATGAGGAGGTGCCATAATACTTCCCATTTTGTAAATGGCAAGACTGTCCTTTCAATAATTGTTCCTGAGCAATTAAAACTCCAAAAGTATGTATATGCATTGCAGCTATGCCATTACCTAGGAATCTGGGTTTTAATGCCACTGAACACAGATTTTTCAGGAACTATTAGATGATTTTTTTATTATTAAAGAAGCATTACTTGTTAATTCTTTTTCTCCATAAATTCTAATTGTTGTATACTAGGTTTTCCTATAGTCAATCCCATCTGTAATGCTATAGGTTGGGTGCTAACAGGTTGTTTTTTTTCTTTTTAATCAAGAAAAACGGTTGGTCATGTTTAATCTCTTTCTATATAGCAAATCTAACAATAGAAAACGTAAAGAACACACATCTTAAGAGTTTGCCTTTAAACCAATGCTTACAAACTTTGTAAAGTTTCTTTTATACCATGAATATAGTCACTACGGAGCAGTTTTGCATCCCCTTGCCAAGATGTGTAGATGAACTGACACGAGTGACTCAGCACCTTAAGATTAGCATATTCTCTCATGCCAAGAAAAGACTGATGAAACTGACTTTACAATTTGACTCCTTTCTGTCAAAGGATTATCATCAGGAGTAATAGATATGCTACTTTGTGTTTGATGAGAGGTTCTGTTCACTGAGTGAACTGAAACCCAGAGAGAAAAAAAAATGCAACGACTAATAATGTATAATGAAAACAACTTAAATCTATATAGTACTTTTCACTTTAAGGGATATATCTATAAGCATTGTCTTAGTTATTCCACATTACTTACTGAGGAAAGGTTACTCTTTGTTACCTGGTATTCACAATATCATATCAGCTCTCTTGTTCAGTACTAGAGGTAACTAAGTAGTGAGTTGTTCTGGATTTGAAATTAGGAAGACTAGAGGTCAGACCCAGCCTTAGGAGTCATGTGACCTGAGGAAAGTAATTTAACCTCTGCCTGCCTCAGTTTCTCAACTACACAGTGGGAAAAAAATAATAGCACCTTCCTCCTATGGTTGTTCTCAGCATCAAATGAGATAATATTTATGAAATGATTAATTCAATGCCTTGTTTATATTAGGTCCTTAATAAAGGCTTATTTCTTTTCCCCCCAAACCCAATTATCTTATACTATTTTCCCACAATAAACTCTTTGCATCAGACGAACTTACCTCATTATTCTTCATTTACACCCTGTATTACATAGCATCTGTTTCTTTGTTCTTGTATTTCCTTTACCAGGATTTGTTTCCACCCCTTTTCTCAGCAACTATAAAGTCCTATCTATTCTTTGAAACTTTGTACAAGTGGAAACTTAAGACATTCATCCTTGAGGCATCAGTGACCTTCCACTTCTAAACCTAACATTTTGCTAACATCTCACTTTCGTATCACTCATGTATTACCTTGTACTAGAATTATTGGCACATGTGTCACCTCTGTTGCTATCTCCACCACCACATGGGATCATAGATAGAGATCTGGAAGGGTCCTTCAAGGTTACTTATGCTACATGATATTTAGCTGAGGAAACGTCTCTAAAGGGAGTATGTTGCTTGTTCAGGGTTAGATTCTAAGTTTAGCATTTCCCACCATTTTCCACCTTTAACCTTTGCAGAGATTACAAACAGAACAAGAAGCAATGCTGTTTTATCTGTTCCTTGTCACAAAGCTGGACATTATGTTGAATATTTTCAATAAAGGCGTATTAAATTCAATTCAGTTCTCAGAACCGTGTAAGATTTTTAATCAAACTTCAAAGCTGTTAGCTTTATTTTATGATGATATTCCTTTGACCATATGAAGAAATCATTGTCCAAATTTTATTTTTTTCAGGAGGTGAGAAAATTAAGACGCTCAGGTATGACTTGCTAAAGAATACTGTGAGATTTAAAATTGGATATACGAGCATTAAACTCCCCCTTTAACTTTTCCCTTATATATCTCCCAGACCACTAAGAAAAAGAAGCCTCTGAGCTTTAATCAGTGAGGGATTAGCTTTTATTGTTTGGGAATTAATTAGACGACAAAAAAATGATACTGATTAGGGAAATAGGAAAGTAGAAATACAAATGAATAATCTTAGATCTAAGCTCAGTCTGTATTCCATTATAAAACTCACCAAATCCCAAACTGCCTGCCAGGCCGAGAACCAGAGCCAACCACCAGACATGTGCACTGCCCCGGCTCAGCTGAGAAGCCTGAGTGAGAGAGCCCAAACTTCTGTTCCACCCTCAGTTTTTAAACTGCTGTCCCGGAAGTTTGGACACAGTGTGCTTGGCCAGCTCTCCGGGCAGCAGTAGGTGCACGGCCCTTCATCATGGTCTCCTCCCCAAAAGGGCGGTCCTTCAAAAGCCACCCAGTAGCATGCGCTCAACTCTCAAATGATTAAGCTAAAACTTCGTTTTTTTACCACAATACCTAACCAACAAATAGAAATCCAGATTTTGAGTTGCAATAATAGTGTTCTTCCCCCAGTGTAATGTTGTTGTGATAAGCTTAAGGGCCATGGGGATGGGTGAGGTTTTCCTGAGGGCTAATATTGACAACTCTACTCTATTAAATATATATTTTTAATATTCTAATTAAGGTTATTTCAAACTGGCATAGTGGAAAGATCAGAACCCTTAGGATCAAGTTCTGACTCTGATTCATAACAGTTAGGTAACTTTGGATAAATGGATTCACCTTCCTTGCCTTTTGCCTCATCTGTAGATTGAAAAATCAAAGACTGAGATAAGAAAAGGACATCTCAGTCCAAAACCTCCATTTTGCAGATAAGTGAAGTTGGTTCCATAGAGTTTAATCAAGTGTCCAAAGACACAAAGGTAGTAAGTAGCAGAGCTGGACTCCAAACATCATTGCTTTGATATTATATCCAATTTTCCTAACTAGACATGCCTGTTTATCAAAAGTTTGGAAGGCATGATCTCTAAGGTATCTTTCAACTCTTGACATTCTATATTTATGATTCTGTATGATGAAGTATCATTCAATAGCAACATCCTCCCCCATTGCCAGAAAGTCCTTAGGACAGCTTTAAAACCCACCATCAAAACAATCAAGGTTTATACGATGATGGACTGAGAATTATTATAAAGACTACAAACTACTTAACAACTTCCTGGAATAGCAGAGGGCCATTCCAGGAAAGTCACATGTTGGGATGTAGACTGGTTAGTTGGCTTTTGAAACACCTATGGGATCATAGGAGCAGATGGTTCATCATTTGGCTTCCCTTCTTTGTCTCTTGCTATGGGTCATTTCAGATTGTATTAGGATCCAAGGAATGTTTAAATACTGTTTTATCTTTAGAAATATTCAAATTCCAGTGTTTAGGGCTTCTTATAATATCCAAATCCAATCCTTTCGTATAAAAACAATACTATCCTCTTTATCTTTCTTTGTCAGTGCTACCTGGCATATACCACCTAGTTCTTCCAAAAATAACTACTCATGTTCTTATTTTTTTTTAACCAGAACAATTAATCTTTGTCTCATAAAGACTTTATATTGATTTCAAAAGTGATTTACTCCTTCAAGGATGTGTGATATTGTTATTCATACCACCTTCCCCAAGAGGAAGCTAGGTGGCTTAGTGAATAGAGATCTGGTTCTGGAGTCAGGAAGATGTGATTTCAAATCAGGCCTCAGAAACTTACTAGCTGTGTGACCTTGGGCAAGCCAGGTAAACTGTTTGCTTTAATCTACTGAATAAGAAAATGGAGAAACAATGCAGTATCTTTGAAAAAAACAACCACCCCCCCCAAAACAAAGAAACAAACAAAAACACACAACAAAACAAAAACAAACCATGGATAGTACTGAGCTGCTATGGTCCACAGGGTCACAAAGAGTTAGTCAAAATAGAACATCAGCAATGTGATAAGAACTTGACAGATTTTATCTCATTTGATCTTCATGACAAACCTGTGAAATAGGTGCTATATTTTATATTTGAATAAACTGAGATGGTAAGAGGTTAAATCCTTTGCTCAAGATCACTTAGCAAATAAATTTCTGAGGATGGATTTAAACTTGGATCTTCCTGATGTCAGAGCCAGCACCCAATCACCATACTACCTAGTTACTCTAAGCAAAAATGATTCCTTGATCATAAGTGAAGAGTGACCATTTGATTTGTCATTTCATATTAATCTTGGTTTTTTTTTTTCTTTTTTTGGGGGGTGGGGTGGGGTGGGGCAATGAAGGTTAAGTGACTTGCCCAGGGTCACACAGCTAGTAAGTGTCAATGTTCTGAGGCCAGATTTGAACTCATGTCCTCCTGAATCCAGGGCCAGTGCTTTATCCACTGTACCACCCAGCTGCCCCCAATCTTATTTCCTTTTAAAGATTGAGGTTTCAGGTGGGATGCTGCTGGTGCTGAAATATAACAACAGTCTGCCATAACAGCCTAGAGCAAGCAGAAAATATCTGATGAAGAATGTTTCATTTGAGCTGAGCTTTGAGGGAAAGAAAAGCATTCTAAGAGAGGGAGCATCCTAGGCATCCAGAGACAGGAAGACCAGTCTTAAATAAATCACAGATAGAAGGAACAGTAGTGAGACATAATTAGATCATAAAAGTAGCTTGGGGCCAAGTTGTGAAGCAATTTAAAAGCCAAACAGAGGGTTCTGTATTTGATCCTAAAAGCAATATGTAGATAGTAGAATTAATTAAGGATAGTAACATGGTTAAAGATGTGCTTTAATAAAAATCAATTTATCAACTATGTGGAATATGTCCTTGGCACAGTGCCTGGCACATAGTAGATGCTCAAGAAATATTCATTTACTGACTGACCAAATGCAATGGAAATATATTTTCAGCAGAGAGATTAATTGGGAGCCAATTGTCATAAGAGGGGCTATGAAAAGAGAAGAAGCTGTAGATAATTACTTGGTTTTATGGAAAGCACCTAAAAAGATTTCAGATATTTTAGCCTTGCAAATGTGTTCATTCCAGTGTTGAATGAAGTTGTATCAAATATACACATTATAATGTTTAATGTTTTGCATCCCTGGGACAATGACTGCTGACTAAGCGTGTGTAGATGCCATGGGATAGGACATCATTAGGGGGAAAAAGATGGTCCCCATATTTTCCTGTAGTAAGCTGCCATATATAAAAACATTGGTTTGATGATGAGATATTTTTCAAAATTTATGACACCTTAAGAGGATTCAAATTTTTCATTATGCACCATAGGTGAGAATTTAAAATGATAACATTGTTTCCCCCCTGTTGTAACTTAGGGAAAAGAGGGAAAGCAAAAATAAAGTGAATATAAAACTCTTCCAAGCAAGAAGGAAGTCAATTTTTACATTAGGCTCAAGGGAACTAGATTCTACCATTATGACCAGAGCTATGCACCTCTGAAAGCCCTTCTTTCCTAAAATAGTAGATGATTTCCCAGGAAGATACAGACCTTTGATTATGTTCAAAATGTGCTGAATAGAAAAAGAATAACAAAACAAAACAAACAACAACAACAAAAAACAAACAAAAAAGAAACCAAAGTGTGTGTGCATGGCAAGGGTGGGGGAGTGAGATCCAATACAGATCTCATGAGGAAATTCAGAAGTTTGGGATTCTTACACGATTTATAAGAAAACCTTCATGTAGTTCATATTTTGTAATTGAAACATGTCATTTGAAAAAAAAAAGGCAGCTCTCACCAAGGATAAACCCAACTCATCTCAAGCTTGGAAGGTTTAAATTTACCATTTCTCACTCTGAGAAGTAGAATTTCATTAACTCGGTGAATTGTACAATTATTAAACTGTTGTCCAGAAACAATTTATATTGCTCAAATCAGCAAGTATTTTGTTAATGCTCAAATAGCTATTAGTAGACACAATTTCTCCCTTCATGGTACTGACGGTTTCTTATTTTGGCCAACCATGCTTATTACCTTCCAAATTATGCCAGTGGAAAAAAAAAGGCATTACGCAAATGCCTATTGAAGCTGATGTGCATGTTATGAGTTATTCATATTATATTTTGCAACCTGTGTGGAATTATGCGTCCGATAAAGTTAAAAGACCATTCCAAGTCCATAAAAATGACAGCAATGTGCTTACAAAACCTCCTTTTCCTGTTTAGAATAAATATTTTATGACCTGTTTTTTTGCAGCCACAATTTTGCATTCAAATTTTTCTGTGATGCCACTAAGTGACCTGCTTTCCCCTTCTTCTTCTAACAAGCACATCTCCATTTGAAATTTAAGGTGGAGGACCATCAAAAGCATCATCAAGGATACTTTTGGTATATATATATATATATATATATATATATATATATATATATATTCCCCCTCCCCCATTATGGGGATACTTAGGGTGGAAAAAAAACAGACTTGGACAAACACTAAGTGGCCTAACATGGTAAATATTCATTTCACAAATTTCACATGATAGTCTACATGTGAAACTATTTCCAAATCTATTGCATTTGAGGTCATTGAGAGCATGTCTAGATGTGTTAGGGATAGAGACAGGAACTGGATCTGTGATTCACTGGTGGAAAGAAATTCTGGTTATGAAAACACCTTCTTGGGGGCAGCTAGGTGGCACAGTGGATAAAGTCCCGGCCCTGGATTCAGGAGGACCTGAGTTTCAAATCCGACCTCAGCCACTTGACACTTACTAGCTGTGTTACCCTGGGCAAGTCACTTAACCCTCATTGCCCTGCAAACAAAACAAAACAAAACATAAAGAAAGAAAATACCTTCTTTCATTGTAGGCCAATACTTTCTCTGAAATATAATATTAGATAATTGATTAACTGAGTGGATAAGTGATTTTTCAAGTGCCATATTGATAGTATGTATCAGAGGTGGGGCTAGAACTCAAGTCTTTTTGGTCCAGCCCAATAATTAGCCCATATACTGCTAGGATGAGGTTGTGGGGGCTGAAAACTTTCAGTAATTTCTGTCACTGACCTGTCCTTCTTTTCTCAATTGCTACAGGTTTGACTACTTCATCACTAGGGAAAAACTAGGCTTCCAGTGCTCCAATATTACCCTATCAGATCATTAGTAACAATTCCATTTAAGGCTATAGTTTAAGAGATCCTCCCCAGAAGGGGAGGAAGGATATAAAAGGTAATTTATTATACAAACATGAATCAATCAGGCACTGAACAATTCTCACAAAGGAAAGAGTCATTTGTGCAGTAAAGAATCGCAGAAGAATTACAATCAGTGGAGAGGGCAGCATTATGCCTTCTTCACTGGAACATTGATAGTAGGGATATCCATTCATCAACTATTTTACATTTCATCTCTCCCGAATATATCCCTATCTATGGTAAGTGGGCTCTTTTCTTCATCAGCAATTTCTCTTCTTTGGGTAACTATTTCCCTTTTGTCCAGTCAACTATTGCCTCTACTGCCTGCTGCCAAATTGCTGCTAGTCCTGGAGCTAAGTCACATCCTGGCCACACAGGAAAGGAAGAAGTTGTCTGCTGCCTTTCAAGATTTAATAATAGGGGCAGCTAGGTGGCACAGTGGATAAATCAAAGGCCCTAGATTCAGGGGGACCTGAGTTCAAATCTGGCCTCAGACACTTGACATTTACTTACTAGCTGTGTGACCCTGGGCAAGTCACTTAACCCACATTGCCCCACCCCCCAAAAAAATCTGTTAAAAAAATTAATAATGAATTGCACCATAGTAAAGAAGACACAAAATGGGGTTTGGACAATTCCAGACACAGATAGGACTAGTAGACTATACATACATAGTTGGTAAGGGGAATGGCACCCACTGATGCCTCTACCCTCCTAACTCTTTATAACTTGAGGTCACAGGAAGGAGAGACTTAAGGCTAAAGATATAGTTCCTTTTTTAGATCCACAATATTCTGGCTTAGTAGCCAAGTGCTAGTCAGAAAACAGGAAGAGACTATCTGTTTATGCCATAAAATAGGATCCCTACCTCCACTCCTCATCAAGCATCTCCAAAAGGGTACTACGTTGGCTTCAAGGTCAGTTCCCTATGAATTATTTCATGCTGGATCTCTGTGCCTAACTTTACATCTACAGAAATCACTTTAACTTGAAAGACTTATATATTCCTTACTCTACTTCACAAATTTGATGATTCTTTTTGCTCTTCCTCACACATAATATTGCATTTCCTATCTCCATACTTTTGTACAAGTTGTTAAACATTTTTATAATGTAGTTGCTTATTAACTTTCTACTCTTATAATATTTAATTTCCTTCAAAGCTCAGTTTAAATGTCATCTTCTACAAGAGGCCTTTTATTATCCTCCTGATTATTAGTTCTTAAAACAATTACCTTACATTTAAAAGTATATGCAGGGGAAGCTGGGTGGTGCAGTGGATAGAGCACTGGCCCTGGATTCAGGAGTTCAAATCCAGTCTCAGAAGCTTGACACTTAATTAGCTGTGTGACCTTGGGCAAGTCACTTAACCCCAATTGGTTCACCAAAAAAAAAATTATATACATACATTTTTATATAATTATTTATGTGGATATTGTCAATCCCTGTATAACATAAATTCCTTGGGGTCAGGGGCTCTTTCATTTCATTCTTTGTGTATTTAGCACCTAAAATGATCCCTACTATATAATCTATGCTTTATAAATACCAGTTGCTTGATTAAAAAAATACATTATCAAAACTTCTAGGGGTGGGGTCAAGATGGGGTAGTAGAGAAAATACTCAGCTAACCTCTCCCAACATTTCCCTCCAAACAACTTTTAAATAATGATTTAAAGAAAATTGTGGAGAGTTAGAACCAGCAAATTGTCAAATTAATACATTCCAGCCCAAGATAACTTAAGAGATAGTGAAAAGAAATCTGTGATAGTGGGTTAGACTGGTAAACCTTATAGGTATAATAACACTGGTGGGATTAGGTGGTGGTGACAAAAACATTAGCAATTGCATGAGTTCTCATGCCACATTTGGTAAGGGGACCTGACAACTGGTAAAACAGAGATTACAAGAGACCCCTGTCCTAACACTGAATGCAGGACCATATGATGTTTGGAAAATCCATTACCAGAACCTACTTCTGGATCATAGTTCAAGGGCAGATAAGAATACTTTGGGTCAAGATGGATCAAGGACCCTGAGTAGCAGTATTGCTTTTGGTCACAAAGGCCCTGAGGAACAGTAACATTTCTAATCCCAAGAAAAAAGTGATTCTGAGGAGCTATATCCCTTCCAATATGAAAGGATCAGGGACCCTGGGTAAGAGTATCATTTCTGATCCTGAGAAAACCTGTACCCTGAAGAGTCATATCAATTGAAATTCCAAGGGATCAGGGGCCCTTTCTGGATAAGGACCAGAGTGCAGGACAGGAGAGCAATGGCCATAGCTCTTCCCAGATTACACCATCATAAAAGCACTGAAAATTTCTAAACTCCCAGAACTAGCTCTGAAAACAGTAGTGAAAAAGCCTAAACTTGGGACAATGATCTTCTCTCCACAGAATTGGAACACAGCTCAACTTTAATATAGAAATATTGTTTAAAAAATTAAGAAACAACAACAACCAAAAAGGACCTGACCACAAAAATCTCCTATTGTGACAGGGAATATCAAAACATTAATAAATATAGAAGACAATGAATCAAAAACAGACAGAAGCTAAAAACACTAAGCACACACCTTAAAAACTGAATTAGCCAAAGGCAAAAAGAGGTACAAATGCTCATTGAAGGGAATAATTCCTTAAAAATTAGAATATGACAATTGGAAGCTAATGACTCTATGAGATAACAAGAAACAAATGTTAAAGAATCAAAAGAATCAAAAAAATACATAAATCTAAAATATCTCATCAGAAAAGCAACTAACCTCAAAAATAAAGAAAAGGTAAGAATTATTGGATTACCTGAAACCCATGACAAAATTTTAAAAAGAGCCTAGGTATCAAATTTCAAGAAATTTACCCATGGAAACTTCTCTGATATCCTAGAACCAGAAGGCAAAATAGAAATTGAAATACTACTAATCATCACTTGAGATACCAAAACAAAAACTCACAGGAATATTTTCCCACAGTACCTGAATTTCTAACAAAAAAAGAGGGGCTCACAGAAGAGCTTTTATAGTGGAAGGTAAAAAGGGAGAAGTTGTTGGCAATGCTTGAACTTCACTCTCATCAAAATTAATTCAAAAGGGAAAGAATTTATAATCTATGTGTCTATGTGTATACATATGCGTGTATGCATATGTGTATATGTACATGCATGTGTATGTATTTTTGTATACATTAAATAAATTATATTAAAATACTAAATGAAAATAAAGGTAGGAGAATGGGATGAACTCACCCATAAAACAGAAGCAGATAGCAGAATGGATTAGAAACCAGAATCCAACAATATGTTATTTGCAAAAAACAACAACAAACACTTGAAACAAAAAGCTAAGATATAGGGTTGAATTAAATATAATATTCTATAACTGTAATAAAAATGATGGGAGTAACAAACATGAACTCGGATAAAGCAAAAGCCAAAATAGAATGAATTAAATGGGATAAGCAGGGAAACCACATCTTTCTAAAAGATATAATTGATAGTAAAGTGATATCAATACTAAACATAAATACACCAAATGACAAAGCATCCAAATTTTTAAGGAAAAGTTAAATGAATTAGAGGAAGAAATAGAGAGTAAAACTGTATTTTTGGGGGACCTTAATATTCCTTTCTCAGAATTAGATAAATCTAACCATAAAACAAATAATTAAGAAGTTAAGGAAATGAAGGGAATCTTACAAAAGTTAGATATGATATACCTTGAAAAAACTAAATAGGAATAAAAAGGAGTATACCATTTTTTAGCTATACATGGCACCCATACAAAAATTGACCCTGTGCTTTTGATCTTAAAATAAAGTCAATTTTCCTTACATTTCTTCAATACATATTACACATTCCTTCATTATGTTAGCCCATATATCTGTACTTAATTTTTTGACTCTCTCCAATTCAGTCTTTGATCTAGTAACATTAGTATCCTTAATGTTTCTTAAATATGATATCCTCTCATACTTCCTTTTCTTTGCTTTGGTGTTTCCTTACACATAACGAGCTACCTACTCACGAGCTATTCATATCAAAAGAACAGAATTTCTAGACCTAGAAAGGGCCTCAAAGGTCATTTATTACAACTTCTCTCATAAAAAAAGAAACACAAACAAACAAACAAAATGAAACCCCCCCAAACAGGTTAAGTGACTTGTTCATGGTCATGTCAACCTTTCCTGAAGGGATAGAGTGAGTTGTATACCCTTTTTTTTCCTTTACAATCCTAGAAATATGCTATTCTGCTTACATATCCATATCTAGCTGCCACAATATCATGTTTCAAATTCCATTAAGCCATCAATTCCAGATAACTAGGCATTTCCTTGCCACTCACTACCAAGCTTTTTTCTCTCTTGGAATAGTACCCCTTGCCTACTTTCATTCCATTTTCTACCTCTTAGGGAACAATAATTAAATTAATATAAAAATATTTCCTGAAAGGGCATGTTAATTTAATGCCCTATGGCTCCTTTCACCATCTCTAAAGCCTTCTATAACATTTGTCTTCCCCAATAATATGAGAGCTCCTGCACTCCTCCCACACTGGTAAAAAGTTGAACAGTTAGGTGGTGCAGTAGAGAAAGCATCAGGCCTAGAGTCAGGAAGTTCCGAATTAAAATCTAGCCTGACACACTTACTAGGCAAGTCACTCAACCTTTTTTGCCTCAGTTTCCTCATCTTTAAAATTAGTTGAAGAAGGAAATGGCAAAACACCCCAATATCTTTGCCATGAAAAGCCCAACGGGAAAATGGTTGTTGTGGGTATCAAAAGAGTTAATGTAGACAAAACTCAGAAAAACTTAAGGTACCATATCATTATTAGCTATTATTATTATTATTAAATCTTTCCAAAATGCCTTTTTATAATGAGTAATATGGCTTGGGAAGAAAAAGAAGTTTAGCTCTTTGAAATAGAATTCATGTATTTTTACCATTTTCTATTTTGAAAACTGGGACATTTGCTCTTTTCCACTCCTGGAGCTTTCTTATTCTCTGAGATCTTTCAAAAATCATTGAAATGGATGCTAAATAAAATCTTAGTTCTTTCAGTCCCCTAGTGTTTCAAGATTTGAACTCATTAAAATAAACTAATTCTTTAATGCTGAGTTAAACTCCCTATTAACCATTTTTATTCTTTCTTTCCCAGAGCAAAGGTCAATCTCTTTCCCATTCAAAACTGAAGAAAAATAAGAGTGAATTGATTTGTCTTCTCTCCATGATCTATTATCATAATCCCATTAGGCCTAGCAGAAGTAATAGCTCTTTTTTAGTTTCCCACTTGTCTATAAGCTAGGAAATTAGGTCTTTTTTGTTATATTTAGCATATCACTTTTCTTATTTAGTCCTTTTTCAGTAATGTCTAACTCTTTCTGACCTGTTTGGGTTTTTGTTGTTGTTTGTTTGTTTTTTGGCAAAGATACTGGATTGCTTTGCCATTTCCTTCTCCATCTCATTTTACAGATGAAAAAACTGTGGTTAATAGGGTTAAGTGACTATTAAGGGTCAGATAGCTAGTAATGTCCATGGCCAGATTTGAACACAGAAGCATGAGTCTTTCTGACTCTAGCCCCAGTATTCTATGCATTGTCCACTTAGCTCCCCAGAATTCTCTTGCCTTACTTTTTCGGAAATTTGGTGTTTCTAATTCAATTATTACAGAACCATACCATTTTTGTGCAATCATCCTTCTTTTGCATATCCTTTTTCCATATTCTAAATATTTTTGAGGTCTAATTTAGTTGATGAGTTGCCTGAACTAATTTATCAGTATTTTTCAATAGCTCAACATATTCTCCCTCATCAGAAGAATTTGTGTTAGTTTTGTTAAACTTTTTTTTTCTTCTTGAGAGCTTTCCATAGTTTTTTGGCTGACTTTCCCTATAGATTGTAGGCCACATTCATTTCCTTAGGTGGACATTATCACATTGATTAATATTGAGTTTGTAGTTCATTTAAAAAAATGTATTTCCAAAAGTTGTATAGTTGAATTTTGGAAACAGCTGTGACACTTTACTTTTATAACTATTAAAATTTATCTTTTGAGAATTGAACAAGTGTTCTAGTATTCTGAAAATGGTTTAATGTTTAACATTCTCCTTATTTCTTTAATATGTTAACTATTGGGGTCAGCCAGGTGATGCAGTGGATAGAGCACTAGCCCTGGATTCAGGAGGACTTGAGTTCAAATGTGGCCTCAGACACTTGACACTTAGTAACTGTGTGACCCAGGGCAAGTCACTTAACCCTCATTGCCCTGAAAAAAAAATTTAACCATCTCCCTCAAATTAAAGTCATATATGTTATGTTATTTTGGTAGTCAATGATTTAAGGAAAAAAATGCCATTGATAAAACAATCTTTAAAAAACTCACAGTATGGGGCAGCTAGGTGGCACAGTAGATAGAGCACTAGCCCTGGAGTCAGGAGTATCTGAGTTCAAATCTGGCCTCAGAACATTGACACTTACTAGCTGTGTGACCCTGGGCAAGTCCCTAAACCCCAATTGCCTTACCAAAAAAAAAAAAAAAGGAAAGCAAAAAGAAAGAAAGAAAGAAAGAAAGAAAGAAAGAAAGAAAGAAAGAAAGAAAGAAAGAGAAAGAAAGAAAGAAAGAAAGAAAGAAAGAAAAACTAACAGTAGACTATAATCCTTCCACATTTCTCTATTTTGTTTATGTGATCACTAGTTCACTATCTAATGCTTATAAACCATGCCTGTGGTTTTACCCACAAACCAGGTTGACATATTTGTCTTAGAGCTTAACGATTTTTTCTTGCATATTAATTCCCTGTTGACCACATTTTTTTTTTTTTTTGCAAAGAATCATATAACTTTCAAGTTGCTAAGGACCTCAGTGATAAGATCGAGCAGTTTTCAGCAGTGGCTGAATGATCACTTATCATTTATAATCTAGAAAATAATTTTCTTACTAGATGAATAAAATTTCAAATATGTCCTTCTGTCAGATCTGCTCTCTCATTTTACTAACATCTAATCCTAATATCTATCTTGATTATGATTTGTTTTTCCCCTTGTACCAACAGATAATTAAGGCATCCTTTATTCTTATGGAGCATACAAAAATGTCAATTCATTCCAACTTTTCAAATTTCTGAGGAACTTTTGCTATTCTTATTTTTGCTATGTATTCTAAATTATATCCCCTTGTTTTCATCCTCTGAATGTTTTTAACTGAATTGTTTAAGAATTTTCCAACATAGCTCAAATATGGCATATAGATTTACTCTTCCTCATCAGAACCATTTGTGCTTGTGTTCAAATAAATTCATTTCTAAAGACATTGCATCCCCTCCAGGAAAATGCTCCACAATCATTTGCAATGATACGCACAAGCAGCTTTCAAAAGAACTGAGAACTATTAATGACCCGATGAAAATTGCGGCAAATGAATACTAACCAGAGAAATGCAAATCAAAATGACTCAAAGGTTTTATATCCCACCCAGTGATTTGGCAAAAATGAGAAAATCCAAAAGCAGTCCATTTTGGAAAAGCTACAGAAAGACACATAGACATGCTAAATTATCACTGTTGGAGATATGAGTTGACTTAATTATTCTGTAAAAGTTTTGAAATTATGTTTTCAAGTGTCTAAATTGCTACTACCTTTGGACTCAGAGATCCCACTTTTATTTATGTACTCCAGAAAGGACAATGGTGAAAAGAGAGGTTGTATATAAGTCACAATATTCATAATGTTACCTTTACAGATGAAAACTTAAGGATAATGAACCAGACTTGAAATTTTTGTTACTCTATGAAATGTCTGAATGAGGAAACCCTCTCTACTTTTGGTTCTTTTGCTGAGGTAATTAAGTTACCAAAAGAACCCATAAAACACGTTTATCAAGAAACATCTAATGGGTTTACCAGAGGTAGAGAGGTCACTCTCTGGTGTGGATTATAAACTCATTTATAGAATTTTACAAAGGAAATTAATAGAAGATTATGTTTTGTATTATCTTGTAAATCAGTGAAAAATAGTCTAGAAGAAAACCAGATAAAGCAAAGCTTTATAAAATATTAAATTGAACAAAATCACTCCAATGACAGTCAAGGATGAAAATGGAAGGATTACAAACAAAAGAAAAATGGAATATTTGTAAAAATATGCATTTTAACAGACTTTCCCCCATCAAGGATTTTGGAATCACAACAGTTGAACCCTAAGAGTATAATTGAAATACTGTTATGGGGAGAAATATATCACAGAGAGAGAGAGAGACGGAGAGAGAAAATTGGTTTAGAATAAGTATGATAGATCCATACTGAGGGTGACAAAACCAAAAGACCATTATCCAACGTTTCAGAAGGAAGATAATATAGCAAAAGTATGGTGGTGGGGAATCCAACCCTATAAATATCAAAAATTATTATGGAATGAATAACAAAAATGAAAAGCTATATTCCTATTAGCCCATCTAATCTTTATGAGTTGTTTATACAAAATTTGAATCTTCAGTGAAATATGGGAAAAGCAGATTTTCATGAGCAATGTTCAACAATACTTTTATATCTTTATCATTTCACAATTAACTGAAAGATGTATCAACTACAAAGTATCATTTTACTTCATTATTATTTATTTATTTATTTATTTTAGTGAGGCAATTGGGGTTAAGTGACTTGCCCAGGGTCACACAGCTAGTAAGTGTGAAGTGTCTGAGGTCGGATTTGAACTCAGGTACTCCTGACTCCAGGGCCGGTGCTCTATCTACTGCGCCACCTAGCTGCCCCTACTTCATTATTATTGACTATGAAAGAATACATTTGAATCAGTAAAAATAGAGCCTACAGAGTCTTTTTACAGCATTGTCTCTTGACTATACATAAAGATTATTTAATATTCTATAGGGAAAAATAGAAATACTCTGTTCAATGACATTCTAATAAAGAATATTATTCAAGACATAAAACTGTGAGATAGAATAGATTCTAGTATTGAGATTGAATATAGATTCCTTATGAATGGTAAGGTTTTTTGTTTTTTGTTTTTAGATAGGCAATTGGGGTTAAGTGATTTGCCCAGGGTCACACAGCTAGTAAGTATGAAGTGTCTGAGGCCGGATTTGAACTCAGGTACTCCTGACTCCAGGGCCGGTGCTCTATCCACTGCACCACCTAGCTGCCCCCCCCCTTTTTTTGAATGGTAAGGTTTTTAGATGTTCATTTTTGCAAATGACATTGAGAGGATTGCATCTAGTGCTAGACCAGTATCAAGCCTTCTGGAAAAGAATTATTTACACAGTAATGATGAAATACAAGAAAAATACTATTATTTAGATTTCAACATGTATTTTTAGAGAAACTCTACTGTTTGTCTAATAGCATATATATCTAGGATTTTCATTATAAATTAACAATGAGTTGGACCCAGAGTCGGACAGAAGATCGAAACTAAACAATATTGCTTTAAAGAAATTGCAAAGATCATTTCATGTCCCCAAGTTTCCCACAAAATCAAATGCCTATGTAATACAAATATTCATTTAATGTTACTATATAGTACTGACACATGAAACTTGAGTCCAAAACCCTCTAAAACAAAAGGAACATCACAAAGAGGGCAACAACAACAATCATTCTGTGGATGTGAGCAGGTTGCAATGTATATTTAATGAAGGAATGAAGGAGAATAGAAGTAAAGAATGTTATGAAGGAATAACCTAATAGGAAAAGACAATGGTTTGACCATGTGACAAGATGGAAGGATGACTGTTGACCAGCCAGAGTTCTCTACTCATACCTTTTCATTGTTTGGGTAAAACAAGAAAGGTCTCCAGCACATTGAGTGTTTTTTCTGTGATGAACTTTTAAAAGCACATGGATAAGAGGCAAAGAGGATGGTAAGGCTTGAATAGGCTTTGTCCTACATCACTGAATGGAAGCCTGAAATCAGTAAAATCAGTGAAGGTAAGGGAAAGATAAACAGGCAGAATATTTTTTTTCCCAAATTACTCTAAAATCCAAATACTATAAAACATAAAACTAAATCATTTTGCTAATATTTCTTGAAGAACCTTGTATCCGTGATTGTTTTCCTCCCTGTGATCTTCCTTGTTTTGCCTGCCATGTTTCATGTTGATTTCTTAGCCCCTCATTTATATTTCAGATTTTCACTCATTTGCTGGCCAAGCCAGGAACTAGTCAACTTTGGCCAGTTAATAGGAAGCTCCTAATTTAAGAGGTTTTCATGCCTGAATAAAAGTTTTGCAGTAATACAGACCCCTCCTGGAAGAATTGGTTTCTACCCTTTAAAAGGTCCATTGGGACTCAAAGGCTTTTGAGGTTTTCCAGAAGGCTCCTTACCACATTCAGACTCCAGCTTTATACTCTGTCGCCTGGAGAGCCTGGACAGTTGACAACTTTCAGTCAGGCAAGATTCATTCTAGGCACTGGCCAATCCCAAGACACGTACAAAAGCAGGATCTAGCGCCTAGGAAAACAGATGGTTTTGGCTGCTATTGTTCAGTCTAATTAGCTAATTTGGCTGAAAACTTCCCCTCAGAATAAGAGAAGACAATGACTTTCACAATGTGGCCTGCCAAACCATTTTATTGGACAGATATGGTTAGGCCATTAAGATTCACTGCCAATGGCCATATGTATTGTTTCAACTTTCTCTGACAAACCATTTCCCTCCATTGTGTAACTCTGTGCTAAATATAAAATGTAATTAATTGGATAGAAACCCTTTGTCTTTATGTTTTCATGATATCTAGTAATATAAATATGAACCAAAACTCTGGCAACACTCTTCAACGAGTAGTAATACAAATATTTTTCTTAAAGATGGGTATTAGGGCTTATAAGCCTCAAACACTTCATTAAGAAAATTAATATATGGTGAATTTAAGAAACATTTTCTCATTCTTTTTATTAATTGAGCCCCTACATGGAACCTGTGTTGAGTGAGATGTTATTAATGAGGGAGTTGATTATTACTCAGTTGCATATTTAATTCTCTGCTTACCACTGCCACTTTCCAAGCATCATTCTACTTACAGATATTTCTTACCATTCAAAACAAAAATGGCTCGCAGTCAAAGAAATGATGTAATTTGAGTTGGAAGTAGACTCAGGTCTATGTCATGCAATTCATACACTTTTTAAAAAGCCTCTATAACATATGTGGCATCCTGATCAGTTTGTTGAGAAAACAGGGAGGTACATTTTCCAATGGAGAGTGTGAACATGCCTATTAACTTCTCCTTCAGAAGAATGATGGAACTTTGACGATCTGGAAGTTTTGTTCCTAATTCATGAGCCATTATTGATGGGAAATGTACTTCCCTGTCATCACCTCAACAAACTGATCAGGGAATTCCCCACTAAACTCTCTACATAGGATCTGGGAATAGAAAAGAGCCTGGAATCCACCTAGTATAATCATTATTTTACAGACGTTAACTGAGGCTTAGGAAAGGTAAATGATTTGCAAAGGTCACAAAGGGAAAAAATAACCAAAGGAAGTGTATAAACCTAGGTCCTTTCGCTCCAGTGTCATTGCTCTTTTCACAGAACCATGTTGGGTGCAACTGGCAATAGTGAAAAAGTAAAACTTCCATAGTTTGGATATCTGTTCCCACTTTGTCCTTTTTGTCACAAAATATTTAGGTCCATTCCGAAGGGGTATAATATAGAAGACGCTGGGTTAACCTGAGTCTTTTTTTTTTTTTTTGTAGGGCAATGAGGGTCAAGTGACTTGTCCAGTGTCACACAGATAGCAGGTGTCAAGTGTCCGAGGCTGGATTTGAACTCAGGTCCTCCTGAATCCAAGGCCAGTGCTTTAACCTGAGTCTTAACTGAGATACAGAGGGTTTTTTCTCATCCAAAATGAAATGGTTTTCACTTTTATTTAATTTAATTCCACAAATCTTTTTTTTTAAAGTACTTTCTATATACAAGGCATGGGATTGTAGTATCAGGTTACAAAGATAAAATACTAAGAAACTAGTATCTTCAACCATCACTGGAAATTCTACTGGTTTGAGTAGACAGTGTAGTTGTTTATATCCTCATTTTTCTGTTCTTTTTATTATTCTTGTTGATAATTTTATACAACTTGGCTAAGAGCCCAATCATAATCCTGGTAAGCAGTGTGAAGAACCCTACATCATCTTAAGAGTCAGAAATTCCAACTCATTCTTGTTTCATGAGGTATTTCACTAGTCAAAAGAGACCTTATGAAGTGACTTTATATAGTACATAGAAACCAAGAGGCCCAGAATGTTCAGAACTAAGGCTGTAATACATAATAGAAGATTTTGTCAGTGGACTGAGAGTCTCCAATTCAACCTATGTATGGAATATCTACTACTGAGTTAATCTTGACTTTTTGAAGAAAACACACCATGAATTATGGTAATAATTCCTGCCCTTTGAGTGGAAAGTTTTTAAATATGAGTAAGCGACAGAGCTGCAATAAAGAATTCCATTGATAGACAGCTAGGTGGCACAGTGGATAAAGCACTGGCCCTGGATTCAGGAGTACCTGAGTTCAAATCCGGCCTCAGACACTTGCCACTTACTAGCTATGCAACCCTGGGCAAGTCACTTAACCCTCATTGCCCCACAAAAAAAAAAAAGAATTCCATTGACTACTGATATTATTATTTATATAATCTATTACTGTTAACATATGACCTTATTCATACAACAGGTATATAAAGTATTTTGTACAATTTTATTCTCCCCCCAAAAAATGTGCCCGAAACCTAAGGTTCAGAGATTTTGAGTGATTTGCCCAAAGTCATATGCTACTCAGGTGTTCTTATTACAGGTCTAGTCCTTCATGGTAAAGCAAAATGCTTCTTTAATAAAGGCAATTGTGAAAAGTTACCAAAACTCTAGTTTTATGCATTGCTGCACACCCATATGATACTCCCATGTGGGGAAAATGGCTATAGAAACTCTATATGCTTGCCCAGCAAAATATGAAAAATATGAAGTCTTGGCCATTGCTTTAGGTACCATAAGATTTTTCTTTTCCCGCATCTGTAGTTAGACTGTTTTCAGTGGGAATATGGTTTAGAAAATGCCTACAACACAAAAATAGAATGGGGATTTGGATTGTTGTTGGTTCATGTGGAAAAAGGCCTCAGGCTTCTGAATGACTAAAATGTAATCATTCAAAAGATTTTTTTTTTTTTTTGCTATCAAAAATGTGATTAGTCTACCTGAATAAGATTTATGGGGTGACAAATGAAGAAGGGTTTACTCTTTTGTTTTCTGCAAAGATGAGCTCATACCTGGAATACTATATAAATATATGATTAGTACAGCAGTTGGATGTATTTTCAGCTGTGGATAAATAAGAACAACAGTTATTTTATTCAAAACATTTTCCCTTACCTGTTTGATATTAAAATATTAGTTAGATCTCATTCTACATGGAGATATGTCATATCTTTATAAATATAGGGCAAGTTTCAGTCAGGAAGACTCTTCAAGTCCTGACTCTCATCCACTGAAGACTGGTTACCATTGTCCAAACACTTCTTCTTCATGTCCCAGTCAACTCTCTGAGACAAAGTTACAGGTAAGTGGTTGTGTATACTTTAGAAATCCCAGACAGAAAACTGCACCCTTTCTATATATAAACCATAAAATAGCTTTAAAAAAAGAATAAAACAAACTGCTGACCAATGTCATAATGTTATGATACCCCATGTTTAAATTTTATTCACATTTTCTCTTGCCTATTGTCAACCTGAAAATGATTAAAACAACCAATGTAACAAAATTAGGGTCTTTAATCAGGGCAGAGGAGTTATAACTTGTGATACTGCCATAGCAAGTGGTAGGATATCCAAAAGATGGAGCTGAAAACAGTTATATAGGGTACAAAAAAAAAAAGAGTAAGTGAAAAGGCTGCCTGTGGTTCTACCTTATGTTTCACCTGTTACGTTCTTTTGAATAATAAACTGAGAGTAATGAATATCTTTGGGAGATCTATAATTTAATCAGAGGCTGGAATTGATAAAATCTGGTCAACCCCAGGCAACTCATTGGCTTGGGAATGGAGACCAGGTAAGGATTAATCGGTTCTTATAGACTGAGTTTGTCACTATTAACAATCTAGGAATTTTTTGTTTTCTGAAGGACTTTATCAGCCATTATATACAAATTGAAAGACAATTATTAATCATCTTCCTAATACTTTATTTTTACCACTCTGGGCAGTAAGGGACAGATAGGTGATTAATTAGGTAGGATTCCAAGCCTGGAGTCATGAAGATTCATCATTCTGAGTTCAAATCTAGTCTCAGACACTTGCTGTGTAATCCTGGACAAGTCATTTAATATTGTTTGCCTTAGTTTCCTCATCTGTAAAATAAACTGGAGAGGAAATTACAAACCATTCCAGTACCTTTGCCAAGAAAATATCATATGGGGTCATGAAGAGATGGGCATGACTGAAAAATGACTGAAATGGGCTGTAAATGCTTCTATCCTGCTCCCCTCCCCCCATCCAAATGAAGCCCTTTCTTTTGTTATTTGGAGATACCTGTATCTGAATCTTCTCTCTACAAGCTTCTCTTCAAAATGATTGAGGACCATGTTTTAAAAGGGGAAGTACAAATTATTGCTCCCTATTGTCTCAGCTTTTTCTAACTCATTTATAATCGCTATCTTTGATTTAATGAATTTGTCATTTTACTCGTCTGAATGATATTGTGGGCTCTTATATTTCTGGGTTTTCCTGATTCTGCTCTTCTTGTGTACTCCTCCCACCTATTAGTAAGCCCCTTCTCAGTTTCTTTTGCCAACTCTTCACCTAGATCATGACAACTAAGTAGAAGTGTAGCCAAGGCTATATCCTAAACTGTTTTCTCTAAAGTCTCTTGCTCTCAGTGAATTCATTAACCTTATTTAACTTCATTGTAAGTTTATTTAGATAACTCCTAGATCTATGGAAATTACAAGTATTATCAAATTGGAATCTGTGAACTTTTTCTATAAAGGACATAGACTATATATATATATGTATATATATATACACACACACACACACACACACATACATATATATATACATACCTACATAAATAGAAAATTATATTCAATAAAAGTTCTTTCCTTTGTAATCCTGTTTTAGTTTATATTATGACTTCTAAAAGGTTTAGGAGACACGATTTTGAGGCAGTTAGTTATTTTATTAATAATGCCAGCATTTTAATAAAAAGAGGTCAGTGATACTCTTGATGCCAAAGACAATCATGGTGGCAGGCTCATGGTTTATATCACTTTGGAAGAGTGCTGTTCCTGAAGATGACAATCAACTCTGGTTAAAAATAAATGAGAGGTGGACTTTAAATAGAGAAGTGAGTTTACTCCAATGAGGAGCTGAGAGTGGCATCATGCCACTCTTGAACTGAGAGACTATCCCTATATCTTGGGGACCATCTCCAGTCATCCTAATATATATCTTGCCACTGGACCCAGATGGCTATGGAGGAGAGAGTGAGATTGGTGACTTTGCACAGCTCTGCCTCACTTAAATTCACTTCACTGCAAGTCATGGCATCACCCCTGATGTCATGTTTGTTTTTGAGAATGAAGGATGGACCTAACTGGCCCGCTCTAGTTGGTCAATGCAGCTCCCCTTTCTTCCCCTCCCTTTTCCTCTTCTCTTTCCATATAGGAAATCATAAAAGCTGGTGCTCAGTAAAAAGGAATATGTTTGTTTTCCTAAACCACAAAAGATATCTTGGGGTTTATATGTTAGATTTCTTTTAAGGACCACTCTTTAAACCCAAATGATTCTGGTTCACCTTGATTGGTTAAATAATAGGTCCCAGCCCAGGCCTCATGCCTCAAGGGGAGAGGAGGTGACTTAGAGACAATGTGATTCTCTGAACCACCTTTTACCTTGACTGGGAGGGAGGCCAAAGCCTTTATAGAGGATGGATGGTAGGGAGACAGGTGGGGTGACCACCTGACTATGGAAAGTTATTTTTGGAGTGGAGTAGGGGAAAGGTTACTGAGAGTCAGGGAGAGTTTTCTTTTGGAATGAGTCTTGACCTCTGGAGTTATCTCTGTCTCCTAGCTCAGGTGGTAGCCACACATAACTGAATTTCTTGCTATAGAATTTAGTCTCTCCCTACTTCTTGGTGTGTCCATCCTGATAGTTGCTTGGCCAGTTTAAACTTTAATAGTCCCAACTGCAATGTCAAAGGGCTGTGTAAAGTCACCAGACTCATTTTCTCCTCCAAAGCCATCAGGGTCTAGTGGAAAAATATGTTCTCAGGATGACTGGAGATGGCCCCTGATGTTTAAGGCAATTGGGGTTAAGTGACTTGCCCAGGGCCACACAGTAAGTATCTAAGGTGAGATTTGAACTTGGGTCCTTCCAACTTCAGGACCAGTGCTCTATCTACTGTGCTACCTAGCTGCCCCCCTTTTAAATGAGAACTATAGAAAAAGGGATCTACCCAAACCATTGGTTACTAAATCATTTTTCTCAATATTTAAGCATGTACACACACTTAAATGGTGATAGATATATACACAGATTCATCAATAGATGATTAAATTCAGAATAATTTCTTTCCTTTGTAATCCTGTTTTATTTTATGTTTAAGAATGCATATGTGCATGCACACACTTAATAATGTTGAAAGATACATACACAGATTCAAATATAAGTACATAACATATTCAGTTTAACTTGGTTCCTTTATAATTCTATATTTTGTTTTCTGTTTAAGATTGTGTATGCACATTTACACACTTAATGGATTCACATAGCGCCAAATTCTTCCTCTTGACGTTTAAAGCTCTTCACAACCAGGCCCCTTCTCATCTTTCACATTAATCCCTTCCATGTATTCAATCATCCAGTCATAGTGACCTACTTGCTATTCTATACAAATATCCCATTTGTCTTCATTCTCTGACACTGAATGTCCCCATTGCCTGAAATTCCCTCCTAATCTTTGCCTTTTAGAATTCCTGTTATCCTTCAAGATTGAGGTCAAATATGACCTTTTTGCATTTGGGACCTCTCTAAGGTCTGTCAGCATCTGATGCTTCTCCCCTCAAGCTTAGCCTGAATTTATTCTGCATGTATCTTGTATATAATTAATTATGAATTCTGTCTCCCCATTAGAACAAATGTAAGCTACTTGAAGGCTGCTATTGTTTTCTTTGATTTCTTGGTACTTATCAGTGCCTGACACATACTTAGAATTTAATAAATACATAGAGATTGATTGAATTTTGTAAAATAATATGAAATATCTGAATTATTTTCCTTTCTAATTACTAACATGGTTAATCATTAAACTTTCTTAAATCCAGATTAATGTAAAGTAGCAAATGCACGTAAATCACTTCTGAAACTAAAATATAATGCAAATAATTTACATTAAATATTTACATGCTAATTTTCATATTTTTTCATGATAATCTAGTTTGAATTTTTGTATTTAAGGTCTAAAATTCTAGCTGTGATGTCTAAAATCTAATGAGTGGTTGCCTTAAATAAGAAGCTTTAGCAAGAACTTAGCCTTTTATGCATTGAAGTGTATTAGAAGTTAGTGAAGAGAGCAAAAGAAGAAAACAGATTCATAGCATGGAACATCCTAGCTTAGATCTATTCAGTATAGCCAGAGAGAAAACACACCTTCCTTTCCTAGTAGCCCACATGAAGTCCCTGACTATGTGAAAGTCAAGAACCGAAAAAAGACCTCACTTCCCCGCGGTTTCTCCCAGAAGCCCTCTGTGAAACCAGAAATAGGACTTTCCAAATACACAGTTCCAAGCTTATTGGCTGGTAGCTCTGATTGACATGACCCACAGGCGGCCGACATCACTTCCTGACGCCAATCTGACCTTTGAAACCCCAGAAAGGTCATTTCTGAATGCTAAGTCACATGATTTGTTTTCATGGCAGAGCTTCCTTGCATTATCTTTCTCAGCAGGTTGGTAGCACTCTGATTCTCATGTGTATTTTATAAGCTTGTACAAAAATCTGCAAAATGGGAATAATACATGCAAATTCTGTTGACAGGAATACACTTATACCTTCATTATATGTCTTTCTTTTTTTTTTCCCTGAGGCAATTGGGGTTAAGTGACTTGCCCAGGGTCACACAGCTAGTAAGTGTTAAGTGTCTGAGACTGGATTTGAACTTAGGTCCTCCTGAATCCAGGGCTGGTGCTCTATCCACTGCACCACCTAGCTGCCCCCCTCATTATATGTCAATATGATGCACAATGATATCTATTCCTGTGCAGAAATTACTGTGTTCTCAGAAAAATGTCATTCAGGTATCTTATCATCAGTCAGTGTTTGTTGCAATTGTCCTCTGATGTAAGAATCCCTCCTTGCTATTAGTTACTAGAACTCAGGGCTGCCCAACCTCATCAGCCCCTACAGAGTCAGAGGTTATTTTTTTTGCTTTAGTGCTCACTCTACCTACATATCTGCAATATAGCTGCACCTACATATCTCAATCATGCTGATTACATGTATATTTCATTCCTCACTCTATCTCCATAGTATTGTAGGCAACTTCTCAATATCTGCCCACTCCTCAAGCAGAAATCTAGGGAATAGATCTGGTACCATAATGGAATAATAACTAGTTTAAAAGAAATAACAACTTGAAACTTGTTTATAGCCTGGGTAGGAAGTAATGATGATAAGGAGAGACATTCCCTCTGCTTCCCTCAGAATTCTTAGCACTAGCACCTAACTGCCAAGGTTGTTTTGAGTATCAGATTAGGTAAGTACTATAAAGTACTTTATAAATTTAGATTACTTCCTAGATACATGCTATTGTTATAATAAATATTCAAGAATTTGTGAGTTCCCATTCCTGTAAGTGTGTATTTCTCTCCTGTAACATACTCTTCAGCTTTTAATATATATTTATGCATGTTTGTGTATATGTGTATATGTATATATATATATATGTATATTTGTATATATATGATAGATATACATATACATAGTATTTAAAATTTAAAAGCTCATGAATGTGAAAAGAACATACATGGCATAGCAAAGATCACAGTGATTTGACATATATGTGTGTCTTATATATGTATATAGATGCATATATATCTGTGCATGTGTGTGTATATATATATATATATATATGATCACTCTCTATATGCACATATTTCTTTTTTTTTTTTATTTTATTTTTTTTAGTGAGGCAATTGGGGTTAAGTGACTTGCCCAGGGTCACACAGCTAGTTAAGTATTAAGTGTCTGAGGCCGGATTTGAACTCAGGTACTCCTGACTCCAGGGCCGGTGCTCTATCCACTGCGCCATCTAGCTGCCCCCTATATGCACATATTTCAATCGTATGTACATGTTTGTTTATGCATGAGTGTACATAGGCCACATTCACATTAATTTGAATTACTATGCACGTAAATATAGATATTAGTAGTTGAGTATTTATATATGTATGTATGTGTACATATAAATCTACACACATACACACACATAGAGAGACAGAAAGAAAGATGGAGATGGAGGATTTATGTTTACTTTCTCAATGGTGGGACATTTATATGTACACTAAAAAGAAAAAAAAAGTCACATTAACTGAGTCTGTGAAAGGTTAATAGTCAACAGAGCAGTCCAAATCATCATTTCAGTGTTCTAGCTCCCAGAGGCAGTACGCCAGTATCCATGTAGGACAGTAAGATACTTATTTTTTCAGGATATTGACCTTTAAAAGCTGTCTAAGAGTCAACTACATGGGATTTATGCAACACAACATGGAAAGCATTTTGATTTTCCTGGAAAAGCCCAAGGGAAAGAGTTTATTTTTCTTGAATAGCAAAGGGAAATCACTTCTGAATGTCATTACCAGAGAAGAAGCAACCCTTCTCTTAGGTCAAATTTTATAGTCAGTCACATGTGCTAACACTAAATTGAGAGTTCTATTAATTTTTTCCAGAATCTAGTTAGAAAAATAACTATTGACCTTTCCATTAATACCAAAACAAAACATTATCCATATATTTGAATATTAAAGTAACCAAAAAGTTTCATTTGGCAAAATCTCAAGGAACAGTTGCATTCCAACCTTCTCAAACAGGAGATCTATATTCAGAAGATTTCATCATCTGAACAGTTTTCAGATATTCTAGGAAGTAATTATACCTGACATTCTATGCCCCATTTAACCTGTCCATTTCATAAAGACAATAACAATCGATTATAGAAATGATATAGAAGACCATTTCTTCATAGGAACATAGAATTTCAGTGTATGTATCCCACATATACGTGCATAGACATACATATGTACAGATTGTCTACATAAGTGTGTGTATATATATATATATATATATATATATATTCATACACATGGTAAAAATAGTCATCATTTCTATTTTAAGATTTTAAATACACTTTTAAAAATATATGACATCATTTGAGCCTCACAACAACCTTGTAATGTAGATACTATTCTTTTCCCCTTTTTACAAATAAAGAAACTAAGGCTGAGAAGTTAAATGATCTATATACAATAACAAAGTGAATCAGGGACAGAACAAGAATTTGAACTAATTTCTTCTTTATTCCAAGCCCAGCTCACTATACACTATATATTACATGAAAAGAGAGCAGAATTTAAAAAGACTAAAAATTGTATCATAAGGTTTCCAAAGTACTACAAGTGAAAGTATCATGATATTTTGACAGTCGTATATATGGCTTGATGGCATAACTCCTACATAGCTCTCCTCCATTCAAATAGCCATCTTCATAGTTCAGACCTCATGAATAATTAGGTCACTATGCTAATGTAGTAGCCTCATAATTAACCTTCCTCAGTTCTCTCTTCTCTCCAACCCAACCCACCCATAGACAGTGGCCAAGATAGTTTGATTGTTTGTGTTGGTTGGTTGGTTTTATTTTTCTAGAGTACTGCTCTGAATATGATTTTGTTTTCATCTCAGGAATCTCTAATGACTTTCTATTATTTCAAGAATCAGATGTAAATTTCCCCATCTGGTTTTTAAAACACTATCATAACCTGTACCAACCTACCATTCTAGCCTTGTTACACATATTCCCCTGTATTTACTTGATAATCTGTCCAACTATGTATTTTTTACTGTTTCTCATACATGGAGCTCCACCTGCTGTCTGGAATTCCTTCCCATCCCACCTGTGCCTTTTAGAACCCTTTGTTACCTTCAAGACTAAACCAAAGTGTTCTCTTCGGGGTCTTTCCTGATACCTGTAGCAACTAGAAATTACCCCATATGTTAAATTTCCTTGTATTTATATTATATGTATACATGTGCTATATAAATTGTATAGGCATGTATCAGTGTTGTTTAGTTGGTTAAGTTGTAGCTGATTCTTCATGCCCAATCAGTGAAGTGGTTTGCCATTTTCTTCTCTAGGACATTTTACAGATGGGAAACTGATGGAAATAAGGTTAAGTGACTTGCCCAGGTTCATACAAATAGTGTCTGAGGCCATATTTGGACTTGGGTCCTGCTAACTCTAGGACTGGAGCTCTATCCACTGTGCAACCCAGCTGCCGTTTATGCATGGATAGGTGCACATAGGCCTGCCTCTCTCTCACTCTCCCTTTGTCTGTCTGCCTATCTCCATATATGTGTTTGTGTGTGTGCATATTTCACTTTTTATCCCATCTATCCATGCTTCAATCTAACAACCTACCTACCTACCTACCTATCTACCTACCTACCTACCTATCTATCTATCTATCTATCTATCTATCTATCTATCTATCTATCTATCTATCTATCTATCCATCTATCTATCAAGTATCATCGATTTATTCTATTCATATTGATAAAATGCACAGTTCTCTAAGTAAGAATTTTTAAACTTTCATATTTCTATTTCCAGGGCCCAAAACAATTCCCTACAATAAGAAGGTACTCAATTATTGATTAATTGATAGGGCAGAAGCCAAGACAGGATCAGAATGTCAGAATTGACATCCCTTAGAGAGCTTTGACAGATGAACCAAACACACCCTTGTAAGTTACATCCCTACCTTCTTATTCATTTGTTTCACATACACGAAGAAAAGAGGCACAGATACAGAGGAAAGGGAAGGGGAAAAATACTTGTGCCTGATGATATAGAATATTTCATAGAACATCTCATTTTATTTTCACAACAACCTTGAAAGGTTATTTGTACAAGTATAACTACTTGTACATACTTTGCTTTTAAGTGATCTGGCCAAAATCATTCATGTAAGATGGACTATGGTGTATATTCACTGTCTGCTTCTGGACAATGTTGAAAACATGAGCACTTTGGGGAGGGTGAAACAATCCATCAATGGCTGCTGAGCAGGAAGAACTACTAACATAGTGAGTATTTAAAAGAGAGGGATCAGCCCTTAGTCTATCTCTTCTCTTTCCAGCTGCAAATTATTTTGGTGGAGGAGCAGGGAGAAAGCATGTTACCCTTCTCTGTAACCCAGCAGCATGTCCAAAGCTCCCATGCAGCAGCAAGAACAAGGATAATCAATTAGCTCTAATCCTCTGACTGCCTTTTCTTTGACTAATTTTAAGTGAATGAACAGTGACCTTAAGATGAACATGTCCATTTTCATAAACAACCTTATGAGATCAGAGATTCTAGGGCCACTTCTCAAAGCTAACTAATAGCAAGGGGAGATTTTATAATAGGAAGACTACCAGATGGATGAACCTGAACCATGGCCTGTCTTATCAGAAAACATGAACTTGGAAGTGACTGTTTGAACATTGCAGGGACAAGGTGAAATATAAATTATCTATTCGGCATGTCCAACAAATGCTTGATTTTTTAATGCCTTTAATTCATGACTTCCCAGGAGATTATAAGAACAGTTATAGTTACTGACTGCTTAAGTCTTATGAATGCAAATCTGTGAGATAGTTTTGTTAAACATTTTTAACTACATGTTTCAGGAAGACTTTAAATTTAATGTATCTAAATCTGAACTCATATTTCTATCAAATTTTTCCCCTCTTCCAAATGTTACTTTCTATGTCAATGACAACACTGTCCATTCAGTATCTTAGGCTCAAAATCTTGGCACAATACTGAGCTTCTCACTGTCTGTCACTGCATACATTCAATCAGTTTTCATATCTTTCCATTTTTACCACCATATTTCACATCACATCACTGCTCTACATTAACACAGGCAAATCTCTCAATACTTTAAATGCTCATTACATCTTCCCTCTGGTGTTGTAATGGCCTCCTTTGTGGTCTTCCTTCCTCAAGTTTCTCACCACTCCAGTCGATCCTACACATTTCTGCCAAAGTAATGTTTATTCAGTGTGCCTTTAGTCATAGGACACACCTATTCAACCAACTCATGTCAATTTCTATTTGCTCCAAAATAAAGTGTAAACATACTTCTCTATCTAATCTTTAAAGCCCTTTACAAATTGCCCACAAACTATCTTCCCAGTGTTACTGGAAATTATTGCCCAACTTCTTTCCCTTCCTCATGCCTAGTTTTCTGCAGGTAAGTTATTTTCTTTTTACTCAGGGCACTATACAGGTGGATCCAGATTAAGTTTGAATTATTAATCTCCAAAACTTGAACCAGTTACCATATTAAACATATTTACAACTTTGAATAATGCAAATATGAAGAAATACATTGATTTCAAAGAATTCTTTATTGGCCCTAGCTTTATAGTCTATTTTGATCACTTTGTATTAGCTGTCACCCAGGCTTAGGATGCATTTTTTAAACACCTACTATGTGTCAGTTACTGTGGCATTTTACAAGTATTTTACAGATATCTCCTTTGATCTTCATAGAAACTCTGGGAAATATGTAGTATTATGATTTCCACTTTAAAGTTGAGGAAAGTGAGGCAGACAGAAATTAGGTAACTTTCCTAGTGTCACATAGTGAGTGGCTGAGGCCAAATTAGAATGAAATCTTTTTTACTCTAGGCACAGCACTCTATCAGGACACCTAACTACCTCTTATGTAAAAAGAAATATATTATTTGCAGCTTTTACATATACTCATACAGTTATAAGTATGGGTATATGTATGTCCACATGTATACATGTATGCATGAGTGTGCATATCTGCACATATATGTGTATACACAAGCATATGAATGTATGTGCATGTATGTATATAAAAGCTGAGCTAGGAGTCTTAGTTTACAGAATGCTGGGCCTAGAATCAGGAAGACCTGAGTTCAAATCTGACTAGCTGTGTGACCCTGGGCAAATAACTTAGTCTGTTTGTTTCAGTTTCCTTATCTGTAAAATGGAATGAAGCAGGAAGTGACAAATCACTCTAGTATCCCTCCCAAGAAAACCCCCAAATAGAATGAGTCAGATATTATTTAAATGCCTGAATAACAACCATGCACACATAATTTATTTGTAAAAATGAATATTTTTTCCAAGTATATGTGAATGGGAAAATAGAAATTCAATTTCAGGATGATCTATTTATCTACTTCTTTTTTAAAAAAAAGTTAAAAGATATTAAGTTCATCCTAGTATGAAAATAATGATTCAAACTCCAAATGATATCTAGAATCATGAAAAATAGAATTTTACAGAGTGGTAGACATAGAATTAATTATTTGTTAATGCAGATCACAGAAATCTTACTTGCACTTATTTGATGTTATAAAAGAAATATTTGAAAATATTCAATAACTCATGCTTTGACCTGTCATATTTCCACTTCCATCCTAAATTATTCTCTGTTATGCAGAGTTTATTACAGGTTTAATAACATCATGGAATTAAAAGAGAAATTATTATTTGGTTCCTATTTTACAGATGAAAGAAATTAGCTTTAGAGGAATTAAATGAATTGCCCCAAATCATTTAGTCATTAAATGCTTTGAGGCTGGTTTCATTTTGAAGCTTGTTTTATATATTATCAATGCACAACTTAGGAGAACCTTCCCAATTTATGGCTTTTTCTGATAGAGAACAGACATTGTACCTATTAACATTGTCCTTTCTCATACTTTTGCTGTATTATTCTTTGTCTCTTTCCCTCAGCTGATTCCTGGACATTCCTCCCTTTGCTTTCTTTACTCCCTACTCTGCTTAGTGATCTCATCTGTTCCCATGAGTTCAATTATAGCTATGCAGATGAATGCCAAATCCATATATTCAGTCCTAATCTGTCTCAACTCCATTTCCACATCAACAATCACCTTCTGGATAACTTCACCTGGAGAGCTCATCAGCAACCCAAAGTCGACATTTCCCCCACCAAACTAAACATCTTAACCCTTAAGCTTCCCCATCATCCAGATATCTTTATCTCTATGTCATGGCTACCCTCTCAGTTTTCATCTTGTTTGTCATTTCTTATATCACAACGATATTTAATTACATTCAAATACTATAATTTATTGTTGATTCTAAACCAAGGGAAATTCCCTTAGCTTACAGTCCTTTGCCACCACAGAAAAAGTTCATTAGATCATTTATATATATATGGATTTCATTCTACTTTCTTTATCTGTTGGTTATATACATAATAGAGGTATTATTAGATCAAAGAATAATAGCTTCTTAATTAATATCCTATGCTTCATTCACTTCTCTAATCTATTCTCCACATACATGCCAAAATCATCATTCTAACTTGCAATGGAGAGCCATAGTGGACATAAAATATCTTCAGTATATAACCAATAAATAATTTATTCACTAAATGGTATATACAATATTATCAAAGAAATGTAGGATTGCACAATGTGATTAGAAGGACAGGTCCTGAAAGAGATGGTCAAGAAATTTATACTCAAAATTTTCCAATTGTAATGATAAATTATTATTACTAAAGCAAAGATGTGACCTCTCAACCATCTTGCTCAAAGTGTTTCAGAATAGAATGCTAATTCTTCTATTCAACACCTACCATTTTGCCCATCTATTTTGTGTAAATTTATTTCATATTACTCCCATTCACTCAATATATATTTCAGGCAAACTAACTTGTTTGAAGGACTCCCATGTCCTATTTCTTTTGATTGACATTATCTCCTCTACTTCCATGATCTTTTGTAGTCTATCCATGTTTTTGTAGTGCTAGATTCTTGCAAGCCTCAGTTCACATCATTACCTTAATAAGACTTTGCATTTTTTTGTTTTTTTGTTGTTTGTTTTTTTGCTGGGCAATGGGGGTTAAGTGACTTGCCCAGGGTCACACAGCTAGTAAGTGTCAAGTGTCTGAGGCTGGATTTGAACTCAGGTACTCCTGAATCCAGTGCAGGTGGTTTATCCACTGTGCCACCCAGCTGCCCCCCAATAAGACTTTGCTTATCCCCTCCCACTTCAATTCTGATCTTTTGTCAACTCTGAACATGACTTTGCATATATTTTGTCCTTCCATTTGTTGATTTATTCATTTATTTATTAAATTATTTATTTATCTACTCATTTATTAATTCATACATTCATTTATCCATTCATTCTTTTTCATTCATTTATATATTCATTTATTTATTTATTTATTTATCTATTTATTTATGCATCTACTCTATTTATTCCTTCATTCATTCCTTCATTTTTTATTTACTCACCCATCCATTTATTTATCTATTTATCCATCCATCCAATCATTTATTTGCTTGCTTATTCATTAATTTCCTTACTTATTTATCCATTCATTCATTCATTTATCTATATATTTAATTAATTATTCATTTATTTATTCTTTCATTTGTTTATTTGTTTATTGCAGGGCAATAAGGGTTAAGTGACTTGCGTAGGGTCATACAACTAATAAGTTTCAAGTGTCTGAGGCCGGATTTGGACTCAGGTCCTCCTGAATCCAGGTCTGGTGCTTGATCTACTGTGCCACCTAGCTGCCCCTGTGTATATTTTGTATTTACTTATTCTAATTGTTATAGTCCCCTGTAATGAACTGCAAAATACCTGACATAATGGGACTTTTTTTTCATTTTTCTCTATATATTCCTTACATCTATACAGTACCTCCTGCCTAATAGGCACAATAAACTTTTTATACAGTTACATTGAAGAGATGTACAAGTCACCCATCACTTTGAGTGAAATTTCTGTGAATATTCATGGGATGAAAAGACATGGATTGCTTGCTATTGGCTGAGTCAAAGGGAATACCCAATTTTCTGAAACCACAGATGCATTGAAATAGTGGGCTATAATGTGGAAAATAACACTCCAATGCTTCAGTAGCTCTGTGATAAAATAAAACGCTCCCATTTGGGAGTTTTTTCTTTTCTTTTCTTTTCTTTTTTTTTTTTTCATCTTGGTCTTCTACATTTCAGCAAACCTGAATTAGTAGCTGCTTCTCTACCTTGATACGTGTTCCTCTTCATGTCCAGGATCTCTCACTTCCTCACCTCTACCTTTCAGAGAATGCTTCTCTTCTTTTAGGCTCAGCTTCAGTGCCTCTTCAACTGTGAAGTCACAAGATCATAGAATTATATTCTTAGAGTTAGATGGAATTTCAGAGACATTCTAGGGAAGCCCTTCATTTTACAGATAAGAAAACTGAGTCCCAAGGACTTTACGTATATTATTTAAGTCATACATACAATAGGTGCTAACATTGGAATATGAATCTAAATTCTCTGACTCCATAATGAGTATTATTTCCATTATTCCATGTTTTTAAAATTATTATTTAACATGGTATTTGTCTCCTCCTACCTCTATTTAATGTATGTTCTTTGAAGTCAGGAATTTTTTTCCCCACTGTGACTATATTTCTAAGGCATGAGGATAGTAACTTATGTGAGATAGGGGCTTAATAAATATTTATATGTATGTATGTACATATATACATGTGTATATATGTATATATATGTGTATATATATATGTATGTTCAGTCATACTAACAGGAATGCAGCATAGAAAGCACAAGAGTGTATCAGTGAAAATGTTAAGGAAATCAGAGTAGATTTCATACATTAGTGTGGGGGATGCAAAAGTATTTCTAAGTTCAACACAAATTTTGAGCATTACATGTCTCTTTATTGAAGTTACATCTCCAATGTATTACTTTCAAAAATGTTGAGCTTTTGTCATAACATATGTAACAATTTCAAAATAATCATATCTGGTATATACATCAAGCTACATTGACTATATCATTGGATTACCATCAATACTGCATGTGAATGAGGAACAAATATTATCTGGCTTTTACAAATGAAGAACCCAAGGTGAAATTAAGATAAATTGACATATGTTATCATAGACCTTTAAGTGTGAAAGGTGGCTTGGATATTTCCTGTCTGAATCTGTCCGATGTTCTATCCAATATGTTGTTATGTCTTATGGGAGGGGAAGGGGGGGCAAGGGAAGAGGAGGGAGGGAAGAGGGAAGGAGGAAAAAAGAGAAAGAAGGAAGGGAGAGATTCAGAGAGGAAGGAAATAAAGAAGAATAGCAAAGAAAGGAGGAGGGGAGGGGAAGGAAAGGGAGAAGAGAAACCAATAAATAGATGAAAGAATAAATGGTTAAACAATGATGCAATGAAATTATTTATAAACAAACAAAAATATATAATTCCAACCATTGATGAAGATTATTACAGTCTGGCATTAAACATGGGTATTCAAAAAAAAAGCAAAATTTAAATGTGTTCTTTGCTATAATTCATTTCACCTTCCAATCCCCCTTTTCCCCTCGTGATTGCTTACTTGTTCTTCAAAGTGTTGGACACTTAAATAATATATGATAAATAAGAAATCACCATTCTCCTACTTTGAGTTATTTAAATTTTGTCAATAAAGAAAATTACATGTCTTTTTAAAAGAAAAAAAAATGTCAGTATACAAAATCCCATAATCTAAGGAGATTTTTTTACTCTAAATTAAGATAAATTTAATGGAACATTTAGAATAAAAAGACACTAAAGGAGAAGGTGTATTGACAGTGGAACTTAACTTGAGAAATGGTTGCCCTTTGCCTTGGTACATAGACTGTAAAATAAGAAGAATGTTTTTTGGCCACTTAATAAAAGGATATATTGGAGCATATTAAAAAGAGCTAGATTGTATATGTCCACTTGTCCAGGCCCAAAATATGGCACAGTCTTCCTGAATGATACCCAAAGAATGCATTTCCAGTCTGATGTAAGAGAAATTTGGTATGCAGTTCATTAGCAATGGGGAAAGGTTGCCCAATAATCTCATCCTGGAAAACTACATCTGTGGCCAGGGAGTGTCATAGTTATATGTTCATCTCTGTGAGAAAGGAACTACAAAGGAGCTTTAACGTCTCCATTTTGTGAAAGAATATGCTTATATTGACATAGTAGTTCAAATCTCTTCCAAAGCTGTCTAAGGTCTTCCTTTCATTGGACAGGGAAGGGGACAGACAGGACAGAAATAGGAACACTTGGGCTGACAATGGTCCAATCATTTTAGTTAATGTACAGTTTAAGTGATCAATTAAGGATAAAATAGGAAGCTTGTATGTGTATATAGCACAGGCTGGACCTTACCAAAAATACTGGAAAGCTACGTTTAGTTTTCCTTGGCATTCTTCTTGACAGGAAAAGGGATTTGGCTCCTGCCATCATCTCTTCATTTGGTATCAAAAGGACAGGAAGCTTGTGATGAGAGCTGTCAAATGTGAAGTGTTGCCGGAGACAACACATTTGCAGGAATCCTGCATGGATAATAAAGAAAACTGTAAAATATAAATATTCCTTTATGTAAATTATAATTCAGGGTTTCCTATATTCTCTAAAAACTGAGCCCATTAGTTGACAGGGAGGAGAAAAAAAGTTAAAAATGTTGATATGTATACCATGTTTTTATTGACAGATAGAGAAAATATAGGTGATATATATATAGCTATGTGTTATAAATGATGATATAGCTGCAGATAGATATAGAGAGAGGAAAGGGAAAAACAACAACATTCGTTCCAGCTAAGTGGCACAACAGCGAGTACACTGAACCTATAAGCTGGAATTCAGTTGAAATCTGGCCTCAGACATACTATATCACTTACCTTGCCAGATTGTTGTGAGAATAAAATGATAAAATGCAAAATGCAAAATGCAAAGTGCTTGGTACAATGTCTGGCTCATACCCTTAGTAATCCCTCACTAGTTTGTCAAATCAGTCTCCCGAAACATAGATCTATCTGATCATGTCACCCGTCTCCCAATTTGATAAAGTCCAATGGCTTGCTATCACCTCTAATATTAAATATTAAATATTCTGTTTGGCATTCAAAGTCATTGATAATGTGACTATCTCTTGCCTTTCCAGTATTTTTAGATCTTATTTCCCATCACATTTTGTGAAACCATGACTAGCCTCCCTGCTCTTCCCTTCATTAACAGAGGAAATTTCCACATCTGGAACTTCCTGTAAAAATTAAATCTTAAATCATAAATAGACTTGGATCCTATCGCTTCCTCTCTGCCCAAACAAAAAGGCTAAATATCACCATATGTAGTCCACACAGAAAATATACATACAATGACAATATCATCACAGCTTTAACCCATTTCCAAATGTCCATTGTTAATTGACCAGCTTAATAAAAATGAAAATCTGTCATATTTGTCATCTATATATGGTTAAGTACCACCACCATGATTTCATTGGCATAGAAAACATTTTCTCCATAGTTTTTAGTTTTAATGAGTTTTCTAGGGAACTCTAGGGTTAAGTGATTAGCCCAGGGTCACATGGCTAGTAGATATGAAACAGCACTTGAATCCAGGTCCACTATGCAGCACTGCCCTGTAGAAATAGAAAGGATATTTCTCTATCATTTTGTTCTTACTGAGAACAAAAAGTGTGGTTTTGGTGGATGTACTTATCACTGACTGGGTAATTATTTAAATCCCATGTACACTTGAGAGACTCATTTCAGGTTGTGGCAAAAACTTCCTCCATCAAATTCTTCTCATTTTGTTCTATTGATATTGTGAATTGTGTTTTTTCAGAACAGTTTTTCTATCCTTGCTTTCTTTTATATTCTTGTCCTTTCTTTTATTTTTCTTTCTTTCTTTCCTTTCCCTTCCCTTCCCTCCCAGTCTCTACTGTTCGGGCCAAATTTAGTAAGGAGAGAGTTAATTGGGTGGCTCACCATAATATTGGGGTTCAGAAAATAATGGGGGACCTCTAGGTCCAGAGTTTCCTCTTCTCCAAACTGCCTCTTTTTTAGTTATTTCTCTCAGACTAGTAAGAAAGGATATTAACAGCCTCTTTTCCACAAACAAATCAGGTTTTATTAATGGGAACAAAATTTACAACATAAGTGAAGTTAATAGAGCTAGGGACAATGAGAAAGGGGATAGAGAAAAGGAAAAAAATATGACCCACTTCCCAGATGGTTAGAATCTGAATCTCTAGGGTAAAAAGGGCCCTAGTTCCTTCTAATAAGCTTTACTTTCTCAGCTACTCAGAACAGCTTGGGTCTGGCAGAAATTGATTCAAACTCTTAACTTGTTTCCAGCTCAGCTGGCCTAACGAGCCAGCCTTGCTTCAAAAACACAAACTCACCACCACCTGGAATCTGTCATTCTAAGGAAAATCTTCTTTGTAGTATCTCCTAGTTTGGTCCAAAGATCAAACTCCACCAGCTCCTCTCTCTCTCTCTCTCTCTCTCTCTCTCTCTCTCTCTCTCTCTCTCTCTCTCTCTCTCTCTCTCTCTCTCTCTCTCCCTCTCTCCCTGCCTCCCTCACAGGCAGGGCAGTTCTTAGCCATGCCGAGTCTCTAATTGGTTCAACATACCCCCTGGGCTGTCCCCATTATAATTTGGCCAGGCCCATGTGGGCATGGGGGAACTCCTAGGTGGGGGGTAGGTACTTTGTTGTATACTTTGACTCAATGAATGTTCTCTGTGGTCAGAGTTCCTTTTGTTTGTTCTATTATCTCTTAAATTACACACCCATCTTCTCTTAGGCTTTTAAAGCTTGCATCTTTTCAGTCTGACCATGATGAGGCAAAGATGAGGTTTTGAAAACCCCAAGTCACAATTAATTCCTTACACTACCTTCACGTCATCTTCCCTTTCCTTTACTGTTTTATTTTTCCCCAGTAGGATATCTTTATGGGGAGGGATTGTGACTCAGGTAGGATGTTTATGGAAAGTACTTTTACCTAAGATTTCCTACAGTCAAGGATATGACCATTCCACATCAACATCTGTAAAAAAATAAATCTCTCACTGTCTCTGTCTCTGTCTCTGTCTCTATCTCTGTCTCTCTCTCTCTATCTCTGTCTCTCTGTCTCTGTCTCTGTCTCTCTGTCTCTCTCTCTCTCCCCGTCCTCTGGGGACATTAAAAAAATTGCCCTAAATTGATTTAAATGTGAGTAACAGCTAGGGGGGAGACATCCACATGATATTCCCCAAGATTGACCTTCTAGAAAATACTCATAAATTAAACCCCTGTCACTAAAAGTATCTTTTTGTTGTTGTTGTTGTTGGATTCATTGACATTAGAGATGGAACTTCTGTAAGTTAATTTATTCTCACCAGTTCGATCATATGCAATATTAAAACTGTTCTTGAACATCAAATGAACAATAAATCAAAGAATGAATATTTAGAATGCTCTGATAAGATAGTTCTGGTGTAATCAAATTTAATGATCTTTTCTTTCTCTGAACTTCTGAATGAATGTATTGAAAGTACATGATGAAATGAATATTAATGTGGGATCTAATGATGATTTTAAAAATTTGATCTGTTTCTGGTTCAACCCATTGTAGATATTTATTCTTGACGGGGATAAGGACATTATTCCAGGAGGGTAAATTAAGAATCAAACATTCAAATACTTGAAAATCAAGCATTAGTATCTATTAATTAGGATTTGAAAATAGAAACATTTGGGGATAGGAACTGGGAACAGAAAGGGTCAAAAGACTGCAGTTTGACATAGGTATTAGGGAAAAGGGAAAAGAAGAATGAGGAAATGGTGTCTCTAAATCATCTTTGAATCCTTGTACAGGTAATAAAATTAGCAGTTTTGCCTTCCTTATTTATTAATGCATATTCACATTACATACTACACCCTTCTTCAATTACTCATGGGCATTTCCTCCCTACTTCTTAAGGAAATACTAAATTAGGTTTTTTTTGTTTACTTAGAACCAGAGAGACTAATTCCTACTGCTATAAAAGAAGCAAGGGGAATTCAGGTGCATGCATTTTAGTTGTCATACACTTAAGAAAAAAATTGTTATAATGTAAACAATTACAGGCTTGAATCTCTAATTGATCAGTAGAATGTGAAATGATAAATTTTAGCCAACTAAAGCAGGTGTACTCCAGTATGATTCTATTGCAAATGCATTCTTAATAAGTCTTCTAATTTTGGACATTTGTTTTTGATATAAGATTTAGGGATCAATTCCTTCTGAAGCTGTATTGGTTGTACTTTTCCTTTGGTTTTCTATGCTCAAGAAATCTAGACTTGATGTTTCCTTATATATGAGCGCAGTTTTGTCTCCTCTTCCAGATGTTTATTGTTTTTTCAACCTCAGGGAATTATATGCTTTTCCTTGAATCACATATGCTCACCAAATTTTTTTTTTGTGTTGTAATGGGGGTTCAGTGACTTGGCCAGGGTCAGACAGCTAGTAAGTGTCAAGTGTCTGAGGCCGGATTTGAACTCAGGTCCTCCTGAATCCAGGGCCAGTGTTTTATCCACCGTGCCACCTAGCTGCACCCTGCTCACCAAACTTTTTTTTTTTAATTAATTAATTAATTTATTTTTCCGTTACATGTAAAGATAGTTCTCAATTTTTGTTTATACAAGCTTTCCAATTTCAGATTTTTCTCTCTCTCTCCCCTCCCTCCCCTCTCCCCTAGATAGCAGGTAATCTGATATAGGTTATATATATACACATAATAACATTAGTCCTATTTCTGCATTAGTCATGTTATAAGAGAAAAATCAGAGCAATGATGAAAAACCTCAAAATAGAAAAAACAACAGCACCAAAAACAAAAGAAATAGTATGGTTCATTCAGCACCTATACTCCACAGTTTTGTTTTTTTTTTCCTTGGATTTGGAGATCCTCTTCTATCATGAATTCCCTGGAACTCTTCTGTACCATTACATTGGTGAGAAGAATATGGTCCATTACAGTAGATCAACACTCAATGTTGATGATAATGTGTACAATGTTCTTCTGGTTCTGTTCATCTCACTCATCATCAGCCCACGCAAGACCCTCCAGGTTTCTCTGAATTCCTCCTGCTCATCGTTTCTTATAGCACAATAGTATTCCATTGTATTCATATACCACAACTTGTCCAGCCATTCCCCAATTGATGGGCATCCCCTCAACTTCCAATTCCTTGACACCACATAAAGAGCAGCTATAAATATTTTTGTACATGTGGGTCCCTTCCCCCTTTCCATGATTTCTTTGGGAAAAAGACCCAAAAGTGGTATTGCTGGGTCAAAGGGTATGCACAGCTTTATCGCCCTTTGGGCATAATTCCAAATTGCTCTCCAGAATAGTTGGATCAGTTCACAGCACCACCAACAATGCATTAGTGTTCCAATTTTCCCACAACTTCTCCAACATTTATTATTTTCCTTTTTTGTCATTTTAGCCAATCTGATAGGTGTCAGGTGGTACCTCAGAGTTGTTTTAATTTGCATCTCTCTGATCAATAGTGATTTAGAGCATTTTTTTATATGGGAATAGATAGTTTTGGTTTCTTCATCAGAAGACTGCCTGTTCATATGCTTTGACCATTTCTCAATTGGGGAATGACATGGATTCTTATAAATTTGATTTAGTTACCTATATATTTTAGAGATGAGGCCTTTATCAGAAGTACTGGCCAGAAAAATTGTTTCCCAGCTTTCTGCCTCCCTTCTAATTTTGGATGCATTGCTTCTGTTTGTACAAAATTTTTTTAATTTAATGTAATCAAAATCATCCATTTTGCATTTTATAATATACTCTATCTCTTGTTTGGTCATAAACTGTTTTCCTTTCCAAAGATCTGATAGGTAGACTATTCCTTTCTCTCCTAATTTACCTATGGTATCACCTCTTATGTCTAAATCATGTACCCATTTTGACCTTATTTTAGTATAAGGTGTAAGATGTTGGTCTATGCCTAATTTCTGCCATACTATCTGCCAGTTTTCCCAGCAGTTTTTGTCAAATACTGAGTTCCTATCCCAGAAGCTGGAGTCTTTGGATTTATCAAACACTACATTACTAGTGTCATTTACTACTGCATTTCCTGTGCCTAGCCTATTCCATTGATCTACCACTCTATTTTTTAGCCAGTACCAGATAGTTTTGATGACTGCCGCTTTATAGTAAAGCTCCAGGTTTGGTACTGCTAACCCACCTTCCTGTGAATTTTTTTTTTCATTATTTCCCTGGATATTCTTGATTTTTTGTTTTTCCAGATGAATTTTGTTATTATTTTTTCTACTCTATAAAATAATTTTTAGGTAGTCTGATTGGTATGGCACTGAATAAGTAAATTAATTTAGACAGTGTTGTCATTTTTACTATATTAGCTCTGCCTATCCATGAGCAATTGATATCTTTCCAATTATTTAGATCTGATTTGTTTTGTGTGAAGAGTGTTTGGTAGTTGTGTTCATAGAGTTCCTGGGTTTGTCTTGGCAAGTAGACTCCCAAGTATTTTATATTATCTACCATTACTTTAAATGGAATTTTTCTTCCTATCTCTTGCTACTGGACTTTGTTGGTCATGTATAGAAATGCTGATGCTTTATGTGGATTTATTTTATATCCTGCTACTTTGCTAAAATTGTTAAGTGTTTCAAGTATTTTTGAGTTGGTTCTCTGGGATTCTTTAAGTATACCATCCTATCATCTGCAAAGAGTGATAGTTTTGTTTCCTCCTTGCCTATTCTAATTCCTTTAATTCCTTTCTCTTCTCAGATTGCTATAGCTAACATTTCTAGGACAATATTAAATAATAGGGGTGATAATGGACATCCCTGTTTCACCCTGGTCTTATTGGGAAGGCCTCTAATTTATCTCCATTGCATATAATACTTGCTAATGGCTTTAAGTAGATACTGTTTATTATTCTAAGGAAAGCTCCACCTATTCCTAAACTCTCTAGTGTTTTTATTAGGAATGGGTGTTGTACTTTGTCAAAAGCTTTCTCTGCATTTATTGAAATAATCATATGATTTTGGTTGGTTTTCTTATTGATGTGGTTGATTATGTTAATAGTTTTCCTAATGTTGAACCAGCCCTGCATTCCTGGTATAAATCCCACCTGGTCATAGTGTATTATCCTGGTGATCACTTGCTGTAATCTCCTTGCTAATATCTTATTTAAGATTTTAGCATCAATATTCATTAGGGAAATTGGTCTATAATTTTCTTTCTCTGTTTTTGCTTTGCCTGGTTTTGGTATCACCACCATATTTGTGTCATAAAGCGAATTTGGTAGAACTCCTTCTTCACCTATTTTTCCAATAATTTGTATAATATTGGAATTAATTTTTCTTTAAATGTTTGGTAAAATTTACCCGTAAACCCATCTGGCCCTGGGGATTTTTTCTTAAGGAGTTCATTAATGGTTTGTTCAATTTCTTTTTCTAATATGGGTTTATTTAAGGATTTCATTTCCTCTTCAGTTAACCTGGGCAGTTTGTATTTTTGTAAATATTTATCCATTTCATTTAGATTGTCATATTTATTGGCATACAGTTGGGCAAAATAATTCTTAATTATTGATTTAATTTCCACTTCATTGGTGGTAATATCACCCTTTTCATTTTTGATACGGGTGATTTGGTTTTCTTCTTTCTTTTTTTAAATCAAATTAACCAATATTTTATCTTTCTTATTGGTTTTTTCATAAAACCAGCTCTTAGTTTTATTGATTAATTCTATAGTTTTTCTGCTTTCAATCTTATTAATTTCTGCTTTAATTTTCAGGATCTCTAGTTTAGTGTCTAATTGGGGATTTCTAATTTGTTCTTTTTCTAGATTTTTAAGTTGCATGCCCAATTCATTAATCTCCTCTTTCTCTTTTTTATTCATGTAAGCATTTAGCGCTATAAATTTTCCCCTAAGCACTGCTTTGGCTGCATCCCATAGATTTTGGTATGTTGTCTCATTATTGTCATTCTCTTGGATAAAGTTACTGATCGTTTCTATGATTTGTTGTTTGGCCCATTCGTTCTTTAGAATGATATTATTTAGTTTCCAATTGATTTTCTTTCTACTTTTCCCTGGCTCTTTCTTACATGTAATTTTTATTGCTTCATGATCTGAGAAGGATGCATTTACTATTTCTGCCTTTCTACATTTGACTATGATGTTTTTGTGCCCTAATATATGGTCAATTTTTGAAAATGTGCCATGTACTGCTGAGAAAAAGGTATATTCCTTTCTATCCCCATTCAATTTTCTCCAGACATCTATCATGTCTAACTTTTCTAGTAATCTATTCACCTCTTTCACTTCTTTCTTATTTATTTTTTGGCTAGATTTAGCTAATTCTGAGAGGGGGAGATTCACATCCCCCACTAGTATAGTATTACTGTCTAATTCCTCTTGTAACTCATTTAACTTCTCCTCTAAGAACTTGGATGCTATATCACTTGGCGCATACATATTCAATATTGATATTACTTCATTATCTATAGTACCTTTAAGCAAGATGTAATTTCCTTCCTTATCTCTTTTAATGAGATCTATTTTTGCCTGCACTTTGTATGAGATAAGGATTGCTACCCCTGCTTTTTTTACTTTAGCTGAAGCATAATATATTCTGCTCCAGCCTTTTACCTTCACTCTGTGTGTATCTCTCTGCTTCAAATGTGTTTCTTGTAAACAACATATTGTAGGATTCTGGTTTTTAATCCACTCTGCAATTTGCTTCCGTTTTATAGCAGAGTTCATCTCATTCTTTTGATTCTGCTTGACTGATTCCTGGTGTCTCATGGATTCCTTATCTTCCAACTAACCAATTTTAATTTTTAAGGCATTGTTTTCTTCAGTGAGATTATGCACCTTTTTTTCCATTTGGCCAAGTGAATTTTTTAAGGCATTGTTTTCTTCAGTGAAATTATGCTCTTTTTTTTCCATTTGGCCAGTCAATTTTTGTGCTTCCTTTTCTAAGCTGCTGATTCTTTTTTTCATAGTTTTCTTTTTTTTGCTTTCATTTCTCTCCCCATTTTTTCTTTTACCTCTCTCAATTGATTTTTAAAATCCTTTTTGAGCTCTTCCAGGAAGGCTTTTTGTTCTTGAGACCAATTCACCTTCCCTCATGAGGCTTCACATGTAGGCAATTTGAGGGTGTTGTCCTCATCTGAGTTTGATTTGGCTTCTTCCCTATTGATACAGAAGCTCTCAATGGAGAGGACTCTTTTTTGCTTCTTACTCATTATTGCAGCTTATTTATTTATTTTTTAAGTTGAGGTCTGCTCTGGGGCACCAGGGTCCCTGTTTTGGGCTTCTTGTGCAGGGGTATAGGTGCTGTGTGACCGGCTTTTTACTCTGAGACCTTTATAGTGTGTGCTGAGTGCTCGGCTAGGTGCCCGATCCTGGCGCCGGATCCCGTCTGACCCGTTTGTGGCCCTCCCAGCTGGTACAGGTAGGTTTTTCCATTGTACTTCTTGGCGACCAGATTTTTGAGCCAGGTTCCAGGGGCCTCAGTTGTTCGGCTATGGCCCAGAGCTCCTGCTGACTTGCCCTGACACCCTCGGCGCTGAGCTGCTGCCCTGCGCTGCTGCCCTGCGCTGGGCCTCCCTTTTGCCCAAGTCAGACCGACCTTTTCCTGAAGTCTTCTAAATTATCTCTGGTTGGAAGACTGTGTTTCTCTGTCTCTTTGCAGATTCTGTAGTTTCAGAATCTGTCCAGAGGCTTGATTTAATGTTCTTTTTGAGGGAACAGAAGGAGAGCTCAAGCAGCTTGCTGCTTCCTCTCCGCCATCTTGGCTCCACCACCCCCCGCCCCCAAATAATCCAAACTTATTGAAGAATAAAGTTCAGGTTGTTTGTACTGCCTCTTAATGTTCTCCAAGAAGTTTCCTATTGGCCAATCATTGTTTTGTTAAAAAAAATGTAATGTAACAAATAATTACCTATATATCCCTTATTGATATATGTTAAACGTGTATTTTAGACATATCAGTGATCAGATTTGATAATTTTGTAACTCCCTTGGGATAATTTATATACAGAAATGGTGACCTGTAGAATTCATTCCTTTTAATTAATTTAATTGATAAAAATCAACTATTTATCTACTTTTTAAATTTTATTTTTTGGGGTAGGCAATTGGGATTAATGATTGTCCCAGGATCACACAATTAGTAAGTATCAAGTGTCTGAGGACTGGATTTAAGTTCAGGTCCCCCTGATTCGAGGCTCAGTGCTCCATCCACTGTTACCTAGCTACCACAATGTTGACTTAAAAAAAAAAAATCTTGATGGTAGCACCTCAGCAGAGAAATCCACTGCTCATTACTGGGAAATCAACCATGAAAAGAATCTATTATATGGATTTGTTAAAAAAATCTAATGATTCGCAGTCTGATCTAGGCCAAACTTTCAAAATGATGTAGCTAAGGTTTCTGTTCTCTTTTGCCATTTTCAGGGCACCACTTGCCTATTACCTTTCTTCATGGTTACTGAAGGAACAGCACCTTTATCTAAAGTAATATAAACAAAAGCAAAATTATTCTTTAAAATTGATTTTATATTCCAGTTAAATATGCATCTCAACACATTTCAACAATCTATAGACGGATGGATTTCTTTCTCTATAAATCCATGGAAAACAGGCCCGTTCAAGTTATAAAGGACAATTGTTGTACTTTCCTCTTTTATTTAGCCTCAAAATTTATGATCTTTGCAAAAATAGTGTAATCAGAGCTGACACATTGACATGGACCTAGTCGTATTACCATCCAAAAAGATTGGCATTATAAGACAGTTATAGACTGGTACATAGTTTATATGCTATAGGTATAGATAGAGATAGATTAGATATAGAGATAGAGATGGTGAGAGAGATAGATATATGCCTCTGCTTTGCTTTGTGAATGACCATAATTCCATTAGATGCTAGCAGTTCTGGAAGAGACATTCTATTAATGTTCTGACCAATTATAAATCTCTAATGCTCATTCACCTGTCCAATGAGTTTCAAATTTCAGCTCAATTTAAGGACTATGGTTGAGAGAGAGTGGTATATTAGATGCAATTTGGGCTTCTTCCTATATATTACAGTTACCCATTTAGTATTAAGATTAAGTATAGTGGAGGAAGCCAGCCCCATTCCCATTTCTGTCCAGAGTATCACCTGCACTATGACTGGCCCCACTTTTCACTCAGCAGACTGAAAACATAAATATATCTATATTTTTAAAATAAATCTTATGAATTTCAAGAACATGACATCTTGTTAATGAAAACCCTCAAGAAATGCCCCAGATTTCACTGAATTAATAGATTTATTGGAGAAAATCTGTATTCTCACAATATTTATAAACTATATTTTTCCCAAATAAAATTCAGAACATTAAAAAAAACACCTAGGAAACAGAAAATGGATTTGAGAAAAAAACAATTTTTAAAAAGAAATATCTAAAAAGAAACTCTTGTTTTATTCAAGGTACTACATTATGCCAATGTCTCTGCAGTATTTTTTTTTCAAGGAAAAAATATTCAAGAAAGAACTCATTGTAAATCCTGCACCTGTAACCAGCAGAGATAATTTTTGTATTTGCATTCTTGGGTCACTTCAAAAAGCTCTTTTCTCTAGAATACAGATAATTAGTGCACTGAAGCTAGAAATTTCTTTTAGTAGTCTGGTTCATTTCTGACCCATTCATGTTAAAAGCATGAGTAGAAGTCTCTTAATTTCTATATCATTTGTGTAGTTCAGAAGAGTTTTTGACATTTTGATACTCTGTTATTTCACCTTTAAATTCTCTCTCTTCTTTAAACAGAAAACTAGGTAATATATTGGGAAACAGCAAAACCTAAAAAAAAAATAATCTCTAGCCTTTTTATTTTCATAATCCATATCTGCCTATATACAAAGAAAAGCAAAGTGAATGTTTTAGCTGGAATCCCCCTAGATATTTAAATATATTCTCACTGAAATCAATAAAAAAAGAGTAAGCTGTAAAGAATCATGAAAAAAGTGGGCTTAAAAGATTATATATACATACATAAATATAATTTGAAATATGTATATATACATATATAATTGATATATATGTATATATGTATGCATGTATGTATGTATATATATTTTGAATTTGCGGGGCAATGAGGGTTGAGTGACTTGCCCAGGGTCACACACCTAGTAAGTGTTAAGTGTCTGAGGCCAGATTTGAACTAAGGTCCTCTTGAATCCAGGGCCAGTGTTTTATCCACTGTGCCATCTAGCTGCCCCCCAAATTTATATATTTTTCAATTAAGAAATTAAAGAAGCATTTATTTAATATCATCTACAGTAAACTAATAAACATTTAAGAGCCTAGAAGATGTCTGCATTTTGCTAAGTACTAGGGATACAGAGAGAGACAATTTCCTTCCTACCACATAGGAAGAACTCTGACAAACATTGGGAAAAATACACAGTTTAGATAAGAACCAGTTTTAATTTTAATTATTTTATTTATTTTTATTTTTGCAGGGCAATGGGGGTTAAGTGACTTGCCCAGGGTCACACAGCTAGTAAGTGTCAAGTGTCTGAGGCCGGATTTGAACTCAGGTACTCCTGAATCCAGGGCCGGTGCTTTATCCACTGAGCCACCTAGCCGCCCCGATAAGAACCAGTTTTAAGACTATGATCTTGGACAAATGGAAAACTGATAGAAGGTAGGGAGAGGGGAAAATAGGATGAGAGAGGAGGCCAGTTCCATCTCCATTCCTGTCCCAAAGGATCACCTGGTATCATTGCCATATGACAAGTGCAGGAGAAATGCCTGGAAATGCTCTGTGAGAATTCCAGGTGTTGGCAGTGGGAAATGATCATTTACTTACCTGGATAGATCTGTGAAAACTCCATAGGAGAAATATCTTTGGAGTTGGGCTTTAAATGATGAGTAAGAATTCAGTTGGCAGAGAGTAGCAGGTCATAGAAATATAAGTATAAGCAAAGATCAAGAGATCAGAAACATAAACTAAATGCACGATGTATATATAGAGACTGAGTAGTAGTTGACTGACTAAAATATAGAAAACAAGGAGATGAATCAATCAGATAAAACTGGAAATCTACCGAGATGCCAGATTTTGTAGGACTTTGACTGATAAACTAAATTTGTATTCTTGTCAGTAACAATAGGAATTCATCACAGTGTTTTTAGAGGAAGAAAATTGTGACCAGAAGTTTCATGAGAAAAATAATTCTAGCAGCATTGTGCATAATCCATTAAAGATGTCAGGAAGAAGGAGGAGAGACTGTATATGGAGATAAAGGTCAATAGCTTGTTGTAATTAAGTAGAGAGAGAGAGCCACTCATAGACCTACAGCTTGTTAAAAAGACAGCTTCCTTTTTTGTTTTGAAAAGATTTCTATCCAAATAAATCTATAACATGAGGAGGGGTTGAGGGTTTTTCTTTCTGATGTTAGGATGATAATGATAGTAACAATAATACCATCTATTCAGAACTACTTTCCTGTCCCAAGCCATGGAACCCAGATCAGACCCTGGCTATTTGAACCATCACATCCTAGGGAGTGTATTTCAAGGATAATTAGCACAGAGAACATAATCATAATACACTTTCAGCTGAGGAGGGGGTTGCTAAATCCAGGACAGAAATACCACAATGCGAACTTTTAATAGAGTCATCTAAATAGAGAAGAAAATCAAAGCTAGAACCAAGGAAGCAAGCATTTCTGATAGGTAATAAGCACAGGTGTGTTTTCCAGAGAAAAGAGTTTTGAATCACACTTTTGAAACATTAATGGTCATATAATCATTTGTCACATTGAGAAAGCCCTTCAACACTTGTCAATGTGAGTAGAATATTTGAATAAATTATTGTGGTAACCTGCTTAAAGAAAGTGGAAAATAATCAAACAATCGATATCAACCATAGGCTTTAGATTAAGTGTGGAAAATATTTTAAAAGACACTGGATGAAGAAAAGTCAATAAGCATTTATTAAACAATATCCACATGCTAAGTGCAGAGATTCTGAATAAAAATTGCAAGAAATTCAACATTCCCTGTCCACAAGCTACTTAGATTCTAATGGGTGAAGCAATGGGTGCTCAAGAAAAGCAGAAGGGAGGAGGTCTTGGTAGAGAAACTGTTAAAAAATCAGTCATGAATAGACCCTGGAATGGCACACATGTCTCCTATATTTCAGGAACAATTTGATGACATATAGCAAGTGTGTTCCAATTGCCTCATAGATTTCATCTTGCTCTATTAATCCTAAAAAGAGCACAGTGTTGGCTAGAATCTAGTTAGTGGCCAGAGTTCTAGAAACCTCTACATAGGAAACACCTGAGGGAAAATAACGGTTGTCTTATTTAGCCATTTCCTTGTTCTCCTGCCCTATACCCAACCTTTGTCCAGAGGAGGATTTTGGAAGTTTCTAATTGTGTGAATGATTTTGGACTTTCCATATAACCATCAATTTCCTAGTGGCATTCCTGAATCAGGTTATAATAAAATTTCTATTAGGAGCCAAGGACAGAGTATATATGAATTCATTGTTCCATAAGGAAGTCAGTCAAAACACATTTATTAAATACCTACTGTGTGCCAGGCAGTGTGCTAAGTCCTGAGGATACAAAAAGAGGCAAAAGAAAGGCTCAGACTATAGGGAGTTCACAATCTAAAGGAGGAGACAAGTAAACAAATATGTAAAAACAAGTTATATGTTGGATAAATATAGAATAATTTTAAAAAAGAAAGTCTCTAAAGTTAGGAGGGTTTGTGAAGGACCTTTTTATTTTGGACTTAAAGGAAGTTAGTGAAACTTAGATGAGGAAGAGGAGGAGGAGAAAGCATTCCAGAGACTGTAACAGACAGAGGAAATGTCCAGAACTGAGAGATGGAGTGTCTCATTCCTGGATCAAGAAGGAGGCCAATATTAATGGATTGAAGAATATGTAGAAGATAGTAAATTTAAAGAATTCCAGAGAGATAAAAGCGTGGTAGGTTTTTAAGATCTCAAAATGGGAATTTTGAGTTTGATACCTGATACCATAGGTAATAGAGAGCCATTGGAGTTTATTGAGTGTTTGTTTGATTGTGTGGTGGGGGGGAGTAGGATAAAATGGTCAAATCAAAACTTTAGGACAATCATATTGGTGGCTGATAGGGGGATGTATTGCAGTAGTGATAGACAAGGCAGGGGGATTCACCATAGGCTATTGCAATTGTTCATATCTAAGGTGATGATGGCTTGCACCAGAGTGGTGGAAGAGTCAGAAAGGAGAAATGGTATATTTGAGAGATGATACAAAGGTGAAATTGGGAGTCATGGGAAAAAAATTGGACATGGAAGTAGGAGGTAGTGATGACTGTTAGGTTTCTAGCCTGAAGGACTGGGAGAATAGCATTGCACTCTACAATATTAGGGAAAATAGCAGGTTGTGATCATTTGCGGTGGGGAGGGGGGATGTTCTCCTCTGGACCATTAAGTTTAGGATGTCAACCCAGAAAATAAATTATTTGATGCCTAAGGAAAATTCTTGAGTATCATCATGAATGAAAGGGAAAAAAAAAGATTTCTAAAAACCAACAAGATTTCCAGATATGTGTGTATTTATATAGATGTATCTATGTATATTCATAGACTATACAAATATATGCACATTTATGTGTACACATACATACAAGGTCACATAGTAAAGGTCTGAGATGGAATTAGAACTCAGGGCTTCCTAACTTGAAACCCACTGATATATCTAGTGGTTCTTCAAGCTGCTTAGGAGAGGGTGTCATAGACTTTTGTGTGTTATTCTTTTTTTGTATCAATTGTTCTCACTCTACCACTTTAGTTAACACCTCTTCCTATAAGCTACTTAAGATTGTCTAAAATTATTCTCAACAGATAATCCTCTGGAAAGGGAGGCCATTACAGTGGGAGATTAAGATTATAGTAAGAGTGGATCAACCTTTAATTCTCAGAGGTATCCCTGGAACTAAGAAGGGAACATGTAGCTTTGTTCTGCAAACTGAAACTCATCTCTGTGAGTGGGAGTTGCATTAATGATCTTCATAGCTGATATGGATTATATAAAGCAATAATTTTTCCTCCTGAGGGATTGAAATAGATAACACAAATATTTTTACTCATATTTTATAGTGTAGGAAATGGAGAATCGAAAAGATAAAATGATTTGTATTTGTTCACACAGCAAATAAAATTCAGAGCTAAGAAATGAACCAAGTTCTGATTCCAAATCCTTATTTCATTTTATCTATCTAATCTCTCTCTCTCTCTCTCTCTCTCTCTCTCTCTCTGTCTTTTCTGCCTGTCTGTCCATCTATATATGTACCTATCTGCCTACCTACCTACCTATCTATATACATATCTTTATCATCTTTATCCCTACATCCATATTTATATTGATGCCTATCTATAATATCTATATTTGTTATTGAATAACCTATAGGCATATCAAATTCATGTTTAAAATGTTGTCTAAAAACATTTGGAAAGTGAGTTCAAATACTCAATATCTTTTCCCCAAAACCCTCATGTCTTTTGAACTTCCTCATACTTCAATCAAATACAGAACCATCATTTTAGTTACTGATCCCCTTGCTTCTTGACCCCTTCCTTATTTCCATTCCACAGAATCCATCTGTTGCCACAGCTCATTTCTATCTCCAAACATCTTTGAAATCCAACCACTTGGGGGCAGCTAGGTGGCGCAGTGGATAGAGCACTGGCCCTGGAGTCAGGAGTACCTGAGTTCAAATCCAGCCTCATTAACACATACTAGCTGTGTGACCCTGGGCAAGTCACTTAACCCCAATTGCCTCACTAAAAAATAAAAAATAAATAAATCTAACCACTTGTCTCTAATCCATCACCCTAGTTCAGGCCCTCATCATCCTTCCTCAAGACTGTAGTAAAAGTCTTTCGATTTGTCTAATTTGTCTGCCTTCCTCAATTTATTCTGTGCTCCAAAACTTCTGAAAAGCTGCTAAAGTGATTGCTACAGTTCTGAGCATGTCAGAGTTCAATAAAGTACAATCATTTTCTGTTGACTCTAGGATCAAATATAAACTGTGTGAAATGTAAAGGTTTTTGGAATCAATTTTTGTCTTTTACATATCCTTCCCCTCTGAGAACTCTATACTTCAATTAAACTGGCCTTCTTCCTGTTTTTCATACATAATATTTCATCTCCTATCTTCACCTTTACATGGATAGGAGGGAGGTATAGCAGAAGGGAACAAGCATTTATCAACTTCCTACTATATACCAAGCAGTGGGCACTTTACAAGTATCATTTTATTTCAGCATGGACTATCACTCATGGCGACAATTCAATTTCTTCTCCAACTCCTGATTTCCTACAAAGCTAACTTCTTGTGACATTTTCTGGTCCCTACACCTACAATCCCTGTGTCCCTCCCCTAACTTTACATGGATTGTGTATATTGTATAGATTGTATATATTCCTATATACTGCAACATTAGAGTATAAATTCTTTGCTTTTTTTTTTTTTTTTTTTGGTGAGGCAATTGGGGTTAAGTGACTTGCCCAGGGTCACACAGCTAGTAAGTGTCAAGTGTCTGAGATTGGATTTGAACTCAGGTACTACTGACTCCAGAGCCAGTACTCTATCCACTGTACCACCTAGCTGCCCCTGTATACATTCTTTAAGTCAAAAAATCTGATTTGATATATTTTTCTTTGCATGTCCAGTCCATGATGCCTTGTACATAGTAGGGGTTGAATACCTACAGGCTATCTGATTGATTACTTGGTCATCCTACCTTTGCTTGAAGATTGCAAATCAGAAACAACCCATTATAACCTAACATACCCATTCAACTCTTAGACAAATAATTTTTAAGACATTTTTCTTTCTATTAAAAAAATTGTTACTATAACTTCAACCTATTATTCCTAGTTCAGTAAACTAGAGTAGAGCAGAATATCTTCCAACTACTAAAAAACTGTCCAAACTGTTCAACGCACTCATATTCAGTCTCTGAAGATTCCTTGATATTTTTTTTTGTTTTTTTAAATTTTTTCCACTTACTATATTCAGTACCTCCAATTTATTTTTGAAGAAAGTGTTATTGTTCTAAAAGCTAATCTTTTGTATATTTTGAAAAAAATTGTCACATTTCTTTTATAAAAATGATTTTATTTTTATAAAAACAAAATTTTCCCCATTATCTCCTTCCCAATTTTCTCAGAAAGCCACCCTGTATGTATCATTTAAAAAAATTAAAATGTCCTATTTTATTTATTAATTGATATTTGAATAATGTAGCATTAGGTCATAGACCAAAAAGGATTATAATATAGTGATTAACAAAATAGTCCAGGGAGATTTGGATGAGGGGAATAGTGAACAACATTTCATTTCCTTGACTGGACAATTCCAGAAATTATTCAAGATTTCTTACAAAGTACTTTTGCTTTACCTGGAATTGGTAGGTTTTTTAGTGCTGGGGGGGATAATAAAGGGTCAAATTACCCTAAAACCTCAATACTAACAACCTTGGTTTAATAAAACTGTCTACACCATTTAATGAATTTAGCTCTGCCCTATGTGAGAGACTCACCTTGCCTTTGTCTTCACTAGTTCTTGTTGAGTCATTTTTTGAGTCATGTCTAATACTTTGTGACCCCATTTGATGTTTTCTTGGCAAAGATACTGTAGTGGTTGACAATATACTTTAAAGCTCTTTTTACATATGAGGAAACTGAGGCGCACAGGGTTAAGTAAATTGCTCCCAGTTATGTAACTAGTTAGCTTCTGAGGACAGATTTGAACTAAGGAAGATGAACCTTCTTAACACTATGCCCTGCACTCCATCCAATGTGCCACCTACCTGCCTTGTCCTCAAATAACAACAACCCTAAATACAAACAAGTGAACCCTGATAACTGTTACGATTCAGTTCAACAGGCACAGCTAGGTGGCTCAGTGGATAGAGCACTGGCCCTGGATTCAGGAGGACCTGAGTTCAAATTTGGCCTCAGACACTTGACTCTTACTAGCTGTGTGACCCTGGGCAAGTCACTTAACCCCAATTACCTCACCCCCCCAAAAAAAAAATGATTCAATTCAACACATGTAAATCACTTATTATATGCTCAAAACTGTTCTGTATCTTTCTGGAGATATTGAGTTTAATTAAGATCTCCTTAATGTCCTAACAAGGTTTATATTCTAGCATGGAAATATCTTAAAAACAGCTAAATATAATACAAAATAATATATATGGGGTTGAAACAGGTCACAAAGATACTTCTAAAGTCTCACACAATATCATGAATCTCATTTCACTCCCCCTTTCCACATATCCTTAGTGTAGTCTTCTGCTATTAAATTGTAAGTTACTTGATCAACATGAAGTTTTTCTTGCTTGTACTTGTATCCCAGTGTTAGCATAGTTCGTAGCACATTAAAATTACCTATGAAAATCAAAAAATCAAAGAACTTTAAGATCAGCCCTGTCTCTCTATCTCTATTTCTCTTTGTGTCTGTCTCTCCGTCTCTGTCTTTTTTTCATTATTAACATAGAAAGGGGCAAAACAAAATGTTAAATGTAATCTTCAGAGGGAAAAGTGATTACTCTCATATGATAAAGAAATAGGGAGAGAAGCTTTCATGACTTTTGAATAGAGTTTCAAAGGATGGGTAATCAATCTGTAGTTATGGAGGCAAAGCAGAGAAGTCTCAGGCATAGGCACCAGAATTGGTAATATTTTAAGCAGCTAAAAATGTCTGTTCTACTTATATACAAGAGAAATAGAAATGGGAAGTCAAGAGTCCAAAGTCTTGCTCAACTGTTAAAACCAGCTAGGTGGTGAAGTGAATAGAGTGGTAGTCTAGAGTCAGGAAGACTCATCTTCCTGAGTTCAAATATGATCTCAGACACTTAATAACTATGTGACATTTGGGTAAGCCGTTTAACCCTGTTTGCCTCCATTTCCACGTATGTACAAAGATCTGGAGAAGGAAGTGGCAAACCACTCCAATATCTTTGCCAAAAAGAAAACCCTAATGGGGTCATGAAGAATTGGATATGACTGAACAACAAGATATTTAACCTCTTTGAGCTACAAGTTTCCCTTTGGAAAAAAAAAAATGAGAATACCAATAACATCTACCTCAAAGGTGAGGCTCAAACATACACATATGATTTGGATACATTCAAGTGTTTCCTTAAATTTCATTTCATTCATTCATTCATTTACTTATTCATTTGTTTATCTATCTATCTATCTATCTATCTATCTATCTATCTATCTATCTATCTATCTATCCGTCTGTCTGTCTGTCTGTCTATTTATTTATTTGTGGGGTAATGAGGGTTCAATGACTTGCCCAGGGTCACACAACTAGTGTGAAGGGTCTGAGGCCAAATTTGAACTCAGGTCCTCCTGAATCCAAGGCCAGTGCTTTATCCACTGCATCTTTTCCTTAAATTAAAAACAAACAAATAAACAAAAGAAACAAAAAAAGGTACAGTGGAATGAATGCTAGACTTGGAATTTAAAGACTTGTCAATATCACCAATCTGTATGAACATAAGCAGGCCAAATTATTTCTTTTTCCTGTAATTTCCTTGATGGGGAAAGAAGGGAGTTTGGGCTAGATGAACCTACAGGTCTCTCCAGGTTTAAATCTATTGTCTATGACCCATTTACATTTTTTGCATATAGTAATCATTTCCAGCCATGAATCAGGTTGAAGTAAGCATGGAAGTTGGGGTATATGTATAAATGGTGGAGCTGCATAGAGGGAAGAGTGAAATACCCAGCTGTAGTAAAATTGGTTTGAGGTCCTTAACAGGGCTGACCGATTTTGTGTGTGTGTGAGTGTGTGTGTGTGTGTGTGTGTGTGTGTGTGTGTGTGTGTGGCAATTGGGGTTAAGTGACTTGTGCAGGGTCACACAGCTAGTAAGTGTTAAGTGTCTGATTCTGGATTTGAACTCAGGTCCTCCTGAATCCAGGGCTGGTGCTCTATCCACTGCGCCATCTAGCTGCCCCCTGAACTATTTTGTTTTAATAGGAGGGGAAAAATATAGTCAATGGGTTTAGGTTTGACTAAAAAGAAACTGTTTTTGTACATTTATAATCCAAACAAGACCACAATTCTTTTTATCCTCCAACTAGTTTCAGGGTGGCCATGTAGATAGCCCAGTCTATGTTTTGCAATTAAACTTGAAATATTTGGATAATTCTGTGATAATTTGTAAGACATCCTGAACCAAAAATAATGAGGTATTCATCCATCACTAGAAAAAAATAAATAAACATTCATAAGTTTAAACCTGGGTTGCAGGTTGTCCTTTTTGGGGGTTACTTAGATTATAGATGATAAAACTACTGGGGATCCCTGGATATTCACCAAACACATGAAAATCATTACTCTTAAAGTCATAGAACCAATGAACTGACCTTAGCACTCTATTATTCATGGAAAGATAACTTCTACTACAAGGAAATAGGAGTCATTGCCAGTGTCAACAATGTTTGGAGTTAAGTTATCTATAATTTGAGCCAGTGCAGCAAAGGATGCAGTCCAAGGAAAATAATTCTTTTGGGAATACTTGGGAAGGGGGAATGATGATGAGAGCAACCCAACCAATTCTGACCTACAGGTGCCAAATTAGCCACAGACTTCAGCTGTCTTTTACTTATTTTAAATGCCATATTTAGGTCTGCTTTCCAAACTGAGAAAGCATATTTTCCCATGAGCCAAGCTCTAAGCTTTATTTAGTGGGGAGGACATGATTTCTACCAAGGGAGCACAAGTTAGTCTCCACTGTTTTCTGTTGCTTATTTCCATCATCCATTATTTCTCAGGGCCACATAACCCAACTTGCAGACAATAACCAATGGAAAAGAAGAGTGCAAACAGAAACTAGTTAGAACAATAAAATTCTGGTGTAATCCTTCCCAGTCTTACCTATAACTCAAGAGAACCATCTCACTGGAGAATGGATGTTTATGACATCTCATATATCTGAGAATGTTGCTGTGACAGTGAAACCTCCCCCAAATATATTGAGTAATACTGAAAGATAAATTTGTTTTCCACTTGTAACTCCCGAAGGCATATGGATATAAGTCTGAAATGGAGAATCATTTGTAGTGGTCAGTAAATAAGCATAGTTTAGCTCTCCCTTTATGCTGCAATTAGAAAAAAATATTGTTTACTTTTGCAGTGAGTCTATTATCTTTTCTTTTTTTTTTTTCAGGGCAATGAGGGTTAAGTGACTTGCCCAGGGTCACAAAGCTAGTAAGTATCAAGTGTCTGAGACTGGATTTGATCTCAGGTACTCCTGAATCCAGGGCCAATACTTTATCTATTATATCACTTAGCTGCCCCTTGTCTGTTTTCTTAATATTGAATGTACAGGGGGCAGCTAGATGGCGCAGTGGTTAAGCACCGGCCCTGGATTCAGGAGTACCTGAGTTCAAATCCGGCCTCAGACACTTGACACTTACTAGCTGTGTGACCGTGGGCAAGTCACTTTACCTCCGTTGCCTGCAAAAAAAAAAATATTGAATGTACAGTTCATAGTCAGGAAAAAGGGAGTAAGTCAATAAACATGTATTCAGTATCTACTGCACATCAGTCACTGTGCTAAGAGCTGAGGAAATAAAGAAAAGCCAAAGTTACTCCCTGTGCTTGAGGAACCCACAATCTAATGAGGGAGACAACGTGCAAATAACTATGCACAAAGAAGTTATATACAGGAGAAACTGGAAATTCTTAACAGTGGAAAGGCTTTCAGAGGAAGTAGGGAAGATTTCCTGTAGAAGATGGGATTTGGACTGGGAGTGGATGGAAGTCAGAGAACTCAGAAAGTAGAGATGATAAAAGAGAACATTCCACACAGAGATAGCTATTGAAAATTCCTAGAGATGGCAAAGGCATTGTTTTGTTTGAGGAACAGCAAGGAGGCCAGTTTCACCAGCTCTAAGAAGTGTGGAAGAAGATGCAGGGGTATCAGGTATAAAACTTCGAGAAATATGAGAAATAGAATGGTTATGAATGACTTGGAACAACAAAAATTATATTTGCAATTTAATACTAAAGGTAAAAGCTTTAGCTTATTGATTATGACATGAGAAGATCATTTTGATATTTAGGTAGATGATAGACTAGACTGGGGTGGGATTTGAGGCAAGCAGACCAATTAACTGTGAATTACAATTGCGTAAGTATGGAGTAATGAGGACCTGCATCAGAATGATGAATGAACTGTGCACATGGAACTACATTTATATTATGACTATTCTTTTTTTTCTTTTTATACTTCAAATTTGCATTAGTAAATATCACTCTATGCCTACCATGTGGATGAGTTTTCTTATTAATTTTGGTCTTATGTTGAGACAATGAATAAATGCACTTCCTTATCATAATTTGGAAAGCCACCCAGGGGCCTTTAAAGCAAAAATCTCTTTCTTACTGCAACAGTGCCAGAAATTTTGACCATTAAAGTAACTTGAGGGATTCTATAGATATGGTCATTTAACTAAGCTTCATTAATATTCATTTAGGCATTCCTTATAAAAATTGATTAGTAGGTCTATCTAACAAAAAGCATTAGGTATACATCAAGAGATGTAAAATTTGTGATAGCCCTGTCAACTATAAAATCCAATGCAAAATATACGTGTCAAATTCAGATTAAAAAATCTGTCAACTTTAAAAAAAAGAAGATTGAAAATTGAATATAACCTACCTCTTACGGGAAATAATCTTAGATTAATAAAGGTCTTTAGAAGTGATCTGATCTAGCCTGCACTTGAGAAATTCCTTCATTTGGTTTTATGGACTCCACATAAAGATCTCCAGTGATTAGAAACTCACTACCTACTTAGGCAGAGAGATTCAGTTGTTAGGAAGGCTTTTCATATACGGGCATACCTTAGAGATATTGTGGATTCAGTTCCAGACCACTGTCATAAAGTGGGTATGAAAATGATGCAATTGACATGATTTTTTTTCTCAGTGCATATAAAAATTAGGTTTACAGTAAATTGTAGTCTATTAAGTGTGCAATAGTATTATGTCAGGAAAAACCCCAATGTATATATCTTTTTTGGGGGGAGGGAGCAAGGCAATTGGAGTTAAGTGACTTGCCCAGGGTCACACAGCTAGTAAGTGTCAAATGTCTGAGTCCGGACTTGAACTCAGGTACTCCTGACTCCAGGGGCTGGTGCTCTAACCACTGTGCCCCCAATGTACATATCTTAATTTAAAAATACTTTATTACTCCGGGCAGCTAGGTGGTGCAGTGGATAAAGCACCGGCCCTGGATTCAGGAGTACCTAAGTCCAAATCTGGCCTCAGACACTTACTAGCTGTGTGACCCTGGGCAAGTCACTTAACCCCCATTGCCATCCCCCCCCCAAAATACTTTATTACTAAAAATGCTAAACACCATCTTAACCTTCAGCAAGTCACAATCATTTTGCTAGTGGAGGGTCTTGCTTTGATGTTGATGGCTGCTGACTAATCAGGATGATGGTTGCTAAAAGTTGGAGTAGCTATGGCAATTTCTTAAAAAAAAAAAGACAATGAATTTTTGTTTTTTTGTTTTTTTGGTGAGGCAGTTGGGGTTAAGTGACTTGCCTAGGGTCACACAGCTAGTAAGTGTTAAGTGTTTGAGACCAGATTTGAACTCAGGTACTCCTGACTCCAGGGCCAGTGCTCAATCCACTGCGCCACCTAGCTGCCCCGACGATGAATTTTGTTTCATTAAATGACACTTCCTTTCATAAAAGATTCCTTTCTTTGTATAATGTGATGTCACTTGATAGCATTTTACACCAGCAGAACTTCTTTCAAAATTGGAATCAATCTTCTCACATCTGGACATGATTTCAACAATTTAGTTTATGTAATAATCTTCAATGTTGTTGTGTCTCAAGGAATAGGTACACCCATGGAGAGGAAGAGAGAAAAAGGAACAGCTAATTGGTGGAACAGTCAAAACATAAACGAGATATATCTCAATTAAATTCACCATCTTATATGGGCACAGTTTGCCATGTCCCAAAACAATTACAATAGTAATATCAAAGATCACTGATTATAGTTCACAATAATAGATGCAATCATAACCAAAAGTTGGAAATATTGAGAAAATTCCCAAAATATGACATAGAATGTGAGCAGATGCTGTTTGAAAAATCACTTGCTCAGGTAGGGTTGGAACAAACCTTCCATTTGCAAAAATATGTATTATCTGTGAAGTGCAAAAAAAAAAATGAATCACAATAAATTGAAGTGTTTATACAAAAAGCTCAGAATTCTCTTTTTGAAATTTCTATCCAATATCCTCATTTATGTTCTTTATGACCAAGAGAAGAAAGTTTAGTCTTCTTCATGGAAATCCTTCAAATAGTTTAATACAATTATTAAGTGACCAAATAAGTCTTCTCTTCTTCAAATTAGCATTCCTATTTCTTCATAACATTTTTGTTTCCTATGGAAATCACCATTTTATTATCCATAATAACCCTTTTCTTGTTCATAGAATGCTTATAGAAATAAATTTCTCATTTTTATTTACTTTCGTTTTTCTTCTTCACTGCTTTCCTTGCCTTTCCCTTCTTCATTCCCTACTTCCTTTTCCCCTCCCTTTCTTTCTTTTCCCTTCCTCTTCTTTCTGTTCTTGTTCTCATTATTCTCTTCCTCCTTCTCCATAAACTCCTTTCTATCTCCTTCTCTTATTCCTCCTTCACGTCTTTCCTTTCTCCTCCTTGTTCTCCTCCTCCTTGTCTTCATCCTCATCCTCCTCATCTTCCTTGTCCTCCTCTTACTCCTCCTCATTCTCCTCATCCTCCTCTAACTCCTCCTCCTGCTTTTTCTTCTTTCCTTCCTACTCCTCCCTGTCCTTATCCTTATGCTTTCCAATCATCACCACAAATAAATTTAAAAGGCTGAGTTTAATACTATACAGTTTAATAATTGTGACTCATGGTTTTAAAAAATCTTTCCCTCACTACAATCCCCAAAGAAAAATAATATGAGTGCTCCTGGCCACAATCACCAGTAAGAAAACAAACTTTGAGAGTCTGTTGGATACCTAAAGTCACATAGCCAGTAAATGTATAAGATAAATATTCAAATCTACATCTTCTCATCATATTTCTGCTTATCTTGATATTATACACAACTATCTTGGAATCACCTATATGAAAACTGAAGTCTAAATTTCTCTATAGAAAGATTTGCAGGGATTTTCCAAAGAAGGATAACCCATGGGAAATGGATTACAGATCCAACACATGCATATGCATATCTAATATCTATGTGTGTGTATATGCATGTATTTCTACATACATATAAGTATATCTCTAGGTATTTATTTCTATTTAAAATTATTATTATATTAATATACTATTTTACATATATCTGTATATTATATATTAAGAATATTATATTAAAATTATTTAGCCCTCACTTTATATATTTGTGTATATATTTACATTTATATGCATGTATATATGTATTTATATGTATTTATGTATGAAGTGAGGATGAATGATTTTAATATTTATTATGGAGGAGCTAGAAACTGGGAAGTTACAGAGGACATGCAACTTTTAGCAGTAACAGTAAAAAGCATTTATGCCAATTTCACGGGAAAATATTTCTAATGCAATACCCACATGTGTTTTTAACTAAACTGATTACTTTATATCTTGACAAATTATAAATATGAAAAAAACTCAAATGTATGGACTTATTGGCTGTACATAGAGACTCTCCTGGGGTGAACTATAACAGCTGTGTATATACACAGGCAAAATATGAGGAAAGAGGAAAAGATAGCAGCAAATAAGTCTGTCATTTTATGTGGAAAAGATACATTTGCTTTTAAACATTTTTTTTCTCTCTTGTGGACTGCTTAAAAGTCCAAGTGAGACTTGTCAGTTAATACTTACTTACCATTCCTGGTCCTTAGTACTGCCTTGATTTCTTTACCAAAGAAAGCTAAAAGATCCACATTATGCTTGCCCCTCCCCCCCCCCCCGACATAATTGTAATCCTAGGTCTTTTGCCCTCCAGAATATCGTAATATTCCAAGTCTTGCTCTCCTTTAATATGGAATGTGTTAAGTATTGTGTTGTTCTGACTAATATTTGAATGGTTTCTGTCTATTTGCAATGTTTTCACTTTCACCTGTGAGCTCTGAAATTTGGCTATAACATTTTATAGGAATTTTCATTCTGGGATCTTTCAGGAGGTGATCAGGAGATTCTTTCAATTTCCATTTTATCTTCTGGATCTAAGTTATCTTGGTCCTGGATCTTTGAACAGGTCCCCTGCCATCCTGCAATCACAAGCATTAGTGGTCCACTCTGCCTTGGTTCTTCAACCAGGTCCCTGCTCCCTTGCGACAGACCACAAGCACTCTTTTTCCACCCTGCAACCACCACTCAAAACTGTGTATGAGCAAAAGACTTGCTCTTCATTGCCGGCAGCATTCAGGATTGGCAGAGAGTCCCCTGCAGACTCTTTGTGTCTGTTAGCTGACCCGATTATGAACTCTGGGCTAGGAGCTCCTGAAGATCTTGTTCCTGCTCTCCGTTACCAGCACCCTCCAAGGCCCAACTCGGCTTCTCTGGAGTTCGATCATTTCTTCTCCCACCCTGATTTCACAGATCTCTCTTGCCCATCCTCTAAGTAATCCTAGCCTAGAAAAATGTCTTGATATGATATTTTGTTGTCTCTATCACTCCGAAATTTCATTTGAGGAATCAGGAGAATCTTGTGAGAGTTTGGCTTGATTACTGTAAATAATGTTCTGTCTTCTTTTTCCTCTCCAAAATAGGATTTTTAAATGATGATCTTTATCTGACAGCCAGCTTGTTCAGTCCTTTTCAGTCATGTCCAACAGCCAATATGTGATCCTATTTGGAATTTTCTTGCCAAAGACATTGAAGGAATTTGCCACTTCCTTCTCCAACTCCTTTTACAAATGAGGTAGGGGGAGTCACTTAACCCCAATTGCCTCACCAAAAAAAAAAAATGAAATGGAGGCAAACAGGGTTAAGTGACTTGCCCAAGTTCACACAGCTAGTGAGAGTCTGAGCCCAGAGTTGAACTCAGTAAGATGAGGTTTCCTAATTCCAGGCATAACATTTATTTCCACTCTGCCACCTATCACTGTCACCTTACAGTGACACTTTACCCTTACAGCCAGCAGTTTGATTCAATTCAAGAAATCAACAGTGTGATATGGGTAAGAAAGACTGCTGATTATAGATTCAGAGGACTAAAAAAGTTCAATCCTTGCATCTGATATATTTTGTCTGTTTAACTTTTGGCAAGTCAATTCATTTCCCTGGGTCTTGGTTCCCTTATCTGTAAAATGACGTATTTGTACTAGCCAGTTCCTAAGGTATCTTCTCACTCTGGGTCAATAATACTCTAATTGACAGATTTTTTTTTTTTGCTGGACAATTGGGGTTAAGTGACTTGTCCAGGGTCACACAGCTAGTGCGCCACCTAGCTGCCCCCTCTAATTAATATTTAATAAGCCCTTACTATGTACGAAGGATTGCACTAAGAAATGGGAGTTGTTGTGGTTATTTTGAGTTGTTGGTGCTTTGTTATGGAAGACATAGGGTGATGTCATGACTTATACTGAAATGAATTTAAGTGAGGGAGTGCAAGGTCACCAACCATACTCTCTCCTCCAAAGCCATCTGGGCACAATGGCAAGATATACTTCAGGACAACTGGAGATGACCCCAGGTGTTTAAGGCAATTGGGTTTAAGAGACTGGCCCAGGGTAACACAGCTGAGTGTCTGAGATGATATTTGAACTCAGGTCCTCCAAACTTCAGGGTCAATGTTCTATCCACTTGGCCACCTAGCTGCCCCACAGTGGGAATACAAAGACATGAATAAAACAATATCAACTCTTAGGGAATTTAAAATATATTTATAAAATGTGATTGTATATAAATAAATAAATACACATTTTTCAAGGGAGAAATAAAACTAAATTGTCTAGGATGATTTGAAGAGAGAGAACTAATGATTTTGGGATCGTAAAAGATTTGCAAAGGACTGGACCCTTGAATTGAATCTTAAAGTAAGATAAGAATTCTAAAATGTAAGAATGCAAGGAAGGCATATGTCTCAGGCATGAAAAGAAGTTTGTATAATGGATGGAAATGGAAATGGAGTGTCAAGTTTGAAGGAAAGTGGCAAGTAGTTTAGTTTGGCATGAACAGGAAATTTATATAAAGGAGTGATGTGAAATAAGGTTGGAAAGTTAGTTTGGAGCTAAATAATGGGGAAAGAGGGAAAGAGGAAAAGAACAAATAAAATGCCAGATTTTTGGTAAGTGTGAATTACAGACAGATAGGTATAGGCATAAGTATAGGTATAGGGATAGGGATGGAGATGGGGATGGGGATGGGGATGGGGACGGGGACGGGGACAGGGATGGGGATAGGGATAGAGTTATGGGTATGGGTATGGTTATGGGTATGGGCATAGCTATAGGTACATGTATAGGGATAGGGATAGGGATATAGGGTTAGGGATAGGGATAAGGATAGGGATATGGATACGCATATGGATATGGATACAGACAGACACAGATACAGATATAGATAAGGATATGGATATGCATGCACATACAGATACAGATACAGACAGAGATAGATAATCAATAGGTAGCCACAAAAGTTTTTTGAATGCTCAAGTACCAAAGTAAGTCTTGAACTCCTTAAGAATATAGATTCTTGGGGCAGCTAGGTGGCGCAGTGGATAGAACACCAGACCTGGAGTCAGAAAAACCTGAGTTCAAATCCAGCCTTGGACATTTGGAACTTGTTAGCTGTGTGACCCTGGGCAAGTCAATTAACACTCATTGCCCTAAAAAGAAAAAGAAAAAAGAAAAAAAGAATATTTAAATCTCTTGACTTTAGGAAAAAGTGAGTATACACATACACACACACACACACACACACACACACACATATATAAAGAGAGTGACAGAGACAGAGAGACAGAGAAAGACAGAGAGACAGAGAGATTCTTTCAATTATTTTATTTGTATTCTTTACACCAAACAAAATGCTTGGCAGATATAAGGGGTTTAGAAATTGCTTGGGTGATGAAGTGGATAGAGCTTTTGGTCTGGCTGAGTTCAAATCTAGCCTTAGACACTTATTAAATCCATGACCCTGGGCAAGTCACCTAACCCTGTTTGCCTCAGTTTCTTCATCTGTCAAATGAATTGGAGAAAAAATGGCAAACCACTCCAGTTTTTTTGTCAAGAAAATCCCAAATTGGGTCAAGAAGCATCACAGATGATTAAAATGCCACAATACAAAAGGAATTGTTTATTGATTGTTTAGATCATGTGGAGTTATGATTTGACTGGGAAGAAACTGCTGGTGTTATTGTTTGTTGTTATTGTTGTTGTTGGTCCTTCATTCTCCATGAAAACCATGACATCAGGGTGATGTCAAGACATGCAATGAATGGAATTTAAGTGAGGGAGACCTGTGCAAAGGCACCAACCGCATGCTCACCTCCAGAGACATCTATGTCCAGTGGCAAGATATATCTATATCTATATCTATATCTATATCTATACCTATATCTATATCTATATCTATATCTATATCTATATCTATATCTATGTCTATGTCTATGTCTACGTCCACGTCCACGTCTACGTCTACGTCCACGTCCACGTCCACGTCCACGTCCACGTCCACGTCCACGTCCACGTCCACGTCCACGTCCACGTCCACGTCCACGTCCACGTCCGTGTCTGTGTCTGTATCTGTATCTGTATCTGTATCTGTATCTGTATCCATATCCATATCCATATCTATATATCTATATCTATATCTATATCTATCTATCTATCTATCTATCTATCTATCTATCTATCTATCTATCTAGACAACTAGAGATGGTACTGGATGTTTAAGGCAATTGGGGTTAAGTGACTTGCCCAGGGTCACACAGCTGGTAAGGGTCAGAGATGAGATTTGAACTCAGATCTTCTTTTTTTTTTTTTTTTAGTGAGGCAATTGGGGTTAAGTGACTTGCCCAGGGTCACACAGCTAGTAAGTTTTAAGTGTCTGAGGCTGGATTTGAACTCAGGTACTCCTGACTCCAGGGCCGGTGCTCTATCCACTGCGCCACCTAGCTGTCCGAACTCAGGTCTTCTTGACTCCAGGAACAGTCCTCTATCTACTGCACCCCCTAGCTGTCCAAGTGCTGGTATAAAGTCCAGTCAAAAACATATTGCAGTAGACCAGATAATATGTGCTTTATAATTAGGGTGCTAGATATTTCTGTGAATGGCAAGAAGTAAATAGATCTAAAAGGTGCTGTGGAGATATAATTGGGTCTGAATGGATATAGTTTATAATGAATAGTGAGGAGAATCAAGGATGATTTAAGGATTTGAACATAAAAATAAATGGAAGTTTCAATGAAAATTGTATTTGTAGAGGATATGATTGTTTGAATATTCTTTTTAAAATGGAGAATTTATAGTACTTATGGGACATCCATGTCCACATTTGCAGTAAGCATCTGGCAATGTAAAATAGTAGTTCAGGAGAAATACATGGACTAGAAAGAACTGAATGACCTGGGCATATGAGGATGAATTGCAGTCTGCATCATTGTAGGGAAGTACCTAATTAATTAGCTATCAGACCTACTTGAATACTGAGTATGCATAGAGAGTATATTGAAGTTATGGTAATGGATAAGATCATGAAGGGATATTATAAAGAAAGGGGGGAAAAGGGCAGAGATGAAGGATTAGGGAGGAAGCTGGATAATGAATCAGCTAAGAAAACTGAGATAGAATGGTCCCAGAGTGGCAAGGAGTCAACGGAAGGTGAAGGTATTTCAGAATCCAAGGAAAAATAAAATATACAGGGAACAGAAATGTAAAAAAAAAAAAACCACATAAAAAAATAAATAAAGTCAAGAAGAAAATGGATGACGAATAAGCCACTGATTGGTTCACTGATCATTTAAGAGTGTTTTCAGTTGAGTACTTTGATGTGAATATGGATAATACATGATTCATGATTTTAAAATGAAGTTTTAGATTTGTTTGGAATAGTTTCATAGTAACTTAAGCCTTCTACAAAATATCATATTATTCTTTAAAATAGATTTTTTAAGCAATGTGACAGAGTATAAATAAATCTAGTATTTATGGTAAAATATATTTCCTTTACATGATTCTGGAAGGCTTATCTTGAATCTAAAATGCAAATTCAAAATATGTATATGTGTGTATATACATACACTATATATATATACATATATGCTATGTGTAGTCATTATAGTGATTACATATATAGATAGTGATTTTACAGATATATAAATATAGATATAGATAAATGAGGTTCTGTATATTTGTATACACATATGCATCACCTACATCCACCGTAGAAGGTTGCAGTGAATCAAGAAAAAAATTCTAGATTCCAAGCAGAGCAAGATCATATCAAGATACAATTTATATATTCAAACTTTGAACTCTAACAGGGAACTCATCCTACCTCTCCTAGCATGCAACATGAACACAAAGGACCTGCCAAATAAATAATCTGCTATGAAGCAGATTGAAAAAAAAATAACCATTCATGAAATGATGTAATTACAAGACAATGACGGGGGTTAGGAGAGACATTGAGGTAAACCTTGGCCCACCACAAAAACTCTCTCTGGAATACTCAAATATCAATATTATCCCAAATAAATATTGACTTGGAGAAAAACTGGCATGCCACCTAATTCTTAACACTAAAATCTGCCTTTTTGAAATGATTTGAGGAGAAAATGGGGAATTATTTGACCATAAATACTCAAGCACTGCTCAGTCAACAACACTTGTAGTTTTATTGGCTACAATAAGGAAAACAGTATCTCTTTTAAAGACGTGTGAACCTGAAAAAACTTGGAAAGTTTAACTTGGAAATTACATGTTTTATTTTCTTGTAAGCTTTCCAATGTGATTATATATATGTATATACACATATCTATATATTGTCCATTATGATACATGTGTGTATGTATGTGTACATGCATGTATATGCACACATATATTTACATGCATACATATATCTACACATATAGAAAGAGATGTACATGCATATACACACATGAAATTCAATAATTTAATTTTGACTACATTGCATTTGTTCTTGCTCAACTGAACCTTAGAACGTCTGAGTTTTTAATCTAAAATTCTCTCTCTCTCTCTCTCTCTCTCTCTCTCTCTCTCTCTCTCTCTCTCTCTCTTTGGTGAGGCAATTGGGGTTAAGTGACTTGCCCAGGGTCACACAGCTAGTAATTTTTAAGTGTCTGGGGCTGGATTTGAACTCAGGTCCTCCTGAATTTAGGGCCAGTGCTCTATCCACTGTGCTGCCCCTTAATCTAAAATTCTATGGGTAAACACCCCAAATTTTTGTTAGCTTATTTTGATTTATATTAAATTTCTTTCATTCATATTTTTCTTTATATAGTGCTTATTCAGTTAATCATCTCTGTTAAACCTAAGTCTAGCTTTTAACTGAAGAGTAACATGAACCATGTAGTTACCCGTAACATGACATACATGTTGCTAAAAAATGATCAAGTTATCCAAAAGCATGAAATATTAAAAAAAAATCACATGGCTTATAGGTAAGATTGGGCTGGGGAGCAACAACACTTAAATTTGTCAGGGACATGTTAAAAAATATAAAGAAAGGAACCTAATAAAAATGGTGATTTAGGTTTATAAATGTCAAACTGTTAAGGAATATATGTATACTGCCATCAATAGTGGAAGAGTTGACTGATGCTTAGCCTGCACTCTAGTTCCTATGGGCTAAAATTGGAAAAATTAAAGCCTATATGCAAGAGGGTAGTCGTGGTATGATATCTGGAATGAGGGAAGGTGAGAGGGTTGAAAGGGTGGAGTGATGGGTCTGACCAGCCATCCTCTATCTACAACTTTTAGTGTAGCAGAAAACAATACAAAAATATATAACTTTACCTTGAAAAAGACCTGAAGTTTATGGAAGTTGGAAGACATAGAAAAGCTGTAACTTGTGAGTTATCATTAAATGATGAAATTTTCTGCTGTGTCTTGACAAAATTGAACATAAGCAAATGATAAATTTCATTGTATTTAAATTGTTCCATTACATATATATAATTGGAATAAATTCAAGTTTTCAAAGCAACCATTTTAGGAGAACTGATTGTACTTCCTAACTGCATGACTGTGAACAAACTATATCAATTTTCTGAACTTCAGTTTTCTCATCTGTAAAATGGGATTAGTGATATTTATGTTACCTACCTCAAAGAGATGTTGTGTGGAATGTGTATTACAAGCCATAAGGTCAAATATAAATATAATTTCTTATTTCATACAGTCAACTTTGCTTCTAGAAAGCAATTCATCAGACAATTAAAATGATGGGCTTTTATTAGAACATTGGCTCAACAGAAATAAAAATTATGATGTGCAATCCAAAAGAGCCAATGAGATCTTGGGCTATATTAGTAAAATCATATTTTCCATAATTAGGGCGGTAATAGTTATTCTTTATCCTCCATAATCAGTGAATTATATCTGGATTTCAGATTTGGGCATAGCATTTATAAAAAGACATTGATGGGTTGGAAGAATCCACAGAGTATAACCAAAATGAAAATGAACTTTGATTCCATGACATATGAGGACTGGCTGAGAGATCTGGGGTGTGTATCCTAGAAAAGAGAAAAGTAGGGGGGTATAGATAAGGAAAAATAATAATTTTCTTAAATTTAGAGCTAGAAGGGATTGTAGTGGCATCTAGTCCAACTTGATCATTTTATAATCAGGGAAACTGAGGCTGAAAGCAGTTAAATGATTTGCCTGGGATTATAGAGCAATTAAGTTTTTTTTTTTTTTGTGGGGCAATAAGAATTAAGTGACTTGTTCAAGGTCACACGGCTAGTAAGTGTCAAGTGTCTGATACCTGATTTGAACTCAAGTTCTCCTGAATCCAGTGCCAGTGCTTTATCCACTGTGCCACCTAGCTGCCCCCAGCCATTAAGTATTTGCGATAAGATTTGAACTCGTCTTCCTTATAACAAATCAATGTGTTATTCACTGTCTCCCTAGTGACAAATTTAGGCTTTAAATTAGTTTTGTGGAGTATTCTTTTTTTTTTTTTTTTTTTTTTTGCGGGGCAATGGGGGGTTAAGTGACTTGCCCAGGGTCACACAGCTAGTAAGTGTCAAGTGTCTGAGGCCGGATTTGAACTCAGGTACTCCTGAATCCAGGGCCGGTGCTTTATCCACTGCGCCACCTAGCCGCCCCTTGTGGAGTATTCTTAACAACTGGGTTATTGAAAAGTAGATTGAGCCACCTCAAGAGGTAGTGGGGATTCCTTATTAGGGATCTTCAATGAAAAACTAAGTGACGATATGTTAGGTTTTCTGTAGAAGGGATTCTTCTTCAGGGGTGGGCTGAAATAGCTGGAGACAAAGCACTGTTATTCTGTGTCTTCTAATTCCATTACTATTACTTGCTATAGGGTTTGATAAAAGATAAAAACAAGAAGTTTGATGGTCACATTACATTATTCTGTCAAAATCGTATCTAAGGCCTAAGTTTTCCTTAAATTACAGGGTATCATGATGTGTCTGAAGTCTTACGCATATTCTGGGGGGAAAAGAGTAAAAAACCTTTCCTAAATATGATTCAGCTCTCCAAAATATGAACCTTTACTTGAAACAGTTGTTATGATCATGGTCTTGAATGTTTGCTATTCAAAAATGTATGCAGTCTAGCAAATTTGCATTTTTACATTTAAAACCTGGAAGAAATTACTAGGTTTTTAAAATCTTGGTCTTTAAGGTAGGTTGAGCATTATAACCCAGTGCTTGCACTTAAAAATAATTTTAAAAGGTATGTATATATGCACAGATATAGTCTTTAATTCAATTCATTTTGGAGACCAAAATTGATAGCACCCAAGGAACAAAGGCATGGACTATGGGATGATGCATGCTAAATGATGGATGAACAGCCAGCTTCTTTGGCAATCTACTTTACTGAAGCAGCAGGATATTCAGAGACAGCAGTGTCAAAGGAAAAAAAAATATGTAAATTCTTGGGATTAACTTTCAGAGAAAGATGAAGATTTTAGTTAAGTACAAAAAAAAATAAGGTAGAAGAGTTCAAATAATAGCCTACTTCCATAGAAAAGAAAAATAAATAATTAACAATACGCAAGGGAAACTAACTCATCCTAAACCGAAATATATAAGACAAAAAAATGACTATGGAAAATAAAAGTGGAATGCTGTCATTGTGCAAGGTGTACTTTGCTTTTGATTTTCAGTGTTGAAACATAGATTTAGAAAAGTGATTATGAAGTCCTTGCTTACTAGTCTTCTATTAGAATATTGAAATCTATTGACTAGGAAAAAGTGACTATCTTTCCCAACTAATTTTTTGGATTGGAATGATACCGTGATGGTCATTCTAAATGTTTTGCTCTCTGCAATGTAATTCTTACTGTATATCTGTCCATATATTCCATATTAGTAAGTGAATAGAAAATTGCAATCAACCTTTACAGAACTCATTGATTTTTTTTAAAAATAGCATGAAATATTACTGTGCCATAAAAATGAAAAAAGAATAGGTTCAGGGAAACACAGGAAGAATTGTACAAAATGATACAAAATATAATGAACAGAGTCATAAGGAATATTTGTATGAAGACAACAAGTACATAAAGGAAAATAATTTTGTCTGACCTGAAAACTGATCAACGTAGTTAAAAATGGTGATTTTAGAAGACTGCTAATCACACTTTTTGACAGAGAGGTGCTGAACTAGAGAAATAGAATGAAATCCTTTCTCATGGCCAATGGATTTCTTTTGTGTGCTGAACTACACATTTGTTACAAGAAAATATTTCTACTGGAGGAGGAATAGGTAGGTTAAAGGGTAGTGATGGAGAATTTAAAAAACATCAATAAACAAATTTAAATGGATTGAACCAGAAGAACAGAAGGGAACATAAACAAATAGATAACCTTTCTTTCTTTTTTTTTTTTTGTGGGGCAATGAGGGTTAAGTGACTTGCCCAGGGTCACACAGCTAGTAAGTGTCATGTGTTTGAGGCCGGATTTGAACTCAGGACCTTCTGAATCCAGGGCTGGTGTTCTATCCACTGCACCACCTACCTGCCCCGACAAACTTTCTTAATACCTCGTTAATTTTTATAGGATAGGGAACAACCCTGTGGCTTCAGTGATATAGGGAATTCCTAAATGAACTCCTAAACTCCTAAATGAATGAAAATAAAACTCCCTCTGCCAAGCCAGCAGCTTCTCTGAAATGTATAGGCTTATAGAGTTGCCTAGAATCAGCTAAGGGTCATGCCTATGGTCACATAGCCAGAGTGTGTCAGAGGCCAAATTTGAACTGAAGTCATCTTAGTTATGAGACCAGTTTCCTATTTATAGATTATGCTACAGCTGCTACTTAATTTTATAAACATACATACACACATGCATGTGTACACACACATACTGATAATATAAAGCAATATACCTATATACATATTTTACCTATATCTATGTACATATCTATCCATCTACATGTGATATGTATATACATACACATATACTTATATAATCATCATCAAAATAATGGGAAAAAAAAACTTCTTGAAGGTTTGCAAAGAGCCTTATATATTTTAACTCACTACATCCTCCAATTGGCATGTAACATAAACTCACAATTTCTTATAGGCCATCTTGTTTTTCTTTGTTTACTGAAATGTTTGTGTTTCATGATGACTAAGTTCACAATATAAAATGCAATCTGAATTTAAAAAAAAAGATGACATTCATCTGCTGTTATGTAAACATTTTAATTCTGAATTATTTATAAAGGACAGTATCCCTTTGGTATTTTTTTACATTTATACATCTTCAAAATTTGGAAGCAAACTCTATGCATAAACTTAAATTCAGGAAACATTTGTTTCAGAAGACAACGGATGCTATACACTGTGGATGAAGCAAGAATTACATAGAACATACTGTTTGACTTCATGGAGTCTTCTGTCTAGAAGGAATGTACACATCCATAAATAACTATTATACCAAGCAACACAAAATAAATTCGCCAAAAGTGATAATATAAGAAAATCTTAGGTGAGCTTTGAGTAGAGGATGATCCTTATCTTCTTTTGCTTCAAGCAATTATCTATAGTTTGTGTGGGATTTGAAACCATTCCTTTTGTGAATTGGAGTAAACTAAACATATTATCCTTAGAATTATAGATTCTTGTGATGTTAACACTGGAAGGGACCCATATACTCACACTGTCATTCAACTCCCTCATTTTTAGATAAAATTCAAGCACAGATCAATACAATACAATCAATACAAATCAATACAAGTGTATTTCAAAATAAGAACTCAGAATACCAACTTAGGCAGAATTTGGTATCTGTCTTCAAATATTTAAAGTGTTTTTTAAAAGAAATGGGAAGGGGCAGCTAGGTGGTGCAGTGGATAAAGCACCTGCCCTGGAGTCAGGAGTACCTGGGTTCGGATCCGGCCTCAGACACTTAATATTTACTAGCTGTGTGACCCTGGGCAAGTCATTTGACCCCAATTGCCTCACTAAAAAAAAGAAAAAAAATGGGAATCAACTATTTTTTCTAGTACCTAGATGTCAGGACTAGGTGGAAGGTGTAGAGAGTAAGATTTGGTTTTAGTATCAAGACCATAACACTAGCCGCCACTACCATGCTATGATGTGCAACCTCTGAAGGCAAGTTTTCGACAGCTGTAAGCATAGTGAGTCCACTGAATTTGGAGTTAGGAAGACAAGTCCAAATTCCATTTCACACACTTATTTAGTATATAATTCTAGGCAAGTTACCTAACTCCTATTGCCTCGGTTTTTACAACTGTAAAATGAAGAGCTTAATCCATGGTCTCCAGGGTTACTTCCAGGCCTAAACCTATGGTTTTATCCTTCAATGATCTTATAGTTTCAAAAAGATGCTAAAGGGATCAGTTCTTGGAGATGATGTAGGATAGGCAAAGTGGCCCCTGATATTGCTTTCGAAACTGAGCTTTAAATACACAAAAAAGTTACCTATGAGACCACTTGGGCACATTTGTTTTTCTATTGTGCATTTAGATATAATGAATATCAGTGGATAAAATGTAGTGTATATGTTTCTGTTTTATCAATTAGATATTTCAATTTTAGATTTATCCAAAACAAAACAATAAAAAAACAAATCATGAGTTGGAAACTATTCCACACTTCCCACCTCCTGAATTTGCACTTCTTTCACAATCCCTCCTCTCTCCTCACTAAGTGACTAAATGAGGAGGTGCTACTGGACCATTCTTTATGTTCTGGAGGTAAATGACAATTAAAGAGAAGTTGATTCCAGAGCTGGGGATCACTAATAGAAAAATTTCTCATCTTTCCTGGAAGCTTTCAACTCTGGGGTAAGGAAAGGAAGGTCATTTGGGTTGATGTTAACTGCAGATATGATTCTGGAAGATTAAGCCCAGAGGGCTATTGTCCAGTAGATCATCCCAATTCTTATGTTTCAGTTGCAAATTAGTCAGTTGGTTTTACAGACTGAAGAGTATGAGGAGGTCATTGCTCTCCCACTTGTGCTGTATTTATAGAGGGGTGGTGACAGGCAAAGTAATGGCAATTATCTCACTAATACAATTTGGGAAAACAAAACATTCTGCTACTAAGGAAAAAAAAAGTATTTCTGGTTTGAATTATACAGACTATTTGATTTGTTTTATAAGTGTCTAGTGCTTCTCTTCCACAGTCCTCTTCCAGCATAGCATTTAGACCATCTCAAAATTTAATAAATACATATAGTTCACCACTTCTATAAAATATATTTTCTCTAAAACACATTTAATTGCATTGTGCCCATATATTCCATTGTGTAAGCCTTAATCAGAAGTCACAACTTGAGGCAATCAATGATAGTTACGAGAATGCAAATTTCACTTTAATATGGGAAACAAACTCACAATTCAATTTATGTGAAATAATAATTATAACTAGTATTTTCATAGTGCTTTAAAGTTTTCAAGATGATTTATCTCATTGATACTTAATCACTCTCTGTAAGGTAAATGCTATTAATATCTCCATATTACAAATGAAGACATTGAGTCTGCAGAAGATTAAATTACTTTCCCAGAGTCACACAGCTAGTAAGAGAATGAAACAAACATGAACTTGGGGCTTCCTCATTCCAAATGTGGTACTCCATACAATCCTGCTAGAATGGGTTTCCTTGGGAGGTATATAATTGTGGATGGTGCCATGAAGATTTCTAAGTTGCAGAGTCAGATGAAAAAACAAAGTCTCCAAGCCATAGAAAATAGAAAAGATTAATTCTGATTAGTCAGTTTTGCTCTCTGAGTGAATATTTTTGGTACTTGACTTTTAAGTTGATTGGTAGAAGCTTAATCATATTGGAGTTGGGGATTGAAGGTAATGAATATATGATTCCATACTAGTGTGGTAAAGCGGCTTTTGAAGGACTGCCCCTTTTGGGGAGGAGACTAAGACCTGCTGCTGCCTGGGAGAACGTGGCCAAGCACGCTGTACTTCCGGGATGCCAACTTAAAACTGGGGGTAGAACGGAAGTTGGCTCTCGGTCTCGCACACTCTGGCTTGTGAGTTTAGCGCTGATGGCACACGCTTTAGTGGTCGGCTCTGGTTCTCAGCCTGGCAGGCAGTTTTGGGATTCAGTGAGTTTTATAAAAGAATATAGACTAAGCTTATATCTAAGATTATTCATTTGCATTTCTACTTTCCTATTTCCCTAATCAGTATCACCTGTTTGTTGGCTAATTAATTCCCAAACAATAAAAGCTAATCCCTCTCTGATTAAAGCTCAGAGGCTTCTTTTTCTTACTGGTCTGGGAGATAAATAAGGGAAAAGTTCAAAGGGGAGTTTAATACTCTTATATCCAATTTTAATGCTCACACTAGCAATACAAAAAATATGATTCCATATTAGATTCCATACTAACAATACAATAAATATATGATTCTATACTAGCAATAACATTTTAGTGTGCATAGACTTCAAGCATTCTACTTACTTGGACTTGACTATCTCACAACTTTATTTCAGCCAACCTAATTCACTAAAGAATATACTCATTACCATAGTTGAATCACCGATATCTAAGGGGTGGGGAAAATCTCACTCACAATAGGTAAATCTTTTATTCTTGCCAAAGTTAACTGACTACATATTAAAGATACCCTAAAAAGTCCTATATAGGAATAGATTATACTAGTTGGGTTCTTTAAAAAGAGTATACCTTTTTTTTTTTCTTAGAAGAAGAAAAGAAAGAATTGAACAAGCAATTTAAGCTAGAGAAGAAATACTTTGAAGATTTCACATAGAATATCTCCTATCATCTCATTAAATCAGAATGGAACATTACCTCTATAGTTTGAGTCAGGCTGCCCTCCTAGAAATAAGTACAGTCAGATGACTCTAAAGTAAAGATTACTTTAATTATGCTAAAAGAAACCAAGTTATACAAAAGTTGTGCTACAGAATATTGTGTCAACTCAACATCAAAAAATAGATTTTAGGTTTGGAGCATAAGAGAACAAAATTAATAGGGAAGGGAGCCATGACATAAATGAGATTATTTGGCTGTTCCTATTGAATTAATGCTTTTCCTCTTAATCATTTTACATGTCTATTGGATATTTTGATACAAATGAAATATGGGCCAATTTTATAAGCATGTGTCATTATTTATCACTTTACAAGAAAAAAAGTTGGCCTTCATGAACACTTCCAACTCTCAAATTATACAAATATAGATATTTACCTTATGATGTTTAATCACCATAGTATAATATATTTTATTACAATGAAAAAAGAAATAATTTGTAAAGTGGCTTGAATATCACATTTTGAGTTAGATAAGACTAGGGTTTAAGTATCAGTTCTAACATTTACTAGCTGTGTCACCCTAGATGAGTCATTATGTTTCTGTGTACTCTTGGTAACATCCTAGGCTTCATGTATAAAATCTCCTGTTTACAATCTGCTTTATTGGAGGGAGTTCTAATATTAGGAGTTATGTGGATGAAATCACAAATTCTTCATGTAGTCACCTAAAAATGGCAGTTCAGTCAAACAACCAGCATTTGTTAAGTGTCCTCTATGTGCCTAGAATCAGGCACATAGAATAAGAAATAAAAGAATAAAAGAAATAATAAAAGAATAAAACAGGCCCTGTCCTCAGTTTATATTGATAAATATACCCCATTAATAGTAATAACTATATTTGAATCTATAACTTTGTCTTGATCAGGTTGTATTGAAATGTTGCTAAAACATGCAACTGAAAAAAAGAGAGGACAAGGGGAATCCCCATTTCACTGAATGTAACAAACATAGTCTTAGTTGTTCGAGCTAATTTTTTTTCTTACAAAATGCTCAACCTCTCTTGGGAATTTTACTTATTGTTCTTCTGAAAGTCATTACTCTGGAATATAGTGCATTATGCACGAGGAAACCACCAATAAACAGTAATAATAATGATACTTTAAAAGGTCTCTAGTGGGTTTTGATGTACTTAGTAATAGCTTATATACAAACTTAAACTGTGTAGGAAAGAATAATAGCCAAACATGTGGATGTATATCATATTCTTTGTGGTCTCATTTAGTATTATTAGATGTGCATAAATTGTTAGGATAATAAAAAACTCTACTTAAGACAATTCTATTAAAATTGAATGTTGTAATTACAGCAGAGAGGAGACACTGAATGGAGACTTAAGAGACAAAGTGGAAAATAAACAGTGATTTGAAGTAGAATTTCATGGAAAAGAGAGACTATGAGTGTACACCTAACATACTATAGTTTACAAAAACTTGGCATGATGCCACTACTATTTGGCTTTTTGAACATCTGGATTTGGTTGGTGACTCCAGGAAATTCAGAGGGATTTTCCCACCTGCTTTCTGCATTCTGACTGAGAATTTGGCTGATTCCTATGCTGGGAACGTTAGGAAAATTCAGCAAGGCTACTAAGACGGCCCTATAGTATACTGATTTTGTCACAGTATGCTGTCCCAGATGGAAAATAATATTAAGTTCTGAGGATTTCTATACTGATCAATCACCAGCACACTTCATTAAGGACTCATAGGTACATAGCACTGAACTTTTTTAAAAATCAAATTAATAATTGGATTTGAATTGACTATATTTTTAACTAATTAGAAAAACAAAGTAATCACATTGGCTTGTGTGTATAATTATAGATTTTTTTTAATTAGGGAAGAGATTTAAAGCAAGAAAAGATCATGGAATATTTTTTGTTTGCTTTTATTTATTCATTTCTTCATCTATCTGGTTGCTTGCTTCATTTATTTATTTATTTATCAATTTATTCATTCATTTATTTAAATGTTCATTCATTCATTCATCCATTCATTTATTTGTTTATTTATTTATTTGTCTCTTTGCTTGTTGATTGATTAAGTGATTTGTTTAGCTATATATGAGCAGTCATGCAAAACATTTTCACATTAGCTAGGTTGTGAAAGAAAAAAGACAAAAACAAAACTTCAGATAAAGGAACTAACAAAAAATATGCTTCAGTCTGTATTCAGATACCATTAGTTCTCTCTCTGTAGGTAAATTGAGTTTTTCATAAGACCTTCAGAGTTGTCTTGGATCATTGCATTGCTGAAAATAACCAACTAATTCACAGCAGATCATCTTACAATATTGCTGTAATTTTGTTTACATTTCACATTGCATCAGCTCATTTATTTCTTTCGAGGATTTTATGATAGCATCTTGCTAATCATTTTTTATAGTAAACTATATGTATACAGTACTTTAAAGAGAGATTTCCTTACAATAAACTCATGAGGTTGATTATTACAACAGCAGTGATAGATAACATTTATATAGTACTTTATACCTGACAAAGAATTTCTTCACAATAGCCAGCAAAGTAAGTACCATGTTGGTCATCATCATCAATCAATCCTCATCTTTATCCAATGATCATCAATCCATAAATCAATCCTCTTCCTCCTCATCATCATCAACTTATATTTCTCTTGCTTCTGCTTCAAAAATTTTTTCACAGTTACTATTGTTAACTTTTCCCCTCCATCTTATTCCCTCCCCATGATATTTACTCTATTTTCTATTTTTTTCATCCTATCCCTCTTCAAAAGTGTTTTTCTTCTGACTTCCCCCTCCCCCACTGTTCCCTCCCTTCTTTCCCCCCTCTCCCCTTATCCCTTTCCCTTTTACAATTAAGAAAAGTACGGCAAACATAAATAGATTTGTCCCTAGTCACAAAGTTAGTAAGTCTCTGAGATTCGATTTAAAACTCAGGTCTTTGGGCATCTAGGTGGTGCAGTAGATAAAGCACTGGCCCTGGATTCAAGAGGACCTGAGTTCAAATCCGGCCTCAGACACTTGACACTTACTAGCTTTGTGACCCTGGGCAAGTCACTTAACCCCCATTGCCCCGCCAAACAAAACAAAATAAATCAAAAAGAACACCGATGTAAATAAACATAGAAATTTTCCAATAAATATTTGTATATGATTTTTTTAGTTTTCATTTTTCAGACCCCTATCAATGTCTTATTATGCCACCAAGCTCTGTGTGTATAACAAATATAGATAGATAGAGATATAGATACACACATATATCCACATATAAATAGAAGCATAGGCTTTCTATGGTAAAACTTTACAATAAAACACATATTTATTCAACATAAAGTATATATTTAATGCAAAAGTGGCACAGGTGAAATCTATTTCAGTAAATAAGTTTTAACATCAAGATGAAGGGGGCAGCTAGGTGGTACAGTAGATAAAGCACCAGCCCTGGATTCTGGAAGACCTGAGTTCAAATCTGAACCTCAGACATTTGACACTTACTACCTGTGTGACACTGGTCAAATCACTTACCCATCGTTACCTGGCCAAAAAAAAAAATTAAGGCAAAAAAGAAACCAATAATTTATAAATTATTCAAAAGACTAAGTTATTTTCATAGGTGGCACATTCGATATAGCACAGGCCTTTATAGTAAAAATAAATGTTTGAATTCAAAACATTCCTCACTTATTTATTAGTTCTATAATTTTGAAGAAGTCATTTTATCTCTCTGAGGTTCAGTTTTATAATTTATAAAATTAAGGCATTGGAGTTGACCAAGGCATCTTCTTGTTCTAAATCTATGATCCTAAGACTAGAAATTTTGTGCAGGAAAAAAAAAAATAGGTTCAATATCTCATTTTTAGAAGAAATTCCCTGAGAGTTAATTTCCTGTACCAACTGGGATATCTGATAGCCTCAAAGACTTGCCTTGTGAGTACTTAGAGGTCAAGTGATTTATCCAGAATCACATAGCCAGTGTATGTCAGAAGTAGTACTTCACCCAAGGGTTTCATAATTCTGAGGCTTGCTATCCAGTATGCCATTCTGCCTGTAAGAAACAGCAGGATAAAATGAAACTGATTTTACCCTGACAAGGAATGCCCAATAACTGTTCTCATACCCATTACACAATCTGTTCTCTGTATACAGGCAGATTATTAACTGTTTAAACCAAAGGGAAAATTCAATATTAAATTAAAAAATAGTTGTTCATGACAGCATAGTTTGCAATTGTCCCGAATCAACTTTGTCCTGTTTATATGAGGTATTGACTATAAAAAAAAAATAGGAAAGACAAAAAAAAAGTATTTTAGCTGATATTATTTGTTGACATTTAAAAATCAATTTAAATAGAAAATATATCAAAATGATGATTCAAAAGAATCCAGTAACCATATTAGATAATAGATGCTTATCTCACCTGACCAAGTAGAGATATGACAATCAAAGCTAACACTCATTTAGAATAAAAGATTATTTTCAAAATAGAAGTCCAGATTCCAACAGAAGATAATGAATAGTACAATTTCACAAAACAAAACAAAAAGAAAAAAAAACATTTGATGAGAAAATGACCCTGTAGACAGCTTGATGGTATATATAAATAAACCAAATATAATTTCTTTTGTTTTTTAAATTTCATTTTATTTTAAATTTTGAGAAAAAAAATTTCTTCTTCCTTTCCCTATCCACTGAGAAGGGAAACAAAATGCTTTTAATACATATGAAATTGGGCAAAATATATTTCTATATTAGTCATATCCCAGAACAAGAAAAAGAAAGTGAGAAATTGATACTTAAATTCAGTCTTCATCAGACCTATTTCTGGAGGTGGATAGGATTTGTTTTTTCATCATGAGTCTTTTGGAATTGCTTTAGATCTGAGGGAATTAATTCTTGATCCTATACTTTATGTTTGATTTTACTCTGTGAATTATTCTGTAACTATATTCCTCTTCTCTGCCTCTTAGAGAAGAAGCTTATGTGTGTTAAAGTTCAATCTTTCCTTCTCTGAAGTTAGATACCCAAAGTTAAGTTTCCGAACAATGACTACCAATTAAAGAAAAAAAAAAAAACTTTGTTCTCATGCTCTCAAAACATCTAAACATTTCTCACAAGGTTTTTGGAGCATAATTGAGAAGCTAGGACAATGGACCTCATCCCATCTTCAGCAATTAAGGTGGTCTTATCAACTTCCCCAGTTACTAGTAAGTCTCTTAACAGAAAACTTAGGATGTAGATAGTGCCCATAAAATTCACAAAGGTATTTCTTAGAAAAAGAAAAAGTTGGTCATTTTCTCACCGGAGGACTATATCTGCTTTCTTTAACACAACCAATCAAAATCAATTTACCCTTTTAAATTTCACTCATGACAAATAATAGCATTGATCAGAGTAGTGAAGTCTTACGGATATTACAACACTGTTGTTACTGAGGACAATGATCTCCCATTTCTTTACACTTTGCATTGCATCAGTTCATATAGATATTGTCATAATTTTTGTTGAACACACTCTCCTTGTCATTTCTTTTACAACAATAGTATTCCATTATAATCATGCATCACAACTAGTTTAATCATCTCCCAGTTAATTAATATTCCTTCAAATACCAATTCTTTGGCACTACAAAAAGAGCTGCTATAAATATTTTGAACATATTAATCCTTTTCATTTTTCTTTGATATATTTTGGATTGAAATTTAATAGTGGTATTGTTAGATCACGGGATACACACAATTTATAGACCTTTAGGCATAGTTCCACATTTTTCTTCAAAATGTTTGGACCACAACTCCATGAAGTTTGCTAGCGTATCTATTTCCCCTCATCTCTTCCAGCATTTGTCATTTCTAATATGTTGCCTCAGAATTGTTTTAATTTGCATTTCTTTAATCAAAAGCAATTTAGAGAATTGTTTCATGTGACAACAGAAAGTTTTTATTTTCCCCTGAAAAATACCCATTTATATAATTTAATATTTTTTTCAGTAAGGGAATGCCTCTTATTTTTATAATTTTGACTCATTTCCCTATATATTTGAGAAATGAGGTCTTTATCAAAGAAATTTGTTCAATATATTGTTGCATTCTGGTTCTAATCCATTCTGCTATCCACTTCCATTGTATGGGCGCACTCTTTCCATTCACATAATACAGTTATTATTTTAAACCATATAATTTCTCCATGTTATTATCTTCTCTCTCTCTCTCTCTCTCTCTCTCTCTCTCTCTCTCTCTCTGTCTCCAGTCTCTCCACAAAAGTTTGTTTTGTTCTAACTAGGAATTCCCTTATTCCAATTTCCCACTACCACATTATCTCTTATGTTCTTATGCCCTTTCCTATTTCCATATTGGATAAGATATATGTCTTTCCAACTGAATATTCTTCCCTCTTTGCATTAATCCCAAAGACAATGAAATTCAACCATTGACCAGTAACCACCATGCCCTTTCCCTCCCAAATATAAAAGCTCTTCTTTAAGTGTCTTTTATGTGAGAAAATTTTCCTTAGTATAACTCCCTTTTTCCTTCTCTCAGTGTATCCCTCTTTCTCATTCCTTCATTTTTTAGAGATTATCCCAACATGATCAACTCATAGTCATACCCTCTTTCTTTGTAGACTCCTAAATGTCTTAATGATGTGTCATCTTTCCATAGTGGAATATAAATAGTTTAATTTAACTAAGTTCTTTATGATGACTTTCATATTTACCTTTTTATACTCCTCTTGAGTCTTGTGTTTAAATGTTAAATATTCTGTCTCTGGTCTTTTCATCAGGTTTGCGTTAATATAATCTACTTCATTAAATATCCATTTTTTTGTCCTAAAGGATCATACTAATTTCTTTTCTGTATATTTGTCCTTCATTGTAATTTTAGCTCCTTTGTTTTTGAGAATATGATATTTCAAACTCTCTACTCTTTTTAATGTGGAAGCTGATAAATCTTGTAAGATTTTGAATGTGGCTTCATGACTGCTCGAAATATTTTCTGTATGACTGCTTGCAATATTTTCTTCTTGACTTAGGAGCTCAGGAACTTGGCTAAATTATTCTTGAGAATTTTCATTTTTGGATCTTTTTTCAGAAGGTGATAATTTTCTTTTGATTTATATTTTATCTTTTGAATCTCAGATTATGGGGCAATTTTCCTTGATAATTTCTTTAAATATGATGTCTAATTGTTGTTGTTGTTGTTGTTGTTATTGTTGTTGTAGTTTTATTCATAATTTTCAGGTAGTCCAATAATTTTTTAATTGTTTTTTCCTCAATCTGTTTCCCGAGTCAGTTTTTTAAAAATGAGGTATTAATAATGTCCTTCTATTTTTTCTATTACTTTCAATTCTTTCTATTTGGTTTTATTGTTTCTTGATATCTCATGGAATCATTATCTTCAACTTGCCCAATTCTAATTTTTATGGAATTATTTTCTTCATTTAGTTTTTTTTTTTAACAATTGGAAAAAAAAAAAGAGGACCAAGAAATAACTTTAAACAGAAGAAAATTTCTTCAAAGACATACAATTGACTAAGATTGTATATTGTGAGAATTAGAATGACACCCCCGGCTGGGAGGAATATTGTGAGCTCTGGCCTGAAAAGAAACCATGTGACTTTAGTGTCCGGAAGTGACATTTTCTGGGGTTTTGAAGGTCAGTTTGGCATCAGGAAGTGATGTTTGCTCCTGGGTCCTGTCAATCAAAGTTACCAGCCAATGAGCTTGGATCTGTGTGTGTGTGGATGGCCCGTTTTCCTGTTTCACCAGAGGTTCTGGGAGTAGCTGCAGGAGCGTTGGTCTTTTGGGTTCCTGACCTCGGCTTGGGGAGTCAGATGCTGGGGTCTATTAGATAGTTAGAGGAAATTTGCCTTTTACCTCTCTCTTTAAGGCCTTCTAATGCACTTTAATATATACTTAAAAGTCTAAACTCTTTCTAAAGCTTCTAATTTAAGGTGACCACTTATTAGATTTTAGATATCATAAGAATTTTAGCCTCTTAAAATATATATAAAATAAGATCTCATTGCACTGATTTTGGTTTATTTATTTCAAAAGAATATTTTACTTAAGAGAATACAATTCTATCTATTCTCAAAAAGTGGTATGATACAAAATATTAATAAAATATAGGTCTAGAAATGAAAGTGGTCCATTTATAGCAAGAGAGGTTGATCAAAGGTAGTAAGTGTGAACACTATAATAGTAGCCACAGATATAAAAACTGTCAAAAGGAAGGCATAGAGATGATTGGGATTAAACTATGGGAGAATATGTCAGAGTCATATAGGACTAAATGGCATAGAAAAGTTAAAATCCAGGCTATTAGAAAGGGCAAACATATCACAGTTCCATTGAAAACCTCCTGGTGATGATAGATAGATTGATAGATAGATAGATAGATAGATAGATAGATAGATAGATAGATAGATAGATAGATAGATAGAGATATCTATAGATATATAGATATATCTATATATACCTATGCAGTTCATATGATCTAAAAAGAATCAAGAGTTTAGGTGAGTAAAAGATTTTGGGGGGACAAAGAAGGGAAAGTACATGAATGCATATGACCACAAATGGTGCAGATGAAATAAGTGTGAAAACAAGATATCATTAAGTACACATATGAGTGAAAAAGGAGGTCGTCTGGGCTATGTAACAAGAATAAGATATCTCAAATGGATGATGCAAACTGCAGAAAAAGTGCTACATTTGAATTTACAATTAAGAAAATTTTTAGTATACTGGGTGGATGCTCTGTACAAAAATTATGTTGGGGAGGTCTTGATAGAACATGCATAAGATAAAGTCTCTGATACAAGTTATGACGTGTTCTTAGGAAAAGGGTACTTTCTGAAGCACACTTTAATAATTATATGATTGATTGATTAATGAGTTCAAAAAGTTTAATAGGTACTTTGTGCTAAGCGCTATTCTAAGTAAAGGTGATACAAATATAAACGCAAAGCTATTTTCTTTCCTTAAGGAATTTTCATTCTAATAGGAGAAGACACACATGATAGAGAATGCTAGTTTGGTCTGAAGAATTACTGGGATGGTGAGGGGGGCCATGAGAGCGTTGATTCACTGAGCCGTTCCAGGAGCAGTGGCAAAAATTATTTTCTTTTCTTTCCAGAGTTGGTGTAGGAAAGTAGATCCATGACTGATTTCAAGGAGGCTGCTAAGGAGAGAGTCATGTGTTGTTGTGTATGTAGAGAAAGTAAAGCATGACTGGCATTTGCATGAAAAATAAAAATGGGCAGGTAAGGTATTCCTCAATTTAAACAAAGATGTCCAGAAAAGCACTAAAATCTGAATTTTACTTCACTATAGTGATGGAAATGGCTTTTACATGAGAAGTTATTCATATTCCCTTTTTGTTAATAGGTATCAACATAAAGTTTATGCTGCTACTGACAATGATGATGATGATGCTTATAATCACTACAATAATGAAGGAAATGAACATCTATGTGATGCCTACTATGGATCAAGTATTGTGTTAGGGCATTTTTTTAAACTCATATGAGTTTGATCCTCACAGTAGCCCTGTGGTGTAGGTATAACTATTTTAACCATTTTATAGTTGAAGAAACTGAAGCAAGAAGAGGCTATGACTTGCCTAGGTCCACACATCTAGGAATTTTCTGAAGCCAGAATAGAACCCAGATTGTCCTGAGTCCAATTAGGCACCACCAATTGCCTGAGTTAGATGAGTTAGAACACATGGCAGATAATATCTCCAAAGTAGCACAGACAGAAAAAGAGAGAGGGAGGAAAGGAGGAGGGAGGAAGAGAGAGAGAGAGAGAGAGAGAGAGAGAGAGAGAGAGAGAGAGAGGGAGAGAAATTAATTAATAGATGAAAGAATGAATGAATGAAAGTTTAAGGGAGGAAAAGACTATTTGGCCCAAGAGGTTTTATTTTTGATTTTCAAAGAAAAAACAAAACAAAACAAAGAAACATGAATTCTAATTAAACCAAAGTTACTCATCTGGAAGACAGAACTTGTAACAATAATTTACGAACATAGTTGTCAGATGGAAAACAAACAATTAAATAGGAAACTCTAGGAAATAACACAAGAAAACTGTCTGAAACTTTTCAATAGGCTTCACAATATACTTGCTCAAAAAATCCCATAGGTTTGTATCATACAAAAGGCCCACGTTTAAAATTTCAAAGAATGTAGTGGTTAAGCTTCAGTTTTAAAGTAGTCATGACAAAGTTCTTTAGCTATTGGAAATGTAATTTAAATAACACTAGACTACTCTCTAGCCATGAAACATAAGAGAAAAGAATGTAATATGACCTTCCAAGAAGTACAAAAGTTCAAGGTTTAACCAAAACCAATATATTTTGGAAAACTGGCCCTAATCATCTTCATCATCAACAAATTATCCCTCCACAATTTGTTGAGTCGTCATTTTGTAATGTATACTCTTACATGTACTAAATTATCTTATTTAGTGTATCCTTTTTCCTGAGTTCTTCACATGTTATATAGTTTTGGAAAAGTTCAATGAGTATATTTGAGGATTTAATTAAAAAAAAACACAGAAATAATTGATTCCTTGTTAATAAATGATCTAGTTAATTAAGTAAAATTCTAGTTTTAGTTTTCTTTTTTAAAGTTTATTTTAGGAAGGGAAGAAACAACTCATGAGTTTCTATAGCTATAGATGCTTCTCAGATCCTTTTTGTTTCATGAAGATTATTAATTTTAATATTTCATGTCTTTTTGCTTAAGGGAAATATATTTTATTTATTTGATTAAATGGTATTGATGACTTTATCATTTTTTAGATTGCAGCTATATCCAGATTTTCACCTCTTCTTTTCCTATATGATTTCTTCTCATTAAAAAAAATGAAGTGGAGCGATTGAGTAAAACAATATAAAAGTGACTAGAATTTAAAGCATGGCCACCATTTGACACCAATATCACCCTAACTGTTTAAAGAAATAAAGCAATTGCAATCTCTCATCATTTCTTTAGAATTAAAATGGCTTAACAAACAGTATTTTCAATTTACTTTTTATTTAAGTTCTTGTACACACTACATATGTTTTGTTCTTGATTCTACTCGATTTGCTCTTTATCTGTCCTAAATATTTTTCCACTTTATATAAATTTCTAATATTCATTGTCTTATGATTCAATATTATTACTTTATATTTATGTAAACAATTCATCAAATGATTCACTAACTGACATTTTTAGGTCTTTGCTAGGAACAAAAGTAATGCTTTGAAAATGATGATACATATGGGACCTTAAATTCTATGTTTAGACTTTTATTTTTCCCAATCGCATTCCAGTTTATAGTCACATGAAACAGTTTAGAGGAAAGAACAAGGTACACTAAAGGAGAATTACAAAGGGAAGCATGACCCACTGCCACTTACTTGACCACCAACTGGATCTTTATGGAGAGAACTCAGCACCCTGATCACTGACCCTGTGTGCATATCCACCATCAAGACATCAAGATGGGCAGTCAACCTTTTTTTTTTTTTTTTGAGATGGGACTATTCTTGCCACCATGAGTAAAAATTACATGAAAGAATTTATGTTTTGATCTGTTTTACTGCTGCACGCTATGGACAATGGTAGAATTCTCTATCTCACTCAGATGTTTGCACTAAATTACAAGCCTTAATCTGACTTCCATGTCATTAGTCATGTTTTCTTCACCTCCAGTGCTCTTTCAGCTCCTCTGACTATTTAAATCTCATCCATCCTTCCTTATGTGTGAATGGTATAATGGAAGAGTTATAATAACGAAACCAAACTGGCAGTGGTGTACAGCAAGGATTGAAGATGAGAAATAATATTAATTGTAGTAATCTAGGTATAATCTATTATAGCAATCCATGTATAGGATTTAGGGGAGATAGCTTACTATGATGAAAATCTATGGAGTAGAAGGAATAAATATGACTAATTTTGAATGAAAGGTGAACAGAACAATAATTGAATACAGGCCCTGAATGCTATGGCCAAGAGAAAAGTTGGCAGCCTTTTTGTTGTTGTTGCTGTTGTTTATATGTCTTATTTAGCAAAATGTTAGGGTTCTTTGATTCTCATTGGTAGTGGAGTTTACTTTTCTAGTTGGATAGATTTGATTCTTTTATATCTGTATATAATTAAATTTATTCAAAGCAATTCTGGGAATAGAGTGTGAGGGGAAAAGATCAAAAAGAATACTGATGTCACTACCAAGCTTGAGGTTTTCAGCTAACTTCCTATCTTGTCATATTTTTGAAAATGCTTTGAAATGTATCTCAGCATTTGCCTTCTAGCCCATTTCTTCTGCCATATCTCCCATCTCTTATATATAAAATACCCATATAGCCAGAAATTTTATGGAAAAAGAATGTTTTTTTTACTTTGATGGAGAAACTATGAAAATTGCAGAGGCTAGTCATACAGTCCAAGTATATATGAATCAAATCTCCAAAGACCAAGTCATATGCCATTTTTTTCTATAATATGCTCACTGGATGAAAACTTTATATAGTGTCTCAAAGCATATGGTTTGCTATATAGTTAATCTAAAGGTTATTTTGGCATAATTGTTAAATTCTTTTTATCTTAAATTTAATAAATGGTCTATCCATAAAAATGCATTGAAATATTTTATAGATGGGGTGCCAAATGTTCAATTTATAAGGGAGTCATATGGCAGTGTTCATGTTTCATTGTCTATGGATTTAGGGTACACAGACAAATACAGAAAGGTAAAGGAAAGGAGGTACTCAATTGATAAAGTAATAATAATCCAGCAATTGATTAACTAGAAAAAATATTTTAAATTGAAATTATTTAATACATTTAAATATATTCTCCCAAATGATAAATGTAATGATGTAATATTTAAGTGAAAGGAGGAAGATAAACTGAGATCTCTTCAAAATATGAGGTTCTGTGAAGGGACCACCTAGCAGTTATTTCCTTTTTTTTATCATAGAAATTACCTGGAGGCAATTTATAAAACATGCATGTGTTTATTTTAGTTGTTTGGAGGAGGACAAAGAGGAATTTGGAGAAAGGCATAAGGAGGGAGAAGATAAAAGGGGGGTGATATGGAAAAAAAGAAGAAAAAGGAGAAGAAAAAAAGAAGAGTGAAAGCAGTGAAGGAGAACAAAGACAAATATCAACAATAAAAATTTTTTAAAAGTTCAAAAAAGAACAAGGAGGAAAAAATGAAAAGAAAAAAAGAAGTGAAAAATGAAGAGAAGAAAAAGAATTCCTTGAAAATAAAATTTGTTTCTTTTATTGCCTTTATATTCCATTCGTCTAACTTGAACATTTTGTATGTAGTAGGCACTTAAAAGCTTATTAATTTTAATTCAACTGAAGTTAATAAGGGGGTCATAGATAGAAAACTAATAGAAAAAATGAAGGAAAATTGAGAGGGAGCTAAATTAACACAGTGTGGGGGAAAGGAGTGAGACAAATACATAAAAATGAAACCAGGGATTAACAAGTTAATTCTATCAATGTCTAAATTTTTAGCAAAATCATAGGCCAGACTTGCATTTATTAAAATATTTTGAAGGTATCTGTTAGGTGAATAAATATGTTATACTCATGAATGCAAAATATTTTCCACTTAATAGAATTTCTAATTCATTGCCACCACAAAATAAAAAGGCCTGATCTAAATACTTTTTTATAGATATTGGTCATTTTCCCCCCATTTTCTTTGATTTATTTGAGGTACAGACAAATGTTGACAGACCTTTCAGCATAGTTCTAGATTTTCCTGGAGAATGATCAGACCATCAATACCAAAAACTCATTAATGTACCTATTTTTTCTCATTTCCTCAAACATTTGCAATTTCTGATAAGTGTTCAGTAGTTCCTCATAGATGTTTTAATTTCTTTATCTAATCAATAGTGAGTTAGAGAATTTTATATGACTATGGATAACTTTGATTTCTTCTTCTGAAAATTACCTGTTCATATCCTCTGACTATTTGTCAATTGGGTTATGGCTCTTATTTTTATAATTTCACCTCAGTTCTCTATATATTTGAGAAATGAGGCTTTTATCAGATAAACTTGTGAAACTTTTGATATTCGGTCATTGAATACTTTTTAGCAAAATATAGTTTACTGGATTATCTCTTTCAATTAGATTCATTTTATTTTCATTTTGTGTGAGATCATGATTACCACCCCTGTACTCTTCACTTTAGCTGAGGCTGAACAGAAAAGGAAGAAAATTTTAGAACACAGAATTAGCTCAAAGACCTTAATCTCATCAGACTGGGCTCAAGGAGGGAATAACATTAACACCCAATTGGGAAGAGTAATCTATTTAACCCTACAGGAAAGTAGGAGGGGAAGAGGATAAGTAGGGAAGGGTGAAAAAATGGAGTGCAGAGCAGGGAAGGGGACAGTCAGAAGTAAAACACTTTTGAGGAGGAATAGGGTAAAAGAAGATCAAAAGTAGAGTATATATCATGGGAAGGGAATAGGATGGAGGGAAATAGTTATGATGATTGATTATAATGGAAAAACATATGGTACCTACTTTGCTGGGCTATTATGAAGAAAATTCTTTGTCAAGTTTCAGGTACTATATACAGGTTATGATGAACAGGATACTATCAGAAAAACCTGGAAAGACCTACATGAACTGAAGCAGAGTGAAATGTACTGTATACAAAATAACAGCAATAGTGTAAGATGATCTGCTGGGAATCATGTGGTTACTTTCAGCAAGGCAATGATCCAATATAACTCTGAAGGATTTATGAAAATTGCAATCCATCTACAGAAAAAGAACTGATGGTATCTGAAAACAGATGGAACCACATTTTTTTAAGTTTTTTTTTTGACAATTCCTAAATCTGAAGTTTTGTTTTTTAACTGTTTTCTCTCACAACCTAGCTAATGTGGGAATGTCTTCCATCACTACTCATGTATAACTTATTTTGAATTGCTTGAGATATTGTAGATAGGGGTGGGAAGGAAGGAAGGAAGATAAGTTGGAACACAAAGTTTTAAAAATTGATGTAAGAACAAAAAAGATGAAAATAAATGAATCAATTCTAAGGAGTATAAGGATCAAGCCTTGTGTTTCACCCCTCAAAATTTACCCATCACTGAAAAAGATCTTCTTTGCATGGCTTTTGACATGAAAAAAAATCATTAAATGTCAATTTTTTCCACTGAAGGATTATACTCAGTTTTATTTGGTAGACTATTTTAAGTTGTAATGCCAGCTTCTTTGATTTCCAGAAGATAATTTTCCAAGCCCTCTGTTCCTCCTCTAACATAGAAGCCAGTAAATCATGTGGAATCCTGACTATGGTTCCATTATATTTGAATTGGTTCTTTTTGGCTATTTGCAATATTTTCACCTGGACCTGTGAGCTCTAAAATATTGCTATACTATTACTGGTACTTTCATTTAGGGATCTCCTTAAGAAATTAATCAATGAATTTTTCAATTTCTATTTTATCCTCTGAATCTTAGATTTCAGGGTTGTTTTCCTTTATATTTTCTTGAAATATGATGTCTAGGCTCTTTCTTTGATCATGGCTCTCAGATAGACTAATAATTCCTAAATTATCCCTACTTTATCTATTATCTAAATAGTTTGTTGTTGTTGTTGTTGGTGGTGGTGGTGGTTTTTATTCAATGAGATATTTCACATTTCCTTCTACTTTTGTTTCATTTTTTGACAGTTTTATTGTTTCTTGATGTCTCCTGGAGTCACTAGCTTCCACTTGCCCAATTATAATATTTAAGAAAAACTTTTAATGAGCTTTTGTATATTCCCCGCCCCTAATTTGTCTAATTTTGCTTTTTAAGGAGTTTTTTTCTTTCAGTGAATATTTGTCTCTTTTATCATAAGACCTATTTTGGATTTGAGGTATGATTTTCTTCAGTATTTTTTGTGTCTCTTACCAAGCTGTTAATATTCTTTTCATAATTTTCTTGCATAAGTCTCACTTATTTTCCTAAATTTCCCTCTTCCACTCATATCTCTTTCTTTGGAACTTTCAGGAATTCTTTTTTGACTTGGGTCCAATTAACAATAATATTTGAGGCTTTTCTTCTGGCTGTTTTCACATTTTTATCTTCTAAGTAGCTTTTAGTAATCAAGTTTTTTCCATGTTTTCTCTGCTTTGAAAAGAAAGAAACAAAAAACAAAACATACAAAGAAACAAAAAACAACCTTTGAACTTTCTGTTAAATTAGCCTTTGCTCACCTTAGGTGGGTGGGCTCTGTCCCAAGTGTCAAGCTTTTTTGTGCTACTGTTCTCAGAACTATTTCTTTTATATGATGCTCTTCTTAGTCCAGTATAGCTATAAATGCTAGTGTTCCTCTTGTCTATAGAACTGTGACTAGGTATCCTGCTCTCCAGCAGCTAGCAAGTTCTAATGCTCCTCCTGGCCTTGGAACTTGGACCAGGCCTTTGTACCCTTCAGATCAAACACAAGTGCTCATCTCCACACTGGAATTATGACCCAAAGCCGAGTATGGGAAACAGAGCTCCCAATCAGTGCCAGATGCACACAGTGTCACCAAAGGTAATCTCTTTCTGACCAATTGTCTGACTTCCTTACATTCTCAGGGATAAGAGTTCCTGAAGTGGCTACTGCTGTAGGGGAACTTTGTAGGCACACTACTAGTGCACGGATAAAATTCTCAGGCCAGGATTATAGACTTTTCCTGCATACCTTCTCAGCTGTGTGACCTTTTGCTGTCACTACCACAGTGAAATTGGATTTTAGGTCTTATTTTAAAGTTGTTTAGAGGGAAATGTTGGCAGAGTTCAGCTGTGTCCTGCCTTATATTCTGACATTGTGGCTCTGCCCTGAGGGTCTTGGATTCTAATGAGGTTGTTTAGCCCCACTTTTGTAAACAATGACAGCGATAAGAGTTGCTTTTCTACTTATGCATCATTCAGTTTTCCAGATTTTGCCTAAAGCAAGGATATAATGTGTTCATGAAATTTGATTAAAAAAAAGAATAACTTTTACACTTAATTGATTTGCATTTTCCCTTTGGAATAATGGGTTTACATCATTGGTTTTTAAACTCCTTATGAGTGGAGACTTTTTTTTTCCCTTCTTTTTCCCCCTTCTTTCTGTCTGATAGACAGGAGAGTAATTCTCTTAAATGAAGTCATTGTTTAAAAAAAGAAAATAATACCTGCTGGAGAAGGAATATGGAAAAGTGGAGTCTTAGTGCATTGTTGGTGGAGTTGTAAACTGATCCAACCATTCTGGGGAACAATTTGGAACTATGGCCAAAAGTCTACAAAACTGTGCATACCCTTTGACCCAGCAAAAACACTATTAGGTCTATATCCTAAAGAGATCATAAAAAAGGAAAAGGACCTACATGTACAAAAATATTTCTAGCTTGTCTTTTTGTGGTGGCAAAGAAATGGAAATTTCAGGTATGCTCCTCAAATGGGGAATGACTAAACAAGTTTTTGTATGTGTATGTAATGGAATACTATTGTACTATAAGAAATGATGAGCAGGCTGACTTCAGAAAAACCTCAAAAGACTTATATGAATCAACGCAGAGTGAAATGAGCATAACCAAGAAAACATTTGTACATAGCATCAACAGCATTGTGTTGATCAACTGTCATATACTTAACTCATTTCAGCAACACAATGATCCAAGACAATGCCAAAAGACTCATACTGGAAAATGTTCTCTACATTCAGAAAAAGGGCTATGGAGTCAGAATGAAGATTGAAGCATACTATTTTTACTTTTCCTGTTATTTTATTTTATTTTTTTGTATTTCTTATTTTTTTTTCCTTTTGTTTGATTCTTCTCTCACATGACTAATGTGGAAATATGTTGAAAATGATTGTAATATATAAGCTTTATTAGATTGTTTGCTGGCTTCAGGAGAGGGGAGGGAGGGAGAAAAATTTGGAACTCAAAATCTTGTAACAATAAATGTGGAAAACTGTCTTTACACATAGTTTGAAAATATAAAGAAACTATTTAAAAATAATTTATTTATGAGATTATCATGATTAACCAACTATTTTTGTCTGTAGGATTCTCCCCCCCCCCAAAAAAAAATGAAGTCACTGCTAGGAGCAAGGTACCTGGCTTTGAATCTCCAGTAGAACATATAAAAACAGGAATCTAAGCCTGTTGGGTTTTATAGTGTGTCTAGAGTTTAGTCAAAATTGCAAAGACATTTTAGCAGACTAGAAATTCCTACCCTAAAAGAATATAGGAAATTGTCCTTCCCCCAAAACAAAACAAATCAAGTATGTTTTCTCTAGGCTGAAAAATAGAAAGTAACTGCTCAAACTGTTTCAAACATGTTCTTTGAATAAAAGATTTGTTTCCAGAATGTTCCAAATAACACTTTGCTATCCTCATAAGTCTCTAGAATTTGATTATTCCTATTATTAGTATGCCCATAGTCTGGATTTTTCCTTCTACTACCAGAAATAATAAAGCATTTAGTAAAGAAGAAAATATAGATTACTTATAAAGTTATAAAATATAAGCTCCTTGAGGACAGGTATTGTTTAATTTTTATGTCACTATCAAGTATCACAGTGCCAAAACAAAACAAAAAATACACAAAGTAGGTGTTAGCACAATTGACTCAGTGAGACCAATTTAGTGGAATAAGGCTGAAGATGAAAAGCCAGGAAACTTGGTTTCTATTCTGGTGCTGGCTAGCTGTGTGATGGTGAGTTACAGCTACAACCACTGGGTCTTAGTTTGATCATATGTACAAAGAAAAGGTGAAAAAATTGTTTCCCAACATAAATTTTTAGTCAAATAACTCTACATAACATCACATACAAAAAAGGTTCACAGATTTAATCAATATAATTTATGTACAGAGATTTGTAAATGGTCAAACACTATGTAAAGGCTAGCTATTATTATTTAATTATTCTACACAATGGCAGGCATCTCAATTAACTGAGCTTTTTATTAAATTAAATTGTTTAGCAGTATGCAGATAGTACTGGTGATTGCTCTTCATATATAGTATTGGATACATGTTGCTAAACTGGTCACAGTGAAGATTTGCACATATTACTTTGACTTGCTATAAAAATTACATATCTCAGAGTTGGAAGAAATGCTAGAGGTCAATTTAAATAATTCTATACATGCATGCACACCCATGCACAGGAATATACACACATATACACACACAAATAAATACACAAATTAACATGTATGTGTATGTATATGTGTGCATATACATGCACACATGATACACCACAACACACCCACATGAGATATACAAATATAAATACGTGTTGTATGGAATCTATATATGTATATACGTATGTGTGTGTGTGTGTATATATATATATATATATATATATATATATGTTTTTTATAATGAGATTTGGAAAGAATATCATTGGTCAGCTAGTCATACTTATTCTATATTTCACTGCCACTGCCATTCTGGATGGGTAGACTGTTATTTTTATTCATCCTCAGCTCTAGTCCCTAGTTTGTGTTTCATTCTCCTGGCAGCCTATTGTAGTTCAGGCTATAGCCCACTTTTGACCTCTTTTTCTTAAATAGCAAACAATTAAGAGTTGGCTCCATTCACTATTGCTACCTTTATGTGCCCTAGTTGACTCATGAGAAAGCTGCTTTTAAACTTCATGTAAGACTCTTTAGCATGCATTCCAAAGAACTTAGAGAGATCTATCTCCTTCTGGGTTTCCCATTGCTCTAAAGAATATACAAGGAAACACTATCTCTTGTACAGTGACATGGGGTTGGGTTTTTGTCCAGTATTTCTTTTCTGAAGGGCAAGGGCCAAGAATTTAATTCAATTTCCAAAATACCAGAGCTTAAGATGGCATATTAGTTTCCTATACTTCATCATTCAGAGCATCATTGGCTTCAGGATCATTTTCCAGAAGTTACAGTGGCTTCACTGGTTGTATCCCTCTACAAGTGTTCAAGGGACTATGTAATGACTCATCCCTCCTCCTACATCTTTTTAGTATTATATCTATTTACCTGAGCTCTTCCATTCACTCCCATGTGAGATTCATTCTCCATATCCTAGTTCTTGAAATCCATCTCTCTCTCTCTCTCTCTCTCTCTCTCTCTCTCTCTCTCTCTCTCTCTCTCTCTCTTTCCCTCCCTCCCCTCCCTCCATCTTTCTATCATCTATGTGTTGCTTCATTTGTTACTTTGCTGATTTATTTCTATGTACACTTATTTATCCATGTACTAATTTTATTAATTAATTAGGTAATGTGTTGTTATTTATTTAATTATTCATTGTCACTCCATGAGAAAAGCAGAATTGTGGGAACTTAAAAGAAATGTGAGGTGTACAAATTTACAGATATATCCATTCCAAATGTACATATAAATTATTTGTGCCTGACTTGTGGTAGAGGCTGTTAAGCTCATATTGTTCTGATCAGCCACAGTCACACATATTCTACTGTGAGATTTAAAATTGGATACTAGAGCATTAACTTCCCCTCTTTGACCTTTCCCTTAATTTATCTCCCAGACTAGTAAATGGAAGGAACTTCTGGTCTCTAGTTAGAGCTTTTATTGTGTGGTAGTTACCAGGCGATGTTGATTAGAGGGATAGGAAAGTACAAATACAAACAAATAGTCTTAAGTCTAAGCTTAGTGGCGATCTGGACCTTCCTCGTGTGAGTCAAAGACATAATTTGCAAGGTCCTTAAGTCTATCAGCTGTTAAGCTCCTCCAATCTGGACATTGAGTCAGAAAATATTTGCGTACTTCTGGCAGTGAATTACAAATAAACATGTTGAGAATAATATAAGAATCTTTTAAATCAATTGGATCCATTCTGGTATATTGCCTGGTGGTCTCACAAAGCCTATCGTAAAATCTACTTGGTCTTTCACTAGCCTCCTGAAATGTGCTCATAAATTTCATCCAGTTTTCAGGTTTTCTAGAGCATAATTCCATTCCCTTCAGAAGTGTTTCCCTGGTGTCTTTTAATCTTTGGAATTCCCTGTCGTTATTATAACTTCACTCTGGATCCTTTAGAGGCCATTCCACATTGGCCTTACCCTTAGCAACAAGGGCATTTCCTGCTGAGATAATATCTTTAATCTCAGTTGGGGACAGTAAAGTTTCCATAAGGCAAGTAACATCAGCCCAAGTGGGTTGATATATATTAAATATAGTCCTTAACTGTGAAACTACAATGTTTGGATGTTTCTCAAAACTAGGGAAGATTGCTTTCCATGAGCTCAAGTCAATTGGTATAAAGGGGTTATATTTTCTAACCTGAATTGGCACTCCCTTTTTATTATGTTCTATAGCTTCCTGCAAGGGAAGTAGTTTCTGCTGATTTGATTCTAAAGACTGGCCAATATCTGTTTCTGTAACTGGGTTACCTCCAGTAGGGGGAGCTATCTTAGCGTCTCCCTCACCACATGGTGATGCTGGGTTACCTTCAGCAGAGGGAGCCATCTTGGCATCTCTTTTGCCCTGTGGTTCCTTCCACTTCACAAACATGATAATACCCATAATAAGAGTTATAGTCATGTTAACTATCATGAGTATGGTATTACAATTTATGTCAACTGCAGGCATAAAATTCCTACTAATATTAAACACATTTTCAGTGGAGACAGTTACACTCATACCATTATACCAAAAAGATTTTGCTATGTGAGTGAGGAGGAGACCGATAGTACAATGAAGGAATACCGAGTAAACTAGATGTCTAAATTTGGACAGTATGGTACCCCAACACGTTCCGTATTCACTAACCGATTGTTAAAAAACTTTTTACCACACTCTTTGGCTCCTCAAGAAACAAAATGTTTCCTTGACAGAACAGTAAAAAAAAAGAATATAATAACTATTGCTAACTAATAATATGTGAACAACAATATAGAAAGGAAGAGAGGAAAGTTTTGTCCAGAGGGGCGATTTTTTGTCCTCATGAACCGACGCTTTGACATTAGTCTTGCAAAGGGAGAGCCTCTGCAGAGAGGACATGTTACAGATAGTGTATATTATAACAGAAAGGAGATAGTAAAAACTAATAAAACAAAACTGTTCATATAAAGTCTCTGAGTTCTCTTGTCTTCCTGAAGTGGTAAGATGTCATCAGGAGGAAACTGGATTCTGGTCTGGAAAACTGGATTCTGGACTCTGGTCTGGATTCTGGTCTGGAAAAACTGGATTCTGGACTCTGGTCTGGAAAGCTGGCTTCTCTTCTTTAACTGTTTGAATTGCTGCATTTTTACTAAACCTTAGCATAGCATTGTCAATGATAAAATTAATAAATTCCATTACACTACCTTGACCCCAACATTGTGATGTTATTTTGGTATTCTTTGAGAATAGACAGAAATCAAACATTGGTTCATTATTTGTTTATTTATTGTACAGTTCTGGACTAGATGGAAGAGTTTATTGATGGTTTTTCTTTTGTTTTCATCATCATTGCTCTATGTGGGGTTAGTTTCCCAGGATGTATGAAGGAAAGGAGGGCCCCTTTGTACTGCTACATGATGTCATAGTATCAAGAAATCATGAATAGATTTTTCATCATAGGTTCTTTACAAATTCTTGCTTGCTCTTTCTTGGTGGCTACTGCTCCATTTTCTAAACATGAACAAACTATCCTTTCACAGGGTTTTGCCAGGGATTAAAACTTAATCTGTTGTTCCACAATTTGAGGAATCTAATCTTTCTCACTTTTCTGTTTTTGTTGAAGATCATCATATTAGCCTATTCCCAAATCTGCGATACTTCTTCTTGTCAATGATCTCTTAGAAATCTTGAGCAGCAATTTACCAAACAATAAGTTTATTTAATTTGACAACTTTAAATCTATTTAGACATTTAGATTGCATTCTGCAGGATAGAGTTCACTAGCCAAATACTAAATTGTTTATGTTCCCTCCTCTCCATTGGATGAGGTAGAATTAATTCTTCCCAGAATTTTCTTTTTTCTTCTTGAGGTGAGATTTATTTTGGACAAAAGTTTTTCAATGTAATAACAATGGCACAGAGCCCCCACAGATTACTCAGCTTTTGGAACTTTGATCTGTGATAGGGTAATTTTTGCCTTGTCTTACACAGTACCATGCTTTCATATCAATTCCCTGCTGTTGGAACCATGACATGTGAGCATAATTTCCTCTTTATGGATAAAGCACTGGCCTTGGATTCAGGAGGACCTGAGTTCAAATCTGGCCTCAGACACTTGACATTTATCAGCTGTGTGACCCTGGGCAAATCACTTTACCCTCATTGCCCCCCCAAAATAATAAAATAAAATAAAATAATTTCCTCTTTATAGCTCCCCTTTATGCATTGCCTTTCTTTTTTTTAAGTGAGAACAAAACATTTTTATTATTAATAAATGAGATAAACATTATTTTAGAAATATTGTTAAATTCTTTTTAAAACCTACTTTAAAAATGCCCATTTTATGTATATTTTATAATGAATGTAGAAATATTTTAAAATGTACATTTAAAGTACAGTAGTATGCAAATATTGGAGGTTAATCCTCAAATTTTTTAGCCAAAAGAAATGCAGGGTCAAAATAGTTTGGAATGCACTACTGTAGGTATTCATTGAGGCATAGGGGAAGGCAGGGTGAGATCTAGTGTTCCAGCTATACTGAGAAAAATAAGTAAACATCAAATAAATGAAGGACATGTTCTTCATTCTTTTTTTTTTTTTTGGGTGAGGCAATTGGGGTTAAGTGACTTGCCCAGGGTCACACAGCTAGTAAGTGTCTGAGGCCGGATTTGAACTCAGGTGCTCCTGAATCCAGGGCCAGTGCTTATCCACTGCGCCATCTAGCTGCCCCCCATGTTCTTCATTCTAAATCAGTCTGGCCCCCTGTTCAGGGCTTCTTCTCCAATGCCCACTTGCAATGGCAGGGCAGTTACTCAGGGACCATGATTCTTGATCCCTGGAAGTGCTTCTCTCCCTTTGAAGAATATTCTAGAAGTTCCTCTTAAGAGTAGCTCTTATCTGTGTCCTTCTGGAGTCCTGAAGCAGCTTTCCTTGATGAATCTAGTTTGGCCTCAGGGTCTCTTATCTTCCCATGCAGTCTGCTACTTATCATATTATCAGCCACTGATGCTTTGGGGCCACTGCTTCTCAAACCAGTTAAATGGAGGCCCAGAGCTCTGTCTTGATTCTTCAGACATATTAGATTTTTCCTCTGTGGCATCATCAGCTTTCATTCAATGACCCAAAATGTCTACGATCTTTTTTTCTTTTTTTTTTGCTTTTTTCACTCTATTTTTAAAAATCTTTTATGTGTTCATTTATTTAGAATTTCCCCCACCTTACATGTAAAAACAAATTGTTGCATCAATTTTTAAAACTTTGTGTTCCAAATTCTCATCCTTCCTCCCTATTCCCCCCTTAAGAACTCAAGCAATTCAATATAAATTATACATGTGCAGTTATGCAAAACATAGCAAACATTAGAAAGAGGAACTAACAACAACATTATAAACTTCTATCTGTATTCAGGTACCAACAGTTCTTTTTCAGTAGATGGATTGCATTTTTCATAAGTCCTTCTGAGTTGTCTTGGATCATTGCATTGCTGAAAATAACCAGGTCATTCACAGCAGATCATCTTACAATATTGCTGTTATTTTGTATACAGTACATTTCACTCTGCATCAGATCATTTAAGTCTTTCCAGGTTTTTTCTGATAGCATCCCACTTGTCTTTTTTTTAATAGTAAACTACATTTATATAGTACTTTAAAGGAAGATTTTCTTACAAAACACCCATGAGGTTGATTATTGAAACATCAAAAATATCTAACATTTATATACTACCTTATACCTTATGAAGAATTTTCTTCACAATAGCCCAGCAAAATAAGCACCACCACCACCACCACCATCATCCTCAACTTACACTGCTCTTGCCTCTGCTTCAATTTTCCCCCAGTTACTATTGCTAACTCTGTTTCCCTCCATCCTATTAGCCCCCATGATATTTATTGTAATTTCCATCATCTTTTACCCAATCCATCCTCAAAAGTGTTTTTCTTCTGGCTGCCCTGCCCCAAACTGCCCTCCCATCACTCCCTCCCCTCTTATCCCCTTCCCTTCCCACTTCCCCACAGGACAAGATACATTTACTATACCCACTTGAGTGTGTTTATCATTCCCTCTTTGAGTCAATTATGGTGAGAGTGAGGCTTATTCACTCTCTTGCTACTCTCCCATCTTCTACTTCATAAGCTTTTTCTTGCTTCTTTTATGTGAGATATTTTGCCTCATTATACCTCTCCCTTTCCCTTTATCCCAGTACAATCCTCACACCTCTTAATTTTATTTTAAAGATGTCATCATGGGGCAGCTAGGTGATAGAGTGGACAAAGCACCTGCACTGGACCCAGGAGGACCCAACCCTAATTCTGGCCTGAGACACAAAACACTCCCCAACTGCATGATGCTGGGCATAACCCCAACCCTGATTGCCCCCCCCCCCACACACACACACAAAATAAACAAACAATAAATGCTTTACAGATATCATCCCTTCATAATTATTTCACACCATGCCCTCTATCCAAATTTATTCCTTTCAGTTTACATAATACTGAGAAAGTTCCTATGAGTTAGATGTATCATTTTCCCAATATAGGAATGCAAACAGTTGAACCTTTTAACATCCCTCATAATTTATTTTTCCTGTTTACCTTTTTATGCTCTAGGGTCTGCGTTTGAAAGTCAAATTTTCTATTCAGTTTAGGTCTTTTCATTATGAATGCCTGAAATCCTCTTTTTCATTGAAGTCCCATTTTTTCCCCCTGAAAGATTATACACTGTTTTGCTGGTTAGGTGATTTTTGGTTGTAATCCCAATTACTTTGACTTCCTGAACATCATATTCCATGCCCTCTGATCCTTTAATGTAGAAACTGCTAGATCTTGTGTTATCCTGACTGTGGCTCCACAGTACTTGAATTGTTTCTTTCTGGCTCCTTGTAATATTTTATCCTTGACCTGCAAGTTCTGGAAATTGGCTATAATATTTCTTGGAGTTTTCATTTTGGGATATCTTTCCAGTGGTGATCAGTGGATTCTTTCAAATTCTATTTTACCTTCTGTTTCTAGGATATCAGGGCAATTTCCCCAGACAATCTCTTGGAAGACAATGTGTAACCTCTTTTTTTGATCATGGTTTTCAGGTAGTCCAATAATTTTCAAATTATCTCCCATGGATCTATTTTCCAGGTCAGCTGTTTTTCCAAGCAGATATTTCACATTTCCCTATATTGTTTTTCATTCATTTAGATTTGCTTTATTGTGTCTTTGTTTCTCAAACTTATTAGCTTCCATTTGTTCAATCCAAATTCTTAAGCAATTAATTTTCTCCAGAGAACTTTTCCATTTGGCTTTTCAAGCTCTTGACTTTTTTTTACATAACTTTCCTGCATCACTCTCATTTCTTTTTCCATTTTTTTCATCTACCTCTCTTATTTTATCTTCAAAGTCCTTTTTCAGTGCTTCCATAGGCATGAGACCAATTAATATTTTTCTTTTTTCTTTTTTTTTTTCCTGAGGCAATTGGGGTTAAGTGACTTACCTAGGGTCACACAGCTAGTAATTGTCAAGTGTCTGAGGCCAGATTTGAACTCAGGTCCTCCTGACTCCAGGTCCAGTGCTCCATCCACTGTGCCACCTAGATACCTCCCAATTAATATTTTTCTTTAAAGCTTTAGATGTAAGAGCTTTGACTTTGTTATCTTCTTGTGAGGGTATATTTTGATTTTTCTTGTCACCAAAGAATCTTTCTACAATTTGAATCTTTTTCTGTCTGATCATTTTGCTAGCCTCTAGCTTGACTTTTAACTCTTTCTTAAAGTGGAGCCCTGCCTCCAGAATGTACTGTACCAATCTTCAAGGCATCCCAGGTGGATTGATTTCAAGTGAGGTAGGTTCTTCACTCCCATGGCATATGCTCTGATCTGTAATTAGCCCCAGGCTTGCTTGTTCTTTAATCTGGAAATAGACTTCTGTCTCAGTTTGGTTGCTAGCTTTGGGCATTCTTTCACCCCTCCCCACCTTGGCCTGCCACTCAAGACTGCTTTCTGGTTCCCAGCAGGGGCAAGACAAGCAAGTTCTACCTCAGTACCAGCAGCAATCCTTGTAATCTCCTCCCCAGTCAGCCACTCAACCCTCTCCCCAGACTGTGAGCTGAGTTTCAGAAGTAGCCATAGCTGCAGTTGATTCAGAAGCTCTGGAGGTCTCTTTCTCTGATGCAGCCTGCCTGGGGCTGGATCTGTGTTGGTGTGGCCAAGGTCTGGCCTCCACTCCCACCTCGGTACAACAGACCTTTCCTGCTGACCTTCTAAGCCATCTTTGGCTGGAAAAATGATCTCACCCCATCCTTTTGTGGGTTCTGCTGCTCTAGGAATTGTCTTATGGCATTATGTGGAGGTTTTTTGGAGTGACCATGTGGGCAGCTCTGAGAGGTTACTACCTTTCCTCCACCATCTTGGTTCCATCCTGGAAGTGTATTCATTGTTTTTCTACATTTGAAAATAAACCCCTTGAGTACATGGACTATCTTGCTCACTTATTTCTGTCACTTGGGATAGTGCTTTACCATAGTGAGAGCTTAATTAGTGCTTTTCTAATTCATCCAGCTAAACCCTCTTTACCAATTCAACATTATAGAAATCAAATCAACAAGAATTTATTAAATATTAACTATATGCTATTCACATTGTTAAGTGCTGGAAACAAAATTACAAGGAGAAAAAAAAAAAAGAAATGACAGCCCTTGCCCTTACATTCTACTGGAAGAAGATAGCCCATTATAGAAAAGTGAAAAGCTTAATAGGGGAGGGACAAAGTTGATTGTTTTGCAACATGATGGGAAAGTCCAAAGAATCAGGAGTGGATAATAATGAAGAATGAAGAAACCTATTAATCTTGGGCTTCATCAATCACTTTCATTCTATACTTAAACATTTGGAGATCAAATTCCTTGGTAGAGAGAAAAGCATTAAGTGGTATCACTTTCCCTCTTCTGCTCATTATCATTTTCCCATTCATTTGGAATATTTAATTCTTATATATTTTTTCTTTCTCATAACAAATTTTTAAGATTCTCTTTTTTAATATTACTTTTATTTTTGTCATTCATCACTGCTCTTTAACTCCTTTTGAACTTTAATATTTCCTACACAATTCTTGCAGGGCACCATTTTTAATAGTTTGGATTTGGGTACTGACTCAGCAAAGGTGCTATGGATAGTTACATACTTTAGGTCTTCAGCTCAAGGTATTACTCCAGCTACTAGCCACATAAGGATAATATCCTTTTTTCTCTAATAATGGTGATAATGAACTGAGTGCCACATATCTTTCTGAGGAACTGCTCCATACATCAGTAGATACAAGGGAACAACACCTCCCCTCCCACATACCTAAAGACATTGAGTCAATTTTGGTATTTGTTTCCCATTTATTATCACATCATTTCTGGCAACCCAGTACAGGGTTTCTCCACAATAAGGAAACTGAATATAAATTCCTGCAGCAGATTTATTCTAGCAAAATGACTGAATCTGACAACTTCACTTGTTGGTAGCTATTGGAAAATTCCTCTTTTGGGAGTTCTGTGTATTTTCTCCAAGGTCATAGACTTCATTATGACCTAAGATGGACGTTTCTCATCCATATCTTGGGGGAAAGTGGTATCCAATTGTTGAACACAGCTTGTCTACATGACCTGTCAAGTGTGTACAATTATCTGGGGGGTGCTATTTCTTTAGAGGATCTAATTAGCATGAGCTGGTTGTCTGAGATGAAAATTGACTTCCAGATGGTGTCTGAGAAAGGGCTAAGTTGAGAATTCACCTTTGGTAGTCACATGTGGAGCATAATGGGTGAGGTTGAGGATGGCTGACAATTATTTTGGTAAAGCCATTTAGAAATGATAAATGATACTGACTTGAATAAGTGTCTTCATTATTTGATAACGAAACTCTAATATTCTAATAAACATTTTTACAGATATGGGCATATTTGTTCTATTAAAAGAAACAATCTTTCAAAATGTCAATCTTTTTATTGTATTTCCTGTTTAGAATGCAAGCATTCTTGTATTTGACAGATTTATTCATAATCTATTTTCTTTTTCTTTTACATTTAAATGAGAACCACTGGATGTGAAGCAGGTAGAGATTTTTCTTTTGGAATTCAGAACCTTCATAAGCCAGTTTATTTCTGTCAAGTTTAAGAGACAAATAATTTGAATTACTCATATATACATGCTATAATTCCATTGCTTAAGAGTATTTCCATTGGGTGTCTTGAGTAGGGACAGATTGATTTTTTCTCCCATTGGCTTTATATTACTAGGGGAATTGTGTGTGTGTGTGTGTGTGTGTGTGTGTGTGTGTGTGTGTGTGTGAGAGAGAGAGAGACAGAGACAGAGACAGAGACAGAGACAGAGACAGAGAGACAGAGAGAGAGACAGAGACAGAGAGAGAAAGACAGAGAGATTACCATCATGGTGGTTTTCTTTTGTTTTCCTTCTTAATATGTGGGTAATCCTAACTAGCATAGTCATTTAAAAGTTCTTCTACCTTCTCTGAGCAGTAGAAAAAGCCCCAAAGGACTAGGTATAATTTAAATTACTCATTTTCAACAGACAGCTGATTTGCCATTAAAGTAGAGTTACCATTCTTCTCCCTTTAGCAGACACTACATCCTTAACATAGCTTACATGAGTCCCCTTCTATCTACTTGCTACATTATTTCAGTAACTAATAACCTCCTACAAAAACTTATATAATAGACTTGTTTTTGTGTGTGTGAAGCAATTGAGGTTAAGTGACTTGCCCAGGGTCACACAGCTAATAAGTGTCAAGTGTCTGAGGCTGGATTTGAACTCTGGTCCTCCTGAATCCAGGACCGGTGCTTTATCTACTGTGCCACCTAGCTGCCCCACAATTGACACTTAAACTCTCAGATATTAAGTTCTACTTTTTCCAATTTTTCCTCCTCCCAGTTGCTTTATAAACTTCCAGAATACAAGACTTGACCATATCATTCTGCTCAGTATTTTTTCCTGTTGCCTCTTGGAAAGTCTTTTTCTTGGTGTCATGGAATCCATTTGGTAAACTCATGAAAGCAATGTTTTCCTTCTCAGAATAATATTTATTTGTTTTAAATAATGAGTGAAAAACTCTTCTGAAAATTAGAGATGAGTGAGAATGATTAGGCGTGTGTACATACATATATATGTATGCATGTACATATATATGATGTGTATATACACGTGTAGATATGTATACATATGCATATGCATATACTTATACATATACATATGTGTGTATATGGGTGTGTATATGTATTCTATATGTGTATGTATAACCAATCTATTGGTGGGTCTGCCTGCCTCAAGTCTCTCCCCACTCCAATGCACTATCCATTCAACCACAAAAGTGATTTTCATAAAGCATAGGTCCAACTCTGCCTGATAAACTCCAGCAGCTCCCTATTGCCTGCAGGATCAAATGAAAAATGCTCTGTTTGTCATTCAAAGTCAGTCATAATTTATTCCCCTCCTTCCCTCCCCCTCCCACCCCATTCCTGGAACAGTAGAACACTCTCCCTCCTCCTCTCAGACTATTGACCTTCTTGACTTCAAGTCCCAGCTAAAATCCTACACATTGCCTTTCCCAACGTCTTTTAATTCCAGGGCTTCCCTCTGTTAATTGTTTCTTATTTATCCTGTGTATAGCTTGTTTGTTTGCATTTTGACTCACCCTTTAGACTTTAAGCTCCTTCAGAACAAGGCACTTTGTTCAGCTTTTTTTTTTTTTTTTGGTGTCTCAAGTGCTTACCATAGTTTCTGGTACATAGCAGGTGCTTAATAAATATTGATTTATTGATTAATTATTGGAATCTGTGCCCCTTCTGATTTTCCTCTTCTAGAATTTCTGACTTCTGCAATACCTCAGCTCAAATGAAATGCAGGAAACAAATAGTTGAGTTATGCCTAATATCTTCTTTGGACCTTGAATACTTTTTTGTTTTCCTCCTGGGCGGGGGGGGGGGGGAGCAACTTGTTAATCCTCTTCAGTGGAAGCACTGTCATGTCTAAGCTTTGCTTGAGAGAATATAACTTAAATTCTACTCTGGGATGGAAGTAAAGTAATTCAGAGATTGTGATAAAAACCTGCTTCTGTTTCTTTGGGATCATATTTCCCCTAGACTGAACCTAGTCTGGGTGAATTCAGAATAAATTTACTTTTTTTGGAGGAGGCAGACCCCATTGTGGTCTATGGATGATGTATAATTGTGTGAGATACCTGGCTTCTGTCTTCGTCAATGAACATCAGTCATCACTTGGAGAGAACAAATGACCCCTGCAAAATAGTGGTGCAGCTCAATTTTGCTAAAAAATAAAAAAAAAATAGAAAAATCAGCTGAGTTCTCTGCAAAAAGCTGAAAAGTACTCTACAAATAGATAATAACAATGGATCATATTTGTATGGCACTTTCCAATTACAAGATAATTTACATTCATTATCTCATTCAATACTTAAGACAACCTTGCAAGGTAGCTAGTGGAAATATTATTATCTCTATTTTATGTAGAAGAAAACTATTACCATAAAACTAACAATATTGGTGCCAAGGGCAGCACTACTGATACCTTCAAATCAGCTCTATAATTCATGATGTGAATATAATATGAGAAATAATTAAGACAAATTCATTTGATCAGAAAGCAGAATAAATTACTGTAGTGGCTTCTTTGTACTTAAAGGAATGCTTGTGTTAGATGTATGTGCCTTCTAAAGTTTGAACAGGGAGGCATTAACAGCTAGAAAGAGAGGAAGGGTTAGGAAACACCAAAAAGAGGAATTTATATTTTACCATAGGTTGTAGGACGCCACTTAAGTTTACTGTGTTAACGGGTCAGCTTTGGCACCTGAGTACAAGATGGATTAAATTGGGAAACTCGTGAGGCAGGAAGACCATTTAAGAGACTTTTGCAGTAATTCTGGTGATACTCTTTGAGGACCTTATATAGGATGGCAGCTGTACTTGGGAAAAAGGGGATGTATAAGAGGAATGTGGACGTTGAAATGACAAAGAATCGACAACATATTTAATATGTGGGTTGAGTGAGAAATAGTTTATCCAGCTTGGTTGACTAGAATAGAAATTAGGAAGAGCTGGGTTCTAATATATGTTTTCTCTGTAACCCGAACCCTCTTAGGGCCCCAGGAGACCTTCTAAGAAGACAAGCAGCAAAAAAGGTGCTGGCTTCCATTGTCAGATGGATTTTCTTCAACAGGAATTCTCTTAAGTGATGAAAAACAAAGTTTATAACAAAAGAAAAAAACCACTGGTGTTGTACAGCTACATTAAGATAATGAAGCCAAAGCACTTTGTGAGCATTGAGGATACAGTTATTATAATTCAATTACTTGTTATGGACTAACAGAATATTTAAATGTTCATGATGTACCAATGGAAAAGCTATTATGAAAGGTTAATGTACAGTATCCTTTCAATTTTTTTTTAAATGAAATCAACTGTATTATTGGAATAGCTTAAATAAGGGAATGAATGATATGCTATTTTTTAAAAATTTCTCATCCATTCCAGGTCTAAGAAGTGTGAGGCTTTTTAGAAAGAAAGCATGGTAAAGATCAAATGTAAATAAAAATGGGGGCAAACTGGACATAAGTATCACTGCAAGGGCATACATTGACTTAAAAAAACCACATTGATATATGCTGTTTTATTGTATTTTATTTAATTTGATAAATATATCTCATTTGCAATATAATTTTATTCCTAGTTGATTCAGGAGAGTTGTGGGAGCATTTGAGCAACATCTTTTGACTCAAGGGATGTATAGAGGTCATTTGACTTGACATTGGAAATATCTTGGTGTGTCAAGATAATGGAATGTGATAGATAAGGGCATTTAGCAGATACTCAATGGCTGACCTGGAGATTAATCTAAACTGATTGAATTAAGTGAGAGTGATTGATTGCTGATTAGCCTACTTCAGTTAACTAGATTATAAGCACATTTGACTAGCCCTTAAGAAGGTATTGTTCTCAGAAGCTAAAAACTTTGAACTCAACTCTAGACCACCCTCAAGTCCAATGAACCAATGGATTTGAATGACACTAGCCAATCAGCTTGAAGAACCTCCCATTGCTGGGAGGAGAACACGAAGTAGAAGTGGACGCTGGCAGAGGATTGAGGTCTTTTTTTTGGTTCAAGACATCGGTTTTGTGGCAAGACTACAAGTAGGAGGTATAGGAAGGCTAAGATTTCCATGCTATAAGAAATCTGTTCTCAATCTTTCTCTCTCTTTTCTATCTTATATCTTTTTTTTTTTTTTTTTACTATTTTGTGTGTGTGTGTGTGTGAGGCAATTCGGGTTAAGTGACTTGCTTAGGGTCACACGCTAGTAAGTGTTAAGTGTCTGAGGCTGGATTTGAACTCATAAATGAATCATAAACAGATATTAAATATTCAAATATTATTTATTAACCATAACCCTAAGACCAGTCATTCAAATTATTTCTGCATATTAAAAAAATGTTCATACACACATACCTATTATTGGGGCTTATGGTCCCTTTCTAAAATGTTTTTAAATGCATTAAAAAAGTTACTCAGGATTACAATGGAAATGAAATATAAATATATATATATATTCCACTGTAATTTGTTTTCTTTGTAATAATGTAATACAATATAATATACTATAATAAAACATTATGAACTGTTCATCTAATTGTATATAATTAAATTTATTTCAATGTATGGATGTATTATTTTATATGTTTTATATATACATATACACATATTGTGTAAGATATATTTGTGTATGGTGTGGGTGTGAATAAATAGTTAGTAGAAAAAAAAGGGAAAAACAGTCTGAGAGCTGTATTTTTTGTGGAAAAGATGGAGAAGGCCAAAGTGTACAGAGATATGAATTATTCCAGTTATTTCCAGTTATTATAAAATTATTTTATATGTATAAAATAATTTTAATTAAAATAATTTCATAACTTTTTTTATTTGCTGGGGCAATGAGTGTTAAGTGACCTGCCCAGGGTCACACAGCTAGTAAGTGTCAAGTGTCTGAGGCCAGATTTGAACTCAGATCCTCCTGAATCCAGGGTCAGTGCTTTATCCACTGCACCACCTAGCTGCCCCATAATTTCATAAATCTTGCCTATACACTATTTTTACCTTCTTGTGCTTAAAGTTTTTTTTATAGTAATGAACATTGTATAGTAGTGGAAAATGCTATCTACATGACTGTCTGTCAATTTTATTTAAAAAGTGGTACTAGTTGAACATGTTTAGCATATCCACTTCCACAGCAGACCTGTCAATCTGTTAAAAAATATCACCCAACCATTTGGAGTCTAGGCCACAGAGGGAAGGAAAATTGACAAAGCCCTTGGCTTTTTGCAAATGTATGAAAAAAAAAAAACAAAAAACAGAGAATCCAACTTATTCTGAAACTGAAAATTGAGGGTGTGTTAATGACCACCCACTTGCTGACTTTATATTTTTTCTCCTCTTTAGTCTCTATGAGGGTTGCCAGTTATACATACATTTACTTTTGGTGAGGAGCTCTGTTATGTTGCACATGCTGTCTGACTTTGGCACACCTGCCAAGACTATGCCAGTGTTGATCTTTGCCATTCTTTTCTAGAATTGAAACAGAAAAAAATAAGATATCAACATGGGAGAGACTTTATTGAGAGTCATTTTATGTGTTGTATCAGAAATATATACAACCTGCCACTTTTATGCATGTAATTCTTTTTGATGGATGTGTTTTATGTGACTCAGTGGACTATAACACTTTATCCATTTTTTTAAAAATTTTCCCCTCTCACTTAAGAAATCAAGAGAAAAAAAAAAGTGTTCCTTTACCCACACAGAACACCTTTCAAACAAAACTGGCTCTTTTTACTACTTCTAAATACCCCAATGTTTCTATTTAAATACTTTGCTCAGCTTCCTGACATTTTTAATACCCAAGCATGATTGTCATGGTGTCAATAATTATATAAAATGGCTGATTTGTCCAAGGACATTTGCAATGCAACAGTTACAGCTTCTGAGGCCAGGGGTTTCCTTTAATGATGTGAAACATTCACTTCTGGCTCATGGGGATATGTTCTTGTGAAATCCATTGCACAATGGCTTTCCCTATCATCCCACCAAAATGAGAAAACCAACATCAGTAGAAATTAGTCACATGGATTGCTGAAAAGAATAATGGGTTTGAAGGGGAGAAGGATTGCTGGATTCAGGAGTTCAGATCCCAGGTTTCTCATTTACTTATTGTGGTACCAGGGGCAGGTCACTTAACTTCTTTGTCATGTTTCTCATCTTTAAATTTAGGTAATCAGAATATATGACCTTTCAGGTACCTTCCAGCCTAAAGCTATGAGCATCTTACAAGAATCCTACTTATAGGTGGTTTTCTTTCAATAACAAATTTCAGAGGAAAAAAAATAAAGAAACAAATAAACAAAAACAACAACAAAACAACAAAATCTTACTGGTTGAAAGACTGTTGACCCAGCTCTAGGTAGAACATAGATTTTTTTCAGCAGGCAATGACTTTTTCAGCTTCAAAAACATCTGCTTATGGGGGTATTAACTTTACTTTCTGTTTTGGCTTTGGAAACAGTCCCAGACAGATTTTCACAGCATGTTAAATTATCATTAAATAAATCAAGCTAGAAGACTGCTGAATTGTGTGAACAAAATGAAATAAAAAGAAATTCAACATTTTGAGTCAACATTTGCTGTCAACATTCACAACTGCTGAGCTGTTACAGTCAAAACTCCATCTGTCCACAACAAACAAATGATTTATTTGCCAGTCAAGCAAATCATATTTATACTTAAAATGCATGTGGGGAAGATAGGTTTACATGAAAGGACAATGTTACTTCCTAAATAGGGATATTAATTTGCATAAAGTGACTTATTAGTTAGAAATTAGCCCTGTCACAAGACAGTAAAGGTACCTTATTGTTAATTTGATTACTGTAGAATTGTATGCACACATTTTGCTGTCTCAGATGATCATCTGGTCTGGGATCTCATTGATTGGGAAGTTTTCTATTACTTTCTCAAGGAATGGTCTGTCCATGACTGCTTGTACTATGTGACTCTTGTCCATACCTTCCTATAATTTCATGACAAGGATCACCATATATTTCTGAAGACCTTCCTCACTTTCTCCTGCAATGGCGACAGCACTTCACAACCTGTCCTATCTTCACATAGATACATTACCAGCTCTTTTTACTTTTTGTTTTTACACTTTATGTAGAAAGAGATGATTACTACTATTTATAGGAAGAAAAAGAGGAGGAAATGAGGGAGAGGAAGAGAAAGAAGCAGATAAAGAAAATAGAAATGATGATGATGGCTATAATATTCTATGATGGATATATAGTGTATATACATATAGTAGAGTATGATAGTACATAATATATAATACTATTACATAAAGTATGACATAAGGGCTAGAGAGGTGGCTTAGGAGCAAGAAAGACCTAGGTTCATGCCCCAACTCTTAGACCGACTGGCTGTGTCTCTTATTAATTCATTTTACTTTTTTAACCTTTAAGTACTCTTGGCAAAGTTCTGAAACTAAAAATTGCAGGGAAGGTTCTAGCCTATATTTGTATAAGGAGTTATCCAATGGTGGAGTTTTCTATACCTCTCCTTAGTATGTTGATTAAGATAAACACTGGCACCTCTAAATTAATGTACTTTTCCACAACTGTTTATATGTACTTAGTGGTTTTCCTGATGATCGAAAAGTAATGTAGTTTACTTAAAAGAGAAATAACAATAAAAATAGGAAGATTTGGGCTCAAGTATCACCTACAACCCATATTGCCTGTATGTGCTTGGGTAGGACACTTTACCTTTAGTTCCTCAGGTTATATCTCTAAGACTGAAGAGAAAGTATCTTTTTTTTTTTTTTGGTGGGGCAATGAGGGTTAAGTGACTTGCCCAGGGTCACACAGCTAGTAAGTGTAAAGTGTCTGAGGCCAGATTTGAACTCAAGTCCTCCTGAAACCAGGGCGAGTGCTTTATCCACTGTGCCACCTAACTGTCCCTGAAGAGAAAGTATCAAATTTGATTTGGGAATTTTTTCAGTGTTGAAATTTTCTGTACTGACAAAATTGCAGGTTTGTTCAAAATAATTCTTGCTCTTTTCCTTTTCTTTCTTTCTTTCTATCTATCTATCTATCTATCTATCTATCTATCTATCTATCTATCTATCTATCTATCATCTATCTATCTATCTATCTGTCTGTCTATCCATCTATTGAATTTGAAAGTTGAATGCCAAAATCAAAGATTCAGTGATCAAGTAAAACATTTATTATGATTATTTTTAGTTTTCCTTTACTTCACCCCAAATGGATTCAGGAACCATGTACTTATTTTACTTCAATTTACCTCAATTATCAATAATATTTGTCATAAATAATGAGTTATAGAGTTTCATGGAATATTGAAATTAGATCAAGTGGAGTCACACCAATGGGATGCATCACTTAGTCTGGAATGGTGATGTAATCTTCAAATGAAATTGAAATCAAAACCTCTTATATTGAATCTCCCATCATGCTCTTGTTTTTCCAACATTAGTCTTCTTGGTCAACCTTGAATGTGCTACTCCTTTGTATACTGAGAGGATTTATTGCTTCCGTATGACCAGATGGGCCAGGTGTGTCTTCAAATTTCATTCAACCCTTCAATTTCATTCAACCTCAACTAAAGTAGGTGAGATTCTGCTACTAAGGCCAAAGGATAAGAAGCATAACAGCTATAACAGCAAAGGTCATGGTTTGGAGGGTTAAGTGTGTGTCAGGGTGTTTGGGGGGGATTTGACAGGTTCCCAAAATACACAGAAGAGTGGACTTTTTTTCCTTCACCATGAAGGAATAATTATTATCTCTGTATACTTTTGCCTTCAGCATCTTTTCTACAAAGAAGTACAGCTCTCAGACTATTTTCCCCCTTTTTTTCTGTTAGCTATTCACTCAAAATAAAATCAACAATCTTACATGGGGCCATTACAGCTGCAAGACCCAGGTGCTTAGTTAACACTCTTTTTTTCCCCTTCTCCCTAATAGGAACAGCAGCAGTGGCAGCAGCATCTGGATCTTTGGCCAGTTCTGCTATGGAAAGTGCCTGGCACTGATACTGCTTATGTTGGCCTCCATGGAACTGCCTTAGGATCAGTCGGCTGTGGGGCTGGCTAGGATATTCTGCCCAGCTGGATGCCATACCCCTATGATAATCCTGTCATTGTCAAGAATTTGCTCGAGTTTATGTGTCTAAGACTAAAATCCGTTCACATTTCTCATGATCTCTTCCACATGTAAGACTCTTTTATGGTATAGAACAAAGTGGGTCCAAAGGCATTGGGACATAGGCAAAATTACTGCACTAAAACTCAACTGGCTGCCTCATATTTTGACAATTATTAATCCACAGACTACATTCTATGCCACCAAATTCATTTTTCTCTGAACTACATAAGAAAAAAAAATCACTAAAATAAAATCCCACAATGACAGGTTTATAGCACAGCTGAAAAGATTAACAGCTTTTACCTGGAAAATGGTTTGTTTTAAAATGAAAAGGCAAAGAACAAATCTACTTTGATAATTTGAGACAGAAGGATTGGCAGAACATTTGCATAAAATAATATTATTTTCTCTGAGACATACACTACATCCTTTTCATAATTTACCCCAAACTATTTTTACTTCTTGATTCTCAGTTTGTACTCTTTATTCATCCATTGTTGTTATGGTGGTGTCGATGGTGATTCTGATGGCATGGGGTACAGAGAATAGGGAGACAGACTGGAAGCCAGGAAGACATGGATTCAAATCATGACATAGGTAGATAGATATATAGAAATTTGTGTTATTTTACTTCATGCATGAAGGTTGACTTTATTTCTAAAGAAGAGTTAGAGGATAAATAGGTTTACTTCTGGTGGATAAGATCATGAATATAGACATATATGTAGATGTAGATATAAGTGTAGGTAAGGATATGGATATAGATAGCTGTAATGGATATGGGCAGCTAGTTGGCACAGGGGATAGATTCCTGGGACAGAAGATACACACTCTTAAATTTTACAGTTAATCCTTTTCCATAGAAATTAATGACCAACATTTGGGATTATTTTATGATTGCACACGAGAGATTGTACCTATTCCCTAAGGTTTTGTTTTGTAACCTGCAAATATTTCTTTTTGTATAAATGGATGACAGCTTCTTTTGCACACTCCCAAGGTAATTCTTGTTGCAAAGAGCAACCAATCTGTATTTTGTCACTGTTGTTCCTTGGTGACCAACACAGGATACTCTATAAATTATTGCCCTTTTAAAAAAATCTCCTTTCTGTTTTTTTCACAGCATACCTGAATTAATTCTACTTTGATCAAACTCCTTTGAACATGGTAATAAATATGGGGAAAACACAGTGTATGGAGTCACCAAGGCTGTATTAAAATCTTACCTTTGATGCTTGATACCTATATGATATCAATAGCCATACTGTCTCTCAGCTTTTTTTTTTTACCAACCATAAAATTGAGACTACATAATTTGTGAGGTCCTTGTTGGCCCTATTTCTTTAGTTCTATGATTTATGATATATCTACATCTCCTTTAAGGTGTTTATTTTCCCTTTATCTTCATGCAATTGTTAATAGATAGATAATAGGTAAATAGAATGATAGAAGAAAAAAACAAATGCTAGATTAATCCACTGACCGCCTCATATGTGTCAGGGTGAAGTCTCACCATCATCTCAAAAAAATCCTCTCACTACTTCATTTTCCTTCTATTCTCTTTTTTCCCCTCTTCCTCTTCTACTATAGTGATTCAGAAAGAGATACAAATCATGTCAGATGAGCAAGGAGAGTACATATAATAAGGTTGTATAACACTTAAGAAAATTTAAGTTTATAAGTTCAATTGAGTTAATAATGAATCTATATGACATTAAACTTGAAAGTAGTTTTCATCTATTTCCTCACTTTCTATTCAGGGCAAGATTTGTCTTAAAGATAAACATATGTGATAATTTTTAAAAATTATTCACATTTTTCCTTTGCGTTTCATTATTAGTATTGCAGCAATGTTTCTTTTTCTGTCATTTTTTATTTCAAAGGGATAACACCTCTTCTCTTTTATAGAATAAATAAAAGTATCTATATTAACCTGGAAAGTTTACAGCTGTGTATAACATTGCTGAGAAAAAATGCAATTCTAAGTCCAAGGAAACAGCTTTTTAATGAACTTTTGGAACATATATAGTGTGGAGACTGCATGTAATATGTAGAGTTTTGTGTTGTGGTGTATTGTTGATATTTAGGCTGTCTTTAAGTGAGATAAGCATATTAAGCCTTGCATTATTTTCCCAGATTCCATTTTGATAGCATACATAATGAGAACCTTTGCTTTTGAAGCCTGTTATATGCCTGAGCTTGAATTCTTTTGACTTGTGGCATGATTTTACTTTAGTCACAGTTATTGCTCCTCAGGGAATACCTCTACTAGCACCACACAGAATAACACACAGACACACACACTTGCACATGATGGCTTGCTATATTTTGAGTTCTAGGTTTCTGGAATTTTAGAGCTGTTAGAAAAAATAGGCATCTTGTAATCTGAACTCTTTATTTCAGAAATAGAAAAAAATGTAGACAAACTAAGTGAGTTAACTATGTAGGAAATACAGTTAGCATGAAGGATGTAGAGTCTGGAAGATCAGAGTATAAATTCTTCCTTATCATCTATGCATCTTGGGAAATCTCTTCATTTCTCTATTCCTCATATTCCTCATGTAAGGAGGATGAAATCCAAACCATCGATTTTCCTTTCTGTTGTAAAGCTATGAACCTGTGACTGATGTCATCCAACTAGCTAATGACATTGCCAGAATTAGAATCTATGTCTCCTGAACTAAAAGCATAATAAGATGTCTTGGGAAATAGTAAGTTTCCCCCTCGATTAATGTCTTCCATCAAAATCTAGCTGACCAATTGTTGTGGACATATTATCAAGGATTGCTATTTGGATATGGGTTCTACTAGATAGACTGTGTAATCCCTTCCAACTCTGAAAATTGTAAATATTCTGGTTGATTCTCGCTCCATTGAGGTCTCCACTCTTTTTACATTCATAGTGTAGCCTCTAAGTTTTCAAATATAATAAAGCAATGTAATGGCCAAATTTAATATGGGGAAATTAATTGGGCAGCTTGCCATAATATTGGGGTAAGAAAGGAGATTAACAGCCTCTTTCAGAAAAAAAACAAAATAGGGTTTATTGATGGGAACAACTTTAAAACAAAAGTAAGGTTAATAAAAATAGGGACAAAGAAAAAGGGAATAGGAGAAGGAAAATTATACAACCTTCAATCACACCACTGCCTGGGCTCAGCAGTTTCCAAAGAGCAAACAGCTGAGTCCCCTCTCTCTCTCTCTCTCTCTCTCTCTCTCTCTCATGCCAGAATGAATCTCGCTTCCCTTCTCCTTCCCATAAAACCCCCCTCCCAACAGGAAAATGGGCTGTCCAACTCAGCCACAAGCTAATTGGCTGGCAGCCCTGATTGACAGAATTAATTGGCAGCTGTAGGACTGCCAGCCTTCCCAGCTTCTGGATGTTGAAGGTCACTTGACTACCTTCACCAGGCTTCTAGTCATGGTAATTTGGCCAGGCCCATATAGGTGTCGGCATGTGGTGATGATGTGAGTTGCAGTGCCATGGTGACAGCCACAGCTAGTGGTTGGAGCTGTGAGATTTAAAATTGGATATAAGAGCATTAAACTCTCCTTTAACCTTTCCCTTATATATCTCCCAGACCAGTAAGAGAAAGAAAACTCTGAGCTTTAATTAGAGATGGATTACTTAGCTTTATTGTTTGGGAATTAATCAGCCAACAGGTGATACTGATTAGGGAAATAGGAAAGTAGAAATACAAATGAATAGTCCTAGATCTAAGCTTAGTCTATATTCCTTTATAAAACTCACTGAATCCCAAAGCTACCTCTCAGGCTGAGACCCAGCATCAAGCGTGTGCTGCCACAGAGGACCAGATCCAATCACCCGCACATGCCGTCAAACCTGAGCCAGTATGTGTGTTCCGAGAGCGAGAGCCTCATTTTTAATCTGGCTCCCCGGAAGTGGCATGCTTGGCCACGCTCTCCCGAACAGCAGCAGGCGCACGGCTGTTCATCACGGTCTCCTCCCCGAATGGGTGGTCCTTCAAAAACTGGTGGTCCTCCAGTAGAGATGGATTCAACTCTTAAATGTAGTTAAAAACTTTCATTTTTTACCACAGATCACTGTGCCCATGGGGAGGAGGTGGTGCCTGAGGCTGGCCAGGGCATGCTCCAGGGCTTTTAATTTTAGCTAAAGATGGGGTCATAGAAACCTCAAATCACAATTAATTCTTTACAGTAATATGCAATTCATTATGAAATAATCACAGAAGTGCACAGAAGGATTTGACTTCTAATTTCTCACATCTATTGACCCAAACTTCCTTTACCATCCCTTCTATCTAATAATTATCCATAATTTGCCTTTTCCTCGGTATATATCTTTTTCTCTGTATATTTCTGTCTATCCTTCTGTATCTCTATTGGTTTCTTATTAAAAAATATTTCATAAGCAGTTTCCACTTAAATATAAACAATATTCCTGAAGTTAATATCTTGATCAGGATTTAGGATGGATTTTCTCATAGCAAAAGGTATATAAATATATACATTTTTTTTCTGCTCTCTCTCCCATAGCTCTCCATGTAAATAAATCAAAGAATGAAACAAATATATATTTTGGCCAAGGTACTGTATGACTGAGTGAAGTAACAATCCTAACATGATTGGACAAGTATTAAATTTACTTGTAGTACTAATAGTACAATGGGAAAGGCAAAGTAATCAGAGAATCAGAGAAATCGAGCTATGTGGTCATAGAAATCATCTAGTGCAACTGCATTATTTTGTAGAATGTGAAATGGAAGTTCTAGCATGTTAAATGATGTATAGAAGGTCATACATTTAGCAATGGCCAAAGTCCAAGTCCTCTGGCTCCAGAATCAACATTGTTTTCATTGTACAATTAATAGTAATGTAGGTTGGTTGCCAGTAAAGATTTCATGTAGAAAATATAGTTTAATTTGGATCTAGATATAGGTATGGGAAAAAGAAAATAAAGAAATCAACAAAAAACAAACTTAAGACTTATAGACCAGACCTGTGATTTCATTCATCTGGGAAACACCTTCTATTAGTGTAGATTGATACTTTCTCTGCAACTTAATTTTAAAGTTTCCTGAGGAATGGAGATAATTAGTGTTATATGGGGTCACAATCTTTTAGAAGCTCTTGAATATGGGATTTTCTGGATCTCTATCTCTTGTTCACACTGACTTTCAAGCTTATGGCACAAAGGCTGGAGACACATGAACAAAAGAGTAGAAATAAACATAAAGAGGACACATACTTGTGAAGATTAGTGAGGAGATGAGGTTGATGGAAGCAAAATCTGAATGTTCTTGAAAGATGAGGAAAAATATAAGACCTTGGATAACAGGCAAATAACTTCCTACTTCACATCATAGGCAACTGAGATCCATTGTAGTTTCTCAAGCAGAGTAATAATTTGATTAAAATGGTGCTTTAGAAAGCTTTGTGTGATGGTGGTTTGAAGGACGGATACCAATAAGTATAAGTAGGATGATTGGAGACAAACTAGAAATTCAGTGAAGTCATCCAAGTATAAGGTGTTGAGACACTTGAAATTGGAAATGGAAATTCAGACTTTTCAGGGAGAGATATAATATTATTTTCTGACAGATTACATGTAAGGAATAAAGAAGAGGTTTTGGTTACAATGCTTTCTTTTCCACTGTAGTACTATAAGTCTCACTGGTGTCAAACTCATATAGAAATGGAGACCACTAAACTATGCAAAATGATTTTTGTACAATGTATCTTTAGTTTAAATATGTAATATTATCCATATTTTATAGCATTTAAAAATTTTGTTAAATATGTCCCAATCATATCTTAATCTGGTTCTAGCAGCACTTACCATTGTTATGGGTCCCAGAAGGGCCCCATGGGCCATATAATTGACACCTTCACTTCGCTTGAAGGGAAAGAAACACAACCAGATGCCAGATTTTACAGATTCTAACTCAACATCTCACCGATTTTCCCTCCTTTAATTTCTACTCTCAGGGCTAGAGCCCTACCTCAGACTTTCCTTTCCTCTCACCTGTACTATTGAAATGACTCCTTGGTTGATATATCTCAATTTTTTTTCTCCTCTCTAATTCATTCTCTGCATAGTTACAAGTCGCTATTTATAAAGCAAGGTTTCTTAACCTTTTAGGACCTTAGAACCATTTTTATCTTGTAAAGCTTTTCTATGAATACATTTTTTTAAGTGCATAAAATATATTGGCACACAAAGGGAAGCATTCTTGCAAAATCTCTCTCTCTCTCTCTCTCTCTCTCTCTCTCTCTCTCTCTCTCTCATCTCTCTCCATCTCTCTCTGCCTCTCTTTCCCCTTTCTTTCCTTATATGTGTGTATACACACATGTGTGCATGTGTTAAAAGTTAATGGACCCTGGCAGATTGTATGACTCTCCAATGAACACCTTCATCTACTGGAGCCACTCTGTCTTTCTCCCCAATACTTGTTAAAACATCTGGGGCCCCTTATCTGTAACTTCCCTTTTTGAATTATATACTCTTGTAACATTGTTGTTTTCAAGTTTCAACTATTTAACTGGTTTGTACTTCATATACTCCTGACATATTGTTTGCTTTTAAGTTGAACTGTCGATCTGATTTGTATCATGCTAATAGAACTAAGAGCATCTTGTACTAACAAGCCAGGAAATTGAAATCTGCTTCTGAATGATTTACCAATAAAGTCCTAAAACTTTGGATGATCAAGATCTTTAACCAGTGAGCAAAGAAGGTTTAAATACTTCCTCTCACAAAGGAATTTTGAGCTTTTTCTTTGGAAGGAGTATACACACAAACATGCCTGATTTCTAATGGGACAATAAACTGGTCCTGCATTTTCCTAAAAAAAGAAAAATAAAGGTTAATGGCTCCCATAATAAGAATCCCTGTAACCTGGCATACATGAACTATAAATAGACAGCTAGAAAGGATAGGCCATTTAGTCTATCCCTCTTGTTCTCTTTTTTGTTTTGTTTTGTTTTTTTGTTTTTCTGAGGCAATTGGGCTTAAGTGACTTGCCCAGGGTCACAGCTAGTAAGTGTTAAGTGTCTGAGGCCGGATTTGAACTCAGGTCCTCCTGAATCCAGGGCTGGTGCTCTATCTACTGTGCCACCTCACTGCCCCTATCCCTCTTATTTTCTTTTTTTTTTTTTTTTTTTTAGTGAGGCAATTGGGGTTAAGTGACTTGCCCAGGGTCACACAGCCAGTAAGTGTTAAGTGTCTGAGGCTGGATTTGAACTCAGGTACTCCTGACTCCAGGGCCAGTGCTCTATCCACTGTACCACCTAGCTGCCCCTATCCCTCTTATTTTCAATGAATGAAACTGAGGCCTAGAGAAGATGTGACTAAATCATAGGATATGGTTAGGATATTGATTGACAATTGTCTCTAACAATTATCTTCACCTAAGTTAATCTATGTTTTCCTTTCTTTCTCTCTTTCTCTCTTTCTCTTTCTTTCTTTCTTTCTTTCTTTCTTTCTTTCTTTCAGTGGGGCAATGAGGGTTAAGTGACTTACCCAGGGTCATACAGCTAGTAATTGTCAAATGTCTGAGGCCAGGTTTGAACTCAGGTCCTCCTGAATCCAGGGCCAGTGCTTTATCTACTGGGCCACTCAGCTGCCCCTAGGTTTTCCTTAAAAGGGTATTGACACCATCTTTAAGAATTGGTTGATTCAGAGGAAAAAAATCCTCAGTTTGTTGACATTGATACTTGATTGTCTAAGTACAAAGTAACCACGAATCCTACATAGCAATGAGAAAGTAGTTCCATAACTAGACTAGTGAAAAATGATGGGTGTTTAGGCAAGGGATTTTCACTCAGCTAAATACTTGTCTTTGTTGAATATCCTCCAGTTGTCATTAAGCAAATCTTTCACTAAGTGTTGAAAGATCTATAAGTGTCTGATTGTATTCCAATATCAAACTTAAATGATAAAAACCCTGGAATTAGTCATATCTAGTTCAGAACACAAAGGTAGTAAAATCAGAGGCAAGATTGGAACCCAGATCATTTGACTCCAAAGCTAGAGCTTTTTATTTTTACTGCACTATACAAACTCCCATGGTGCTACTCTGCTCAAGAAATTTCACTGGCTGCTTCGGCTATGGTATAAAATACTAACTTCTTTGTTTTGCATTAATAGCTTTTGACAATATGACTCCAGTCTTTTTTTCCATTCAGTACAGTACCTTACTTCCCTTCATGATCTCTCTTCTAGTCAAACTTACATATTCACTATTACTCAGACATGACATTCCACCCCTCAACTCCCTGCATTCACAAAGTATACTACAAAAGGGAATATCCTTCTCATCCTGACCTCTAAAATTCCCTTACATAAAGGTTCTTCTTATGTTCCACTTTTTATTTTCAAATACTTTTCAGGTCCTATCCTGCAGGAAACCTTCCAATAATAAAGAGACATGTATATGTATACATGGATGATTACATATGTGTGTATATGCACACACATATACATGCATGTGGGTGTACATTATATGTGTATATGCATATACATAATTATGCCCCTCTCCAAAAAAAGCACATAATATGTGAACTCCTTAAAACAGAGACTCTTTTTTCTAGTTTTTGCATCCACAAAACTTAGAGCAATGCCTAATTGCTTAGTAAATTACAGAAGCTTAACAAATAGCTCTTGATTAAATAAATAAACCATTTATTCAACATTTCTTAACTTGGGGTACATGAACTTGTTTACATATAGATTTTATAACAGTATTTTAATAAAATGGTTTCTTTTATAATTTTCTACATTTTATTTTGTGTCATTACAAACATTCGACTGGAAAGATTTTCATCAGATTGTTAAGAGTCCATCTTACATACATGAACACGCAGATACATTGTTAACTTCAGGAATAAAAAGGGATCTTTGAAAAGAAGCTCTCTACTGTCAGCTAGGAGAACCTCTATTTTCCTATTCTTGTTTGAAAATCTATTATTCTCCTGAAAGCATAATCATGATAGCTTACCAAAATGATCTCTCTTATACTGCATTATCTACCACAGTCACACAACTTTTGGTTTACTACTCATCTGGGATATAGATAAAATCTACTCTTCTATGATTGATCCACACAGGAAAAGACAGAGATAGCCATATGAACCTTAAATTAAGTGGAAAAAAAGGACAGAACCCCGAATGACACTACTCATTAAACACTACTGTAATTTGCCATACTTCCTATACAGGCAATGATCTTTCTAAATCATAAGGATTCTCCAGAAAAAGAAAAAGGGCTGACCTCCAGCTATTCACAAGTGAAAATATACTTCTGACACAGTCCTTTATTTTCAGTAATCATTTTGTATGTATTTTTATTTATTTTTTTTTGTGGGGGACCAATGATTGTTAAGTGCCTTGCCCAGAGTCACACAGCTAGTAAGTGTCAAATGTCTGAGGCAGAATTTGAACTCAGGTCCTCCTGAATCCAAGGCCTGTACTTTATCCACTGTGCCAACTAGCTGCCTTTGTATTTTTATTTTTTTAATTTTTTTTAACTTGTAGCTGTTACCTCTCCATTGGCAATAAGGAAGTTTTTGTCCAGGAAGTTCAAAAGTATTCGTGCTTATTCACAAATCTCAGAAATCTCTCAACAAGGCAACCACCTGACTTTGTTTTATTTATTTTTTCTCTCTGCTTATCTTTCTTAATAGCTCCAGGGAACATTAGGTTCCATTTTCTTTTGATTCCTTTTTTATTTGAATAAACGTTTATTAGAACAGAACTTGTCATCAATCCTCATTGTAGTTTACCATAATCTTTATTTCTTTAATAAGTAAAAGTATTTTATTATTTTCCAGTTATATATAAAGATAGTTTTCAAGATTTGTTTTCATAGGAATTTTATTTCAAAATTTTTCTCCCACCCTTCCTTCTCCCCCCGCCCCTCCCCAAGATGGAAAGCAATCTGATATCGGTTATATATGTGTCATCACATTAAATATATTTCTGCATTAGTCATTTTATGAAAGAAGAATCAGAGCACAAGGGAAAAACCTCAAAAATGAAGGAAAAAAAAGCCCCAAAGTAGAAACAGTATGGTTCAATCTGCATTCATAATGCACAGTTGTTTTTGGTTTTGTTTTTGTTGTTTTTTCTGGATGTTAAGAGCACTCTCTATCATGAATTTCTTTGAAATTATCTGGGATAGTTGCACTGCTGAGAGGAGCCAAGTCTATCTCCATTGTGCATCACACAATGTTGCTATTACTGTGTACAATGTTCTTCTGGTTCTGCTCCTCTCAGTCAGCATCAGTTACTGTAAGTCCTTCCAGGTTTCTCTGAACTCCTCCTGTTCATCGTTTCTTATAGCATAATAGTATTCCATTATATTCATATACCACAACTTGCTTAGCCATTCCCCTATTGATGGGCATTCTCTCAATTTCCAATTCTTTGCCACCACAAAGAGAACTTCTATGATCTCTTTGGGATACAGACCTAGCAGGGGTACTATTGGGTCAAAGGGTATGAATAGTCTCATAGCCCTTTGGGCATAGTTCCAAATTGCTCTCCAGAATGGTTGGATCAGTTCACAGCTCCACCAACAATGCATTAGTGATCTAATTTTTCCACAGCTTCTCCAACATTTATTATTTTCCTTTTTTTTTGTCATATTAGCCAATCTTATAGGTATGAGGTGGTACCACAGTTATTTTAATTTGCATTTCTCTAATCAATAGAGATTTAGAGCATTTTTTTTCATATGGCAATAGAGAGTTTTAATTTCTTCATCAGAAAACTGCTTGTTCATATCCTTTGACCATTGCTCAATTGGGGAATGACTTACATTCTTATAAATTTGATTTAATTCCCTTTATCAGAAATACTGGCTGTAAAAGTGTTTTCCAGCTTTCTGCCTCCCTTCTAATTTTGGCTGCATTGTTTCTGTTTTTACATAACCTTTTTAATTTAATGTAATCAAATTCTTTCATTTTGCATTTCATAATATGCTCTATTTCTTATTTGGACATAAATTGTTTTATTGTTTTCCTCTTCATAGATCTGAGAGGTAAACTATACTTTCCTCTCCTAATTTATCTATGGTATCATCCTTTATTTTAAAATCCTCAACCCATTTTCACCTTATTTTGGTATAAGGAGTAAGATGTCGGTTGATGTGTGGTATCTGCCATACTAACTTCTGGTTTTCCCAGCAGTTTTTGTCAAAAACTGAGTTCCCATCCAAGATGGAATGTTTGGGTTTATCAAACAGTAGGTTACTATAGTCATTTACTACTGTGTCTCCTGTGCCTAGCCTATTCCACTGATCCACCATTATATTTCTTAGCTGGTACCAAATAGTTTTGATGACTGGGGCTTTATAGTATAGCTTCAAATTTGGTACAGCTAGCCCACCTTCCTGTACATTTTTTTCATTAGTTACCTTGTTATTCTTGACTATTTGCTTTTCCAGATGAATTTTGTGATTTTTTTGTCTAAATCTATAAAATTATTTTAGTTTGTCTTATTGGAATGGCACTGAATAGGTAATTTAATTTAGGTAGAATTGTCATTTTCATCATATTAGCTTGGCCTAACCATGAGCAATTGATATTTTTCCAATTACATAGATCTGATTTTATTTGTATGAAAAGTGTTTTGTAATTGTGTTCAAAGAGTTCCTGAGTTTGTCTTGGCAGGTAGACTCCCAAGTATTTTATATTGTCTACTGTTACTTTAAATGGAATTTCTCTTTCTATCACTTGTTGCTGAGTTTGGTGGTCATGTATAAAAATACTGATGGTTTATGTGGGTTAATTTTATATCCTGCAATTTTGCTAAAGTTGTTAATAGCTTGAAGTAGGTTTTTAGTTGATTCTTTTTTTTTTTTTTTTTTTTTTTTTTTTTTTTTTTTTTTGCGGGGCAATGGTGAGGGTTAAGTGACTTGCCCAGGGTCACACAGCTAGTAAGTCTCAAGTGTCTGAGGCTGGATTTGAACTCCGGGACTCCTGAATCCAGCACCAGTGCTCGATTCACTGCGCCACCTAGCTGCTCCCTTTTAGTTGATTCTTTAGGATTCTCTAAGTACACCATCATACCATCTGCAAAGAGTGAAAGTTTTGTTTCTTCCTTTCCTATTCTAAATCTTTTAATTCCTTTTTTTCTCTTGTTGCTAAAACTAGCATTCCTAGTACAATATTAAATAATACAGGTGATAATGGACATCCATGTTTTACACCTGATTACTGGGATCACCTCTAACTTATTCCTGTTACATATAATGTTTACTGATGGTTTTAGGTAGATACTGCTTATTATTTTAAGGAAAGCTCCACCTATTCCCATACTCTCTTTCTTTTGATTCCTGATGGAAAACATCAAAGATTAATATGTTTTCTAACAGGGGACATTAGAATAACAATGGTGACACTGAGAGAAATCAGGCAAATAAAAAAAATGTGGAGTTTGGGGGAGAAAATTTTATGAGCAATACAGGCCAAGAAAAGAGGTTGGACTAGATGGTTAACAAGTATCTTTTAATTCTTGAGGATCTATAATTCTCGAATGTTTTCCATAAGTTTTTGGAAATATGAGTGTCATAAAAATCAAAGGCAACAAATACCAATGAAGATTGGTACACCAATTAACCAAGAGAAAGGAGAATAAGAATTAGAAAAAAATGGATCCATTTGATTTGTGAAAAAGGCCATCTATAATTTTTGAGAAAGTTATTTTAATGTTCAAAAGGAGTGAAAAATCATATTTCAGAAAGTTAATGGATAAAATAGAAGTGAAGGAATGGATCATTAAGCTTGAATTAAATGAATCTGAAGCAAAATAAAAAAAAAAGGAGATTGGAAAATCCTAGAGAGGATACACACATACACAAACATACACATATGGAGAAACACACACATAGAGTTGATGATCAAAGGACTTGTTTCTGGAGGAATTGAAAGGTGATATAGTCTAAGTATAGATGAAGAGATTTTAATTAAAGATGAGAAGGTGAGAAACAACTTTTGATACTACAAATAAGGACAAAAGACTAAATGCAGAAACTGGGGAATACAGAGGTGGACAAGACTTCTGCCACTTTCCAACATGTTCTTAAAAAGGGGAGGGCAATTGTTTTATCTAAGAATAAAGATTCATTTAGGATTAGAAAGGAAGAATCAGAAGGTTTAAGTAGAACAACCCTTAGGGATGCATGTTTGGGAAAAGGTCAAGGTAGCAAAATACAGGAAAAACATGTTTCATTGAGGTAACAAACCTTTAAAGTAATTGGGGGTGCAGAAAGAAGATTCATGTTGTATATGATTTCTCTAACTCTTTCCTTTTCAACCAGTTCTTTTTAAATATAATTCTAAAAATCTACTTAAGGAAGACTCTTTTATCCCCTCTGAAAGATTGAAACTACTTGCTTTAACAGTTCAGTAGTGACATTCAATTTAAAGAAAAAATGGCTTGAAATAAATAAAGTTGGGTTATTTCCCTAGTTCTGACACTTAGTAGCTTTGTGAACTTTCATAAGCCAGTTAATATTTCTAAGCTTCAGATAGCTCATCTATAAAGAGGTCATGATATTTTTATTGAAAAAAATTGAGACATATTTTGTTAAGGATGTTCAACAGAAAGGGTCCTACACTAGGATTCAAAAAGCCTATATTTGAGTCTATCTGGGTTAAATGACTTACCCTGCTCTAGTCTTATAAATAAAATTCAAATGGTTCTGTTATCTTACTGATTAAGTCCCTGCTTCGATTGCACAAATAGCAACTCATGTACTCTCTATCATTCTTTTCCAATTTTCATCTAGATCCTTCATAAGTTCAACATAGAGAAACCACCCAATATTGGGAATGTGGCTTTCTTTCTCTTGACAAGATGTGGATATCAATTGGACATGCTAGCTGTGATTGGTTATCCCTTGTGCTTTACAATCATATTTTTTATTCCTGTATGCCGTGGATAGAATTTTTTACTCTTGTTCTTTGTAATCACTAACCTGTAAAAGATGAAATTATATTAGTGACATACTTCACAACCCAACTAAGTTCCACATATTACCTTTAATATAAAAGTTATTCCATTGTTCAAATTCATAAAATATGAAATTTTTAGAGCATGAATATCAGCCTGAGCATTAGTTGAAGGAATGGCCATAATAGGGCCAAAGATTTAGAGTTGGAAGGAACCTTAGATGACATAAAACCCAAACCATCACTTTATAGATGAGTAAGCTGAGGCATAAAGGGGTTTGTGTACTTTGTCAAGCTCACAAAGCTAAGTGTTGCAAGTGGGATTTGACCTCAGCTCTTCCTGAATCCTGTATACTACGGCATCCTTTCTCTCAATTGACAAAAGAAAAAAAAAAGACCCAAGGGGGGACATGATCACCTTTTTCAAGTATTTGAAGGAAAAAGGATTGCCATGGTATATGGAGATTATATATGCTCAACTTGTCCCCATAGGGGAAAACTAGAAACAATGAAGAGAAGTTGTAAAGAGACACATTTAGTCTTGATGTCAGGAAATACTCCCTAACAATTAGAGTCCAAAAGTAGAATAGACTAGTCCATAACTTAATAGCTTCCTCCTCTGCTAGAGATATGGAAGTAAAGGCTGAAAAATGATTTTTTTTTAGCAAGTTGTCATTGGTATTCTTTCTTTCTCAAGTGAAGTTTAGATGTGGTGTCTACTTATGTCCTTTCCTAATACATATATACATATATATGTATATATATATACATATGTATATACATACAATTATTTTTAATATAGTAATTAATTATATTAATATTTTAAGTTATATGTTAATAGATGTGTACTTTCAGCAATGTATATTATTACTCAAATCAAAGAGATAGACAAATACTTTTAGAATCAAAAAATGGAAACACACACATTTTATAAAATTGTGAGAAGAGCACTGGCTTTGGAGTCTTATGAATTAGGGTCAATTCTTTGCATGATACTTATTACTTATGTTACAGCTGCTCTGGGCCTGAGCTTCTGAAACTTTAAAATTAAGTGTTAGGAATAGATAGATTACTACTGAGTGTCTATCCAGGCATAGATTCTCTGATGAATGAATCAATATTTAAATTGGCACATGAAGCCTCCCCAAGTGGTAGCAGAAAGGAAAATTAAGTATAATTAGCTATAATCAGATATTTTCCTTCTATTTTAGTATTACAGATTTCAAAGGGATAAGGTTGGTGGGGGAATGAGATATCATGAATTGAAACTCTGTAGGGGAAGTTAGCCCAGAAAACATGGAAAGTACACAAGGATGAATTTCTGAAGACAGAAAATGGGACAGTGGGTTGGATTAGTAGATGCCCTCTGAGATTCCATTCAATTCAGTGGTTTTGTGAAGGGTATGGAAAAGATTGATTCCACAAGAAGAGTTGGCAAAAAGGACCACTGAATTCAAGAATAGCTACTTCATTTTTAAAAACTAAAATAAAATAACTTTCGTTAAGTGCTAAGACAGATAAAAATAGACAATAATAATATGCTCTCACTGAGTTAAAACACTTTCACTGATTTCAAAAATACTTAATTATACTCTTCTATTAAATTGTTTTTGAACTTCTGTATAGTTTCTCTGTTCAACAAAAATGTGCTTTTAAAATTTGAATTTCATTATTTTTAAGACCCAAAAAAGTCTTTCTGGGGATTCAAGGAACTCTTGCTTGTGTTTGCAGATAGGATTTTCTTTCTTTTCTTTTTTTTTTTTGTTTTTGTTTTGTTGTTGACATAATCAGGTTTAAGTGATTTGCCTAGGTTCAATCAGCTAGTAAGTGTCAAGTGTCTAAGGCTATATTTTAACTCAGGTCTTACTGAGTCCAGAGCCAGTACTCTATCCTCTGTACCAACTAGCTGCCCCAGGGATTTTCTATTAATTTCTCAATAAAGCAGTTACTAATCTGTTGTACCTCTTTGGAGTCTACACCTGACTTAGCACAGTGTCTTTCATACACCCAAGGCTGAAAGAATATTTGTTGAAGGAATGAATTAATGAACTATCAGTAGCTATATACTTCTCCACAATTCCATACTAATCTATATTCTTTATTAAAGTATTTGAAGAAAATTAGCCCAATCCTACTAAGCCAGTATTCATTTCCCAATGAGATAATCTATCCCTTCGTAAAAGACCTATACCAAGGAGATGTTTTAAAGAATGTAAAACTTTAATTTCTCTTTTTAAATAAAGTATGGCCTTATTTTTTTTAATTCAATTAATGAGTGTGTATTAAGCACTACTCCATGGTTGGCACTGTGTAAGCAAAGGCTTTATGTAAAAAGCAGTGCTTGAGTTGAGTCTTAAAGCAGTAAAGTGATTCTATACATGAGAAAATGTTTTACAGGCATGGGGATTGCCAGTGCAAAGGCACCAAGGCAGGAAATTGTGTCTTTTGAGAGGAACTGAAAGAAAGTCAGTTTACTTAGGCCATAGGATGAGAGAAGGAGTTTGACATATCTGGAGCCTTGAAAGGGAGGTTAGAAACAAAAAGGAATAATTTTGTATTAAGAGCTTACTATTTGCCAGCTATTGTGTTAAGTTCTTTAAATGTATCAAGACATTTGGCCCTCACAACATTCCTGTGAAGTAGTGATGGATTACTAGCTCGATCTAACAGTTGGAAAAAATGAGGCAGACAAAGGTAAAATGATTCCCACATATAGGAAGTGTCAGAGGACAGATTTGAGTTCAAGTCCTCATGAATCCACACTCAGGACTTTATGTAATGTATTACTTAATTCCCTCCTTCATATTTTCTCCTTCTAAAGATAAGGAGCCACTAATGTTTCTTGCATATATAAGTGATGAGGTTAGATCCATACTTAAAGAAAAAAATACACTTTATAAATTACTGGAGGATACCTTTAATCATTCTTCATTTTCAGAGGACCAATGATATCATGGGTCAGGTCTTGGTTTGAGCATGAATTGGATATGACAGAGTTACCCAAAGTCTTCAGCCTCACTCTCTCTTCCTGAGTCATTGAAGTCCACTGTCAAGACAACCTGCAATGCCCTGTATGCAGTGAATAACCTTGAAGTCTTCAATGTTTGACAAAACTCAAGTGTTCCCCAGTGCCTGATTCAGCTGCCTTCATGGCCATTAGAACATATTGTCCTCGCCTGCCCATTCTGCCAGGGAAAATCTTTACATGCTAAACATCTAAACATTCCCCTAAATCACAAACAGGTTTGAATCCTGTCAGTAACCCTCAACCTGGTTTAACTTGAATGCTAAGATGGTTTACCAGGGTGTGGCCACTTTGCATGCTAAAGCTTCTTGGAGTCATAAGTGAGAATTGGGTGAAGGTAGACACCAAAGTTGGATGAGCAGCACTGAAGAAGGCTAGTAAAGTCCTAAACACAGAGGTGCTAGCTCTCCCTGAACACCATATATACCAAATACTGGAGGATAGATTGGAATGTAAAGATTGAGGCAGGGAAACGAGACATGGAGAACATTGCAATTGTCCATGTAATAGATGATAAGAATGGATTTTATGTGAAAAAAAATATTATTAAATGAATGGAGAAAAAAAAAGCAGCAAGATTTACCAATGAATTATATAAGTGGGGTGAGGAAGAGTCAGGGGTTGGTCAATAAACACTTGTAGGTACTTAAGAAGATAGGAAGACCAAATAAGGGTGCTTGCTTTCAGCAAACTTAGAGTCTTTTACATTTTTATAGCTTCAAAAATAACAGAAATGAATACAATGGAATACTATTGTGCTATAAGAAACGATGAGCAGGAGGAGTTCAGAGAAACCTGGAGGGTCTTGCGTGGGCTGATGATGAGTGAGATGAGCAGAACTAGAAGAACATTGTACCAGTAACATCAACAATGAGTGTTGATCTACTGTAATGGACTATATTCTTCTCACCAATGCAATGGCACAGAAGAGTTCCAGGGAATTCGTGATGGAAGAGGATCTCCAAATCCAGGAAAAAAAAAAAGAACTGCAGAGTATAGATGCTAAATGAACCATACTATTTCTTTTGTTTTTGATGCTGTTGTTTTTTTTCTATTTTGAGGTTTTCCATCATTGCTCTGATTTTTTTTCTCTTATAACATGACTAATGCAGAAATAGGATTAATGTTATTATGTTTATATATACATACATATATATATATAAAACCTATATCAGATTACCTGCTGTCTAGGGGAGGGGGGAAGGAGGGGAGGGAGGGAAAAAATCTGAAATTGTAAAGCTTGTATAAACAAAGGTTGAAAACTATCTTTACATGTAATGGAAAAAAAATAAAATACTTTATTAATTTAAAAAAATAACAGAAAAGCACTTTGATATAATACACTGTGCTCCCCTAGTATCTGGTATTAAATCAAAATTATTATATTCTTAGACAGTTTTAAAAAGTGTTGATTATGGCAGGAGCCAAAATGGCTGAATAGAGAGAGAAGCAGTTAGCCAAGCTTTCCCAAATTCCCCTCCAAGTAACTCTAAAATAACTCCTCCAAACAAATTGAGATGCAGTATAGCCAACATCTGGGAGGTCATCAGGAGAAGTCTGTCTCACTGAGGGAAAGGGGACCTAGCCTGGATTGCAATGTAGGATGCATTGCAATAGCAGCAGCTTTGGGAGATCCCAGACCAGGAATAGTGATGCAGGAGGGGGAGAGTTGAACATCTGGTCAGAAGGACATTGCAGAGGAGGTTTTGCTGGTGGTGAGTTCAGAAAATTGTTTCATTGTTTATATACAATTCATGGTCAAGCTCCAGGGTCAAAAGAATCAGTAGCTGGGCAGCTAGGTGGCACAGTGGATAAAGCAGTGGTCCTGGATTCAAGAGGACCTGAGTTCAAATCTGCCCTCAGACACTTGAACCTTACTAGCCGTGTGATACAGGGCAAGTCATTTAACTTTCATTGCCCCCCCCCAAAAAAAAAACAAATAGACAAACAAACAAGCAAACAAAAAGAATCAGTAGCACTTTGACCACAGGGGAGGAAGGGCCCTGGTCATTATTTTAGTGCAAAGTGGTTTGCTTGTGATCACTCATGAGAGAGTAGGGACCCTGGTCTCAGGTCCAAAGCAGAAGGAACCATTATCAATAATAGCTTTCAGTAAGTTGTAATGTTATCACAGTCCCAGGGCCAAGAAGAGTCCTAGCACTGCTTGGTAGGAGGAAGTAAGGTCCCTTCTTGGGAAAAGAAAAGAGCACAGGTCAGGAGAGCAGTGACCACACCTCACTTTAGATCATACTATCTTACAAAGGCTGAAAACCTACATAACCCAGAGTTAGCATTATAAACAGAAGTGCCTGAAGCTTAGAATACTGCCACTTTCACCCTGGGAACAGAGACCAACTTTAATATAAAGTTAAAAGTCAAGAAATCGTCTAGGCAAATTAGCAAACAACAGCAAAAAAGAAACTGACCATACTGTGGAGCCAGAGAAGATTAAGACAAAAACAAGAAGGAAAGGAAAAATAAATTGAAGAAATTCCAAAGCCTCAGTGAAAAAATATGAATTGGATTCAAACCCAAGAAAAATTCCTCGAAGAGTTCAAAAAACTTTTAGAAAATCAAATAAGAGAGGTAGAGGAAAAATTGAGAAAAGAAATGAGAGTGATAGGAAAATATTAAGAGAGTAAACTGCTTGGTAAAAGAGGCACAAAAAAATCAATGAGGAAAATAACTCCTTTAACAGAATTAGCTAAATGAAAGATATACAGAAGCTCACTGATGAAAATAATTCCTTAAAAATTAGATTTGGGCAAAGGCAAGCTAATGACTCCATGAGATTTCAAGAAACAATGAAACAATAATGGGAAAAAATAGAAGAGCATTCCTGATGAAAAGACCAGAGCTGAATGAAACTATTACCATTTAAAAACAAGACTCAAGAGAAGAAAGAGAAATCATAATGGAATCAAAAAGGTTAAAATATTTATATTCCTGTATGGGAAGATCATAATTTTAAATCCTAAGAACTTTATCCTTACTAGGGATGTTAGAGTATTCATAGACAGAAGGCATGGGTATTATATGACTCCAGTGGGATGATTAAAAAAAAAAAAACATGTGAGAAGGAGGGATACACTGGGAGAAGGGGAAAAGGAGAAGAATGGGAAATTATTCAATGCATCCTTTTCAGACAAAATGCAATAAAACTTATGTTCAATAAAGTGTTATGGAAACATAAATTAAAATTTAATTGGATTACATGTAAAACCAAATTGTAATGTCAATAAGAAAAATAAAATAAAAGCCAAAGTTAATTGAAAACTAAATCATGCTATTCTAATATCTATTTGCAAATAATAACAAAAAATGAGACAACCAGTGTAATAAAAAATAATAGGAAACTAGGAAACTTGGGGTTGGGGGTATTACAGCATGTTTCCCTTATAAAGGACTCATTTATCAAATATATGGAAAATTGAGTCAAATTTATAAGAATACAAATCGTCCACCAACTGAAAACTGGTTGAAGGATATGAACAGGAAGTTTTCAGATGAAGAGATCAGTTATTTACAGTTATATTAAATGTCCTATATTACCACTAATTAGAGAAATAAAAAGGAAAATGACTCTAAGGTTCTACCTCACACTTTTCAGATTGCTTCATATGGAAGAAAAAGATAATGACAAATGTTTACGTTGATGCAGAAAAATAGGGACATTATTGCAATTTTGTTAGAGTTGGGAAATGATCTAACCATTCTGGAGAGCAAGTTGAAACTATGCCCAAAGGGCATATCTTTTGTGAATACCATTTGGCCCGGTAATACCATTTCTACATTTCTACCCCAAAGAAGTCAAAGAAAAATAACAAGTATTACAAAAATAGTCATAGCCTCTCTTTTTGTTGTGGCAAAGAAATACAAGTTAAAGCAATATCCATCAATTGGAATATAGTTGAACAAGTCGTGGTCTATATTTGTGATGGAATACTATTGTGCTATAAGAATTGATAAGCAGTCTGGTAATGGCTAAGAAATAGAGTGGAGAATCAATAGAATAGGTTAGGCACAGGAGATACAATAGTAAATGACTTTGATAATGTACTATTTCATAATCCCAAAGACTCCAGTTTCTGGGATAGGAATTCAGTATTTGACAAAAACTGCTGGGAAAACTGGGAGAGAGTATGGCAGAAACTAAGCATAGAACAACATCTTCGCCCTAATACTAAAATAAGGTCAAAATGGATACATGATTTAGACATAAAAGGTGATACCATGGATAAATTAGAAGAGGAAGGAATAGTTTACCTCTCAGATCTCTGGAAAGGAGAACAGTTTATGACCAAACAAGAGATAGAGAATATTATGAAATGCAAAATGGATGTTTTTGATTACATTAAATTCAAAAACTTTTGAACAAACAGAAGCAATACATTCAAAATTAGAAGGGAGACAGAAAACTGGGAAACAATTTTTATAGCCAGTACTTCTGATAAAGGCCTCATTTCTAAAATATATAGGAAACTAAATCAAATTTATAAGAATCCAAGTCATTCCCCAATTGATAAATGGTCAAAGGATATGAACAGGCAGTTTTCTGATGAAGAAATCAAAGCTATCTGTTCCCATATGGAAAAATGCTCTAAATGACTGTTGATTAGAGAGATGCAAATTAAAACAACTCTGAGGTATCACCTGACACTTATCAGATTGGTTAATACAACAAAAAAAAGGAAAGTAATAAATGTTGGAGAAGCTGTGGAAAAATTGGAACACTAAAGCATTGTTGGTGAAGCTGTGAACTGATCCAACCATTCTTTTTTTTTTATTTTTTGGTGAGGCAATCAGGGTTAAGTGACTTGCCCAGGGTCACACAGCTAGTAATTGTCAAGGGTCTGAGACCAGATTTGAACTCAGGTCTTCCTGAATCCAGGGCTGGTGCTCTATCCACTGCACCACCTAGCTGCCCCTGATCCAACCATTCTGGAGAGCAGTTTGGAACTATGCCCAAAGTGCTATAAAGCTTTGCATACCCTTTGACCCAGCAGTACCGCTATTAGGACTTTTCCCCAATGAGATCATAAAAAAGGGAAAAGGACCCACATGTACAAAAATATTTATAGCTGCTCTTTTTGTGGTGGCAAACAATGAAGACTCTCTAGACCTTGAACTCTGGTCAAACTATAAAAGTTTTACCTTAGAAAAAAATGAAGATCATTTTTTTATTAGATATATTTTTCCATATTGAGACTGTTATTCCATGTCTCTTATTTTCTGTGTAATTCAGGAAAATATTGATTGATTATTTTGGCTGTAGCTTTTCATTGATATCTTCAGATATCTACTTTTGTCTGTGGCAATTATCACAAACTTTGTTTTGTTTTTTTATAGGATGGTAGAGGTGTGATTTGATGAATGATCATGTGGAAGCTTGAAGATTGATGAGTTGTCCTAAACAATTCCACTGTGATAAAATAATGGAATTTGGCAGATACCAAGGGGCCCCACCTGAAAACTGATTTGGAATTGATTGAATTGGGTGAGACTGAGAAACTGACTGAGAACCTACTTAAGATTAATTAAATCTAGACCATGCATGGCAGACCCTGAGTGGGGCGTTGTTACACCATCAAGAGGAGACCACTCCCAACCAATCAACTTGAAGGACCTCCCTTTTCAAGGAGGGAGACAGGAAGTAGGAAGGTGAGGCTGGCTTGCTGGATCTTTTTTTCATTCAGGAACCAGCGTGTGGAGGAGGTGGAGAAAAGGAGGGTCCCTCTTTTTGCTTGGGACTTTGGCTTGGTGGGAGACAGAGAAAAGGCAGACAGAGAAAGAAAGGAAAGTAGATAGACTTTTCTGGCATTACGGGATCCCATGTGTTGTCTTTACTCTTTAATAAATCCTTAAAAGCCTAAACTCTTGCTGAATTTATCAGTAAATCTTAGCCAGTCCCCCTCCACCCCAACTGGGGGGGGGGCAGGTTAGGACCCAAATTTAGATTTTAAACATCACACCACTATATGAAATAAATGTGACATTTGGCAAAGGTGCTGTGTGATCCTATGGTGGAGATTTATGTTAAGCCATAAACAAGAGTCTTGCTATATTACCCCAGTTTTTTAAAGAATAAAATTAGTCAATTTATTTAATACATTTTATACATTTCCCACTTAATTTTTTTTTTTAGGAATTAAAAAGAAAATCAATTAAGGAGATATAATCTCCATCAGATAAAGGATAGAACCCTACAGGAGAAGGTGTAGATCTTCAACAGTTTAGCAAGAGTAATCAGGGATCAACTAAACTATTATTTTACTATTAAAATTTCTCATCCCTGCTGGTTTCATTACTGTCTAATGTAGATAAAATATTTCTATGGGGTTGCTGGGTTGAAGAAATATCTTCTTTACAAAATTTGTCCTCCAAGCTTATCTTTTGGTGCATAAGGCTTCATTTCATACATTATTTGGGTAATGGTGATGTTATTAAATTAGTATTAAAAGCAGAACCAAGTTTTAAATTGAAGTTCATATGGATTTCAAAAGAAAAATGGTAGAAAGAAAACCTGAGGATGAAAGTGGTTTGAAAGCTACTGAGAAGTTTAAAAGAAATATTTTTATGGGGGCAGAAGGCAGGTATACAGACCTTTTTTAGTGTATATTTATCTCTATAATTTTGATAGGGCGCATCACCTGTCCCAGATGAATTATACATGCTAACATAGTAGAATAGGTATCATGTAATTGTGAAGTCCCTGGCTATCATCTTTGAAAAATCATGAAATGGAACCTAGGTAGTATAGGTCTTGAGAAGATCCATTGTACTGATTTTCAGTAAAGGGATAAGAATAAACCATGAAAACTAAAGGCTCTTAAACATCACATAGATTTCTGGGAAAATTCTAGGATGATCATTTAACATCTAAAAAAGGAAGTTGTGATTAAAATAAAAAAAGGAACCAGAATGGCTTCAACAAAAGCAAGTCATGCCAGATGGGAATTTTAGTTTAACATGGTTACTAAACAGAAAAAAATATAGGGAAATGTTTTAGATATAACTTAGATTTAGCCATAACATTTAATAACACTTTTCATGTTATGTGGGCCAGATGGAGAAATGTGAATAAAAGAATTGTCCAGATTCAGAACTGGTTGAATGACTAGACTGAAAGTGTAGTAATTGATAGATTTATTTTAACTTGAAATGCTATTTCCAGTGGAATTGCCTTGGTTCTCAATTTGGCTTTATACTCAACACTTTGATCACTAATTTGGTAAAGTTATATCTGGAAAGGTTATCAGATTGATGGATGATAACATAATGGAAAGAATAGTCAACTTATAGTAACATGGTCAAAACAAAAAAAAATTTCTGACAGGCAATATTTTTATTTTATTTTTGTAGGGGGGGGGGCAATGAGGGTTAAGTGACTTGCCCAGGGTCACACAGCTAGTAAGTGTCAAGTGTCTGAGGCTGGATTCGAACTCAGGTACTCCTGACTCCAGGGCCGGTGCTCTATCCACTCAAATTGAATTTTAATAGGGACACACATGAAATTTTATTTGAAAGAGATTTAAATTTGAAAGAGATTTAAAAGCTTTAACAGTTTCTAAGTAAAATATTATCTAACAGCATAATGCAATGAGTGAGAGCAAGAGTGAGAGTGAGAGAGAATGTAATCTTAGGTTACACTGAATGATCATCAGTGTCCAGAACATGGAAGTACACTCTACCCTGGCCAGATCATATATAGAATATATTGTTAACACGTGGCTACTACTTTTTAGGAAGGACAAAGAAAGGCAGATAAACTGGAGAGTGTTCAGTGGTTGGTCAAGGTCCTGAATTTTATGTCTTTTGAAGATTTTTTAAAGAAAATGGGGATGTTTGGACTGAAACAGGAAAATATTTAGGCAGATCTATCTTTTGGTTTTTGAAACATTTTCAGTAATATGAAAGATTAAGCTTGTTTTGCTTTGGGTCAGAGGCCATAACTGAAAGTAACTGGTAGAAATTACAAAGACCCAGACTCCAGTTCTTTAATAATTAAGCTAGATAAAAGTGAAGGGCTTCCCCAGGAGGTAGTGAGTTCCCCATCCATTAAAATCTGCCTCAGGAGGCTGAGTGATCATTTATTGGGAAGAGGAAAGAAAGGATTGTTAATCAGGTGTGGGTTCTATAGGACGGCCTCTGACAGTCCTTCCAAAATTGAGGTAGCATGCTTCTCTCAGATTTCTGGCTTTGATTACCCATATAAAATTTATTGTGAGTCAGTTATCTTCCCCAAAGCATATTGGTATGACATATACGCATTTTCCTTTACCACCTTCTCTAAATCTATAATGTGAGGCTTCAAATCTTTATTTAGCAATATATCCCTAATAAATCACATTGATTTTAGTGGTGCTGAAGGTCTACTTCATGTGTTAATCGTGTTTCCTATGATTCTTTCCTCATGTCAGACGTCCTCAGTGCCAAACCTTATAGCAAAATTCCATAAAAAAATGCCTCTTTGTGCCAAGAATGAGTTAACATTTCTATGTCAGAATCAATGCACTGTGCATGTAGAAGAATAGATTTTATATCAACTTTAATCCTTCCTCAGTGTTCTTACAGTATCACTTTTTTGTTTTTGGTGAGGCAATTGGGGTTAAGTGACTTGCCTAAGGTCACACAGCTAGTAAGTGTTAAGTGTCTGAGGTCAGATTTTAACTCAGGTGCTCCTGACTCCAGGGCTGGTGCTCTATCCACTGTGCCACCTAGCTGCCCCACATAGTATCACTCTTAATATTTTATTAACTATTTTCCTTAAGGTTATCAATAGTTGTTTCATGGTTACTTGCTTTAAAAAATGTTCTTTCAACTCCATCATCTCTTCCTGTTGATGACAATAATATAAAAAAATGTCTCCATGGACTATCAACTTTCCTGTCATTTTTATTCATTGGAAATTGACTTACTACATTAATTTTAAACATAGAAAATCATCAAGTAGTTTGTTCTGCTTATTTTTTGTTAAAGGGAAGAGATAAAAGAATATATATAAAGAAAGAAGCAAACTAATTTGCCAATCGATATCCACTCAGGTATATAGATCTACAGATATTTGGCATGGAAGGAAGGAAAGAAGGAAGGAAGGAAGGAAGGAAGGAAGGAAGGAAGGAAGGAAGGAAGGAAGGAAGGAAGGAAGGAAGGAAGGAAGGAAGGAAGGAAGGAAGAAAGGAAGGAAGGAAAGAAGGAAGGAAGGAAGAGAAAAAGAAAGAAAGAAAGAAAGAAAGAAAGAAAGAAAGAAGAGAAAAAAAGTAGGAAGGAAGGAAGGGTGAGGGAGGGAGGAAAAAGGAAGAAATAGAGTGGGGAGAAGGAAGAGGGGGAGAAATAGAGAGAAAGAAACATAACAAATATACACATTCAAGAAAAAGAAATTCCTACATTAGCCATTTCCATAAAAGTGTGCCTCATTCTCAACCTAGATTCCAGTACCTGTCTATCAGGAAGTGAATATCTTGCTTTTTCATTAAAACTCTAAAATTTTAGTTTCTTATCACATTGATCAGATATCTTACACCTTCTTTTAAAAAATAATGTTTATATGAATAAGCATGAAAAAGAAGAAGAGTATGGAAGAGAGCCCAAATGTACTTACATCTCCTTAGTACTGAGAAACAATCCCTAGAAATGTCAATAGATGATTATATCTCCAGCTTGCTTGTTCTCCACCTGCTGGTTTTATATACTGGTATCTTTAAATTTAAAGGATATAAGTTTCATTTGAGTGATGTTGTTAGAGGTGAGAAAGGAGAAAAGGGATAAAGGTTTCAGAGGAAAGCATGGATACAAGGAGATAGGTAACTTTTTCTAAGGAATTTAGCTATAAAATTAAAGTGAGATATAATGTGATATCTTGAGGTTATTGTAGAGTCAAATGAGCTTTTTGTTTTAAGGATGGGGAGAGCAGGCCATCTTTATGAATATCAGGAATTGAATGAGTTGATAAGGGGGAATGGAAGATTAAAAAGGTAGAGAATTGTGGGGCCAGTTTGCTAAAGGATCATAGAATCATATATTTAGGGTGATAAGGGATCTACGGGGCCATTTATTCCAACCTAATTTTGGAAACTAGGAAGGGTTAAACAACTTCCCAAAGTTTACATATTTGAGAGGAGGGAATCAGTTGTAAAGCACAAGAATTAGAATTTTTGAGAGTAAAGTGCACTTCTTCATTCAAGGCTGGAAGATGGGGAGCAACGGATTCAGGAGGACCTGAGTTCAAATTTGAACTCAGACACTTGACACTTACTAGCTGTATGACCCTAGGCAAGTCACTTAACCTTCATTGCTACACCCCCCCCCCAAAAAAAAAGAAGACTGGAAGACATTAGAGAAATGAAGTGGGAATGAGAGGGAGGTGGTGTTTAGGTATTTTTAGGTCTAAATTCCCAAAACAAGTTTAACATCCCTTGGACATCTTCATTGTAAGGTTTGAAATAAATAAGTATGTCTCATGCTCTATTATACAGTATGTCCTATAAGGGTAAAGATACCATCTTTTGTAAATTCTCTCTGTATTCAATTCCAAAGAAGCAGTTTTAGATTATACTGAATGACATGAAGGTGGGAAAGTAATATCAGCAAAATGAGGTGTTGCCCAGAAAAAAATAGAAAACACTGAGAAAAACCAATACTTGATCTTAGGTGCCCAAGGAGAAGTTTTATGTAGGAACAGCATGCTGTTTGAAATGAACACAAAGTATTATTTAAGCAAATGATGCTATACAACAAAATGCATAAACATTGAAAGGAGAGTAAATTAGTTTATTTCTTCTTTCCAGAAAATCCTGTTTTTAACCATGCAAAACAAAGAGCTCTTAAACCAAGGGTCAAAGTAGGCAAAGGTGAAAAATCTAGTGCCTTTTACAAGTGAGAAATTTGAATTTATTTCTCAAGCAAGGATTTTCCATTTCTCAATTCAATTTACTTTGATCTCAATCAAATGAGAGACCTTGAGAAACAGTGAACATTACATTCTTTTAAGGTAAATAAGAGAACCATGCTAATGTTCTACCTTTCATGTAGTAATAGCATGTATATTTCTCATATTCCTAGAAGTGCTTAGGGTTTAGGGATCCATGAATGAATTACCATACTTCATGAACACAATCTGCTCATCTGTGACAAATAGAATCTCTGTCCAATGAGGGCTTAGCAGTGTGTGGTACACTTTGTTTTCAAAGAGAAAATTAAAATGTTCAATGAACAGATAAACTTGGAAATTGTCTATGCAATGCTGCAATAAATATCTCTGAGCCTTGAGTAAAGGTACCATAATTAGCCTTGGAACATAGGCATACAATTTTATTTATTCACTTGTTTTACATTCTAATCATATAAGTAAGTGAAAAAGAACAATGCTAAAGATGATTTGGAGCAAAATAATTTTCTCCAGTTATTATGTCATATGGCCCAAAATATTCTAAGTTCAAAAGGGGGGTGCATAGGGCAATGATATTATGGAATTTAAGAATTTATGATTGCTCTATCCAAGGTACCATATAGAATATATTTCTATTTTATTTAAATAAAATTCTACATGTTCAATGGCAGATGAACCCAGTAACCACTAAGTAAGACTTGTTGAGAAATTGTATATTGGAAGCTGTACCTGAGAGTTCAGTACTCAGAAAAAATTGAAAGTATCAAGACCCATAAATAGGCAGAAATGTTAGGGAAGACTATAAGGAAAGAGAGAGAGAACTAAGAAAGAAAGAAAAAGTATTTATTAAATGTCTACTAAGCTAACTGGTTAGTATTCTTAGCTCATTTGATCCTCTTAATAACCCAGTGTTGTAATTGGTATTATCTTTATTTTATTATTGAAGAAACTCAGGCAAAGTATAAAAGACTTGCCACACAGCTGAAAAATATCGAAAGGTCATATTTGATCTCAGGTCTTTCTGACTCCAAAGCCAGTGCTTTATTACTGTACCAAGCTGTGGTTGTGGTAGTGGTGGTGGTGGTGGTAGTGGTGGTGGTTGTTTTGTCCTTAGTTCTCAAAAAGGGTCATTACGTTTGGGAAGTGATGTCAAAGTTTCACTTTATTAGATTTAAGTGAGGGAGGTCTATGCAAAGTCTCCAGCCTCACTCTCTTCTCCATAAATATCTTGGTCAAGTGGCAAGATATACATCAGGATGACTGGAGATGGACCTGGAAGTTTGAAGCAATAGGGATTAAGTGACTTGCCCTGGGTCACACAGCTAGTAAATATCAAGTATCTGAGGATGAATTTGAACTTGGATCTGCCTAACTTCAGGGCCAAGGCTCTATACACTGCTACATCTAACTATCCCCACAAGTAGCTGCCAAAGGCAGAGTGTGGTTGGGGAAAGGCACATCCAATTTATTTAATACAATCTACCTAAAGTATAGGATATAGGAAGGAGAGTAATTGAGAAGACATAAGCTACAGTCATATTTAAACATCCTTGAATAATCGGATAGTGAACTTAAGACTTTATTTGGTAAACCAATAATGAACCATTAAAGATTTTTGTGGGATGAAGTTTTATGATTAGATCTTTGCATTGAAGACTACTTATTAGATGGCAATTTGAAGGAGAGAATGGAATGGGGGTAAGAATGGAAACAAAAAAAAAAAACCTATGTAGGAGATATTACACTTTTTTGTGAAAGGTAAGGTGGCCTCTAGCTGTAGAGTTGGCAGCAGAAATGGAAAGGAAGGCATCCCATAAGTGTAGAGATATGATTCACAGGACTTGGTAATTGATTGGATGTGGGGGGAAACAGAGAAAAAGAAACAAAATGAAACAATATTAGAAACAGGGTGACTTGGTAATGCCATCAACAGATATGTGGAAATCATAGAGGAATCCAAAAGGAAGAAATGAGCTTAATTTGAGGGTTGTCTTTGAAGTCAAAACTATATTGGAAGCTTCCATTGTGTGTACCAAGGTAGTTAAATTTCATGTAAGTTTAAGCTATCACTACTCCAAGTAGAGTATGTCCCAGCTAAGCTAATGTGAGTACATATTTATATGATCATATAAGTGTTTCTAAGAATCCTTGCTGATGGAAAAAAAAAAAAGACTTGGTACACATATGTTTCTGGGACAGTCATGTAAGGCCTTGGAATTCATTTTTATTATAAAATAAATATATTCTAGGCTTTTCTTGATGTACTTCACTCCTTGACCCTTGATTTTTTTTTTCTTATCCCTTTTTATGCGTTAGAAGATTGTGTTTAACAATACTCACACTTTTCATAAGCCTTTTACGAGGAAAAAAGACTTATCTTAGCTATTAATCATTTGTGTTGAAATTGGGAGACATGAATATGAAAACTAATAACATTTCTCCAACCAATTAAGTTAATATTTTCTCTGAAAGAAAAGAAAAGGAGAATTAAGGACAAATAACAAGAACAGATCCCACAAGGAAGAGAAACTTAACTCATGACTCCTTTTTGCCCAACTAGGTTAAAGCCCTCTTCCCTCTATTTTTTATTTTGTGAGGTAATGAGGGTTAAGTTACTTGCCCAGGGTCACACAGCTAGCTAGTGTCAAGTGTCTGAGGCTGGATTTGAACTCAGGTCCTCCTGAAACCAGAGTCTGTGCTTTATCCACTAAGGAACCTAGCTGTCCCCATCCCTCCATTTTTGTTTGTTTGTTTTTTCAGGGCAATGAGGTTTAAGTGACTTGCCTAGGGTCACACAGCTAGTAAGTGTCAAGTCACTGAGGCTGGATTTGAACTCAGGCCCTCCTGAATCCAGGGCTGGTCCAGCTAGCTGCCCCCCATCCCTCCATTTTTAAGAGGAAATGACTCACTCCTCAACTATGTCACTAAAATGTAAATTAGTGAGGACTTTAAAAGCTAAATAGAGGAAGCATAGGACAAGGCTAAACCTGGATCTTATTAATGAGACAACAACCCTTTCCTACTCAGTTTTTAAGGACTTCTACTGCTAGGAAATTATTTGAGAATGGATGAAAGGCAGAATTCCACTAAGAAAACATGTTTTTTTCACATGTAAGTATAGCAAATGTGAAGGGTGGCCATTCCTAGTTTGAATCATCTCTGCCTGTTGTATTTTCTCCCTTTTACTTACCCCAGAAGCTACTATGGGTTTAATTAGCATATCTATGCATATAACACATGCAAATATATACATATAGAGAGAGACATATGCATATACATATACAATGTTCTAGGCAGAATATGAAATGTAAAAATACACTCCAATGTTTTATTGTACATAGCAGCAGTATCTGCATTAAGCTTCGATTCTGTATCACTACATTTGTATTTTAAAAGGATGTCCCAGAGATGTCAAATTTAACATTTATACAGTAATTACCATTCCTCCCAAAACCTTTCCTTTTCCAGAATTCCCTATTTCTATCAGACACCACTATTTTATCTCCCATCTTCATAACATTGGCATCATCCTCTACTTTTTACTCTCCATCCTATGTATACAATTAGTTATCAACTATTGTCATTTTAACCTTTACAATATTTTTTTAATATCTGGCCCTTTCTCATTATCCAGATAGTCAATATCTCAGCTCAGGCCCTCATCACCTCTCACTAGATTATATCAAAATCCTTCTTGTTTTCCTGTTTTGTTTCTCCCTTTTGCAATTCATCCTTTAAATTGTTGCCAAATTATATTCCTTTATCAATCTGTTTTTTACAATTCTGTCACCAAATTCAAGTCAATAAATTCAAGTGTCCTATTACTTCTATAATCAATTATAAACTCTTTTGTTTAGCTGTTAAAGCTATTGAACACCTTTCGTAAACCTATTTTAGACATTTACAGCTAGATGTCCTATAGATAACTCAAGTTCAACATGTCCAAATTACAATTTCTTGTCTTACTCAAACCTCTCTTTCCAATTTTTTTTTTTATATTTTCTAGGGAATTGCTACCTTCCCAATCACTCAGTTCTGCAATCTCAGTGCCATCTTCAACTTCTCCCTCACTCATCCCACATATCGAATCTATTGTCAAGTACTGCTATTTTGACCTTCATAAAATCTCCTTTATATGTCTTCTTTCCACTAACACAGCCTTCAACTCTAATTCTGAATTTCATCAACCTTAGCCTGAAATGCTGTAATTGACTTCCAAATGGACTCCTCAAGTATTTCCCCATTTCACTAAATCATTCATGCAGTTGCCAAAATAATTTTCCTAGAGTATATGTTTGACAATGATACCCATTCCTTCCCCAATCTCCTTTGTTAATAAGTTAACTGCAGTGGTTACAAATTACCATTAGAATCAACCACACATGCACACACACACACACACACACACAATTTAAAACTGTTCACAACTTTCTCCCTTCTTATCTATCAAGTTGGCTTCTTATCTTCTACAATGTTACCCATCATGAATAATATCCATGCTAGTCTACTTGCTTTTCCTCAAATATGGTTTACACTGGCTTTCTCCTATCCCTGGAATGATCTCTCCTAATTTTGGAATTTTATACTCCCTCACATTTTTCAAGAATAACTCAAGCATGACATTATAGAAAAAGGAACTTTTCTGTCCTCCCTAATCCCTGCTTCTAGTGCCTTCCTTTCCCTACCCTTCCATTCTCTCTGTTTCTCTGTCTCTCTCTGTTTCTCTCTCTGTCTTTCTCTGTCTCTCTCTCTCCCTCTCTCTTTCTCCTTTTACTTACACGCTATCTCCCTCTAGGTGAGTCATTTTGTAGACTCATGTTTTCCTTTTCTCATCCAACCTACACTCAACTGACAAGTAGAATTTTTTGTTTCTTATATCTGACCATGTCTTTTCCCTCAATGAGGGGGAAAGGGTATGAAAAGAAGTCCAGTGATTTCTTGTCACCTCCAGGATATAATATAAAATAATTTTCTTTCACTTAAAACTCTTCATAACCTAGTACCTTCCTAAATCTTTAATCTTCTTACAGTTATTCACTTCTATTCACAGTATGATTAAGCAACACTAGCCTACTGTTTGTTCCTCTAAGAAGACATTCCATCTCTCATGCCAGGGATAATTTGTCCCTTCACCTCTGCTGCTTAGATTCTCTAACTTCCTTCAAGCTTCAAATTGAGTCCTTCTTCAAAAAACAAAAAACAAAAAAACCACCAAACAAACAAAAACAAACAAGCCAACAACATTTATGTGGTGCCAACTCTGTGCCTGACATTTGCTGAGTACTTTATAAATATAATCACATATGATCCTCAAACTAGTAGAGTTGTCCAATGTCACTTTGCTAGTCAGTTTCTTCATCATACTTTGAATGCAGGTCTTCCTGACTTTAGGCTCAGTACTCTATTGCTCTATTTAAGCAGTTCTTTCTATAAGATGCCTTTTCCATTCACCATTGTCCCTTCATTCATTAAAATCTTCCACTTCCAGATTATTTTTATGTACTCTGTACATATCTCTATACAGTTAATTCATTATATATTGTGTTCGCCATTTGAAGGTTAGTTTCTGGGAGCCAACATGGCAGAGTAAAGGCAGCAAACCAGGTGAATTCTCCCAACCTTACCCTCCAAATAACTTTTTTTTTTTTTTTAGTGAGGCAGTCGGGGTTAAGTGACTTGCCCAGGGTCACACAGCTAGTAAGTATTAAGTGTCTGAGACCAGATTTGAATTCAGGTACTCCTGACTCCAGGGCCGGTGCTCTATCCACTGGGCTACCTAGCTGCCCCTCCAAATAACTTTTAAACAATTCTTACATAGATTTTGGAATAACAAAGCCAATGAAAGATCAGAGTCAGACATTTTTCCCAGCTTAAAACAATTTAGGAGATTAATAGGAGAAGTCGGAGACACTAGGGCAGGAGGCCCAGAGTACAGCAGCAGAAGAACCACCTGTGGGCTATGGAGGCAGCCAAGAAGGCAGTGGCTGCTGTTAGAGCTGTCAGTTCAAAGGTGCTCAAGGGGTCAGATAACGGGTCAGAAAGATATCATAAGGAATCATTTATTGGCACAGGGTGCAGCTGGCATTCATTGGCAATTCCATTGCCTATACACTGTTCTAGATCACAGTTCCAGGGAAGAGAGTGCTTGTGGTTGGTCACAACGAGCATGAGACTTGATCACTTTTCTAGTACCAAGAGAATAATTAGTACTTTCAGGTGCAGGAGGGCAGGGGCTCTCCAAGAACACCACCATGTTGTAAGCACTGAAAACTTGTAGACACCCAGAACTATCTAAAAACAGCAGCAGAAAAGAATCTGAAACCTGAAATAGTGCCTCTCCACCCCAAGGTAAGCAAAGTCTAATTTTACATGAAGTTCAAAGTTAAGAACTAGGCTAGGAAAATGAGAAAACAACAATGACAACAACAACAAAATAATGAAAAAAAACTAGAATATAAAAACTATTAAGTTGGCAGTGAAAACCAAGACAAAATCAGAAGACAACAATGTGAAAACAGCTCCAACTAAAGTCTCAAAGAAAAATATTAATTGGACCTTAGCTTGAAAACAATTGATAGAACAATTACATAAAGAGCTAAAAGTTGTATAGGAAAAATGGGGGGGATGGGTGATGCAAGGAAATAATGAAAGGAGAATTAATATTTTGTTAAAGAGGCATAAAAATTTTGAAGAACACAGAACGGTAAAAACAGAATAGACCTAATGATAAAAGAAACTAAAAATTCACTGAAAAAAAAATAACTTCTTAAAAAAAAAAGCATGGGTTAAATGGAAATGAAGGTACAAAAAAAACACTGAAGAAAAAAAATCATAAAAACCAAATTGGCCAAATGGAAAAAGAGATACAAAACCTCACAAAAGAAAATAATTCCTTAAAAATTAGAACTCGGCAAGTGGAAGCTATTGAATCCATGAGAAACATTTAGAAACAATAAAATAAACTCAAAAGAATGAAAAAATAGAAGAAAATGTGAAATATTTCATTGGAAAAACAACTGACCTAGAAAATAGATTAAAGAAAGATAATTGAAGAATTATTGGACTGCCAAAAAGCCAAGATAAAAAAAGCCCAAGATATCATAGTTTAAGAAATTATTAAGGAAAACAACCTCCAATATCAGATCCAGAGGGTAAAATAGAAATTGCAAGAATCTACCTATAACTTCCTCTAAAAGAACCCAAAATGAAACCTTTCTGAAATATCATAGTCAAATTACAGAGCTCTCAGGTTAAGGAGAAAATAATGCAAGCAGTCAGAATGAAACAATTCCAATATTGTGAAGCCAGGATAAGTATCACACAATATTTAGCAGCTTCCACCTTTCAGGAATGTAGTGCTTGGGTATGATATTCTGGAAAACAAAGAAACTAGACTTATAACCAACAATAGTCCACCCAAAGTATTATCCTTCAAGGGGAAAAAATATATTTAATGAAATAATGGACATTTAAGCATCCCTGATGAAAAGACCAGGGAGCAATAGAGAATTTGATATTTAAATGCAACTCAAGAGGGGTAAAAATGTCAGCATGAAAGGATATTCTTGAGACTCAATAAAGTTAAGCTATTTACATAGCTATACACAAATGAATTGATGCAAAGTGAAATGAGAACTAGTTGATGATTGTGCGTAGTAACATCAATGTTTAATAATGTTCAACTATGAAAGACTTGGTTACTCTACTCAATCTAATGACAACAATAAAGGACTTACAATGAAAAACTACTATCCACCTCGAGAGAGTGAACTGATGAACTCTGAGGGCAAATTGAAGTACAATTTTATTATCTTATTTTTTTCCAATACACCTTATATGGAAATATGTTTTGCAAAATTCCACATGTATAATTGATATTTTGCTTGCCTTCTCAATGAGTAGAAGATAGAAAGAGAATTTTGAACTCATTTGAAAAAGAAAAGTTTAAAAAAAATAATAATTAAAAAATAAGTTGGGAGAATTGTGGATGTGATGGTAATATGCTGATTAGCATAGCATTATTAGTGAAGGTTGATATTACACATATATTACATGTTTTTTAATGTAACATTCAAAAACATCTAGGACTTTTTGGGCATTATTGCATTTCACTTTTCATCCAAGGTTAATTTTTTAGAAGAGGAAACATTGCTATTTCAAGTTCCTATCACACTTTCCCCCAAATCCCATCATTTCTCATTTTCTGAGGATAGCACATTTCCATTATTTATCATCATATATTCAACTTTTTCAGTCTTATGACTCTTAGACATAGAAGAATTGTTTCATTCAAAACCAGTTTGATTTTCAATGACATTTTGCTCCTCTGAAATCACTACTTTGGATATTTTCTGCCTTTGACCTGCTCATTCTGGTTGAGTAAAATATTTAAGAAAACAATCAAAGAATGGAAACATCATCCCTCAAAAGAATATGTACAGTGAGATAAAAAGAAATAACTTCTACATTAATGTTTTCATTGGGTCAGGCCTCTACTTTTACTTTGTGAACTATACAACTAAATTCAAATCCTCTTTTGAAATGGAATTTTAAAAATATAAATTCAAGGATCTATATGTAATTAGTGCTATAGTCAAAAGCTGTATCCACTTTTGTAACTGTTGAACCAAGAGTTTCCTTTAAAAAATATTCTTAAATGAAGATAGTTGTGGGGTTTTTTTTGCCTTTTTGTTTTACTTATTGGGTTTTTTTTGGACTTGTTATATAAATGATCTAGGGCAGGGGTTGGCAAAATATTCAGAGCTGGTGAGTAATTATTTTAGGCTTTGCCAGCAAAACCAAGAGCCTTATATATTTATGAGAGGAAAAAAATACACAAAACATTTTTGGTGAAATTAAAGAATATGATAACAGTAATAATGATGATGGTGGTGGTAGTTGTGATTATGACTGTGATGATGATGTTTTCTGCAATAGATTATTTATGAGAATGGAGTTCATTTGTGGAGTCATCATATTTCACTGGGATTCAAAATCTATGTTCTCTCTCATCAAAATCAATAGAAATATTTATCTGTTAATGCTGATCTCTATTAAGATTTTATGTATTTCATCTTTGAAAAAATATTTTCACACATGTACTATCAAATATTGATATTGCTCCATGAGTATATGATTTTATTTTCACATACTCATTGTTTAGAAAACATTAATACTACCTCACACACTTGATACTTACTAGCTGTGTGACCTTGGGCAAGTCACTTAATCCTCCTTGCCCGCAAAAACCAAACAAACCAAACAAACAAACAAAAAAAGGAAACATTAATAAAAGTTTATTATATGATTATCTTAATATTTGTTTTGTAGCTTGTCATTACATTACACATTAATCACTTTCAATAATACTTCCTCAATGGAACAGTTAAGTGAATATTAAAATACAGAAATGTAATTTTCACTTGCATTGAGGTTCAAAAAATGCTTCCGGGACTATAGTTGAGCTTGGGAAATATGTCTCCTACAAATATATGTGTGAATTAATATCAGGCATCTTGTTTTTACTTTTTGTTTGTTTGGAGGTTGTGCTATTTATTGTTGTAGTCATTGGCCATCAAAATGTCCTCTTAGTGAAACTTAAAAATACTTTTCACCTAAAGAGATGAAAAAGTGAAAATGAATTGATTCATTATATAATAGATTGAATTTCAAATTATTTTTTATACATTTTTTAAGCTTGGAGAGGAATTTTTACAAAGCTGCGCTGAGATGTTTCCCACCTTTGTTACTTTGTACATGTAGAATCCTGGTTTTAATCTCCCGTCCCCCCCAACCAGGGTAATTTTTTACCAAAAACATTTATTTTATTTTTTTCCAGTTACATGTAAGGGTAGTTTTTAATATTCATTTTCATAAGATTTAGAGTTTTGATTTTACTTTTGACAGGAAGGAAAGTTTGTAAATCAAGCTGAGATTACTCGTGATTCAAATACCATTTGTTCTGTAAATGAATGAGCATGTTTGTGCCCCAATAAACTTTATTTTTGGACACTGAAAAAAACGAAAGTTGGTTTCTTGAGGCTGGGAATTGTTTTTGTTTGTTTACTTTAGGTAGTGTTTTTGTTTGTTGTTGCTGTTCTGTTCTGGTTTATTTTGTTTTGCTTTCATTTCATCCCTAGCTTGTAGCAAAGTGCTTGGCTCATTGTAAACACTTAAATACAGGACTATCTTTCCAACTCCATTATATATTTCTCCTTTCCCATACCAGCAAGTCAAATTATACTTTTTTGTCTCCCTGACAAATGGCCTTCCATCTGCCATGCCTTTTCACTTTTTGCTATACCTTATCACTGCTTTTATGACAGTTTGTGGAATATATATATATATATATATATATATACATATACATATAAATACATTCATACATACATACATACATACATACATACACACATACACACATACATATATGTATGGGGTGGGGTGGCACAATGAGGGTTAAGTGACTTGTCCAGGCCAAATTTAAACTCAGGTCCTCCTTGAATCCAGGGCTGGTGCTTTATCCATGCACCACCTAGCTGCTCCCGTGTGGAATAATTTCAGTTCCTCCTCACTGCCATGTCAGAGAATCCCACTATTACTGAAATCTTCAGGTCAAGTATTAATGTAATGTGGTAGTGAACACATGAAATCTCTGATATCATACAGTCTGAGACTGTTGGATTGCCTGATATCTGAAATCTCAGCCTAAATTGAATTAAAGTCAATCAGTCTCTTTTAACCCTTACTTTTCTACACCTAACTCTAACCTTTGTGACCCCAAGCAAATAATTTAATTTCTCTTGGATTCCATTTTCTAATTTGTCAAAAGAAATGAGTTCAGCAAGATAACCTCCAGGATTCCTTTCATCATGAAATGTATGATTTTTTTGATTCTTAGAAGCATAGCATAAGTAAAATAAAATAAAAAGTGTCTTAACATATTGCAGCATGAATTACCTTGGCTATTCTTGCTCTGAACATGTGTAATTCTCTATTACTGTATGTTCCACAGAAGGACACTCTTCTGTGTGACGTCAGTCATTTAGAAAGTCTTCCCCAGGTTGATACCGCGATGTTGTGTTATTAATGTCCCTAAATTGTCATGTGTTTTATTCAGCATGTTTTATCTCTCTGCAGCTCAGTTCCTTTATAACATGATGGGAACAAGATTATCGTTGACAGGACATAATATAGAATAATTCTGGCTAATTCAGAGGTCCATGTAGTTCTGATTAATCTGGATTTCACGATACTTAAACATGTTGAGTTAGGTCTTTCAAAGTTATGACCTTTTGATTTTGCCTTAGTCTAACTTCTATCCCCCAGGAAAACAAAAAAAAATAATCCTTTCTAGTGCAAACAATGATTTTGGAGGTGTCAAAATAGTTAGGTCAGTGGTGGCAAGAAGTCCAATTGAAATAAACATCTTTTTCTCTTGAATTGTCATGAAATACTTCACATTCCCTTCACAGTTTATATTCAACAAAATTCATTCCAGGCTTACTTTAGAAAAGAATGATTTCATGTTCTGCAATTATTTCATTTATCTTCTGTTTATACTGAGAAAGGGGAGGTGGGAGTGTCAGTAAACCAGTTGAAGAGAAACTGTTTAATTTCAGATGCATTTGTAAATGGAATATGAACAAGATTTGTTATACTTATGAAGATTTTATACCTAGACTATGTAAAACAGTTGTTTTGGTCAACAAAATCAGTTTAAAATTCATATTCATTAATCTCTACTCTTTGTTTTTTATCACTACAAAGTGGGGGCCTAATAAATATTTGTCATTTTGAATTAAATTATGTTGTGCTCCAGTGAGAATTCCCTGGTGTTATTTTTCAGAAAACAAACACACCTAAAATAGTTTAACACTAAGATAGTACAAACTACAAATTTAAGTCCATTCTTAATGCTCAGTACTATCTATGGCAATTGAATTTTTAAAATAACAGAGATATTTTTAAAAGAACCACAATATAAGTATTTAACACAACAAAACTCCATTAATTTTCTTTCTCCTTAGTGGAATTTGCTGTATTTCTGAGTCTTGTTGTATTTTATCTTTGCTCTGTGAGACAAATATTTTAACATTAAAAAAGAAGAAAGCTCTTGATACACTATTTACAAAGAATTTTTATCCATTCCTAAACTCAGAATCAGAAAAAATACTGGCATTTTTTTTCTCTCTAGCTTTCTAACTTTCTTTTCTTTTTTTTTTGTTTTGGCTTGTTTTGGTTTGGTTTTGGGTTTTTTTGTGAGACAATTGGGGTTAAGCGACTTGCTCAGGGTCACACAGCTAGTATCAAGTGTCTGAGTCTGGATTTGAACTCAGGTCCTCCTAACTCCAGGGCCGGTGCTCTATCCACTGCACCACCTAGCTGCCCCCCTAACTTTATTTTCAAAGTCCTTTCTGAGCACCTCTATGCCCTGAGACTAATTCATATTTTTCTTGGAAACTTTAGATATAGGCACCCTGATGTTGCTATCCTCTTCTGAGGTTGCACCTTGATCTTCTTTGTCAATAAAGAAGCTTTCTATGGTTTGGTATTTTCTCTGTCTGCTCATCCTGCCTGTCTTTCACTTGTCTTTTAACTCCTTCTTAGTGTGGGATCCTGCTCCCAGGATATATTGTCCTAAGCTTCAGAAGTTCCCAGGTGTTATGATTTAATGAGGGGCAGGTGCTTTACTTGCTGGACCTTTCTCTGGTCCCTAGATAACCCCAGGCCAACTTGCTAATTAACCAGTCAACAAAACTTTGTGTGCTGTGGTTGCTAGCTCCAACAAGCCTGCTTCCCTCCCCCACTAGGGCTGCCACCACTCAATGTTTCTTTCTGGTTTCCTGCTTGGGTAGGACATCCAAATGCCCCTTTAGATCCTACATACACCCCTGTAGACTCTCCCCTGGCCAGTCGTTCAGACCTCTCACCAGACTGGGAGTTTAGTTCCAGAAGATGCTGGCACTGCATCTGATTCAGAGGCTCGGGAGTAAGTTTTTCTGGTGCAGCCCACTTGGGGCTCTATCTCTTTTTGGCAGGATTGTGGGGCTGGACTCCACTTCCAGTCCAACTCCCTTTTCTGCTGAACTTCAAAAGTGTCTTTAGCTGGAAAATAATCTCAGCCATCTTTTTGTGGGTCCTGCTTCTCTAGGAGTTGTTTTCTGGCTGTGTTTGGAAACTTGTTGGGGGGGTGGGTAATTGTGTCAGGAAGTCTGAGCAGTTACTGCCTTTCTTCTGCCATCTTGGCTCCCAGCATATGGCATTTTTAAAGCAGATGAACTGATATGAACTAAATCTGGGGAAAAATATGTGGTAGCTAGATTATGGAGAGCTTTAAGTGTTTAACAGAGGAAGTTGTATTTATTGTGGAAGAAATATGAAGCCAAAGATGTTTTTTGAATAGGGAAGGTACAGTATCAGACCTATAATTTCCTCTAATACTTGATTACTAAATTTGAAATTGATCACTGGCAAAATTCTAGAATTAATAAGTAAAAATATAGTATATTTTCTCTAAGCCCATGTTTTTTTCTAGGACCATTGAATTCATCATTTCATATAGCTCAGTAGAATTCCACAATGTTAGCCATTGGGGGAGGGAAAAGGGGGGGGAGAAGAAAAAAATTCATGATAACTTTATTATATATTTATAAAAATAACAAGTTGTACACAATACATTTACAGTTTCATGTGCAATCATCTTTTATTTTACTATATTATGGAAATGCTTGTTTTATTCCATAAATCTAAAATATAATTAACTGGAAATATATATATATATATATAAACATACATACATATATCCATATCCATATACACATGTATGTATATGTATATGTGTTTGTGTATATGTAGTTTATAAGCACTTGAAGAAGAAGGCTTTTGAATGTTAGCATTTCCTGACATAGAGAAAACCATAGAAATCTAACCTATTTTATTGTATGATAAGGTTATCAAGTCCATGAGAATGTCATAGAAACAGATATACCTTTATTGGTGAGAAATTTAACAGTCTCTCCTGATATCACAATATAAAAAATGGAGAAATTTTTACTGGAAGATAGCAGAATGCATATCTGATTGAACAAGTGTTTTCTCTCCACAAAAGCAAAGGAATGATTAAGGTATGATGTTTTTATTGAGTGATAGTATTAAGATATCACACTTGAAATGGAAATCCCACCTAATATTTTAATTGTCAAGAAACTCAATGTCACTCAGTTCCTTCATGGATAAAAGAGGCTCTAAGTTATCTTCTTGGTTTAAAATTGTGAAATATAGGGAAGAATGGGGCTATTTGTAATGTATTATATTTGCTGTCAGTGGTAGTCCTCAAACAGATATTGAATGAACATCTGGGATAATTTTTTTTTTTGGTGAGGCAATTGGGGTTAAGTGACTTGCCCAGGGTCACACAGCTAGTAAGTGTCAAGTGTCTGAGGCCGGATTTGAACTCAGGTACTCCTGAATCCAGGGCCAGTGCTCTATGTACTGTGCCACCTAGCTGCCCCTTGGGATAATTTTTAAAATTAAAGCATCAGGTGGAAGGTTAGAAAGCATGTCTCCTAAAGTCCCTTCTAATGCAATGATTTCATTATCCTAATAAAGTACGTTTCATCATCTAAAATATGGGAGGTTTTCAAAAGCATAATTTTAAAATTACATGCATAAAGAGGTTAACTGAGTCTTTGGGGCTTTTACTAAGCCAGGAGAGCAATGCTCCATTTCACAAGTTTCTGGTCAAAGCACACTCATAACTTTCCCAATTTCAATGAAGAAAGCTAATTACAAAATCTGCAAGGGAAGGTAGATATGCTTCTGGTTTCCATATGCAGTGGTGTGACTATATAACCATTAATCTGGTCCAGACTTGACCAATTTAGTCTGGACTCTACCCAGGCAAGATGGAAATATTGAATGTATTATATGGTAGAGTCAGCTTACGTTCTGTGATGGCTCACCAGGTTATGATTTTTTTCCCCTTAAAAGAAAAATAGCAATGATATAGTTCTGTTTAGAAAAGTGCAGCACTTTTCTTATATTATATATATACATATACATATGTATATATTTTATGAACAGGAAAAATGTATAGATGAATGTACTAGGTTTTGAAGGAAATACAAACAAAATTGACAAGAATCACCAAAGTTGTCTTATAAGTATACATATCTCTAGCAGGAAAAAAAAGTGGTCTATCAGAGATAAAGTTAGTAACCATAGGTCACACATGTTATTGTAGTTTTTCTTTTGCTTGTTTCAGTCATTTATCAGTCTTTGTGACCTCATTTGGACTTTTCTTGGAAAATATACTGGAGTGGTTTTCCCTTTTCATCTCTCTCTGTCTCTGTTTCTTTTTACAAATGAGGAAACTGAGTCAAACTGGATTAAATGACTTGCCCAGGGTCACACAGCTACTAAGTATCTGAGACTGCATTTCAGCTCAGCTTGATTTCAGGCCTGGTGCTCCATTTACTTCACCACTTTGCTGCCATTCACATGGGTAGTAAACATCAAAAGTGTAATTTGTAGTTGGGACATTTGACTCAAGAGCTACAACTCTTCTGTCTTTATCATACTGACTTTGAGTCTCAATTTCCTGAATCAAAACTTCTCTGATATTACAGAAGCAGAGGAGAAAATATAAACTGAAATAATCCATGCATCACCTGCTGAAAGATATCACAAAATGAAAACTCTCAGAAATATTATAGCCAAATTCCAGACTTACCAGCTCAAGTAAAAATTATTGCAAGCAGTCAAAAAAGAAACAATTCAAATATTGTGGAGCCACAGTCAGGATAACAAAAGATTTAGTAGTTTCTACATGAAAAGATCAGAAGTCTTGGAACATAAACTAGGATTACAACTAAGAATCATCTCCCAGTAAAAGAGTATAATCTTTCAGGAGGAAAAGGATATTTAATGAAGTAGAAGATTTTCAAGCATTTTTGATGAAAAGACCAGGACTGAATAGAAATGCAAAACTCAAGAAAAACATAAAAAGCTAACCAGGAAAGAGAAACCCTATGGGATTCAATGAGGTTAAACTATTTACATTCCTATATGAGAAAATTATACTTGTAACTCCTATAACCTATTTCATTATGAGGTCAGTTAAAAGAAGAAGGCATAGATAGAGGCTAGGGGTATGATTTAAATATGATGGCATTATTATCTAAAAAATTAAATTAAATTAAGGGGTGAGAAAGAGGAATGTACTGGGAGAAAAGGAAAGGGAGAGATAAAATGGGGGTAAATTAGCTGACATAAAAGAGGCATGAATGCCTTTTTACAGTGGAGAAGATTGAGGATGTGGGTGGAGCATGAAAACTTTACTCTCATTGTTATTGGCTCAAAGAGAGAACATCATTACAGGATACCTCAATAAAGAGAATAACAATACATAAATCTATATTACCCTACAGGAAAGCCAGAAGGAAGAGAGATAAGGGTGGGGTGGGGAATCCTATTTGAAGGGAGGGTAGATTGGGGAAGGCAGTACTCAGAAGCAAAATGCTTTTGAGAATAGACAGGATGAAAGGAGAGAGAATAGGATAAACAAGCACATATAGGATGGAAGAAAACAGAGTAATCATAACTATGGGAAAAATTATATAGCAAGTTTCTCTGATAAAGACCTTATTTCTCAAAGATATAGAGAATTGAGTCAAATTTTGAGAAGAGCCATTCCTCAATTGATAAATGGATAATGGATACAAACATGCAGTTTTTGTTTCTGGTTTTTTTTCATTTTTTTCTGTTTAGAATTTTATTTTACAAATTACACATAAAAACAAATTTTGACATCATTTTTTAAAAATTTTGCATTCCAACTTCTCTTCCTCCCTTCACTCCTGTCCCTACCCCCAAGAACTCAAGCTATTCAATATAAATTAAACATGAGTTGTCATGGAAAATATCTCCACATTAGCCAGGTTGTGAGAGAAAACAGACAAAAACAAAACTTCAGATTAAGGAACTATATAAAAAAAAATAATGCTCCAATCTGTTTTCAGATACCATCAGTTCTTTCTCTGTAGATAGATTGCAATTTTCTTATGTCCTTCAGAGTTATATTGGATCATTGCATTGCTAAAAATAACTATGTCCTTCCCAGAAAATCATCTTACACTATTGCTGTTCTTTTGTATACAGTACATTTCACTCTGCTTCAGTTCATTTAGGTCTTTCCAGGTTTTTTTCTGATAGCATCCCATTCATCATAACCTTTATATAATAGCTTAAACTTGACAAAGGATTTTCTTCACAATAGCCCAGCAAAGAAAGTACCATACATTTTGCCATTATAATCAATCATCATAACAATTTCCCTCCATCCTATTCCCTTCCCATAATATTTACACTATTTTCTATCTTCTTTTACCCTATTCCTCCAAAAAAGTGTTTTGCTTCTGATTCCCCCCTCCCCCAACTCTGCCCTCCCTTCTTTCACCCTTCTCTTCTTATCCTCTTCCCCTTCTACTTTCCTGCAGGGTTGGATAAATTGCTGCTCCCAATGGGGGTGGGGTGGTTGTATGTTCTTCCCTCCTTGACCTGAGATTAAGGTCTTTGAGCTAATTCTGTTATCTAAATTTTCTTCTTCCCTCCCTCCTTAACCCTCCCTATGAAATCAATCAATTCAATGTAAGTCATACATGTGCAGTTATGCAGAAAGTGTTTTGCTTTTTACTGCCCACTCCCCCAATCTGATCTTCCCTTCTGCCCCCCCCCATCTCCTTCCCTCCCACTTTCCCTCAGGGCAAAATATATTACTATACCCACTTGAGTATGTATGTTATTCCCTCTTTGAACCAATTCTGATGCTAATAAGGTTCACTCACTCCCCCACTCCTTCCCCTTCTTCCCCTCCCTTCCACGAGCTTTTCTTTTATGTGAGCTACTTTTCCCCAATATACCTCTCCCTTTCCCTTTTTTACAGTGCATGCCTCTTACCCCTTAACTTTATTTTAAAGATGTTATTATGGGTTAGCTAGGTGGCACAATAGACAAAGCACCAGCCCTGGAACCAGGAGTCACCAAGCCCAAATCTGACCCAAGACATAAGCCACTGGGCCCTACCTGCCCCACAAAAAACAAGGATAAACAAAAAAGAAATGCTTCACAGATATCATGTCTTCATATTTAGTTCAGTCCTCTATCTAAGTTTATTCCTTTCAGCTGCCCTAATATTGAGAAAGTTCTTATGAGTTATAAGTATTATTTTCCCATGTAGGAATGTAAATGGTTTAATGTTTTAATGTACATCCTGGGTTCTTTTTCTGTTTACCTTTTTATGGTTCTCAGGGGTCGAATATAAGGGCAATTTTCCCTGACAATTTCTTGGAAGATGCTGTCTAAACACTTATTTTGGTCATAGTTTTCAGGTAGTCCAATAATTTTCAAATTATCTCTCCTGGATCTATTTTCTAGGTCAGCAGTTTTTCCAAGAGGATATTTCACATTGCCCTCTATTTTTTTATTCACTTGGATTTGCTTTATTGTGTCTTGGTTTCTCATAAAGTCACTAGCTTCCATTTATTCAGTCCTAATTCTTAGGCAATTGTTTTCTTCAGAGAACTTTTGTATCTCCTTTTCCATTTGGCTTTTCAAGCTGTTGACTTTTTTTTCTCATGACTGTAAAGTTGTTATCATGCTATACTGTCTAAAAATATAATGAGTGATTGCCATTAAATTAGAAGCTTTAGCAAGAGTTTAGACTTTTAAGTATTTATTAAAGAGCATTAGGATCTAATGATCAGAGAGAAAAGTAAAAAACTAACTATTTCTAAGAGACCCCATCATCCAACCTGCCATGGCAAGGTCAGGAACTAAAAGGACCCAACGCTTCCTTCCTCCACCCAGAAGCCTCCTGTCTAAACTGGAAATATCAAACGTCACTTCCTAATACCAAGTAACTGACCTTCCAAGTCACATGGCTTGCCCTCATATGCCTTCTCCTCATGGAGAAACTTTTCTACAGTAACTCTCCAGCAGGTGGCATCACTCCAATTGTCACATGACTCTCCTGCATGGCTCTCATTTCTCTTTCCATTCTTTCATCCATCTTTCTAAATCTTCCTTCTATCTCTCCTACTTTCTCTTCAAAATTCCTTTTGAGTGTTTCCATGGCCTGAGACCAATTCATATTTTTCTTGGAAGCTTTAGATGTAGGGGCCCTGAGGTTTCTATCTTCTTCTGAGGGTACAGCTTGATCTTCCTTGTTGCTAAAGAAAACTTCTATAGTTCTCAACTTTCTTTTCTTGCTCATCTAGCCATCTGTTAGTTGACTTTTAACACCCTTTTACATTGGTGCCCTATTTCTTTTTTCTTTTCTTTTCTTTTTTGCAAGGCAATGAGGGTTAAGTGACTTGGCCAGGGTCACACAGCTAGTAAGTGTCAAGTATCTAAGGCTGGATTTGAACTCAGGTCCTCCTGAATCCAAGCCCAGTGCTTAATCCAATCCCCCTGGGGCCCTACTTCCAAGCTACACTGTCCCACTCTTCAGTGTATCCCAGGTGTTTTGGTTTGAGGGAGGGAAGTTTTTTCTCTTGCCTGCCTGTTCTCTGTTCTGAAGATAAACTCAAACCAACTTGCTAACTAACCAGTCAGCAAAACTTTGTGTTCTATGGTTCTTTGCTCTGACAAGCCTGTGCCCCTCTCCAACTTGGGTGTCCTGCTATTCAAGATTTCTTCCTAGTTCCCTGCTGGGGCAGGATACCTGAATTTCTCCTTAGGTCCCACAGATACCCCTCTGTTTTCCACGCCCCACCTCCTGGCCAGTTGTTCAGCCCTCTCACCCAAACATAAGCTTAGTTCCCAGAAGACACCAGTGCTGCAGTTGATTTGGAGGTTTGGGCGTAAGTTTCTCTGGCGTTGCCTGCCTGGGGACTGTGTCAGCATGATCACGAGGTTGGATGCTACTTACAGCCCAGTATGGCCCCCTCTAAGCTGTCTTTGGCTGGAAAATAATCTCACCCCATCTTTTTGTGTGTTTTCCTGCTCCAGGGGTTGTTTTATGGCCATTTTTGGAATAATCGTGTCAGGAGCTCTGTGCATTTAATGTATTTCCTACACCATCTTGGCTCCATCCCCACAAAAACAAACATACAGTTTTCAAATAAAGTAATGCATATGATTGTGGTAGTACCCTTTTATCTATAAGAAATAATGAACAGCATACTCTTAGAAAAACCTGGAAAGATTTACATGAAATGATAGAAAGTGAAAGGAGCAGAACCAAGATAACATTTTATATGGTATAGGTAATATTGTATAATGATCAACTATGAATGACTTGGCTAGTCTTGGGAATACAGTGATTCAAACCAATTTGGAAGGACTTAGGAAAACTGCTATCCATCTTAGGGTGGGAGGTGGGCCAATGGAAAATAGAATCTGAATGCAGATCCAAGCATACTTTCTCTTTACTTTGCTTATTTTTCTTGTTTTTTTTTTTTGTCTTTTCTTTCACAACTCAATTAACATGGCAATATGTTTTGCAGGACTGCAAGTGCATAATCAATGTTAAATTGTTTTCCTTCTCAATGATGGAGGAAGTGTAGAGGGAAAAATAATTTGGAACTAAAAAAAACCCCACAAATGTTAAAAATGATTTTTATCTATAGTTTGGGGAAAATAAAATATTAAATAAAAAATAGACACAGGTAACTATCATAACAAAGTTCTTTCAGATAAGTATATTCAAGATGTAAGAGCAGACATGATAACCCATATCTGATTGCTTACCACCTCAGGCAAGGGGGAGGGGAGGGAGAGAAGGAGGAAACAATTTGGAACTCAAAAATATTTTTTAAAATGTTTATTATTTTTAAAAAGGTGTAAGTGCAGAACAAAATGTTAATGTTTGATAAAGAGAGTAGTAACTATGTTTTAGATTTGGGCATAAGAGAGAATCAAAGGGGGCAGCTAGGTGGCACAGTAGATAAAGCACTGGCCCTGGATTCAGGAGTTCCTGAGTTCAAATCCGGCCTCAGACACTTGACACTTACTAGCTGTGTGACCCTGGGCAAGTCACTTAACCCCAATTGCCTCACTAAAAAAAAAAAAAAAAAAAAAAAAAAAAGAGAATCAAACTTGAATTTGAATCCTCTTTCCCCAACAGTTGTCCTAAACACCTAATATATGATTATAGGCAATGAAGATAAAGACAATTAAGAACAAAACAAAACAAAAACAAAAACTACAACAACAACAGCAACCTCAAGTCCCTCTTATGCATGGGACATTGTGTACAGCAATAGTGAGACAATAACAAAAGTCCCTGACTCAAACAGCTTATGCTTTATAGAACGTCACCTGATAAATTATTTCTCATCCTTTAAAGATCAAATCGAATATCATAGTCTTCCATGAAAGTCTTCCCTTATAACTAACACTCTCATGGTACTTTGTATACTCTTCGTACTTAGGGTATTTTCACTTTGAACACTAAATGCTTTCAGCATTCTCGAAATCAACTAAAGAAGAGAATAAGAATTAGCATGGTCTACCATAACGACTCTAAAGTTGAGGTCTATGGGCCTCATTGTTAACTTTTTTTGTATTTTGATAATTATTTTATTATAATTTGTCTTTGTAATACAATTTATATTATTTTATGGATTAAAAAAACTTAGTACAAAGGCTGAGTAGCTGTCATTTTTGAGACACATTTTCAATTTTATTATGACTCAGTAATAGTAGAAAATTAAATAGTCTAAAGTATTCATGTTTTACTTTCATTTAATGCAAACTTGTGATATATCAGCTTTAATTATCAAGTCATCTTCACTGAAGCACTCCTAATGGCTGGCGTCTTGCTTTTGCTAACTTATGTCGCTTCATCTTGTCTTATTGTGGTACCAATACAAAACAGTCCACCATTTGTTCTTCATGTCCTCTTAAGTAGTTGTCATGATAGTTTTGAGCAGGATAAGCTCACAATCCTATGGTGCTCCATCAATGAGATTCATAGGTGGATTCATCTCACTAGTGGAAGTATCAATATAGTCAAAAGAATTACCAGAGCTCATTTATCATAGTTTCAGGTTTAATGCCTGGCCTTCACATATACCATAACAGTCAAAGCACATAGAATCTTAACTTTTCAGTATCCTGGAAGACACTGGTTAACTTTGAAATTCTCTACTACACCCCCATTCCAACAATTCAGACAGCATATTGGTATTTGAATGAATTATTATTATTGTTATTATTGATAATGATTATGATGATGACTATAATTTATATTGATAATGTTTTTAAAAGATGTAATAGCTCTTACTTAAAATCATCATAAGTAAAAGTGAAAAAAAGCATTTTAGGGGTAAAATTGAATTTAAAATCTCATTTCCCCCCCTTACTGTTACATATATATCTTCTCCAAGAAATCAATTGGTCATGCATTCCATCTAAATTATGGGGCATATCAGCAATGAATATGGAAATGTTGAGTTTGGACGGAGTTACAAAATTCTCCTAATTGATATCTACCCCTTTCATTTCAGTGATTATCATTAGAAATTATGAAATCTCTGCCTGGGTCTGATGCTTTAAAGATATATCCTTATTTTCTGTTGTACTTAAAGTGAGTTTCACACCTGGATTCACTTAGTGGTACAATATAGTGTGAAATGAGGCTATAAATAGTCCCATGGCACCCAAATATTTCCCTAGTTCATGGTTGAAGTAACATTGGATCTATACTATCTCAACACTTAGAAATCAACATAAGATTGAGAATGGTGAGAAATACACATGCAAAGAATTTGCATCTTAACTACATGAAGGAGCAGAGGTGACAATTACTCTAAAAAAAAATCAAACATAAAATTAGCCAAAACCTTCAAAATACATAAATTAGAGATTGTTATTTATGTTGTGGAGTGGGGGAGGTTCCTTTGAAAGAAGAGTGGGTTCAGTATTCTTTGTCCTTAGTTTACAAAAAAAAAAACAACATTTTATCTCTTGGATAGAATCAGGTATACACATTGATCTAAGACTCTGAGTGATTAAGTCACTTGCTCATGGTTACAGAGACAGAATGTGGCAGAACCAGGTTTCAAATGTAAATCTGCTGCTGCACTGTCATTTTCATTACATCATACCAAAGGACTCCCTGAAGGGGAGGAGGGCTCAGGTGTCAGATGGTCAGAATGGAAATTCTCCTTAGGTCTCTCATTTGGGTTTAATCAATGCAATTCTTATTTGCAAGTAATCCCAAGGATTAATTAACTGTCTGGTATTATGAAGATTGGTTTGCTGCTTTATAATATGATGGACAAAATAAGAGGATACATGAAAATACAGCATTAGGGAATTGTGCAGTACTGCTAGAAGAACACTGGGGAAGTGGGCTTTGTTACTGACACTGACACTAATTAACTTTTTTGACCTTGGGCAATTGCATTGGAAATCATTTCCCCCATCTGTGCAATTAAGAGTCTCTTAGAACCTTCCAACTCTATGATTCTGTAATGCTAAATTGATGGGCAAAATGAGTGCAGGTTCTACTGATCATTCATATTCTTTACCTTAAATAATGACTGAATATTTTAGCTGCCATGTGACTCAGAAGTGTCTATATGGTGATAGTTAAATAATAACCTATTTGTGGCTCAGTTCCTTGCTGGCATGGTTAAACCCCTGAGATAGAATTTCTGTTTTTCCTAATAATATGTGACAATGTCATTGCTAATATTTATGTAGTATTTAAAGTTTTGCAGAATTTTTACCTTGTGATATCTCTGTGATAGAGGCAATGCAAGTATAACTTTTTACAGTTTTAAAATCTGTGCCTCAGGAAGCTGTGCTTCAGAGTAAGAATGAATGAATGGAGGGCAGCTAGGTGGTGCAGTGGATAAAACCCGGACCTGGATTCAGGAGGATCTGAGTTCAAATCCGGCCTCAGACACTTGACACTTACTAGTTGTATGACTCTGGGCAAGTCACTTAACTCTCATTGCCTGGCCAAAAAACAAACACGCAAACAAACAAAAAAAGGATGAATGAATGAATGCATGAATGAATGAGTGAATACACGAATGAATGAGTGAATGAAAGAAAGAAAATAATTTCTTAAGTGATTACTATTTATCAAGCACTACTCTAACTGCCAGGGGGTCCAACTACAAAAGTGAGACAGTTCTTGTCCTTAAGCAGTTTCTAATCTAAGAGATATTCTATATAGAAGAGCTATAGGTAAAGAAATGAGATTTTGGTCTGGTAAGTTAAAGTGATGATGAATTGATGTATAGGGTCATCAGGTTCACATGCCCTTTCTGAAAATAACAGCAGCATTGATTTGACTATTGTTTTTTGTCCTTTGTTCTCAAAGAAGACCATAACATCAGGGAGGTCATGTCATGGCTTGCACTGAATTGGATTTAAGTGAGAAAAGGCTATGCAAAGTCTCTCCTTCTGAGCCATCTGGTTCCAGTGGCAAGATATATCTCTATCATCTCTATCTCTATCTCTATCTCTATCTCTATCTCTATCTCTATCTCTATCTCTATCTCTATCTCTATCTCTATCTCTATCTCTATGTGTGTATGAATATACATGTAAATATATATATACACATACACATATATGTGTGTGTATGTGTGTGTGTATATATATAGACAGCTGGAAATGGCCCAGGATACAGTGGGAGACCTAGGCCTTTTTAGCTAAGTCCTTTCACAGGTCTATTATCTGATAATAGAGGATGGTTTTAACATTAAAACGAAACTAAAGGGGCAGCTAAGTGGCGCAGTGGATAGAGCACCGGCCCTGGATTCAGGAGGACCTGAGTTCAAATCCGGCCTCAGACACTTAACACTTACTAGCTGTGTGACCCTGGGCAAGTCGCTTAACCCCAATTGCCTCACTAAAAAAAAAAAAAAAAAAAAAAAAAAAAAAACACGAAACTAAAACCTATAGGCATTTTGTAAGGAAAGAGCAAAACAATTCCATTCTAAAGAAAACCTGTGGCATAGGAAAAGAATCCATTTCAAAATATATTTCTGGAGCTTATTAACAACAAACAGCTACAAAATCACCTTTGAGAAATAGTATTCATCAGTCTCTGAGCAGATTAGTCATATAGTTTGTAGAGTATTTCCCCAGTTCACTTTCATGTGAAAATAAGTGATGGTAGTGATTTAAAAATAAGTTTGCTGCATAATCTCCATTTCATTAAAGGAAAAATAAAAATAGATCTAAATCCAAGCACTAAAAAGTGGCTGATCTACAATGAGGGATCTTTTTAAGACTCCTGTTTCAAATGATGTATAAAAATGGGGGTATTATAATATATAAAGTCTACTATTCTTTAAAAACAATATATTCTATGGTTGAAGGAAAATATTCTTTCACAACTGATTTTTGGAGGAATTTTCCGGGAACTTACTAGGCAAAGTTGCTACCCAATAAGTTCCAACTTTCTACAGAATTATCCCTACCTGTGTTTGCATGGTTTTATATGGATGATTGTTTCCTGTTCTCCATATATTTTTCTAACACTATAAGTTCAATAGCAAAGAGAAGAAAGGCTAGAAAAATAGCCATTTTGGAGAAGTTGTACATAAAACAGGTTAGTACCTGAAATGGTAAAATTATGAAGATGATTCACAAAGTAGCTAAAGCAAGGAAGGATATAAAATGTATAGGAAGAATCCAAGACTATTAATATGGGAAAATTCAACAAAAATGCATCTTAAACTATAGAATATATGCATATACATACCCACAAAAAGTTATGTGTTAAATATATACTCACATATAGATAGCTATAGATATGTTTATAGCTAGTTATATATATATACACACACATATATGTATGTGTAGTATATATGTATGCATGTGTATATAGATATACATGTATATAACACACACATATATATATAAGGACATAGAATATACATATATACATACATATAGATTTATAAATATATTCACATATGCATATACATGAGTATGTGTTTATGTATATGTGTATATATAGTTGTATTTATCATCTATCTCTCTATCTCTCTACCTATCTACCTATCAAGTGATGACCATAGAAGATCTAAGTTGAAGAAATACTTGTAATTATCCAAATGCTTCTTTTACAGATTAAATTGTACTCAGCACATGAATCCTCAGAACTCTGAATAACCTCCTGGAAGAGATCTTTCACCACTCAAAAGAAATTAGCCTGACCATCTACATAGGAAAAAACATGGATAAAAAATGTGTACTGCTTTGATTTTGAGATTCAGTTAGACAAACAGCCTAGAGGAATTGTCCATCAGTATGTGGATTTGTGTCACACAATGCTCATGCTAAAGAATTTGGGAAGAGAATTAGAATGGAGGAAGAGCATGAGCTGGACTGTTTTCCAAAGGTAAGAAAACTCTTTTAATGAATCTAAACTTATCCTAAAAACTAAGGTCCATCTTTTGCATTGCAATATCCCACTTCTGTGGCTTATTTGCTGTTATAGAGTACACTCTATAGTATAAAAACAAGTGAAATGAGAGAGATAGAAAGATACACACAGAGAGACAGAGAGACAGAGACAGAGAGAAGGAAATACACACAGAGAGAGAAAAGGACAAAGAATGAAAGGAGGTGGGGGTAGAAGTGTGCTTATTTTGTTAACTAACAGGGAACATTTAACCAATAAGGAACTTTAAAGAACGGGAGGAAAATATGTCATAGAGAAAGTATATGCTAGGAAACAAAGATGCAATATTCATATGTTAAGGGCAAGAGTGCTATCCTCCAAATGTTAGGAAAAAGTGTCTTATTGGGTAATCCTGCTATGGTAAACTTATGGAAGGCCACATATAAGAATGGAAAATAGCATCATCCAGGAGTGGGAATATGTATCACTAAAGGGAACATCCAAATTTATTAAATTACTGATATATGTGATTGGCCAAATGTTTGCTAGATAAATTAAATTTAAACACAATTTTCCTCATTAGAAAAACTATGGCATTTTCAATGTCCATGAACATTACAGTTTGTCATAAGCCTGACTTGCAAAGGATTTTGATAGAGCAATACTTAGCAAACCTGGCTAAAGTCTTTTTTATTAATTCATGCTTAAAGTATATTGACTCACTATTATTCAATTAAATATACCTACCTAGCTACTTAGCTATCTATCTATCATCTATCAAACTATGCCTCCGCACATCCACACATCCACGCAACCATGCATCCATGCATCCATCCATCTAATTACCTATCTATCATCTATAGAATCATGCCTCCACACATTCACACATCCATCCATCCATTCATCCATCCATCCATCCATCCATCATCTATCTATCTATCTATCTATCTATCTATCTATCTATCTATCTATCTATCTATCTATCTATCTATCTATCCATCTATCCCATGAGGATCTTTCACAAAAAAATCATTATTACTTGTAAGATGCAATCTGTCATATCCAAAGATTTCAAAAACTGCCTCACTTCAAATGCACGATAAGATATGCTTTATTAAAAAATGCCATGCAAAAATTCCATTAAAAATTAGAAAAAAACTTATGTGAAATGCACAGGAATGAAATCAGAACAAATGGTAATAGCTGCTGCACTGAATAATGCTTTAAATCAATTAAAAATGAACCCTTAACAAAGCTCTCAGCAGGTTGCAAATTCTCATGGTAAGAGTGAGAAAGATATTTAATGGGAATTTCCCTAATAAATACAACAGAATTAAAGAAATATGAACTGAATAGGATAAAGAATATTTAGGAAAGAAAGCAAACTCACACTTTAATACATATTTATAGTAATATTTAAAAATTATATATGTATATATAAATTACACCTATACATACATATATGTGTATATATAATATTTTAAATTATATTTTTATATTTATTTTTATGCATTATATCTATTTGTAAGTCATATTTAATAAGTATTATAACAATTATACTGTTCATTATATATTAAGATATTATTACACAACTTTTTGATAGGATCACTTTATAACAAAAATAATTCAATAATTTGGAAATGAATTATCTTGGTATTCCTATTTAATTTGAGGTCTTAGCAACTCATAACTCTTGAATTCTATTTTTTGGTCATTTCCCTACTGATTTTTGACTGACTTTTCAGCCTACCATTTGAAATAAGGATAGAGAAAGTCTATTCCCTTTGAATGACTTCATCACTTCACTCATGTTAAAACTATTTTTATAGCTTGGCTACAGCCCAGTAACTGAACGGTAAGAATAGTGACATAGCCCATGGTGAGGTTGGACCTGCCTGGCTGCATTCCAATATATAAAATTCACCATGAGGCTTTTTCAAGCATTTGGGCAAACCTGATGCTGTTTTGTGTTTATACACCATCAAAACATGAACATGTTTTGGCTTCCACAAAATTCTCCAAGGTTTCTAAACCTTTGCAATATTTTTATTTTAACCTGTATTTATCTTAAAGGAAAACGGAATATTTCTGAATCTCTGACACAGACATCACTGGATATTACCTGTAAAAGCATTCCTGAGATCAGCAATGCCTTCTTCTTTAAGCCTTAAAAATAGTAGGCTTTTCTTTGGCTCAGTAGCTTGTACTTCACAGAAGCATAAGGAAAGAGAAATTAATGTTTTTCTAATTGTTTAAATCTGCCTTTATTTGTGTGAAATGTATTTTCGAGCTGTGTTCATATAGTTCCTGGTTTTGTCTTGGCAGGTAGATTCCCAAGTATTTTATATTGTCTACAGTTATTTTAAATGGAATTTCTCTTTCTATCTGCTGCTGCTGGACTTTGTTAATAATATATAGATATATTAATGATTTATGTGGGTTTATTTTGTATCTTACAGCTTTGCTAAAGTTGTTAATAATTGCAAGTAGATTTTTAGTTGATTGTCTAGGATTTTCCAAGTACAACATTAAATTGTTTGCAAATAATGATAGTTTTGTTTCCTTGTTGCCTATACTAATTCCTTAATTTCCCCCTCTTATTACTATATTCGTAATTTCTAGTACAATATTAAATAAAAGAGTTGACAATGGGCATACTTGCGTCACTCCTGATTGTATTGGGAAGGCTTCTAATTTGTCCCCATTATAAATAATGCTTGGTGAGGGTATTAGATAAATATTACTCCTGATTTTAAGAAGGTAAACCCCATTTATTCCTTTCTCTCTAATATTTTTCATAGGAATGGGTGATATATTTTGTGAAAGGCTTTTTCTACATCTTTTGAGAGAATCATATAATTGTATTGGCTTTGTTTCTGATGTGGTCAATTATGCTGATAGTTTTCTTAATACTGAACCATCTGTACATTCCTGGTATAAATCTCACCAGATCATAGAGCATGATCCTTGTGATATATTGATATAATCTTTTTGATAATATTTAATTTAAATTTTTGCCTCAATATTGCTTAGGTAAATTGGTCTAAAATTATCTTTCTCCATTTTGGCTCTTCTCAAATGTCTATTTTTACATCAAAGAACCTGATTTCATCATCACATGGTAACTATTTGAATAAAAGACATTATTACCCCCCAAAATAATACCCACCTTCTGTATTATATTATACATAGATGCATGCATGTTTATGTGCATGTAGATGTGTTTGTACATGTATTTGTATATTCTTGTGTTCATATAAATACATGCATATATTTGGTGGATATGTACATATATCCATGTATAAATAAATATATGTGCATTTATATATGGACTACACTATACATATATAATGAATATAATTGCATGTATACATATGAGCATACATAGTTATATGAACTGGTCTATATGAATGCATGGTTGTACATGTACACACATGTTGCATTGTATATGTGTTCACAACTGTATATATATTCAAATATATAACTGTATGCTCATTGATATAATAATTTATGAAATGTCATTATTACTATACTTAAATAGGACATGATTAAAAACATTATATATATATATATACATACTCATTTATTTGTTTATTTATTCATTCATTCATCCATTCATTTGTTCATTCATTTATTCACTTGTGTGTAAAACTTTCCTTTGATTTAGTGTCCTTTGCTAAAGTTTGCTTTACTTTTTCAAAGACTGATTCTTTGAAATTTAATGGGGTGAGCTGGGTGGCACAGTGGATAAAGCACTGGCCCTGGATTCAGAAAGATCTGAGTTCAAATCTGGCCTTAGATACTTGATACTTACTAGCTGTGTGACCCTGGGCAAGTCACTTAACCCCAATCGCCTCACCAAAAGAAAAAAAAGAAAGAAATTTAATGAAATAATCAATATTCAACACCCTCCTAAGGTACATTTTGAAATTTACCTCTCTTAGTTGATCCAGGTCTTGAGAGATTTGCTTCTCCTCTGATACTCTGGGCATAAATTGGCATTCTAGGGTCATAGTAGAGAGGCTAGAGTTTTTCATGTTACTCAGGATTCCCCACTGGCATGTTCCCATTATCAAGCAGCCAGTTGAACTCCATTAGTATGAGATGCACAAGTCTTCCATAGTGAGTGGTCATTGCTTTTACTGTTTCCAACTCCATTCCTCCCAAGAACTCTCTGCCATGTCTGGTAGTCTGAGCCTACTCTAGAATTTAATTTACCCAGAATTATAAGTTAGTCTTCTTTTGGCACATTGATGATAAGAGTCTCCAGGCCTTCATAATTTTTTTTTTTTCCTTTGACCTCACCAGGGTTTGTCATGATGTGAGCACAGGCAAAGATGATGGTGGCATGGCATTTCCCTCCAACTGTCAATGGCATTGTCATTAACCTGTCATTCACTCCTTTTGGTAGGCATACACATTTGTTGACTAGATTAGTTTTGAGTTCAAAACCTATGCCAGATTAATGGCTCTCACCTTCACTGAAGCCATTCCAGAAAAACGTGGATAAATGCTTGGTCCAATTTTTTTTAGAATGATGTTTTCAGCCATGTTGTCAACTGCCTTCTATAAGCACAAAAAATGACATCAAGTTCAGCTACCACACTGGTGGTACATTCTTCAACTTGAAAAGGGTATGAGCCAAGACTAAAATGAAGAGAATGTTTGTGCACTATCCTTTTTCTTTACAGATCATTGTGGACTTAATGTAGTCTCTGAAGCTGAGCTGAAACAAAGGATGGACCAATTTTCTTCTGCTTATGATAATTTTGGCCTAACAATTAATACCAGGAAAACAAAGGTGCTTTATCAGCCAGCACCACACCATCCATACTTGGAAACATCAGTTATAGCAAAAGGAGAAATTTTGAATACGCTGAATATGTTCACTTACCTTGGTAGCATACTTTCTAGAGATGTACACATTGATAATGAGGTTAACACACTCATTGCCAGAGCTAGCTCAGCATTTGAGGATTTAAAGGAAACCTAGGAAAGAAGAGGTATTAGACTGAGTACAAACTAGATTGTCTACAGAGCTGTTGTGCTGACATCATTGTTGTATGCCTATGAAAACTGGACAGTATGCCAGCATCATGCCAGGAGACTGAATGGTTTTCATTTCTATTGTCTTATGAAGATTCTGAAGATCATCTGTCAGGATAAGCTACTAGACACTTAAGTCCTTTCTTCAGCTAAGCTGCCAAGCATGCAAAGAGTACTGCAAAGAGCACAACTCCAATGGCCTAGCGACATTGTTCAAATGCCAAACTTACACTGGCCTAAAAAGCTAAGTTATGGAGAACTCACAGAACACAAGCACTCACATGCTGGTCAGAAAAAGAAATATAAGGAAAATCTCAAGGTCTCTCCTAAGAACCTTGGAATTGATTGCATTATTTGGGAGTCCCTGGCATGGGACCACCCAACATGGAATGACCTCATCAGAAATAGTTGTGTTTTCTATGAGCAAGGCAGAATTGAAGTAGCTCAAAAGAAATGAGAGATGTACATATTTAGAGAATCCAACCCAAATGTTCATATGGATTACATGTGCTTGACGTGTAGTAGAGCATTCTGAGCTTATATTGGTCCAATTATCCACACTGTACCTTAACTCTTACATAGTGATGTCATGTAGGTCCTATTCAAGACTGAAGGACAACAACCAATATCTCTCTGTGTGTCTCTGTCTCTCTGTCTCTCTCTCCTTACACACACACACACACACACATATATATATATATATATGTATATATATATGTGTGTGTGTGTGTATATATATATATGTGTTTGTGTGTGTGTGTATATACACACAAACACACACTCCCTCAGTCTTAAAATGACTCCACTGATAAAGGCATTCTCCACTGCATATCATGCTATATCTCTTCTCCTTTTTTCAACTAAACTCCTTCATGATGACATCTAATCTACAGATGATGATTCTACTTCTTTTCCTCTCACTGTTTGAACCCTCTGTACTCTGGCTACAAAATTTTAATCATCTGAAACTACTCTCTCCAAAGTTATGGCTGAGCTCTTATTTGTCAAAACTAATTCCTCAACCTTGCTTCCTATCTTTCTTTCTTTCTTCCTTCCTTCCTTCCTTTTCTTTCTTTCTTTCTTTCTTTCTTTCTTTCTTTCTTTCTTTCTTTCTTTCTTTCTTTCTTTCTTTCTTTCTTTCTTTCTTTCTTTCTTTCTTTCTTTCTTTCTTTCTTTCTTTCTTTTTTTTTGGCAGGGCAATGAGGGTTAAGTGACTTGCCCGGGGTCACACAGCTAGTAAGTGTCAAGGGTCTGAGGCTGGATTTGAATTCAGGTCCTCCTGAATCCAGGGCCAGTGCTTTATACACTGTGCCACCTAGCTGCCCCCACTTCCTATCTTTCTTGACCTCTCTGCAGCCTTTCACTTTAGATAACCTTCACTTTAATAATCTCTTCTTCATGACCTAAATCTCTCTTGGTTATTCCCCTGTCAGATTGCTCCTTTTCAATCTCTTTTGCTAGATATTCACCCAGGTCCTGCCCGTTAACCCTGAATATCACCTAACTTTCTGTTTTGGACTCTCTTCTTTTCTGATTCCATACTACTTTGTTTAGTGATTTCATTGACCCTTATAGATTCCATTATTATCTCTATGCCTATGACTACCATATCTACTTGCCCAACTAACAAATCTCCTGCTTTACATATTTGCATTTCTTAAAAGCTACTTTATATCTCACATTGGATATCTTGTAGACATCTTAAAGTCAAGAAATTCAAAATTGAGCCCATTTTCCTTTTCCAGAAGACCTCTCCTTTCCCTAACTTCACTCTTACTGTCTAGGGTAACACTATTTTCCCAATCACCCTGCATCCATCACAAGCCAGGTGTCATCCTGTACTTCTTACTCTACCCAACAAATAATTAATTTGTTGGCAAGTACTATCTATTTTACCTTTGTGACATTTCTCATACATGACCCATTTTCTCCTTTGACATTACCAACCCACTGCTGCATACCATAAAATCATATCTGGACTATTGAAATAAGATTTTGACTAACATTCCTACTTCAAGTCTCTCCCCATTCTAGTCCATCCTTCAATCAGCTATCAAGTCATCTTCCTAAAACATATCTGCTTATATCTCACATACACATACAGACACACATATTAAATAGACTCCAGTGGTTCACTATTAAATCCATTATTAAATATAAAATCTTTAACTTGTTTTTAAAGCCCTTCAAAGCCTAATCACATCCTTTCTTTACAGTCTTCATTCTCTTTTCCAGGCACTCTATGATCTAGTGATGTTGGCTTCCTTTCTGCTCTTTGCTCATGGCACACTGCTTTGAGTCCAGGCATTTTCCCTGATTGTCCTCTATACCTGAGTTGTGTCTATCCATATGTTCATTTTTCCTCACTTCCTTGAAGTCTCAACTAAAATTTTGCCTTTTTGTAAGAAGCTTTTAGTTGTCATTTTTAACCTTATCAAGAAAAGTGTAGGTCCATACCTTTCATCCTAAGAGAGAATTTTCATTTTAAATACCCATGTGGCACTCTGACCTCATGATGAAATTTAATTTAACTCTAACCCCCTTTTCAGTGAATTGCTGAATAAATTTAGATGTCTTTCATTGTCATTATTGCAAAGTATTCTAAATTTAATACTTTTTTCAAATTGCTATTTTTGGGGGTGTGGGGGAGTCATGTGCTAGATTAAAACAAACTAAACTTTTGTGAATTGTCTTATATTCAGAAATTCTAATTGGTCAAAAGAAATTAATTTTAGATACTTTTGTTGGAAGGGATAAATAAAACACTGAGATCTCCATGATTTTAATATATGTTCTTATTCCTGAAAACACATAAATGAATAACAAAACAGAAAAAACACCTTATGGATGTAAAGAAGAAATTATTCACTTAGAAACCACTTCTTTGGAGATAAGCTATATATGATTTCATCAGCATAGGGACCTCTCATTTGTCTGGAGCATTGAAAGGTTAAATGGCTTACCTACAGTCATATAATCAAAAATATTAGCAAGCCAGTCTAAATTATACTGCTTGTCTGGATTTCACTTAATTATACTTTTGAAAAATTATTGATTCTGGGCAAAATACAAATATGTATATGTTTAACTCCATTTTATTTTTTGAAGTATTTTCATGACAACTTTCTTTTTGTTTTTCTCATTAAATTTCTGAATCTCCTTGTTGTATTACTTTCTTTGACCTTGATATAATGGAATTTTCCCTTTTTAATAGTTCCCTGTTTCACATTTGCCAAGTATTTCAGGTGTTACTTTAATGCACTTGTTTGAAAGATTATTTTGATGGTGACACCATAAAGATCTTCTGTCCAACTTGAGGATTTTTTTCTCTAGGGTAAGATTCCACTTTCATTTGATATAAGCTAGTAAATTCTAAGCAGATGTCTATATGGAACAAGTTATCTTTCAGAGCAAGATATTTTTGGAACAAGTTCTCTTTTGGAAGTAACTTTGTAAGATACTTGTTGGAATTTTATTACAAAGGACATATCTTAAGAACATTATTTCCCTGGGATTAGTTAACTTTCAATAAGCAAAGTCCATAAAATCTAAAGAATAATTGTTGCTGTTATATCACTTCAGATTATTTCATAAATAAAAGAAAAATATTTTTTAAAGTATGATCTTTGGTGCACAGATTGATGTTATAGATAAATAGCTGTACTGATAGAGGTTCTATCCAAAGTGCTTAAACTAATCTCTGGGACACTAAGGTTAATGTAGAAAAAAGGAGATTCAAGTCAGGGTTGAAGTTGAGACCAGCATTGTTTGCAATAATCCTCTAGTGCTCTACCTGGAAAACACCCAGTTTTCTTCATCTCTATCCATTTGTGTATCCCATCAGCTAATTAAGCTATAATGAAATAACCAGCTGCTTGGCATTCTGTCTTGTGATCTTAGTATTGAAATAGAACTCTTAATGTTAATTTAAATGTGAACAAAACATTTCCTGTTACTATAGAAACAATCTTGATTTTCAACATGGAGTTATAAATCAATATTTCATCAGATTCCATATGCTAACTTTAAAAAGAAAATCTATAAATCATATTGAGAAATAAAATCTTTCCACATCTAGATTATTCCTTTATAAACAGAATATCTTTTTTATGCAAGGCAGGTTAGTTTGGACTGTTTGACTCTACCTCAAACCAGGATTGATCCTTCATCCACAGGGACAAGTGCCTTAAGGCCTAGTTTCTTAAACTGTGTGTGGTGACTCTCTATGAGTTGATGTACCTGAATGTGGAGGTAGAGAAAAATTTGGCAACAACAAAAGGTTATGTCTACCTATTTTATATACCTACATACCCAGGGTCATATAAAAATTTCTTGGCAAGTGGAAAATGTTTAAGAAGGCCTGCCTTAAGGTATGTGGTTAGTTTGGGACAGAAAATGTGTTAATTTTTGTTGTCAGTGTTGTTGTTTGTATGTAGGAGGAAAAATGACCTAGCAATCGTCAAAAAGTGATATTTCTCCTTCAGCTAATCCCTTTGCTTCTAGACATTCTCAAGGCAATTGTCCCTTAATAGAATGTCAGCAAAAACTTAGCTATTAAGTTGCCTGCAACTGCAAAGCCTATGTCATCTTTTTCTGGTGTCTCAAAAAGGAGGAACATTTTTTTTTCCTCTATTCATAAACATGGTATAAGTACAGTAGGGAAAAGTTACTCTCCTATGGGTTTTGTAAGACATGGATTTATTTCTCCAAATGCTGGTGTCGGGGTTGTTGTGCCAGTCTTTTGCTCTGACTCCCACAGACTATGAATTCATCTTGCTAATGAATTATTATTTGAATCAATTACTCAGAGAAAATTCAACAGAGAATTCAGAAGAGTCTCTAAAGTGTGAAAGGAGTATGAAAATAAATGGGTCTATTTGCATAATGGGTAGCCCTGTGTCACATTAGTGCTGCTGGGAAAGCCTGATAAATGAACATGTAGGCCCACAGGCTAGCTGGTTGTTTTCTATCCGTTATGACCAAAACTTTAAAAAATAACTGAAATGGAAAAATATTTGGATGTAGAGAGTGATGTATGCAAAGTTAGGCTTAAAGAAAAATAAACTCCTTATGATAAACTTCATTCTCAATCTACCTAGCACAATGATGCTAGATGGATGATGTTTTTATATGCTATTTCTTCATGAATGGGATGTCACCTTTGTGAAGCACATGTCATATTCTAAAATCCCTTGAAGGGGGGGAATTATGCAGGAGATACTTGTTGATTGATCAAAAGAGAGATAGATTTATAATGGATGAGACTCACACTTGAATCCAATCTCTTCCATTAAATACTCTTGTGTCCTCAGGCAAATCATTTGAATTTGCAGGGCCTCAGTATCTTCATCTGTAAAATGAAGAGCTTGGACAAGAGAATTCCTTATTGTATTACATTTGTAATTAATAAAAACATATTTTTCATGGTTTTTTCCTATATATATATATGTATATGTATATATATATATATATATATATATATATGTACACAAAAAAGAGAATAAAGCATTATTGGCTTATCCACTTTCATGACCTTTATTGAACTACCTTCCAGAGGGCCATAAATCCTTGGGTGGGAGAGGGGGGATTGCATTACTTTTCAACATCTACTTTTTGCTCAATTGTACATATATATATTTTTGTTGTTATTGTTCATTGTGTTTTTATAAATAAATTTCCATATTGGTCATGCCCAAAATACATTTTTAATGTTGTTTTCTTTTCTAAAGGTCAGGACTTGTCTGTTCAGACGAGTGGCATTCTTCATTCTTTCAGATTTCTGGTTTATCATATGACTGAAAGACTTAAAAGGTCTTTCATAGTTTTTCTACATAATATTATAATAATTTTATAAGCTTTTTGTCTTCTTTAAGCCCACTTTGCTCTTTGTTGGTTCATCGAGATCTTCACAGTCTGTCTATTTCATGATGTTTTATGCCAAAACAATATTCCATTACGTTTATTTATAAATCATAATTAATGGATCCTAGCGTGTGTGTGTGTGTGTGTGTGTGTGTGTGTGTGTGTGAGTGAGAGAGAGAGAGAGAGAGAGAGAGAGAGAGAGAGAGAGAGAGAGAGAGAGAGAGAATCAAGTCTGACACCTTGATTGAGAGCCAAGGTGACTGGGAAAATGGTGACAGCAATACCAAATTTAGGAAGAAAGAAGAGTTGGAGAGATTGGTTAATGACTTCAATTTTGGATATGCTGACTTTGAGGTGTTTATTCAATATCCAATTTAAAATGTCCAATATAAATTTAGAGATTCAAGACTGCATCAGGAGATAGTTTATGACCAATTCAGAAAAAAATGCATAGAAATAGTAGTTTAACCCTTGGGAAATAATGAAATAACCAAGGATTAATTTGAAACAATTCTGAAAATACAGGCTGCAGCCATATTGTGATAGACATGTTAAATGGTACCCAGAAGAGTTTGAATTTTGACCTAGAGCCGGTATGAAATCTGAAGCTCCTTGAGCCTAGTATTGACATGGTCAACCCTTTCCTTTAGGGTATGTTTGCTTTTTTTTAGAGAAAAGGGCCTAGAAGTTAAGAAATCATATAGTCTAATTCTGGAGAATTATTACTAATTAGAGCACAGTACCCCAGATAAGAAGGTGCAAATCCATATTTGAGCCTGAAAATAAGACACAAACGTTTCCATCAGCAGCAATAAGATTTCATTGTTTCAGGCCCTTAGCCATCTCCACCTCTGATATGTGTGTGTGTGTGTGTGTTTGGGTATGTATACAATGTATACACACACTCACAAGAACATACCCACACACTTATTTACATGTAAATGCATATACACATATATACATACATGTATACATGACATAATTTGTGACTTCTCATCCTGTGTAATTTTCTCTTTTCTGGTGTAGATTCTCTTCATGTTAGGGAAAGGAAGGGAATAAACATTTTGTTGTTGATATTGAATTTTCTGGTCATTTAAAAAATTCTTATTTCCCTAAAATGCCTAAACACATATCTAAAAAAGGTTTTGATTTTATGAATCACTAATTCGATTAAGTCAAGGAGTTCCATAATTTCACGCAGACTTTTTTTTTTTTGCTCTTGCTAGTTTTACCATCAAATTTGTAGTCATATACACACATATGCCCCCGCCTTGGGGTAATGCCATTTTCATTGGGAGAGATCCTAATTATTAATTTTTTTTTAATGCTTCTAACTTCTCTTTTAAATCTCCACCTCCAAATTGAGCACTTGTCTCAAATTATAGAATTTGAAAAAAAGTTACAATTTACTATTTGAAGTATGTTTCTACATCAATCCACAACTATGACTGAACATTAGTCTTAAGAAACCATCTAGTCCAAGGATGTGCAGAATCTTACAGAATCAATCAGATAATTTCATGAATCTTTAGGGTGTTGCGTGGTGTGGAACTAGCCTTTAGGTATTTCTGCAAAATTCTTGATTGTTTTCACATTTTAAATTGGAAGGAAGGTTTTATGTACATATCCTATTTCTTTTTCTTCTAACTGCAAATTATCTCCACCCTTAACTATACATTTTCCCTGGAGATTGTGATGAATTCATACCAGGAAATGTACTGTGAATATATGTTATGGAATTTGTTTCCCTCATATGAGAGAATGTAAAAGATAAAGACTCATTTTATATACCCACCACCAGCACCATTAAAAACTCAAAACATCCTACTGTTTATTTATTATAATTATTATTTTTGATATCATTTTAGTATTTTACTTCAGCCCACTCACATTGTTGGCTACCAACACTTTCATATTTTGCTTCAATATTTGCTTTTAGATGAAATACTTTGATATTGCAAGCAGTGACATGTATAATAAAATTTGTGCATATACACATTCTTTTGCATATATTATAAAATCATACCTTTATACATTCACATGTGAATATATATCTTATGTGTATGCACATATATCTCAAAGTATTTGTGCACTTATTTGTACACACATACATTATAGAATCATAAGCTACAAATTTATATCTCAAAGAAACCTAAGTACTCATAGAATCATAGATTTAGAAGTGGAAGGAACCTTTTGTATCACTGATTGCAACTCCCTTTGTGGAATGCCTATAGGCTATGGGAACCCATGAATACATTGATACAAAATTTTTTCATTTTTATATGGAAATTGAGGCTCAGAAATGTTAAGTGAATTGTCCAAGGTCACACACACACACACACACACATATAAATAAGAATCAGTGTTTAAATTTTAACCAAGATCTTCTGTTTGTCCACTATACCATACTGCCACTCATATGCAACTCTCACCTGTTTTGAAAATGTATTAAATTTAGAGGACTTTTCTATTAAGAAAATTAATTGTGAGAATAATTATCAATCCATATGTCTACTTCCTTTTCTTTGTTGAATTGTCTTGCTAGGTGCTAGGTCTATCTAGAACACTGGGCCTGGAGTCAGGGAGACCTGAGTTCAAATTTGGCCTCAGACATTTACTAGTTGTGTGATCCTGGGTAAGTCAGTTAACCCTATTTACCTTAGTTTTTTCATCTGCAAAATGAGCTGGAGAAGGACATGGCAAACCACTCCAGTATCCATACCTAGAAAATCCCAAATGGGATCGCGGAAAGTTAGACAGGATTGAAATGACTTAACAACAACAACAACAAATTGTCTACTTTCCTTTCTTTGTAAGAGCTATTATGAATAAGGGGGCAGGTAGGTGGTGCAGTGGTTATAGCACCGGTCCTGGATTCAGGAGGACCTGAGTACAAATCCAGCCTCAGATACTTGAAATTTACTATCTGTGTGACCCTGGGCAAGTCACTTAACTCCCATTGCCCCACAAAATAAACAAACAGATAGATAGATAAATGAATGAATGAATAAATGAGTAAATAAATAAATAAATAAGTAAGTAAGTAAGTTGAGGGTATCTTTGATGAAAATGTGAGCGGGGAAGAAGTAAGCTTTACCAAATTAGTCTCTATAGTAAATCACATATTTACAATACCAATAATAATATATAATTAGAGTTTGTTCTCCCAATATATGATAATGCCACTTAGATTAGAATACTAGAAAAACTATTAAAAGAATGAAGTGGTGTTGATGTTTTAATGGAGCTATGATTTTATTGACATATTGAGCTGCTGAATAAATTTCATCAATGTTTATTTTCAAATGCTTTACAATTTAGAATTACAAAGTTTCCTCAGGAACTGAGATTAAGCACCTTGCCAGGGATCACACAGTCAGTATAGGTCAAAACCTTAGCTTGAACCTGTGTTCCTGATTTTACCAAACCAATTGAAGTCAAGACAAGCCCACAAGCATTTATCAAATACATATTATTTACCAAATACTGTACTAAGCACTGGGGAACCAAAGAAAGGTGGGGATGAAAGTCCTCTTATTGAAATCCTTGTGGTCTAATGGGGAAAAAATTGTTCAAACACCAAAATAGGGGGAAAATACATGGATAAAGATAAATTAATAGAAAACATACCATGATAATAAACTGATAATTGAAAGATAGATATTAAATAGTTGATATATAACTGATAGAAAAATAGATTACAGATAGATTCTGATGTTGATGATAGAGAGATAGATAGACAAGTCTATGGGCTGGTGAAAGGATGAACACATAGCTAGCTAGCTAAGTGGATTGATATATATATATTTATATATATGGTATTATATATACTTATGTATTATGTATATACATATATTTGTACATATATATGTAAATACGATGATAGGAAAATGATGAATATATACAAGTATATACATATATATGTGTATACACATATAAATATACATACCTATGCACATATGCAAATATGTATGCATAGCTAGATGTATATATGTGTGTATATTCTAGGTGTTGTTTTAGAGAACTGTACCATTTTATGAAAAATAATAATGATGAAATAGCTTGCTTTTCTTTGGACTGTAGACTCTAACACTACAGGAAACATGAAGAATGATAACCAGAAAATTACCTTTAGATAGAAAATCCTATCGACTTCCAATGAATTGAATGTGATATTTAAGTTGGCGTAAGAAAGGTTTCTCAAAAGTAATGTTTTCATCTCATAAAATGTAGTATAAGCTTTCTAGTACAGTTGTGACTAAAAATATTTATTCTGAGGGATCCAGAAAAAAAAAAAGTGAAATCAAATTCTTCTGGGAAGTAAGTGTGTGTATGCATACACAGGTATGAGGGTCCACCAGCACAGGTAGGCTTCATGCTGATGTGTCAGCAGGCTAGGGAAAAACTCCTGGGTTTCAACAACTATATATCCTTTCTGACAATAGATTTCTATTTTAAATATTTTTGTTAATTGCCTTTGGTCAATATTTTTCTGAACTATTGTGTCCTCTACATTTTGACACCTTGCAACAAATCTATTGGTGCCTCACCTAAGTAGCACCAGGCTCACCCTTCCTCCTCCTACAAGCAAACATCACTTCCTGACACCAAAGAAAAGACACGTGGTCTTGCCCTTAGAGACCTTCACCTCATGGTGGAGCTTTTCTACAGTAAGTCTCCAGCAGGTGGCGTCATTCCAATCATTACACAGGGCAATGAGGGTTAAGTGACTTGCCCAGGGTCACACAGCTAGTAAGTGTCTGAGGCCGGATTTGAACTCAGGTCAATGTAAAAATTTTTTTTTAACATGTAACTTGGGGAAATTGTAAATGAAATGAAAATTTAAAGCAAAAAAAAAAAAGAACTGGAAACTGAAAAATAGAAAAAAAAAATTTCACCAAGGTTATATTGTAGGAAGTGGGTGAAACAGGATTTAGATTCATTCCCTCTCTCCAGCACTCCATCTACTGTAACAGTCTGCCTCCCTAAATCAATATAATAAAAAATTTTACTTTTGAATTGCCCTCAAAACGTGACTTATTTTGCTACCATTCCCTGGTGCATGTGAATCTTACATACTTTTTAAACTTTGAAGTGCTAGGTAAGTGTAAAATGAAAGTGAAACAAGAAAAAAAAATTTTGTATCATTATATTTTAATGATGAAATAGAAGAGTAAATATGACATAAACAGAGAGTTGGCTTTTGAAGATTGGAATATATTTATAGCAGCTCTTTGTAGTGTCAAAGAACTGGACATTGCAGAGTTTCCTATCAACTGGGGAGTGACTGAACAAGTTGTGGCATATGTTTGTGGTGGATTACTACTGTGCTATAAGATATGATGACCTCAATGATCTTTGAAAGATGCATGAAAGAGTGGAGAGTGAAATGAACAGAACCATTAAAGCATTTTATACAGTAACAGCAATATTGTTTTAGAATGATTTTGAGCAATTAAGTCATTTTGACTATTATAAATACATAACTTAAAAATAAAGGCCAGGGGCAGCTAGGTGGCACAGTGGATAAAGCACTGGTCCTGGATTCAGGAGGTCCTGAGTTCAAATCCGGTCTTAGACACTTGACACTTAGTAGCTGTGTGACCCTGGACAAGTCCCTTAACCCTCATTGTCCTGTAAAAACAAAACAAAACAAAAGAAACAAAAAAAATAACAAAAATAAAGGACATATGAAGAAAGATACTATCTTCCTGTATAGAATATATGTATATACATTTATACATGTGTGCATACGCATATGTGTATATATAATTGGCATGTGTGTGCATGTATACATAATATACATACACACATGGATATCTATACATGCATACATATATGCACATACATACATGCATGCGCACACAAATGCCAATTTGTATCTAATGGTAGCCATCTCTAGGGTGAGAAAGGAGAAGGGAAGAAAAAAGAGAAAGAAAAAATTGACAGGATAACTTTATCATATATTTAAAAAGAAAAGCAAGTTGTACATAATAGACTTGGAGTTTATGCGTAATCATTTTTTATACCATGTTATAGAAATGTTTATTTTATTATATAAATTTAAAATTATATTTTTAAATGAAAACGAGTCCTACTTTGGTCACACACTAACAACTCACCTACCTCCCATATCCCCAAGCAAAGGTTTATGATTGTAAGTTGCAGGGAAAGTGCTGCTCTGCATTGAAAGTAGGAATTTCCTCAACTGGGAGTTTCCAATAACATTAAAATCAGAGATTTAGGCTCTGTCCCCATCATTTAAACAGGTGACTATTGGTAAAAAATATTTTGAGAAGAGCTATAACCTATCTTTGGATCTATGGCATTATAAAAAATATCAAATACTTTTATTATAATTCATGAATAATGCAATTTGACAGTCATAAAGAAAGGTTTTATTCTAACTTTTTGAGAAGTACATCAATATGCAAAAAAGAGAACCCGGGTTAAAATGAACTTTTTGTTTTGTTTTGTTTTAAGTTTTCCCTATTGTCTACAATAGCAATTTGTATATGTCTTTTCAAATGGGATTCAGTTTTCTGTGACAGCTACAAAAATTCAAGTCTTAGAAAATGTGTAATTTTCATTACAGATTGCTAGGTGTTTATAGCCAGAAAACAATCTTCAATTTTATTTTCAGGTAGTGAAAAGATTTTTTTCCCCTCTGTTTTCCTCCTTTAGATAAAACTGGATCATTAATTCCGAAATATGCATCATGTTATAGGAGCAATTTTGTGTGATGCTCTCTGGTGAGAGAAATAATGAACCATGGCTTTAAAAATATCTCCCTAGCATGTGAATATGCAAGTTTGAATTAATAATATTCGGGTTGTATCATTATTAGGAATTTTCCAATGAGTGCATACTATTTTCAGGGAATTTAGAACCTGTCAGCATTTATGTGGTTGTTCAACCTGACCATTTCAGATGAATAACAATAACAAGAATGAAATCATCCCTAGGAAAGGTGCCAACCATGACTGCAATGACTATCACCAATGCACAATAATTTTGAAAAAAAAATAATTCGAAGAATCTAGCAGCTTTAGCACCTCTCTAATGAATGTATCCTTCCCAAATACATGGAAAGAAGAATGATTGGCTATGTTGTCTGTAATGGGAAGCCTACAAATAGCCAACAGCTATACCATTTTTCTTTTTAGTTCTTATAGTAACACTTTCAAGAATCTGAGTCAAATTTGGAGATCATTCTTCCCTAGAGGAAATCTGGAGTTTACACAATGAGTCAGTCAAACAACACAAGTCTCTTTATATTTACTTTCAGCTTTTATATAAACTACCAAAGCAGCAATTTGTATTTTCAAACCAAGCAGAGGCAAAAGAAAAAAAAATGCTTCATTTATACTTTTTATTTTCCCAAAGAATTATGTGACATTGTAGGGTACACAACAGCATTTGTGGATTAAAAAGCAAAGTTTTGAAAACTATTTAAATACCATTAAAATATGTTTGTCATCCATACTCTAAGTTGCCAAACTCCCAAAGGTTCACTTCTGAAATAAAATAACAATAACAATACTTAGAATTTATGCAGCACTTTAAAGCTTGTTAATCACTTTAAATATGTTAACTCATTTGATCCTTACAATACCTCTAGGTAGGTGCTATCTTTATCCCCTTTTTGGATATAAGGAAACTGAAGTCAGCAAACTTGCTCAGGGTCACACAGCTAGGAAGTATCTGAGGTCATGTCTGAACTCAGGTTTAATCTGTCTTACATTCTACAGTCAACATATCTTAAGCATCATCTAAGTGAAATAGGCCACAGTGAATGAAATAAGAATGAAATACATTGCAATAAGAATTAGGATAACCAAGGTTCAAGTGTGACCTTTGATTTGTATTGGTTGTGTGACTCTTCATAATTACTTAACTTCTCAGTTCTCAAACAAACAAAACATCAGAACTCCAATACTGTAAGTTTCAGTGAAGTAGTCATCTTCATTTGTAAAGGGAATTCCCTCACTGGAATTTCTACCAAAAAAAAATGACAAGTGTAGATAGAAAATATAAAATACAAATAATTTATTAAGGTATTGAGCATGAAAAGACAGTCAGATTCTTGGGCACAGCTCTCTGGCTGTCTGTCTCTGACTCTGTCTCTCTCTCTCTGTCTCTCTGTCTCTCTCTCTCTCTCTCACACACACACACACACACACACACACTCACACACACACACACACACACAGATACACACATACCCCTTCCTCTTTGTGAAATAGAGAAGTAAATATTTGGTGCAGGACAGCTGGTTGGCACAATGGATAGAGCACTAGATATTGAGTCACAAAGTCTCATTTTCCTGAGTTCAAATCTGGCTTCAAACACTTCCTAGCTGTGTGACCCTGAAAAAGTCATTTAACCCTGTTTACCTCAGTTTCTTCACCTGAAAAATGAGCAGAAGGGAATGGGAAACCACTCCAGTAACTTTGCCAAGAAAACCCCAAATGGGGACACAAGGAGTCAGACATGATTGAAACCACAGAACAACAATAGCAAAAATTCTATAAAGCTGAAGTAAGCAAGGCATGCATTGCAGGAATAGAAAATAGATATCCTTTGCAAAATAAATCAAGTACCATGTTTGGGAAATGACAAATAAAGCAGCTTGATTAAAAGATGGGTTGTATATTGCAGATTAATATGAAATACATATGCAAACCTTTTCTGAATTCATATTTCAAAGGAGTTTGAAAGGCAGACTGAGAGGTTTCTATTTTATCCTAGAAGAAATAGTGAGTAATTGAATGTCTCTGAGCAGGAACTAACATGGTCAGAGTTATGCTCTCAGAAGATTATTTTAGAAGCTCTATGAAGTATATATTGAGCAGGGGAGGGAAGCAAGGACAACAATTTGAAATCAATTGTGCTTGTCCAGGCAAAAAAGTTGATAATAACTAAAACAGTGCTTATCAGTGGAGTACAGAGAACACAACCAGATGTCGGGGGTGTTGTAGAAGAATCAGCAATACATAGTAAATGATTAACTATATGGAGGTGGGAGGGGGAAGCTGAAGTAAGATGTGATGATGAATTTGAAGTGTTCAATTTGTACAACTAGCAAATGGTTGTGCTCTCATCATAAATAACAATGTAGAGGGGAAGAAAGTTTTGTTTTGTTTTGTTTTTTGGAAGGCGATGGGAGTTAAGTGACTTGCTCAGGGTCACGCAGCTAGTAAGTGTCAAGTATCTGAGGCTGAATTTGAAATCAGGTCTTCCTGAATCCAGGGCTGCTGCTTTATCCACTGCGCCACCTAGCTGCCCCCGGGAAGAAAGTTTTAGCATAAACAATGAGTTTGGATTGGGGAATAATGATTTTGAGATGCCAATGGGGCATCAAAGCATAGAGTACACAATGCTAAACTATAACTCAAGAATGACATTGGGGTTTGGAATATAGAATTTGAACCCATGCTCTCAGAGATGATATTTTTACCCATGGAAGCTGATAAGGTCCTTGAAAGAACTTATAGGGCAAAGAGGGGCTGGGACAAGATGTTGGATGATACCACTAGTGTTTCTCACTAAGTTGGTAATGATTTTGTTGTTGTTGTTGTTGTTTTTGTTTTGTTTTTAAATTGATTTTGGCAATACTGCATTGCCATTGTTCGCTTGTATTTGGTTAATTAATACATAGAAAGATTTTGTCAGAATCACTCTGGCTGAAGTTAAAAATGTAACAGATTTTAAAATAGGACCCAACTCCATAAGCATCATGCCTGAAAGACAATAGTTTCACTGTAAATTTCAGGGTATTTACAAGTCTTTTGAGAAATACTATCTTGTCTAAAAAACGTCCTATGAGGTGGTAAACTGAATTTCACATCTGCTTATTATAAAACATTAAATGGTACTGTATTTGGGGATGTAATCAGCATAAAATGTGTTTATATTATTCTATTCTCTAGGAATTTAAAGCATAATTGGTATTCTTAGTCAGTATTAGCACAATATCAACATAAATGTTTGCAAAATGAAAAATGCAACCAAGGGTAATTTTGTCTATACAAACAAGAACCTAATTGAAGGTTTTGTTTTTGTTTTTAATCCAATTGGCTGCTAGTGGTTGTCCTTTTAATGTTTTCCCTATCTCTTGTATTTTGGCATATATAATCAGAATCTTCCTCCATTTAAATCCAACACCAATGCTTCATTATTTCTTAGAGATGATTCTGGTTCTCAAAATTTTTTCTGATGAAACAGATTTGGGTAATTCTATCTCCCCTCCCATGATTAATTATAAAAATGTTTTTCTTTGGCATTCAAGACTCCCTCAATCTCCACCTATTCAAATCTTGACTTCTTCCTTAAAGATCACATCATATACTACTTTTTTAAATGAAGATTTCCATGATCCTATTTGTCAGTAATGACCATTTCCTCTCTGGCTCTCACAGAGTATTTGGTATATATCCCTTTTGTCCTTCCATTACTAAAGGATTCTGTTATTTTTCTATGAGACTGTACATTTCTTGGTGTAGGGACTATGACTCATATATTCTTTTAATTTTGGGGGGTGGGGGTGGGGCAATGAGGGTTAAGTGACTTGCCCAGGGTCACACAGCTAGTAAGTGTCAAGTGTCTGAGGCTGGATTTGAATTCACTTCCTCATGAATCCAGGGCCAGTGCTTTATGCACTGTGCTACCTAGCTGCCTCCAACTCATATATAATTAATATATCCCTCACCATCTAGCATGATGATATGCATATAACCATAACTTAACTAATGCAATAAACCTAAAGAGCAATTGACCCTAATAAACTATAATAAAATTATTAGAAAACAATAGAACTCAGAAAGTCTAAACCTGTTGCTTCTGGGTTTTCAATGCAATATAGTGTTTTTATACATGTGAAATGGGAATATGGGGTATACTTTGACTACATAAAGTAGAAGATGCCAGATATCCGCTAACATGAGGGTGGAGATGTGGAAAATGCTTGTACATTTTGCATTCACACACCATATTCATGAGCAGCATTTTTCCATTGACTGAATAGATGGATTGTCTTAATCCTTAAAAGAATCTTATTCATCACTTGCTGGAGGCTTTTGCTGTGTGTTCTAATTATTGTATGAAGGTAAAGGAGTCCTTTACTTATAACTTGCTGTAAGTAGAGAGAACCTGACACTCACCTCTTGTGCTATCCTTTTAGGCAATGTGTTCCCCCAAAATGGACCTTCTTTATTATTTTTCTTTTCTTTTAACTTTGTTTTATTTGTTTGTTTGTTACACGGGAGTGAAGTCTCTGATGTAGTCCTGAGAGAATGAGCTATGGTTATGGAGGAATGCAGGAATCCAGGTTATATGTTGCAATTAGCCTAACAATCAAGGCCCTGAATAACATCAGGTTTGCCAACCCAAAGTAGTCAGCTCTTCTAGCTTTGGACTTGAATGCTATATAAGAAATTAACTAGATGTGAGCCTCATTCCTTGTCTCCCTTCCCCCATACAAACACATTTTACTGGTGTGAATCAGGAAGTCCTTCAGCCTAGGATGTGAATGTCAGTAGGTGCTGAGTCAGGCTCTTTATAGAATCACCATTCTTGTGGTTATGAGAAAATTTGTGTCTGTAAGACTGATGTGGCAGGGTGGGTTTAATTGATCAAATTGATTGCGAGGCATCCTAGAGAATTATAAGACTCAGTGACTCAATTTCCCAAGTTGGTTTTGTTTTTGTTTTTGTTTTTTTGCAACAGGAAGGTCCACATGGAGAGCACCATGGAGATAGGTGTCTCCAATAGAGGGATGAAAATGGTTATATTTATAGTAAGAAAAAGTAGCTTACCTCTTGATTATCTTAGTCTCCTCCTTGTGGGAGGTTCATTGGAGGTCTTAACCTAATTTGGAATTCCTGGTGGCTTAAGGCAACCCCCAAGGCAGGTACCTTTTTCCTTGGAGGTGTGTTTTTGGGGTTTATATGTTGTATGGTGAATTTAAGGACAAATTTGATCTTTTCTTTGCATGTTCCAAAGGACATGCTTAAACTTGTTAATCTTAGAGGGTCCCTGTGTTGATGGTATTTCTTTACTTAAGATCTGGTTTCTAGATTTCCTGTCATCTAGGAATATTAATGGTTATTAATGATTAATGGTCCCTGGCTACTGTCTGTTGATAGTGAGGGTTGATAAGGACAAACTTTCTTGGTTACCATAAGAACACAAACCTTAATTTTGCTGTTAACCCTTTTAGCTACTATTGATAAGGACTCAAGCCTCAGTTTATCTGTTAACCCATTTTTGCCTCCTCTATCAAGACTGCTGGTGGTACAGTGAATAAAACACTGACCTAACATCAGGAAGGTCTGAGTTCAGATGTAGCCTCAGACATTTACTAACTATATGATCGTGTCTAAGTCATGTAATCTCTGTTTGACTCAATTTCCTCAACTATAAAATGGGAGGAAAGAAGACAGGAGGGGAGGACGAGAGGGGAGAGAAAGAGGAGGAAAAAAGAAGGGGAACTCAGTGGAAATTTTTTGGGCGGGTAGGGAAGAGGGAGAGGAAAAAAAGATTCATTGTCAGGTGGCTTTGGAGGTTTATAAGAAAGATTCTTATTTATGTCTATATTTTACAAATGGTCCAAAACTTGATGAAAATAGGGAAGCCTGGCTCTGGCTCTGGCTCTGGCTCCTCTGTTCCCCAGGGCAAACCACTATTTCAATAGTATTTTCTTATTTAGTGGAGGTTGGGCTGTCACTATTGATCATATTACTTTCTCCACTGTTATATTTCCCACAAATTCATAGTCCCAGCCTACCTCCCTCCACCTCAGAGGGATGAGTTGATTATAGATTAAATCAGCCCTTGGTGGGAAGGGAAAGTGCTGCAAAAGACTGACAATGACCACCTCCAAAAGTTGGGAGACAGATAAGGTCCTGTGAGACACCTGCCCTTCCTCTCCTGTAGCAATTCAGCAGGTGAACATTTTACTTTCTAGAAATAACCTCTCCTAGGCCCATTGTTACTCAAAAAAATGCATTTTTAGGTGGACCTTTTCAACTATATTACTATGAAATTTGTCTTGTGATTAAAGTTTTTTTAAAGTTTCAAAATTAATTTCTTTTCTATTGAACTGTCCAATTCCAGAATATGATTACAAGGGGAAAAAAGCTTATATGGTATTACATGTTTTGATTACTAGAAAGAAAAAAAAAACAACAATTCTAACTTTAAAAGGGATGAGAACTTGAAACTCCATTTATCCAATTCTGTTTTATATAGTCTATGCAGCATTTTAATTATCCAGTCATTCTATCCACCCTGGCCAGTTCTTACTAATTTAATGCTTTTACTTTCATTTTCTTTATTGTGGATTCCACTGCCCTACCATCACTCAGCCCCCACAGGGAAGCACTCCAGTATTTCAAAGAAATATGTTTTTGACACATTCCTTTATCAAACCAGAGGGACCTTTAGTTCAAACATTTCTGCAGTTCTTATATTTCAGTTCTAATAGGTCAGAAAAGACCAAGGCAGATGATCAAAAACAATCATTCCTTAGGGCTTCTGGTTTCAACAAATGTATTTGCTTTGTGGATTTGTGAAAAGTCACAGTCCCTGTTTATAAATACAGGTTTCACTTTTGATATTAGTGACATTCTGTCACATCAAATTACTTAGCTTCCATTGGACCACCTTAGTGGGTCTGACTCAGTGTTTCTGTGCCCTGTTGTTACAAGCCAAGGGTTATCATCTTACATACAGAAAATTGGTGAGATCTTTTTTTCCCCCTTTCTTCTCTCTTTCTTCCTCTGTCTCACTATGTTTCTGTCTCTTATCTATTTCTTCTTTTCCTTCCTTTGTTCCTTCATTCCCTCCTTCCAACTGATGTTTCCTCTCCTATCTCTTCCCTCACTTCCTATAGAATATTTGACTTTTTTTCAGTCAAATAGGTGCCTTTATCAGTCTGGTGAAACCTTTGGACCCCTTCTTAGGATAACATTTTCAAATGCATAAAAATACATAAATTTACAAGGGTGAAAATCCACACATATTTTAGCAAAACTAAGCAATATTGTAACTGTGTTTGTATGTGAAATATTGCATACCCATAGGTCCTTACATCTACCATGTCTGATGTAAAGGATTCAGAGGAGCATAAGATTCATATGAAGTGATACAGTACAAACTAAACAGAATGAAAACAATTTACGCAATGACTATTACAATGCAAAGAAAGAAAATTTAACTGGGTTTAGTTGAAAAAACAAGAAAAATCTTGGAGGAAAACAAATGAAATAAGAATGTCATGTTCCTTCAAATCAGAAATGTAGAGTGCAACATGTTTGGATTATGTTATTAATTATTGGATGTAATCTTTGAACTTTTGTTATACTTAATTGCTTTTTGTTTGTCACAAGTAGAGATCTCAGTTGAAGTAAGGGAAAGCGCAATGCAACAATAAAGAGATCAGATAGATAGATAGATATATAGATAGATAGATAGATAGATAGATAGATAGATAGATAGATAGATAGATAGATAGATGGATGAATGGATAGATAGATAGATACACACATTCAAAAGTACATATATATTATATATTGATATTTTAAAGGAAAGCATCAAAATATACAATAAAGTAGTATACATATTTTGACATTACCAACACCATTTTGCAAAAGGAAATCTAGCAATAGAATTTATACAATCTTACCTTGAAGAACCAGGTTTGATATTTACATGAAAAAATATTGTCACTAATAATATATTACACTTTGAAGCAAGATCATGATTCAGTCCCAGAAAAATAAACAGGTAGTTATTACAACATTTTTTTTTTCTTTTTCTTCCCCCCCCCCCCTACAAAAACAAGACAACTCTCCCTATTGGTCACTGTGATGAAGTGAGACAGAATCATTCTTGGAAGCAAAATCATTTAACATGATTAAAAACTAATTGTTGGGGCAGCTACATGGCGCAGTGGATGGAGCACCGGCCCTGGAGTCAGGAGGACCTGAGTTCAGATCCGGCCTCAGACACTTAACACTTACTAGCTGTGTGACCCTGGGCAAGTCACTTAACCCCAATTGCTTCACTAAAAAACAACAAAAAAAAAACAAAAACAAAACAAAACAAAAAAAAACTAATTTTTAATTCAATTTCCAGTTGGTTGCCACTTCAAAAAAGAACTGCTATAAATACATTGTATGAATAGGCCATTTTTCTTTTTCTTTGATATTTTTGGAGATATAGTATGTCAAAAGATATGCACAATTTTATAACTTTTTGGACAGAATTCCAAATTGTTCTTTAAAATGATTGGACCAGTTCACAACACCAATAGTGCATTAGTTTCCCAATTTTTCCACATAACATCTCCAGTATTAGTAATTTTCCTATTCTATCATGTTAGCTAATTTGATACATATGAAATAGTATTCCTGATTTGTTATTATTTACATTTATCTAACCAATAGTGATTTAGGACATTTTTATGTGATTGATAGCTTTCCCCCCTTTTTTTTCCATCTGAAACCTGTCCAAATCATTTGACCATTTGTCAATTGGACAATGGCTCTTTTAAAACAAATAATTTGGCTCAGTTATCTATATATTTGAGGAATGAAGCCCTGATCAGAGATTCTCATATAATATTAAATAATAGTGATGATAATGTACATCACTGCTTTAACTTTGATCTTGTTGGGAAGATTTCAAGTTTATCCCCACTCTAGATAATGCATTCTGTGGGTTTTAGATAGATACTACTTAGAATTTTAAGTGAGACTCCATTGATTCTTATGTTCTTTAGGATTTTTCTTTAATAATAATAATGGGCACTCTAATTTGACAAAAGCTTCCTCTGCATTTATTGAAATAATTATATTATTTTTGTTGTTTTTGTTATTGATATGATCTATTATGCTTATAGTTATTCTAATATTGAACTAACTTTGTATTACTGTTATAAATCCTACCTGGTTGTAGAGTATGATCTTTTTTGATATATTGCTGTAATCTGCTTGTTAGTAGTTCATTAAAAATATATGAATATTTATTAAGGAAATTCTTGGATAGTTTTCTTTTTCTGCTTTTGCTTTCTCTGGTTTAGTTATCAAAGCAAAATTTCTGTCACAAAAGGAATTTGGTAGGACTCATCTAACTACTATTTACATATATAAGTATACACACACACACACACACACACACACACACACACACACACACACTTGTGAATCTATCTAGTCCTGGGGATTTTTTTCTTAGGGAACTCATTGATGACTTACTCAATTTCTTTTTTATAAGAAAGTGTTATTTAAGCCTTTACTGCCTCTTCATTAAATCTTGGCAATTTTTATTTCTGTAAATATTCTTCTATTTCACTTGGATTGTCAGTTTTATTGGAATATAATTAGCAAAACATTTCCTAAAATTGTTTTAATTTCATCTTTATTGATGATTCATTTACTCTTTTCCTTTTTAATATTGGTAATTTGGTTTTCTCCTTTTTGCAATTAAATAACCAGTGGTTTAACTATTTTTTGTTTTAGTTTTTTTTTTTTCACAAAACTAACTCCTTGATTTATTGATTTGTTTTTTCTAATGTTCAATTTTATTAATATCTTGTTTACTTTTCAGGTTTCTACTGTAAACTAAATGCTATTATTGTTTTCATTTTATATCTGAGGAAACTGAAGCAGACAGCTAGCTGTTATGTGATTTGCCTACGTTGACACAACTAATAAGATTCTAAGCCGTGATTTGAATTCAGATCTTCCAGACTCTGTGCCCAATTCCTGTCTCTGCTTTGCCACCTAGCTGCCTTGGGAAAATTTTTCTTGTCTTCCCCTTTTAAAATATATACCAATTTTTTCAAGTGGTGACTACCTGCTCTGCAATACTGTCTTATCTCTTTGATACAGTCAAGATGCATATGATGATGCAAAGTGGTAAGGCCCAGTACCAGTACCAGGGAACCCTTGACTGTTTTTTAAAGATGTACTAACATAAAGGCTTAAAGGCTTTCTTTTGATCAGCTCCCTCCAATGTTCTTAGAGGCACAGGTGGTGCCTTAGTGCTAGTCTTGTATGATAAAATAAAAACTTTTAAATATGTACATTGGAGACAGTTCAACAGAGTGATTGACAGGAGTACAAGGCTTTCTTGTTTGATGTACACATTATATAGCTACCATTTGTATAATTAAAAGCTTGTTATCACATAGTATTTTCTTAAATTTCTGATTCTGTAATAAAGCTCTAGCTGTTTTCAAGGATTTAAATACTGTCAGTCAGATAGTCACATGCTTCTTTGTACTCTTTCATAAAACATTTCACTTTTTTCCCACCAGTAGGACATAGTATTTAATTATTTTTTTCTTTTTAAAATATATTTCCACATTAGTGATGGTGAAAAAGAAGAATCATAACAGAAGGGAAAACCACACACACACACACACACAAAGTGAAATTGGAACGCTTTGATTTGCATTCAGACTCCATAGTTTGTTTTCTAGATTGGACAGCATTTTTCATCATGAGTCTTTTAGAATTGTCTTGGATCATTGTATTGCTAAGAAAAGTTGTCAGTCATAATAGATCATCCCACAATGTTGCTTTTACTGTGTACAATATTCTCTTGGTTCTGCTCACTTCACTCAGTATCAGTTCATTAAGTCTTTCTAGATCTCTATGAAATCAACTGTCTTATCATTTCTTTTAGTACAACAATATTCCATTACATTCATATACTACAACTAGTTCAGTTAATGTGCATCCCCTCAATTTCCAATTCTTTGCCACCACAAAAAGAGCTGTTATAAATATTTTTTGTACATGTTGGTCCTTTTCCCTTTTTGTGATCTCCCTGGGATACAGACATAGTAGTGGTATTCTTGGGTCAAAGGGTAATGCACAGTTTTATAGTCCTTTGGACATCATTCCAAATTGCTCTCCAGAATGGTTGAATAAGCTCAAACTTCCCCAGAATTTATTAGTGTTCCAATTTTCCAATTTTTATCATATTCCTTGTTTTTGACATATTACACAATCCAATGGGTGTGAGGTGAGTGCATACTACTTCTAACAGTACAAAATGTTTTATTTTTATTATAAAAATTAAAAAGAATAATGTTTAAAAACTGATCAATGAAATTACTTTACTTTGAAATTTTCTAGTCTTTTAATATGACATTCAAAACCACATACTATGGTTTAGTATCTCTTTAAAAGCTCATCCAGCATCACTCCTGGAACATTTCATTTATTGCCATGTATCATATATCTTAATAAGGCACCAAGAGTTTAGCTATTAAGTGTCATAGATGTCTGAGAATGACTTTGAAGGTAAATTATTCATAATCCTGTGGTTTTAGATGCTCTAAGTTTTAACAGATCACAATCATAAGTTTAAAATTCTGCTAATTGAAGAACCCTAATGGATGCATAAGCAGTGCATTGACCCTTTCTCTTGTCATGTGACTAAGTTCTCCAAGGCATTTAATATCCAATCTTATCTCTCTACATAATGACTATTCTATCCTTTGATGATGCTTGGGCAAGCCATGGATAAAATCCTTCTGATTTTCGTCCCTACTTGTGGTCATTTACACTTGCCTGGCATGTTCCTTTTTGAGAATCGATAGGTGTCAGTCCATTTCCTGGTGATAGAAGAAGGGTGGATAGAAGTAGGTGGTGATCAAAAGTAAAACGTGTGTGAGATTTCCTATAGAAAATGACTAATATAAACATGTTTTACATGATATACATGTTTTACATGTATAACCTATATATGATTGTTTACCATCTTAGGGAGGAGGGCAGGGAAGGAGGGATTAGGATTCAGAACTCAAAACTTTAAAAAATAACAAATGCTAAAAATTGTTTTAACACATAATTGGGGAAAATATTATAGATTCCATTTTCTAGTGCATTTTTGAACTAGAAAAAGGAAGGAATAATGTGTTTCATTGGTTTTGATTATTAGTCTAAGATCTTTGCTGCCATTTTTATGAGTACCTCCAGCATATATATGTATATATATATACATATATTATATATAGCATTATTATCTTCATTGGGATTCTATTGCTGTCAAATATTATTGATCAATTAAAATGTTTAAGATACTGTACTAGATCTTAGAGATGTAAAAAGGCATGATGCATGGCTTCAGTTTTAGTAGAATTTACTACCTAATTATAGAAACATACACACACACATATACATGTGCACACATACACATGCACATGTATACATTATATAACTTTATAAAGTAACATAATAATTGCTAAATTAATATAGAGATTATTAGTTTTAGGAGAATATATTTTAAAAAGTTCTTTCCAATAGCTCCTTTCTAAAAATTTAATTTCCACTTTATTTTTGTTCATCAAAAAAGTAACTTTGTGCCACTATTGTATTATGAAGTTTCTCATTCATAATCATTTGTTGTATTGTTTCAAGTACACTATTCAGGACCAAGTCTAACTTATTGCCATTTTTTATGAATTCCAAATTAAAAATGTTTTAATGTGGGCTATCTCAAAATTTTGTTTTAGTATCTCAAATGCATTGGTTCTGTTTTCCTACAGGAAATACATTTTTCCCCTAGTTACTCCTTAGCCTATTTCTTCAGTTTTCATCCAAAAAGCTGAAAATCTACAATTTTCAGATGTGTAACAATAGAAATGTCCTGAGAGACAAAGTTCTAAGTTAAATTAATTTATTAGTTAAGCCAGCATTAACAATAAATTGAGTCAGTGGCCTCTCAATAACCAAAGATCTGGATTGAGAGCCAACTGGGACTTGTAAACCTTGGTGTATTTTCATTCTTATTCCCCTGACAGTACATCATTCAGCCTGCCCCTTACAAAGCCAAAGCAATACTAATTGGTAGACATTTTAATGAAGTCTTTGGTTAAGAGTTCTTGTTCAGTTCTTTCATTGTGTCTGACTTCATCATCCCATTTAGGGTTTTCTTAGCAATGATACTGAAGTGGGTTGACATTTCCTTCTCCTTCTCATTTTACAGATAAGTAACTGAGGCAAACAGGATTAAGTGACTTTCCCAAGGTCACACAGCTAGTAAGTGTCTGAGATAAGGTTTGAACTCAAGATGAGTCTTCCTGACTTCAGAGCTGTCACTCTATCTTTCTGACTTCAGGCTGGACACTGTATCCACTGTACCTTCACTTCATCTTTGCCAGGAGATATGGGAGAGGTAATAGGATTAGAAGATAGTATTAGTCTGTAGCTCTGGGGAAGTGCTCTAACTTTCTGATTATGTCTGATAATGTCTCTCCTAAATACTTTGGGAATGCTATTTGCTCTAATGGACTCCATTGCCTCTAGCAATCTTGGATAGAAAAACAAAAGTCATCTCAGTTAGGTTCCCTCTGGTCTGATATTCCCCCTGTAGTTCAAGATACCTCTAACTTTGATTAGAAAACATGGACAGGAGATCTGTCCCCTGGGTAGGGCCTAGCTCAAGCTGGTCCTCTGTCTATGGAGTAAACAAAAGAGGGGGCCCCACTTGGTAGGGACTGAACCCAGGTTGGTTAACAAGCAGATGCCTTGGGGACTGGGAGTGATCATATTACCTGATGATGCCCTTTAGAAATTGGTTCTAACAAATGTGGAAAGGGATGAATTACAGTGTAGTATTGGTTATTAAACAATACAGCATATTAATAAATTTTCCTTAGATCACTTAATAGAAAGTCACATTGTTATTGCCATTGTTGTTGTAAAGTGAAAAGTCTACAGACATCCTAGAGCACTCCTTTTATAAGGTGTTTGCATTGTCAGATATCTTTCTATCATACTTCTTACACCTAGTACTTAAAGCAATGTGCCTTTCTTTGGATGATAATGTAATACAGCTTATTGTTTTCCAGATGTTGGTCATACATTTTTCATATACTCCCAATGCACTAGTATTTGAGAGAGAATCTAATTGTTCCCCCACTGACATTTTTTAGGGTCTTTCTCCACTTCTTTGACTCAATAACTTCTTTGAGTTTCACTCTATCCTGATTTCTCTCCAATCCAGAACCTGATCTACCCTTCTTTTTCAAGGAGCTCAGTAGCAGCTACAGAATCTTCCTTTCCAAAGCATATTTTGACCTTTTAATTGACAAATTCAACTTATATGCTAATATTATCTTTAATAGCCTAACTTTATATTTTCTTATTCTAGTTAACAATCATAACCAACCAACAATTCCACTCAACTTTGTCTGGTTAAAGTTTATTTATCCTAAATTTCTCCATCACCCACATATGTCCCCTTGACATAATTAAGAATAATATAAATTACTTTAACTATTCATAAACTTCTAACACTCCAACTTTATTGTGGCATTTTAGAAGTTTGAAAGACTTAATTTCTGGGTAATTTTATCATTTTATCAATGAGGCCAGCATTTTTAATAAAAGATAATCATGAGGTTATGCTCACAGTTTATATGCCCTTGGAAGAAAGATGTTCCAAAGATACTATGGATCTCTGAGTTGCTAAATTTAATAGCATGTTTTCATTACTCATTCAATTTGACAGTTATTGAAATTGTTTTCTATGTCAATCCCCTAATCAGTATACTTCTCTGGCTCTCTATTACTTTTACTATTAACTGCAAATGATTCTTTTTGATGTTTCAAGTCCTTGATAACCTGACCCAATCCATTTTTTTCCCATAGATGTATTAAACTTTGTTTTCCCCCATTAGTATTACAGAAAAACCAAATGGATCTATTAATCTCTCACTCATATGACATTCCATTTTCCATGTCTATGTCTTTGCACTGTTTATCCCCCAGGTTTGAAATGCATGTCTCCCCTACATCATCTCTTAGAGTCAGTGGTTTTTTTTTTTAATTAAAATAGCTTCTACATAAAGTCATTGCTGATCTCTTCTCTCATAACACATATTCACCAGCTACCAGTTCATTTCTTTTATTTTGCATACACAGTATATTAGTACAGGTCATCTCCCTTGTAGAGTATAAGTTCCTTGAGGTCAGGTACATTTTCATTTTTGTCAGTATATTCCAAGTGTACAAGTGTACATTGTACTGCACATTGTAGGTACAAATAAAGATTGTTTAATGACTGATTATATTGTATGCTGTAATGATTGGAATGATGCCACCTGCTGGAGACTTACTGTAGGAAAGCTCCACCATGAGGAGAAGGCCTCTGAGGGCAAGGCTATGCAGCTTTTCTTTGGCATCAGGAAGTGACATTTGCTGGTGGGAGGAAGAGGGAGTGAGGCTGATGCTCTGGCTCTCTTTCATCAGGACTCTGGTGGATAGTAGAACAAGAAATATGCTTTCCCTTTAATAGAAAGATGAATCTAGGCCTTTCTCTCTTTCTTCACCAAATACTTATTCTCCTTAATAAATGTTTAAAAGTCTAACTCTTGCTAAAACTTATAATTTATTAGCGACCACTCATTAGATTTTTTAGACAGACTAGCTAGAATTTTAGCCCCTTACAACACATTAAATGCTCATTTTATTTTTAAGTTTCTAGAATCCACATAATATCCTGGATAAAATTTATCATTGTACTCATGATATTTTCTACATCTGTCAGTTATCCCCTTTGGTATGACAATGACTCTGTCATTCAATACTTTAACCATGCCATGAAATTCCTCTTGACCCCTCTTAGGCTCTTCTGCATTTGACAATTCCTCTGAGATTTTCAATTTAATAACCCTTCAGCTGCCTTTTAAAGTTGTAATGCTATTGAAAATACAATAGGAAGCCAGCTCAGGATATAGACTTTAGGTTTATCCCTCATAAAACATAAGATTGAAGTTGATATTACAGACATTATGTGGAATTTGGTGTTTTTAAATGATAGTGTATTTTGTAATGTCTAAGTTTTGTACAGATGTAGGTACTAAATATTGTATTAATGATGGAATAACTTATATGAATTGTTGGGATAATCAGATTGAAATGAATGAAAGCAACAAATTTCCTGGAAAAAATGTATATGTATGTACATGAATGAGCGAATGAATGAGTGTGTATGTGTGTGTGTGTGTGTGTGTGTGTGTGTGTGTGTGTGTAGTCTGCTAAGGGATATAATAAATGATAGCAAAGGCTTTTAGTAAAAACATCATAATAAAAAGTTGCACATTTAACCCATAAATCTTTTTTGTTTTGTTTTGTGTCAGGGTAATGTGCCCAGGGTCACACAACTAGTAAATGTCAAGTGTCTGAGGCCACATTTGAACTCAGGTCCTCCTGAATCCAGGATTGGTGCTTTATCCACTATACCACCTAGCTGTCCCCTTAACCCATAAATCTTGACCATAATCTCTTACAAAGCACATACCATCAAGAAGTAAAAATATATGTAAGGCATATTTGATTTATTATCATGCTCATAGAAGCAGCAATTAATTTTTCACTTATTTGTTACTATACTTCCCCCTTATATAAAAGAGTTCAATAAAGTGATTTTCAAAATTCTATATATAATCACTATTCACCTATTCAATAATACTTGGAAACCACAATGGAGATTCCTTGTACATTTCAATCATGTGTTTATCTATTTCAAAATATCATTATTTTTTTGGGGGGGGGGAGGGGCAATGAGGTTTAAGTGACTTGCCCAGAGTCACACAGCTAGTAAATGTCAAGTTTCTGAGTCTGGATTTGAAATCAGGTCCTTCTGAATGTAGGAATGGTGCTTTATCCACTGCACTATCTAGCTGCCCCCATTGATTTATTTTTAACATTCTATAATGAATGAAAAATACCAAGAGACAGGATTTTGGAGTAATTAATAATCAATTTATTAATTAGATTAGGTAATAATAAGTTTATGACCCGTGGTTTCTCTCTATCACTAGAGAAAAAACCTTAGAGACACTGTATTCTTTCAATACCTTTAGAAAGGGAAGTGTCCCTGACAGGTGAAAATCAACCCAATTTGGTGAACAACTAATGAGAAGGTGAGCTAAAAGTCTTCAATTCCTCTTTCTGACAACTTGGCTTGATCATGAGACTCAACTGCCTCTACCAGGTTAGACAAAGGAATACAAATATACCAGATCACTCTGTGTAGTTTTCTCCTTCATGAACTGAGTCACCCTAAATTCTAATGAAGGGGTACAAGGGCATAGGCTCTTTGCAGGAATTCACCTAGATTAGATTATTTTTATACTCTAAATAGAAGTAAAGTCTACTTGAGTGGATTGTTGACCAAGATCCAGAAACATGTTTCAGCCATGTCCTTCAGAGACTGGCAGAGTTACATAGAGGGGGCTAGTTCCTGAATGAGGAAATAAAGTCTTAATTCTAACTTAATAATTGATTATTAATATAATAGAAAATAATTTCCTTAAATTCATTTTTAAAAAAAATTGAGTTTAAATTTTTTTTGTTCCTTTCAGCCTCTTCCCTTACCCATTGAGAACGCAAGCAATATGATATAGATTATGCATGTGAAGTCATGCAAAAATGTATTTCCCTATTACACATATTATGAAAGAAAAAAGTAAAAAAAACATGCTTCAATTTGTACTGAGTTCATCTGTTTTCTTTCTAAATGGGGATTACCTTTTTCATCATGATGCTTTCAGAATTGTCTTGGATCATCATATTTAACAGAGTAGCTAAGTATTTCTTAATTGACAATCATTATAATATTGTTACTGTTCTCCTGGTTCTGCTCACTTCACTTTGCATTAATTCACATCTTCCCAGGTATTTTTTGAATCCATTGCTCTCATCATTCTTTATAACACATTGTTATTCCATTGCTCTAATATGCCAAAACTTATTCAGTCACTCCCCCAAAATGGGCATCTCCTCAATGTTTAATTCTTTTCCACTACAAAAAAGTTGCTATATTTTTTTTTTTGTAAATTTAGGTCCTTTTTCTGTGTCCTTTTATCTCTTTGGGATACTGCCCTAGTAGTGGTATTGTTGGGTCAAAGGGTAGATAAAATGTTAAGGCTCTTTGTGTCTAATTTATGCTCCAGAATGGTTAGAATAGTTCACAACTCCCACCCACAGTGTATTAATGTACTTAATTTTCCACATCCCCTCAAGCATTTGTTATTTTCCTTTTCTATCATGTTAGCCAATCTGATATACATGAGGTAGTACCTCAGAGTTGTTTTAATTTCCATTTCTCTAATAGAGATTTATAGCCATTTTTCATGTAAATATTGATAGCTTTGATTGCTTCTTCTGAAAACTGTGTCTTCATATCCCTTAATCATTTATCAGTTGGAAAAAGGCTGTTTGTAATAAATTTTACTCAGTTCCTTATATATGTTTTTTTGTTTTTGTTTTTGTTTTTGTTTTTTTGGTGAGGCAATTGGGATTAAGTGACTTTCCCAGGGACACACAACTAGTAGGTGTTAAGGGTCTGAGGCCAGATTTGAACTCAGGTCCTCCCAAATTCAGGGCCAATACTCTATCCTCTGTGCCACCTATCTGCCCCCCAATTCCTTATATATTTAAGAACTGAAACCTTATCAGAGAAACCTGCTGCAATTCCCCTTGCCTACAGTTTCCTGATTTCCTTCTAATTTTAGTTGCATTTGGTTTTCTTTTTACAAAAACTTTTTTCATTTCAGCTACTCATAATTATAGTCTACACTTCCTGTGATCCTCTCTATCTCTTGTTTGGACATGAGTTCTTTATTCTTAATATAATATCTAGAGAACCTATATCCCATGTATAAGAGGGGATTAAACTTGTTCAACCTAGAATAGAAGAGACTGAGGCAGAGCTCTGTGCCAATGGTACATTATTAAAGGGTCCATTTTTCCCTCTCATGGAGGTGGAACTCAGTTCTTCCTCATGATATGACATCCCCTTCTTCCAGGGCTTTATCTTTATAAGGTTTAATACCAGATTTTATGCCTGAAGATACTAAAGAGGCTATGCAAAGTACTGAATCCCATTAGTTGACTTATCTTGCTTTATGAGCAAAAAAAAAATTCATCAGCTAAAAATGATATGTCAGCAGTGGAATCTCAGGTTGGGCAAAGCATGGGGCATCTTCTCTTACTAAGTGGTCATGAGATGGCCACTTGTTCATGTTGGATAAGAGAGAGTGGTCAAGAGAAAAAAAATAAGTTGGAGGATTTTCCTTGTTTCTGAGTCATTTCCACTACACTGGGCTTAATCAAGATGACAAGGTAGAGGGCCTCTAGTTAGCTTCTGTTGATTAAGCAAGTGAACTTAACAACCTGCAGTTCATAACTCTGGGACCTAATATACAGAATTTATAATCATTATGTGATATTTAAAATTGGCTACAAGAGCATTAAACTCCCCTTTAACATTTCCCTTATATATCTCCCAAACCAGTAAGTGAAAGAAGCCTCTGAGCTTTAGTTAGAGCTTTTATTGTTTGGGAATTAATTAGCCAACAAAACAAGGGGATGTTGATTAGAGAGATAGGAAAGTAGAAATACAAATAAATAGTCTTATATCTAAGCTTAGTCTATATTCCGTATGGAACTCACCAAAAACCCAAGGCCACCTCTGAGGCTGAGAACCACGCCAAGCACGTGCTATTCTGGAGGACCAGGTCGATCACCAAGGACCATGCTATCAAACCTGAGTCAGCATCTGTGTGCCGAGCGAGTCAGCCGAGAGAGTGCGCAAAAAAGAGAGACTAACTTCTGTTCTCTCCTTGCTTTTAAGCTCACACCCTGGAAGTGGAGTGCTTAGCAGATGCACGAGCGGTTCGTCATGGTCTCCTCCCTGAAAGGGTGGTCCTTCAAAAACTGGCGTCTTTCAGTTATCCTAACTGACTGTTAAAAGCTTTCACTTTTTACCACAATTACCTTTATGGAATCATATCAAATTGATTAATACTGATTGGAACAAAGTAGGGGTTTAAATGAATTATTTCTCATGTATGCTGCCCTCATAAAATATACCCTTAAGTTCAAGGTACATGCATTCAAATAACCATAGCTTGCAAGTATCCACTGGTGCATTATCTTTCTATTAGTCATTCTGAAGATATCATGAATTGATGGGGAAAGATTTTTCTTGAACAATAATAAGAAAAGTAGCAATTGAACATTTGTCCCATAAATCATGGTCACAGTCTCTCACAAATCACATACCATCAGTGAAAAAAATGAATATTAAAATATTCTGAAATCACTCATATAAGGAACCCAGGGGCCACCATACTTACATGAAGATACAATGGATGCTCCTTATCCCAGGAGAGTGATTTCATCATGCTACTCCACAATGATTCTATTCTCCTTGGTTTTGCTTGTTGGGTGTTTTCCTTAAAGTAAGTGCTACAGTATTGTCACACTTCTCTCTGCTTCTAGTTTCTTTCCAGTGACCCTTTGCAGACCCTTTTTCAGTTTATACTCCTCCCTCTATTTGAGCAACTTCATGTGGAGTCCTCATATGAATAGTTAATTTTTATGCATTAGAAGAATAGGAGAGGGGCAGCTAGGTGGCACATTGGATAGAGCATCGGCCTTGGAGTCAGGAGTACCTGAGTTCAAATCCGGTCTCAGACGTTTGATACTTACTAGCTGTGTGACCCTGGGCAAGTCACTTAACCCCAATTGCCTCACCAAAAAAAAAAAAAAAAAGAAGAATAGGGGACTTGAATATCCATATCATCTCTTTTAGTGAGAGAGATAGACTAAGGATTATGGTAGGAGAATATCACTAACTACTTTGTCTACATTAGGTGAAAAATAAATATCATCTCTTAGCTGGGTTGTCTTTTTTCTCTTCCAAAGAAGAGTCTTTGCTTTGAGGTGTCAGGTTCCATTGGAACACAAAATAGTCCGCTAACGGGGGCAGCTAGATGGCACAGTGGATAGAGCACCGGCCCTGGAGTCAGGAGGACCTGAGTTCAAATCCGGCCTCAGAAACTTAACACTTACTAGCTATGTGACCCTGGGCAAGTCACTTAACCCCAATTGCCTCACCCAAAAAAAAAAAAATCTTCCTAAAAAGGAAATACACCAAACTGATAAAATTGGTGACTGTATTTGCAAAATTAACAAGTATACTTTATATAGAAATAGAAACACTGATCTGAAATTGGGAAATGGCATGTGCTTTGATATTTTTGTTTCACTTTCACCAGTTTTTACCAGGATTTTTCACAAACATTCATTCACTCCTTTTGCTTGTTTCTCCCTCTGTACACTGACATACATTTTAATATGACAGGGAAGGAAAAAAACATTATAATACCTTCTTTCTGACTTGAGAAAAGGTATTTTTACTTTTAAAATAAATGAAATGTATTTAATTTTAGCATTTATTCAGACTTATATTGTTACATATAAAAATTTCCATTTATGATAACTCATAATAACAGATTTTTCCTCCAACTGGCACAGTTAAAAAGTGCTTGAAACTTTGCAATTATATTGCTTTGAGCCTTGTATTAATACTAGTATAGAGTCAAAACTGTTATTTTATTATTCATGAAGGATTTTTAGTATATTCTAAGGAAATCATTTGGGTGTATTACTACTCAATTCACCCATTTCTTTCTACTTGCAGCTTTAATCTTGAAAATCAAGGTTATCTATAACTTTCCAAACAGAATAGATGTATGTATAGCATGTTCTTATTTATTTTTCTGTGCTCTCTAAAGAAATAGAGGTAGAAAGAGGAAGAAGAAATGGAGTTTCTCTGTAGTTGTTTTTTGGGGGTAGGTGGGAGTAGGGGAAGGTAAGTTATCATTTTCTTAATCCTACATAAGAACCCCAGATGGTTTCTGTGCAACATTTTTGCCTCTCTATGGGAAAGAGAGAGGGGCAGAAGAGAAAAAGAAGCCATCCTTTCCCAGTGGGAAACCTCCTTCTTTTATTCATTCCCTGCCAAGACCCAAAAATATAAGAGAATAATTAGAAATCCTTCCCTTCTTCTGAAATAGGCCTCTATGCAAGAAAGAGTTGGTCTACTAATCTACATCCTGACAATACTACCCATTTCAGTGGCTTAGTCAATGGAACACGACATCAATTCATAGTTTACTCTGCTGGAAACTGTGTCAATCATTTCTTTTTTTCCTTCCAAACGTGGCAACATGACACAATAATGCAAGGAAAGCTAAGAAGAAAAGGTAATTTCATACAACAGAGGAAATTCAAGAAAGCATACTGCTATATTTTTCTTTTTGATAAATTAATCTAGCCAAGTATATAATGAGTAGGAAATTTATAAGTCAGAAATGACACAATAAAGGAAAGGATTCCAGTGAGATTCACTTAGACTTCTTTCTAAGGGTGTTGATGAATCACTGAGAAGAGACCAAGAGTTCTGTTTGAGGTCATTTTTTTTTTATCATTAGACAAATGGGCAGTGCAATCTATTCACCTCTTGTCATGTTGTCTTCTCTTCAGAATTTAAACGCTATGAGGGCAGAAATCATCTTGCGTGATCATGTTTGTATTCCAAGTTTCTTACACATCCTTTGGAACATAGTAAGTTACTAATTATTTGTTTTTATTTTAATTGTTCACATAAAAATTCAATGCCAAAGCAAAGGATACAGGGTTAAAGAGGAGAAAATAATAACTGCTAATATTTGTATAATGCTTTTCATTTTAAAAAGTTATATATGTTTCTATTATGCTGCTTATTTTGTATGAGAGTAGAGTGGTTACTGAAAGTTACAGAAAACAAACTTGGGAATAGAAAATGAACTTTTGTGTACAGAAAAAAAAAGCAAATCATATGTTATTAGTGAGAAAAATGATAATTTTCTTTTTATATTAATAACCAATTTTACATATGGAACTCAAAAATATTTTTGATTATTAATAACAAATTATTAGTAGGTTAGTTATTAGTATTTTTTTCTCTTTTTCTTTCTTCATTCAAGGACAAGACTTGTGAAGGACAGGGCTAATCATGAGATATTCTCCTCAATCTTGGATGAGACACTACCCAAGTGGAAGAGCTTATTTCTGATCAAAGGGTAAAGAGAATCTATTCTAGGTGAATGTGAATCCCAGCCCATTGTTCAATAACTTAAGTGATCTGGGTCAAGATGGATTCCTTTCTCCAGATAGCTGGAAGCAGCTTAGTCTTATCAAGCCACATCTTCAGCAGGATACACATGCATACATACATACATATATATATATAATGAACATTTTTATTTAAAGTTTTGAGTTCCAAATTCTATTCCTCTTTCCCTCTCTCTGCTCCCCCCTCCCTGAGGCAGTAAAACAATCAGATATAGATTATATATGTGCAATTATGTAAAACATTACCAGAGTAGTCATTTTGTAAAGAAAACTCTTATAAAAGCAGAAAAATGAAAGAAATTTAAAAATATTGTGATTCAGTCTATGTTCAATCAATATCAGTTTTTACTTTGGAGGCCAATAGTATGCTTCCCCATAAGTCCTTTGGGATTGCCTTGGATCATTGCAATGTGGAGAATAGTTAAATCATTGACAATTCTTCATCAAATAATGTTTCTGTCACTGTGTTATGGGGATATAGGGTGGGGTTTGGGATACGGATAGGGGTTCGGGTAAGGGTTCTTAGGAATTCCTCTTTAAAGAATTACACCCAGGGGCAGCTAGGTGGTGCAGTGGATAGAGCACCAGCCCTGGAGTCAGGAGTACCTGAGTTCAAATAGGGCCTCAGACAATTAACACTTACTAGCTGTGTGACCCTGGGTAAGTCACTTAGCTCCAATTGCCTCACTAAAAAAAAAAAAAAAAAAGAATTACACATGGGAGCAGCTAGGTGGCACAGTGGATAAAGCATCGGCCCTGGATTCAGGAGGACCTGAGTTCAAATCCAGCCTCTGACACTTGACACTTACTAGCTGTGGGATCCTGGGCAAGTCACTTAACCCTCATACCCCCCCCCCCAAAAAAAAAAAAGAATTACACTCTCTTGCACACAAATCCAATTAGAATAAAATAATAGTTTATTTAGGGTGCTAGGGAAAGGAAACCAAGAGAGAAATCCTTGTATTTCTTCTCATGGGGAGAAGGCATGGACAGAGTGAGGTTCTGATATACCTATCTCCTGGAGCAGGAGACAGGCAGATACTTTTATAGAGGACTGATGGGGGTGATCATCTGACTGTGGAATGTTTCCTTACTGAGGGAGGACCATTCCCCACTGGTGGTAGCTAGGGAAGTTGGGTGAGGGGTGGCTGTGGATCTCTCAAGTCATCTCTCTCCTCCTCACTGCACAAAGGCAGCAGTCACACCTAATCTTATCTCCCCAGGGTTGGGGGAGACTGGAATGAAGGGTGGTGGTCCTGGAGGTAACTCAGTCCTGATTCAGTGCCACTTATCTCTTTAAGTGTGTTAGTCCTTTGGTTTAGTTTATTTTTTTGTGTTTTTTTTTTTTGTTTTGTTTTGTTTTGTTTTTGATGAGGCAATTGGGATTAAGTGACCTGCCCAGGGTCACACAGCTAGTAAGTGTTAAGTGTCTGAGGCCGGATTTGAACTCAGGTACTCCTGACTCCAGGGCCGGTGCCCTATCCACTGTGCAACCTAGCTGCCCCCACTGCGCCACCTAGCTGCCCCCCATTTAGTTTCTCAAGGAGAAGTTTCTTTGATTTACCCCAGAGAACTTTTGGGTTGCTAGGCCCATAATTGTGTAAAATATTTTTCTGGTTATGCTCACTTCACTATACATCAGTTAATATAAGTCTTTCCAGAACTTTCTTAAATCATCCTGCTTTTCATTTCTTATAACATAATAATATGTGAGTTAAGACTTTTTTCCTACCTCCTTATTAATATGTCAACCCCTCATTGATTGTTAACTACTCAGAATTGATTTTCACCTTCAGGGACACCCCTTTTCAAAAAGTATTTAATCATTCAACAGCATCCATGCAGGGTCCAAAAGAACCATGAATCAATTTATTGATTATATGCCTGCCTAATTAGTAAATTGATTTATTATTTAACAAGAAAATTTATCCGTCAGACTTTTCATTCATCTCAATATTGTGAATGAAAGACTATTGAAGTCTATATGTGTTTAAACACATTATTTTTCCATTAAAATATAAAAACAGACTCAGGAAGACGGTATGTAGAATTTAGTGTTCTTCTTTGACTACCAAAGAAGAAATGGAGCTTCAGAACTTTATGATAAATAAGTTCATTTCAATATGGCTGTTTTTAGAGCTGGGAACAGCATTAAAATTATGATGTGATAAATAATTCTTTAAAGGCTATGAGAATATCTAAATTACCTGTGTTTTCACAATTGACTGAAATTTGGATTTCATGAGTTTTACCATTATAAAGGAGAGTTGAATCACTAACCACTAGGAGGTTTTGAATTGAGTCAATAGAGGCTATGAAGAACACTGGAGGAACAAAGATAGCAGAAGCAGTTAAGAAGAAAGAACTTAATTAGAAGATGCCATCAGGAAAGATCAACTAGTGGGAAGGATACAGATAGTACATTTGGGAAACTATTTATTGGAAGAAAAGCATGATTTGGGTATGTCTAAGAAAAGGCTGAGAGCCTGCTATTTGGAGAACAACTGAACCATGCTCTTGTTTCAACTGTTCTATCAAATGGGTGGAGGTGAGGTTGAGAAAATTCTCAAATATTTTGAGAGAGATAAGCAGATGAAAAATGAAAGATGATTGTATAACACCACACAGTACTGAATGACTAGCTGACTGGATTTGTTTGCATTGCCCATTACCTTGAGAAAATTAACTCAAAGTGCTGTTGACTCTAACCAGGTTCTGAGTGGTTATTGATCAACAGCAACAGGTTGTGTAAAGAGATAGATGAACTTTTTCCCCCAACCTGAAAAGTTTTTCATATGTCTTATTTTGTTTTTACTTTTATGTTTTTATTTTACTTTTACTTTTTTTTTTAAGTGGGGCAATGAGGGTTAATTAAGTGACTTGCCCAGGGTCACACAGCTAGTAAGTGTCAAGTGTATGAGGCTGGATTTGAAATCAGGTCCTCCTGAATGCAAGAACGGTGCTTTATCCACTACGCCATCTAGCTGCCCTTCATATGTCTTTAGGTTGAGAACACCTTCTTCCTATAATTACATAACTCTGTCAATGTCCCTTTAAGGTACTCTTTCACCAGATCAACACCATAAGAAGCATACATTGACCTAGGAAGAGAAGATCAGAAGGGAATAGTTATTAGAGAAGCAGCTTCAGGTTGATCATATTTTTTCCAGATTGTGGGTTACTCTGATCATAAGTTTTGCTTTCTCTTTTGCCAAATTTATGTGCCTGCCAGCTACTTTTCTGTAAGTATGTTCCCACTCTCCCCCATAGATATTATGTGTATTAATGGGAGAGTATGACCCAAGTTTATGTGTAGAACAATACTTTGATTATTAATGGTTTCTATTTGTTATTGGGAAAAGCAATATTACTGATAATTCCTGCCTTTGCCTTATATTTGAATAATTGTTTTATGTATAGAAATTGGTGATGTTATGCTGACTGATTTTGTGTAAATGAGAAGCACACATTTAGGGGTTTATAAGCAAGACTGACAAGTAGTGAGATTGTGCACCTTTCACAGAATACACAAAGATATAGGTTCCAGGCTGTTATGGGCTTAGCATAAGTTTTCTGGGGTTAAATCAAAAGAACCTTCTCCTTGAGAAACTAAACCAAAGGACAGACACACCTAACTAGTCTCCCTCACCCCTCAGGGAGATAAGATTAGGTGTGACCAGAGAGATGGCTTGAGAGATCCAGAGCCATCCCTCACCCAACTTCCCAGCCACCACCAGTGGGGAAATGGTCCTCCCCCAATAAGGGAACCTTCCACAGTCAGATGAACTTCTCATTGGGCCACCATCATATCACTCCATTGAACCAAAATTGGTCCTCTATAAAAGCATCTGCCTGTCTTCTGCTCAAGGAGACAGGTATGTCACAGAGCCATGCCTCTGTGCCATGCCTTCTCCCCATGAGAAGAAGTCTAAGGATTTCTGTCTTGGTTTTCTTTCCCTATCCCCTAAATAAACTATTATTTTACTCTAATTAGATCTGTGTGCAAGAGAGTATAATTCTTTAAAGAGGAATTCCTAAGAACCCCTATCCCAAACCCCCACTCATTTTCCATATAACACAGACTATCTTCCACTCAATTGTCAAAGCGATCTTCCTAAAGTGTGGGTCTGATCACAACACACTTGCCACTCAATAAAGTCTAGTGGCAGGCACTCTGTGACACCCAGGATCAAATATAAAATATTTGATAATCAAATTCTTCCTAGCCTGACCCTCCCTATGCCCCCAATACCACCCCCCTCCCCCCCCCACACCTTTCCAGTACTCCTACATCGTGGTTATCTTACAACATTTGTTGTGCTATCTAGTGCCACCGAACTGTTTGCTGTTCCTCAAGCATCTTCCATCTGACTGGGCATTTTCCTTGGCTATACTCCATGCCTAGAATGTTCTTCCTCTTTTTCTCCACCTGTAGGCTTACTTTAAGTCACAGATAAATCCCACTTTCAAAAGGAATGCTTTCACAATCCCCCCCCCATTCTAGCTCTTCCTGGTGATTATTTCAAAGTTATCATGTATATAGTTTGTTTGTACATAGTTTACATATTGCTTTCCCCACTAGACTGAGCTCCTTGAGAGAAGGGATTATCTTTTACCTTTCTCTGTATCCTTAACACTTAGTGTAAAGACTGGCATATTGTAGAAACTCAATGAATGCTTATTGACTGATCAACAGACTATCATCAGGACCTGGAAAAGTTTGTGTGGTGGTGATCCTTCTTGGGAACATCAGACTATCATTTGTGAGGAAAGATTGCTATGGTTTAGAAAGTGCAGAGGAAGAGGGTGTGGCCATACTTCCTCAAATGGCTACACATGCATTAACTAAGTTCTCACAGTAAATTTCATAAATTATTAATAATCTCAATTTTCTAGATGGAGAAAGTACATGGAAAGACATATGCTCCTATATATTCTAAGATGGTGAATTGTAGATAATTTGCAGATCAGAATTGATGGGGATAATTTTCCCACCTAGCATTTCCTACAGTGAAGAAATCACAAATATGAACAATGACCCAAATTTCAGACAAGTTCCATTGTGATTACATCATTTACCCAAAGTCATGCAGCAATAATTGACATGGCAGAGTTTTTAATCCAAGCCTTCAGACTCTAAATCCAGTGCTCTTTCTCAACATTATTCACTGGTGGGACAGTATTTGCCATGTTGGAGAGAGCTCTTTGATGCTTCTGTTTTATGCATTCTGATACCTAATTCTGAGCTTTAGAGAGAAAATTGTTGGAAACCATACACAGCACCCCTGCTTTCAAAATTACTCCTTAGTGATGCAGCTGAAGATCATAAATCAGAAACTCATATTTAAGGCTGTTAAGAAGGCTGTCCTTATCCCCAAAATGAAGACCAGATAAATGCAAAAGAAATGAAGATATGAGTAAAGTTATCTTCAAGAAAAACAATCTGCTGCTATGTGTTACCTCTAACTCAGGGGAATCCTTTAGGCAATTAAATAGTAGGCATGGGACCCTGGGAAAGGGAAAATTGAGTTCAACTGGATTGGCCTTTGGAACAAGTAGATAGCCAAGTAGTCTGAATGAAAAATTCATCTGTTTCATTTGTCAGGCACCAGGTGGGATGAAATTGAAAGATCAACTCCATGTGGTCATAAGAACCTCTGGGCCCATTAAAATGGAGTAAATTTTTCAACATCCATTCTAATGTTAGCATCATAGAGACTAAGTTAAAATCAATGTGGCTAACCTTGAACAAAGATAGGGAAAGAAAGATAAACAAACAAAAAACAGTAATATGTCCTATCTTTGCTTGACAAAGAAAGTCCATACTTTAGTTTTGTTCTTCCATTTTACACATATATTTCTCTTCAAAAATCCTGGAATACATGAACAATGGTTATTACATCAGATTATTTTAAACATAAGTTGTACAAGGAGTTATCTACTATTTTAAGAGGCTTTGTAAATGTGGAAGCAACAACATCTCTTAGCACACATATAACACAATAGCTGGGAGACTGTCAAGGTACCTTTCAATGTTTTATCTTTTTAGTCTTTACAAGAGTCTTTGTTAAAAAAAAAAAATGTGAAAATGTTGCTATGAAATATATGAAACAGAGACAATTGAGCCTGTATAGATCATTAGATGTGTAGTCATTAGTGTTTCAATAAAACCCAGAAAATAATGAATCAACATTTTGACTCAATTCAGTATGAATTGATTAATCCATTTATTTTAGTACTTTGGAAAATAGCATTCTTAGTACGTATCTTCCCTTCCAATTTTATTGTCTTTTCTGTTGATGTATATGTTTGTGCTCTAGGTTTTTAGTGTTTTCTTTTTTTTCTCTTGAAATTTTTGGTGATTTTAGGTTTGTTTTTTGTTTGTTTTCCACTGATATTTTCCTACCTTTTTTTTCTTTGCTGGTGGCTTTACCCCTGATACTGTACCTTAAAGTTTTCTCAGCATCCTCCCATATTAAATACTTCATATTTCACTGGCCTTAGTTCTTTCTCCAATTAGTTATATGTGTAAGTGTGTATGTATGCATATATGCACAAAATACATATATAAATAAATACATTTATGTGTATATATATATGTACACACATATAAATATATACATATTGTTGAAAAATTAAATATAGTTTTTGTACCCATCTTCCTACAAGGTAATAAATAGGGCAGAGACATCAATAATATCTCCTACAATTTGTTCACCCAGATCAGAGAAGGCTATTTCTGCCTCTCCTACAAGAAGTAGGTACTTCACAGAAAGCAGATCAGAGAATGGATAGGAAAAACATAATAACAATTTATTTTGTCCCAAGAAGAAAGAACCATGAACATGTGGAGACCCTTCCCCAAAGAGCTCAGGGACTCCCTCTTTCTGAGGGTATATAAAGGTTTTTTTGTCCATGGAATATAGTGTTATCAGTTTTAATCGTATGATAAATTCAACCCAGAAGCAAAAGCAGTTTAACAATTTCAGTTATAACAAGTATGGAGGAAATACTGAAGCATCACGATAAGATTACAAGATTTGGCAAGGATGAGGACACCCAGATTTCCCCATAAGATAGGGACTTACTATCCTGAGGAAAGAAGTCACCAGGTAGCATTTATGTGCTCGCTATCTGGGTTCAGTTTGGAGTTCAGTTGAAGGAAATTTTGCTCCTATTAACCCAGGGTTTCATAAGAATACTTTTGGATAAAAAGGCACCTCCATCAAATCCAGATGATCCATATATTCATGTTAACAATATACACATACATACACACACATGCACATCCACACACATTATACACACATACACTCACAACACATATGTGATATTGGGCCCAGCCGGATTCTATTTTCCTTTCCTCAGAGTCTAGTAAAATCCCACAAACTCCCTGTCCCTGCCTCAGTACCTCTCTGTTCTGTAGTTCTTTAGCTGCGCTGAGAAGTAGCTTTTTGGAGGTTTAACAAAGCATGGAGTGGGTATTCTGGACACAGTTTCTGCCACACTGAGCTTTCCTAATTGAAGTGGTGCCCCATGAAGAATGAAACTAGATCCCCATCCCATGTCAGTGCCTCCTGCCAGTACCTGAAGAGATCTGATACCATCTGAGTATTGCAACTCAACAAAGGGGAAAGGACATCAGTGGGTTATGAGGGCAGAGATTATAGCAGCAGCAGAGAAATCTCTAGCTGCATACAAAATGCATGCCTCTGCCATAGTTTATGTGTCCTGGCTGAGAATGGTAACTGGTGCTGGAGAGGCACTGAGAGAGTTATGAATCACATGCTCCACTTTTTTTATTTTATTTTATTTTTTGCGGGGCAATGGGGATTAAGTGACTTGCCCAGGGTCACACAGCTAGTAAGTGTCAAGTGTCTGAGGCCAGATTTGAACTCAGTTACTCCTGAATCCAGGGCTAGTGCTTTATCCACTGCACCACCTAGCTGCCCCCTGCATGCTCCACTTTTAACGCATAAGGATGTTACTTTGGATTTGCTGCTTTGTTGTCTTGCAGAAATAAATATATGTAATTACTCTACACCAAATGGAAAAATCAAACTCTCTCTCTCTCTCTCTAAACTCTCTCTCTCTCTCTCTCTCTCTCTCTCTCTCTCTCTCTCTCTCTCTCTCTCTCTCTCTCTCTCTCTCATTTTTTTTTAGGATTTAATGGAGATTGCACCTACAATTTCCAACTAGAAAAGTGGAGAGGAACAGACATGTATTAAGCATCTACTATGTGCAAGACATTGTGCTAAGCTCCTTACAAATATTATGTTGTTTAATATTCATGACATACGTGAGGTAGAGGTAGATATTATAATTCTCATTTTACAACTGAGGAAACCAAGGCAAATTGAGGTTTATGTGACTTGCCCAGAATCACACAGCTAGTGAGTGTTGAAACATAATTTGAACTCAGATCTTCCTGATTCTAAGCCCAATATTCTATTCAACAGGCCACCTAGTCACATCTATGATATATGTGCAGAGTTTGTGTATGAGTGCTCCTTTGATTCAGATAAAAAATATTCATCTAAAATTGATGTGTTTGTCAAATTAAAGCACCTTAACAGATATATTGTACTATCAATTGTTACAGATAGGATATCTTTAGGAAGATCTCAGTTTAAATATGAATAATATTTAGTATTGAATATCATAGGTGCCTATAACCACTGGGAATAGGAGAGCGAAAGGTGTGTAGAAGGTGGAAAAAGAAGATACGAATAATAAAGATTATGTTATATGTTTCTAGTATAGTACCATTTGTACAAAGGCTGTGATTTTTCTTCATTTTGTTCTGTTCTGTTTTGCTTTTAAGACAGAAACAATCCTCAAATGGAGAAGTAGAATTGATTAAGACATTTTGACTTGATCGTTATATTTGTTAAGGATATACAGCTGGTATGCTATAGGATAGAGCTTTGAGATGATGATTAAATCATGGATTGAGAGGTTATCACCTTAATTTTCAAGATGAGGAAGATGAGGCACTCAGAAGTCAAGTGACTTGTCCAGAGTCATACATTTCAAGAAGTGGCCAAAGTAGAATTCAAACTTGAGTCTTTTGGCTCCAAATTCTATGTTCAATTTGATCACTCTTTTCAGAACATTTAAACAAGTCATCAATCAACAAGCATTTTTGAGCATCTGTTATGTTCCAGACCCTGTATTAGACGTCTGGAGATACAAGCACAAGGAATACAACAATCCAGCATACCAATTTTATATGAAACATGAACATTTAGATGATACAATATTGAATACATATTCAGGAAGACCTGGGTTCAAATGTTCCTCTGATGTCTATTAGGTACATGGCTCTGCACAACTTCTTTCACCCTCATTTTACTTGTTTGTGAAATGATGACTTTATTTTTTTCTAAAGTAACATGATCTAGTAGAAAGAAATTCAGCCTCAGAGCCAGGAAGACCTAGATTCAAATCCTGGCTGCAATGCAAACTGATTATATAACTCTGGGAAGTCTCAGTGTCCTGGGGAACCTTCTAAGACTAACAATTAAATGAATATCAGGAACTGATAAATGTCAGTAGAGGGAGTTTCCTCATAAAAAATTTCCTATAACAGTGAAATTACATATCTGTCTTTAAACAAACAAACAATGACAGAAACTACAACAATTACTTTAAAGGATGGTTTGAGAATCCAGTGGGGTAATACAAGTAAAGTCATTTGAAAACGTTAAAGGGATGTCCATAAATCAAATTTTATTTGTGTGTATGTGTATGTGTAAATGTGTATAGGTATATGTGTATATATGTATATGTAAATTCAGGTTCATTATACTGTGGTAAAATTATTTGTGGCAAAAATTATTGGAGTTTTAGCTGACTCATTTGGGAGGTGCCACACCTGGTCCACCCTGAAGTTACATATGAGGTCAGAAGGAAAATTCTCCATAGGCAGTTTTTGAAGGACCTCATCTTTTGGGGGAGGAAGATTGAATGCTCCCTGAAGGGAGGCAGAGGCGCTTCCGGAATGCGAGCTCTCTCTCTCTGGCTTCTGCCCTTCTGGTGGCACAAGCAACTGTAGACTTTCCAGGTTTTGGTGAGTGAATACAGAAAACCCTAAATTCCTTTGAGTTAGCTCAATTGGAAATGATCTGGGGATTGCATAGGCCGAGTTTAGAGTTAAGAGTATTTATCTGTATTACTTTTTCCTATTTCCTTATCTTTGATTTTTGTTAGTTTCACCTTTGTTGTTTAATTAATTCCCAAGTAATAAAGTCTGATCCTTCTGTGAATTAAAGTTGTAAGGCTCCTTTCTTTTTGGCCTGGGAGAAATATCTTAAAAGGCAGTTCAGAGGGGAGGGTGAACCTAAAGGTCCCTCATATTTCTGAGACCCAAATATTTTGGTGAGTCACGCAATTAACACTCTGTATATCAAATTTTTGGCCCTCACAACATATTGGAATACATACACACATACATACATAGTGTGTGAATTATTGTTCAAAGAAAAGAAACTCAAAATTTGATATAATTTTAGAAAAAAAATAATTAGGCCATTTGGGAGAGTAGAGCAAGCCAGAAAGGAGGGTTAGTCTAGAAAGATTCCATTATATAGAATTTTGACAAAGATTTCTGCACACACAGAAATTATCTGATAAAGGTGTTGTACCCCCAAATCTTAAAGGAACTCAAACTACAAGCTTAGGTGAACCCTAAACAAGTCCTGGGTGTGGTAATCCAGATCAAGAATGATTTGAATAGATTAAGGACTTGGGGGAACCCACCATTCCTTACAGACATTTCCAGCATTCCTAGAGAATTACTGGGATCACACATGAGCCAACATATTTATAGGAGCACTTTTTGTGTTGGAAAATAATTGAAAATTGGAGGAATGTCCATCAACTGGGGAATGGCTGGACAAGTTGTGGCATATGAATGTAATTGTGCTATAAGAAATGATGAACAGCTTGACTTCAGAAAAAAAAAAAAAAAACCTAGACTTACATGAATTGATGTTGAGTGAAGTAAACAGAACCAGGGAGAACTCTATGTACAGTAATAGCAAAATCATGTGATGATCAACTGTGATGGAATTAGCTTTTCTCAGCAATATAATGGTCTAAGACAATTCCAAAATATTCACAATGAAGAATACTATCCACATTCAGAAAAAGAACTATGGAGTCTGAACACAGGTTGAAGCATACTATTTTTGTTGTTGTTATTTCTTTCTTGTGTTTTTTTTTTCTTTTGTTCTGATTCTTCTTTCAGAACACAACTAATGTGGAAATATGATTAACATGATTGTACATATATAACATAAATCAAATTCCTTACTCTCTTAGTGAGGTGGGAGAGAAGGGAAGAAGGGAGAAAAATTTGGAACTCAAAATCTCACAAAAATGAATGTTGAAAACTATCTTTACATGTTCTTGGAAAATAAAATACTATTATAGGAGGGGGAAGAGAATTACCAGGGTCAGATAACATTCTAGATGTAGTGAGCTTTTAGTCTCATAGGATTGGATTTTAGCAATATTATATACATACATGCAAATATATACACATATACATATACATACATACACATACACACATATATATACATACACACACATGCCTATATATTTATATTTATAATTATATTTATGTTTCCTGAATGATATAACAAATTATTTTCCCTTCAGCATTGAATGTATACGTGTGTATATCAATGTTTTTCCTTTGAGAACAACTATATATTCACATATTGATCTTAATTCTATTTCTATCATCTCTAGCTATATTCTATTATTATTTTTATCATCAAGGGGATATGGTTAGTGATTTATAATTAATGAGAATAGTCAGTTTGGAAAATAAAGAATTATAATGATTAATTAGCTTTTTTGGGAGGTAACGTTTGCATTAGCTTTAGCTTTGTAAGGGCCAAATTTAGTATGGGGAGAGTTAATTGGGTGGCTCACCATAATATTGGAGTAATAAAGGAGATTAACAGCCTCTTAAAAAAAAACAGGTTTTATTAATGGGAACAAATTTAAAACCCGAGTGAGGTTAATAGAGACAAGGACAATGAAAAAGGGAATAGGGAAAGAGACCAGCTAGCTCTGACCCAACAACACAAACTCACTACCACCCAGAATCTGCAGTTCCAAAGAGAACCAGCTGTGCAGTGTTACCCAGCCCCAGTCTGAAGATCCCCCAGACCAGCGTCTCTCTCCCTCTCTCACTCTCGCAAGAGTGAGAGTCTCCTCCCCGGCTTCCTCCTGAAAACCTCTGCACAACCAGAAAACAGGGCTGACCACACACACAGCCCCAAGCTAATTGGCTGGAAACTTTGATTTACTAAACTAACAGGCTGGCTCTACAACTTCAAGCCAGCCAACTTCCAGATGCTGAAGACCACCTGACTTGTCCTCACCAGGCTTCTCATCATTGCAGGGCTTCCCCACAATATAATTTGGCCAGGCCCATGTAGCCATGCAGGTGTCCGGCATGAGGTCAGCATGCTCGGGCGCATGTCGGGGTGGTCAGCGTGCGTGGGAGTTCGCCAGGATTTCTAATTTTAGCCAAAGATGGGGTTATAGAAACCCCAAATCACAATTAGTTCCTTACAGTTTGGCTCTTGTCATGAATATTGTCTGTAAAACAAACAAACACAACAAGGTTTCAATAAGGCAAACATCATATAATTTTGAAGCATGTCTAATGGCTTACTGTTATTTCAGGGACAATTAATTCATAAATATGATTAAGTTCCTATTAAGTGTCAGTCACTGTAACAAAATACTAAGGAAGACATCCTCCTCAAAAAAAAAAAAGTTCCTGTCTTAAAGAATCTACAGTCATATCACCCAATATATAGTCATTTTCTGAACCTAACACAATTCATAAGAAATTACTTTAGACATTTAGAATAATACATAATTTGGAATCAGAAAATCAGGGTTCAAATGCCAATTCTGTCACTCTTTTTTTTGTGGGGCTATGAGGGTTAAGTCATTTGGTCAGGGTCACACAGCTAGTAAGGATCAAGTGTCTCAGGCCTGATTTGAAATCAGGTCCTCCTGAATCCAGGGCCAGTGCTTTATCCACTGCACCGCCTAACTGCCCCCTGTCACTAATTCTTGATGAAGACTTTGGGCAAGTTCCTTTCCCTTATTAAGCATCAGTTTCCTACTGTACAGAATGAAGGTAAGACCAATATTGTTCTTATGAGCAAGATTCTGTGAGAACCAGCAATAATTGAGAAAACATAAAGCACTACATAAACATCAGCAATGGCTAGTAAAAATCAAGACAGCCGCAGAATTTTCCAATCTTCTCTCTCAATTTCCTTCTTGGAATGCAGCCAAAAAATCACAAATGAATCCCTTGTGTCCTGAAGCAGATGGAAGGGAGAACAAAAAGAGAAACAAGTCTTTGCTTCCTTAATCTGCCCACCATCACATAGTTCCTTATTCTTCTACATAGGTGAAAAAATGATTGCTAGAGAGGTGTGTTCAGTGAAAGTTAAAACCTTTATAGCAAAGCCATTATTCTGCAAACCTAAAATACCCAACCCCATCCCTTCAAAAAATTCGGGAAGAGATTAATGTATTTTTTTTTCCTTTGTAACATGTTCTTTGTGGTTCCCTTCTGTTAAAAACTCATTTTGGGAAGAGAAAAGAACACACTGATATGTTGGCAAATATTTCAATTGAATATCCTTTTTAGTCAAAAAGGAACTATTTAGTTCCAATTCTGTCCAACAAATCATTCAGCATATTTCATTCATAATTTACGTCTAGTTCAGTGATGAATTTCATTAGTAAATCAATTTCCACTTTCAATGTTTCCCTGTCTTTCAGCATCCTCTCTTAGAGGGAATTCTGAATAACCATAATCCAAGCCTCCCCACAGAGAATACTAAGGTGTTCCTAGAGAATGAGGCCTCTTCTCTATGTTTATAATTTCTTATCTAAAAGATAACAAAAATTCTCCATTTTTCTGACCCCCCTTTCTTACCCTCCTCTCAATCTGAATAAAAAACTCTATGCGCTTCAAGAAAATGTCATACTTAAAGTTAATATGTTTGATTAGGTTCCACTTGGCTGGCTTTCTAATTTTTCTTTCACTATAGTATTTTTCAGACAGTTACAAAACACCCTCTAAGAGCTTTGGAGAAGGTCACTGAAGTGGTCAGACATAGTAAACATTAGGGACCTTACTCTGCAGGCTTCCATTTGATGGGAATTGTATATTTTGTCCATTTTTTTTTAGCCTCATCCTGTTATGTAGTTAGTAAAAACAGATGCTTTTGCTAGAACACACCAGTTTGGTTTTTAACAGTTATAAAAACCCAACTCCCTGATGTTATTGTATCTTCAAATCTCCACACTAATAATAAATGGGCTTTTGAACAGTATGGGAAGTTTGACAAAATATTTTTTTTCCCTTTAAGAAACCAAAAACCTATGGAGCCAAGAGAAAGAATTATTCTTCTAACCTTGGAACATTTCAGAAGGGGACATTTGGTTCAGTATTTTCATGTTCCATGGACATTTTATTTGGGGGGGGGGTTCCATGATAAAATAAAATTATTTGCCCAAACTCTTATTTCTATCAGCAAAAGTTTGTAAAGTAGATGATAAATGGATTAAGTGATTTCTCCACTGGTTGCTGAATAGGAAAAGGCTCCAATTCATTAGTTTCCATATGCATTTATTTAAACACACATCTATAATGTTCTTACATCATACCATTATTGCTAAAGAGTTACATATTTTAATGAACCAGTGTCTTTGGTAATGGACCTCATAACTCTGCATTCAGTTCATTCATTTCAGGGAAACCTTATAATAGCTGACATAATTGTATCTATATCTATTTAAATCTATACCTATATGCATATATAGGTATGTGCATATAACATATGTTACATATATTCTATATTCTTACATATAGCATTATATATTATTATTTTTACTAATAATGATAGCTAGCATTTATATAGCACTAAGCATCGGGAACTATGCTAATAGTTTTACAAATATTATTTTGTGTGTGCCTTCTAATAAACTTGAAAGATAGCTGCTATTTTCTTATCCTTATGTTGTATTTGAAGAAGCTGAGGTATACAAAGGTTAAATGATTTGCCAAAGACACAAATGTCTGAGGCCTTATTTGAACTCAGATCTTATCTGATTCTAAGTCCAACTCTACCCACAGCACCACCCAGGTGCCTGGATAAATTAATTCATATATACCATATGTAATAACTATATAAATACATACAAACCTGTTGACTGAATAAATATAAAACATTTGTACGTACATTTAAATATACACATATACATCATTAGTAAAATAATAACAATGCTATATTTTAATGATATATAACATGCATGTAATATATGGGTTGTATATGTTTATATAGAGTGGGGTGTGTGTCTGTATTTATGCATGTATATACCCACTTACACATACCTTTGAGATTTGTAACAGGATATAAGTCAATTACTATCTCATGATTTACAGAAAATAATTTATTCCCTAAACCATTTTTAATGACCTTATAGTCAGAACTGCTTTATAGAAACATGTTTAGTAAAAACAACAACAACAAAACTGACAAACAAAAAACCCTACAAAGTAGAAGCAGTTTCTTATAAACAGAGTCAGATCTTCATTGTCTGCAAATGTATTACCCTGATTATGGATTTCCCTATCCTATTTTAAATTGCAAACTTTTCCTTTCAGTTGGTAGCACTGGCCCTGGAATAATAAATACCTGAGTTTAAATCAAACCTGAGATCCTTCCTGGATATGTGTCCTTAGTCAAGTCATTTAAGATCTGTTTCCCTCAGTTTCCTCAATGTAAAATAGAGAAGAACAGCATCTACCTGTTAAGGTTGTTGTGAGGGGCAAATGAAATATTTGTTAAAAAAAAATAAGTTCTGCCTCTTATTATCTGTATGTCCTTGGGTAAGATTTTTCAACCTCTCTGGGTCTCAGTAAATAAATAAATGAGTGAATAAATAAATAAATAAACAAATGTGGTCATGATGTTAAATAATATAGAAATACCAATGAATATGGCTCTTATAATAGGCAGCCCTGACATCTATATAGGTGATATAGTCCACCCACCCCAACCCCTTTCCTCCAAAAGATAAAAAGGAGAGGGGTCATGGAATACAGATTTATATCTGAATGAGTATTCTGGTTTTGCACTAGACCAAATTCTGGTCCAAAAAACCTCATTTCAAGAACTACTTACTTTTCAAATATTCAATTTTAGGAATATTGTCAAAAGACATTTGTAGCATTTTATTTAGATGCCATTGAAAGCCATTGCATGAGCTCTGATTTATTAATAGCGACTCTGAACATGGCCTATCTCATCATCCTAATGAGTATAAGGAAGTGATATTACACATAAAAGTAATTCCACAAGATGTGTGTCAAGTGAGAAAATACTTGTCTCTTTGAAATATAACCTAATGGTTGTTTTCCTATACAGAGAGATACTAGATGGATAGACAAAGAGAAACAGAGAGATATAAAAATAAAGATATAGGTCATGCATAGACACACATACATGTATGCTATGTGCACATATTATGCATGTATTCATCTAGATATGTATATAAACATACATAACTATGTATATATGTGTTTGAATATATTTTAGTTTCTTAGAGGTTTGGTTTTTTTTAATTACATGCAATAGAAGCAGATTTTTTGAGTTAGTTGGGTTCAAGGTCAGTATTTGGCACATTCAATCTATGACCATGGACAAATCATTTTATTTCTCTCAATCTCCATTTCCTCATCAAAAAAATGGGAATAATAATGCCTTTACCTAACTCAAAGTGTGGTTTTAAGGGTCAAATTTTTTTAAAACAAAGGAAACATGTTACTATGAAAAATGTCAATGTTTGAAAAATGTTTTTGTTATCAAATGGTTTCAAAATAAATAAATTTATTTTAGTTGAAGTATCAGGGTCTTTTTGATTCACAGTGCCAATGTATCAAGTTCATTCATTCAAGTTGTTCTTTTTAAAATTATTTTTAAATGAAAGCTAGTTAAGGAGTAGAAACAATTATATCAAATAAGAAGATAAGCTTTTAACTGATTTGGCTTACCTTCTTAAAGATTTTTTTTTCACATAAATATCACATTCACTGATATTACCCTACCAAATGATAGCCAAAGTGAATGGAAATCATTATTTGATAAATACTCTAGTGGTTCCCTCAACAACACTGGTTGTAATCACCTAGAAACTTTCCAGCACGATTAAAGTACTCAATGAACAAAGGACTCATTTGAAATGCAAATATAACATTTTTGTCCCAATACATCCCTGAACAAGACTGAGCTCATCCAGTGATATCTTTTGAATATCAGCTTCCCAGAATCTCAAAGCAATGCCTGAATGATTATACTATCTACCTCACATCCCAGCAAGTGCTCTTGTCTGTGCTTAGGGATCTTTGACACTAAGAGGTTATATTAGTTCCCTTCTCAATCAGTTTACTCATCCCAGAACCAGTTTAGCTAGTGACCAATTCCCAAAGTCCCTCTTAGTCAACTCAATATACTCAAAGTAGATTTACCATTATATCAAATTGGGATTATTTATGTAGAGGCAGTTTGCACATCTAAGCACTGGAATGTCACTGAATTTTACAGATAAGGAAAGTGAAGCCCAGAGAAATGTATCCTCAGTGATTTTCTACTTTTTTCTCAAGTTTCAGATGAAAATGAATTCTTTAACCTTAATCACATGACCTCTTCCTTCCTCCTGTTTCCCCCATTAGAATGTAAACTCCTCAACTTTGATGATTGTTTCCTTCCTTGAAACCTCAATTTCTTGCAAAGAGCTTCACACATAGTAGGAGCTTAATGAATTTTTGTTGATTAAGTAAGCATGAACCCATTATAGAATTGAAGTAAAGCAGAAGACATCATATGCCTTGAAGAGAAACAGGTAGCTCAGGGGTTCTTAACCAGAGACCAAGAATTTTTTTTTTAGAAATAGTTTGAAATATTGTTAATTTGATGATAGATAGAAAGGGAAACATCTGCATTTGAATACAATTGACTTTCTTTGTAAGTCTATGTATTTTATACACTTAAAACATTATCTTAAGAGGGACCCAGAGGTGTCTATGACAAACACAAAATATTTAAGGACCTCTAGTTTAACTTAACTCTTGTATATCTGTCAATGCTTCTATAAATTGACAATCTAGTTGTTAATAAGTTTTCAGATGAAGATAAGACCATTCACTCCAGAAAATAGGAAAGAATTGGATGAGAAAACAGCATCTTCCCAGGTGCCCTCTTCACTTATTTAACAGCGCATGAGCAAATAGTAAATAGAAACAAAGGGGAGACAGAAAGACACACAGACAAATGGATAGACACTGAAATAGAGACACAGACAGAAAAAGACAGATGCAGAGAGACAGATGTAGAGAGATAGAATGAAAAATATACTGAGAAAGTAAGAAAGAACAAAAAAGGAAGGAAGGAAAGAAGGAAGGAAGGAAGGGAGGAAGGAAGGCAGGCATTATGATATGAAAAAGATGACCTCTCACTGAGGTCTGGCAGAGAATGAGAGACTAAGATATATCGTGGATATGTGCAAGAAAAAGATTGAAACAACAACACAATAGCTGGGAATCCTTGGCCATCTCCTCCTAGCTGCCAGTGTCTATTCCCACAGCCCTCAAGTCTCGCTTGCATACATCTCTGTTATGAAGCTTGGGGCATCCAGAAGGTCTTTGGCCTGGGGCTAACTCTCCATAGAGTAGGTCTTTAGGAATGCGCCTGTCTTGCATGCGGTGCACATGACCTAGCCAGCACAGCCATCTTTGTTTCAGTAGTGTGTAGATGCTCAGAAGTTGTACATGTTAGAGCACTTCTGTGTTGGTGATCCTATCTGATCAAGATATGCCAATGATGACCCAAAGACAGCGCATATGGAAGCTGTTAAGCTTCTTCTCTTGTCTAGTGTATGTAGTCCATGTTTTGCTGCCATACAGTAAGGTACTCAGGACGCATGCTCTATAGACGGCAAATTTGGTTCCTCTTGTCGGTTTACTGTTTGCCCAGACATGCTTGAAGTAGCTTTCCCAATCCTCTTATTGATCTCAGAATCAAGTGACAAAATGTCACTGACAAGAGAGCCAAGATACGAGAATTGGCTTACAACATCCAACTGGTAGCTACAGATGTGTATCAATGGAGGCGACGTAGCACCCTGACACATGACTTTTGTCTTTTTAAGATTAATGGTTAGGCCAAAATCCGTGCAAGCTTGGGAGAAGGGATCCATCAAGGTTTGCAATTCTTGGATGTATTACAGGAATAAGACAAGGGTAAGAACTGCTAATGAATAGCTCCTCATAAAGCTCGGATGTGAAGTTTACTGAATCCTGATCTTTGTAGTTTTAGAACTGGAAGGACCTCAGACGTCATCTAATCCAACCCCATCTGATCCAACAGATGAGAGCACTGAGACCTAGAAAGTTTAATTGAGTTGCCCATGGTAATATGTAGTAAGTGGTAATGATGGGATATAAACCAGGATACAAATTTGATGTCCTCTTGTTACAAATATTATATTCTTTCCAATACACTAGTCTTTCATCCCCATTGATTCTATCAATATACTAAACATAGTGTGATTTAAATATTCTCTTCATGCCTAACATGATTGGAGCCGCCTTCAAATTTCTGATGCTGATCATGTTTTTGTTTGTTTGTTTGTTTGTTTCTCAATGACTTCAGGTCATATTAGAAATAATTTTTCCCCATATGGATATTGAAATAAACATTTGCATGCTTTGGTTGTGGAGAAGGTATTTTGATTGCACCAAAGAAATACAACTACTTATTTCTTATGTACAGTAACTATTAATGCAACTACCATTTTAGAATCAGAGATTAAAATTAAATCCAAATTAACAGTTATACTAGGGACAAAAAAAGGAAGAGACTACATATTCAATATTTTTAGAACTCTGGGAAAGAAATGCACTCTCTCATTGGTAGAATTTCTTTTAGAGGCAAATGAGGATTAGAGGTATGGGAACTGGATAATGTCTTCATCTATTCACCTAGTGGTCTTCCAGAAATTCATCCACTGAGAGAATTTAAATTTGAAAAAAGTGAAGCATTCCCACAGTAAAGGACTGCCTAGAAATCAAGAATAACCCAAGCTTATGTCTTTATGCTGAACATTTTATGTGTTCTATCAAATATGGGATCCTCCACTATCTAAGATGAGAGGAACTCTTAGACTGGAGGATATCTGATGCAGAACAAAGGGCAGTCCAAGGGCTCAACATACCAATAGGGTATTGACTTAATGAGAACTTGAAGGTGAGATTAGCTTGAGTGGTCTCCAAAATTTCTTCTGTATTAGAGATTTTCTTCTTACTTTTATTTGCCTTTGTATATGTCATTAGTTTTATTCTTCCCAAAAGATTATAAGCATGAAGAAAGAAAGAAAGAAAGAAAGAAAGAAAGAAAGAAAGAAAGAAAGAAAGAAAGAAAGAAAGAAAGGAAGGAAGGAAGGAAGGAAGGAAGGAAGGAAGGAAGGAAGGAAGGAAGGAAGGAAGGAAGGAAGGAAGGAAGGAAGGAAGGAAGGAAGGAAGAAAGGAAGAAAGGAAGAAAGGAAGAAAGGAAGAAAGGAAGAAAGGAAGAAAGAAAGAAAGAAAGAAAGAAAGAAAGAAAGAAAGAAAGAAAGAAAGAAAGAAAGAAGAAGAAAGAAAGAAAGAAAGGAAGGAAGGAAGGAAGGAAGAAAGAAAGAAAGAAAGAAAGAAAGAAAGAAAGAAAGAAAGAAAGAAAGAAGAAGGAAGGAAGGAAGGAAGGAAGGAAGGAAGGAAGGAAGGAAGGAAGGAAGGAAGAAAGAAAGAAAGAAAGAAAGAAAGAAAGAAAGAAAGAAAGAAAGAAAGAAAGAAAGAAAGAAAGAAAGAAAGAAAGAAAGAAAGGAAGGAAGAAGGAAGGAAGGTAGGATGGAAGGATGGAAGGAAGGAAGTCAGACCATCTCAACTATTGACTTAATGGATAGCATTTGTCATACTATGCTTTTAAGTGGTATTTTATTTTCTAAGAATTATCTGTTTGAAACTTCATTGGAACCTGAGGGAGGAAATTGGAGAAATGGGTGGATATTTCAGAAAATTAGATTTTTGGTTGAGGTAACAAAATGATCTTAAGATGTGTAACTATTCAAAAGTGGTAATTGCCACAGAATGTTAGTTACCCATCAGTAGAGATTTTCATGTGGTGGAAAATGGTTAAGTTGTTTGGGATTCAATGATATTATACAGAAGACTCCTGAACTTACATTTTTCTCCAAATTTCTGAAAATTGAAAGAGTTATTAGGATCATTCAACATATTGTTGGTTTCCTGACTTATTGATATTTCAACTATAATCTCAGAATAATATTATCTGAAGGTTGGAAGTGACCTCACCAACCACAGAGTCCAATCCATATCTGAAAGCAATCCACACTATCAGATAACACTGGCAAAGAGCTAACTAATTTATTCTGGACTTCTTGAAGGAGTGGAAACCAATCACTTTACAAAGCCTCCCATTCAACTTTCTGACACTTCAACCAGTTTGTGATGATATAGGGACCCATTAAAGGGATCATTTGCCTTGCTCCATAGAACTGAGAAAAGGAAGTCTTAAGTGTATTACAATAAAATGTATTCACTCTTTTTGGCATACAGTTAAAGTGAAAATGCTTTACCTAGGTTGCACCATATTGGTTACTGTAAAAATATAGTGTGTTTGATGATGTTTGAACATATATTTTAAATAAAACTTGCTATTTGGAAGATATTACTCAGGCATAACTATAAAGTATATGGGAACTGAGACTTCCCCAAGATTAAGATTGAAAACAAAATCACAGAATAACTCGAATGAGACTGAAGTACTTTATCATTTCCTTTTCTCTGAGTTTTGAGATTTCTCTCATTTATCTTGTTTTATAGATTTATCTTTCCATTCTTGTGTTCCAAGAACATCTGCTTTATATAGATTACTCAAAGGAGCACAAAAAATGGTCTTTTTATTACAGAATCAAACCTAGCCCACTATTCAGTAGAGTCAAAAACAATCCCATTTTGTTACTTGGTAAAAATGATGACCATTTATGATCTACAATTTTTCCTTCACAAGGCATATCTGTTACTGCTTATATTCTTTTTTTTTATTTAAAAGACCATATTTGTGAAAAGTTTCTTAAATAATAATAATGTCTAACCTATATACCATGCTTTAAACTTTGTATAGCACTGTGCATATATTTTCTAATTTTGTTTAGCATAGCAACTCTTGTGAAATAGGAGCTACAATTGTCCCCATTTTACAGAAAAAGAAAAGGAAGCTGAAATAAATAGAGTGAATGTCCAGGGTCACACAGCTAGTTTGAGGGTGAATTTGAACTCAGGTATTCCTGATACCAAGACCAGCTCTCTTACCCACCTGTCACCTAGCTGCCCCTACCCACATTAATCATCCTTTAAAGGTTCTTCTAGGCTGGCAAAAGAGAATGAAATTTGTATGTCAAGAAGAATGTAACTCAAGTGGCATATTTAATGTACAGAAAAAAACAGTCTCATGGGAAACAGGATATCTGTGTTGAAGTATTTGAAGACTGTCATGTAGAGGAGGAGCTAGGCTTTTTTTCTTTGCTTGTTTCCAGAGGCAAGAACCAGGAAAAATGGATGTAAGCTACAAGGAGGGAAATTTAGGATTGATTTAAAGAGGGTCTTTTATCAATTTGAGTGGTCTACAAATGGAAGTTTTACTTAGAGAGGTGGTGGATTCCCCCTCCTTAGGGTTTATCAAATAGAGAGAGAACCACTTGTTCAGTTTTGTACAATGAGAATCCCTACATGAGTGAATCAGAACAGATACTCGGTGCATTCTAACCCAAATTTGGGGTTTAAGGAAGCAGTAAGGTTCAGTGGAATGAGCTCTGGTATTTAGACTTACCATCATAGGACTTGGCTACAAGGCATACTATTTGTGTGACCTTGGGCAAGTCACTTCTTGAGACTCCAGTTTTCTTATCTGTAAAATAAGGGGATTGAACTAGATGAGCCATTTTAAGACCACTATACATACACACACACACACACATACATATATACATACATACACACACATATACATACATATATACATGCATACATATATACATACATATACATACATACATATATATATATATATATATATATACTCTTCTCATATTGTGGTCCTAAAATATATAGGCAAAGGCATTCAACCAACATGATGAGTAAGTTATTCATGCTTTGGGGCAGAGATGAGGAGAGAGAAATGAAATCTCAATTAATAAGTTTAATGTCCTAAAATGTTAATCACAGTGTTGATCCTTAAGACCAATGGCAATGATTTTATATTGAAATCTTCTTTTTTCTAAGTTTGAATTTTTTTACATTCTGTGTAAAGAGAGTTTCCCTCCACCAAAAATTCCAACAGAACTACAGAGATAATTGAGGATTATAGATTTAGAGTTGTGAAGAAATTAGAAAAACTCTATTCCAATCTACTTTTGATTTTTTTTTTTTTTTTTTTTTTTTTTAGTGAGGCAATTGGGGCTAAGTGACTTGCCCAGGGTCACACAGCTAGTGTCAAGTTTCTGAGGCCGGATTTGAACTCAGGTACTCCTGAATCCAGGGCCAGTGCTTTATCCACTGTACCACCTAGCTGCCCCCCAATCTACTTTTTATGAACTATAATGGAAATAATACTTGGTCAGAAGACCAAGATCTGGTCCATGACTTCTCACTAACTTAACTATACTACAAGTTTTGTTTTGTTTTGTATTTTTCTTTCTCTTGGTACTTCCCACCTATTCAGCTTACCTTACCCTGTGCCTTTAGCTTCTGACAGTCCCTTTATTCATGGAAATTCACTTACCTTTTGATTTTTCAGTTTCAGTATTTGCAAAATGGAAATATTGATATCTGGACTATCTATCCCACAGTGGGCTATTATACTCAGAGATGAGATTTGCATGTGACTATCAACTTTGAGAAACAGCTAATTGCTATACACAAATAAAGTGTCAATATTATCAGTATGTGCTGCTTGGGGCTAGGATGAATAATAAGTGCCAACAGTCAGGAAAATTTAGTAGAGAGGAGAGGAAGCTTAATTCTTACAGGAAGGATAATTCCTATTGGGATCAAGGAGAGGCAAGACTGAGAGAGAGACAGAGCAGATATAATCCAATGGTGGCCAGAGTAGCCTGTTACCAAGGTGACCACAGGGTGCTGATTCCCAAAAGCCTGAAATGAGTGGGTGAATGAGTTTCTAGTCAGAGTTCAAAGCCAAAGAATATGCTGAAGATTATGGTGCTAGAGGCCAGGGGTTAGTACATTGTCAGAACTTAAATTGCTTTCTGAAATTGTTGGTTTTATTTTATTCTTGAATCTTTCCTACCCCACACTGTCTGACTGATGTGCTGTGTGGTCCCAAGTAGTCACCGGGTGCCTTCTTCTGACTCAATCACCCTCAGTGAGTAAATCCCAGGTCTTTACAATCATTATCAGTACCACAACCACCTTCTTTCTTTTCTTTTTTTTTTGGCAATTTTTTGGGTGAGGCAATTGGGGTTAAGTGACTTGCCCAGGGTCACACAGCTAGTAATTGTTAAGTGTCTGAGGCCGGATTTGAACTCCGGTCCTCCTGAATCCAGGGCCGGTGCTCTATCCACTGCGCCACCTAGCTGCCCCCTTCTTTCTTTTCAACAATCATTTTAATTTTTTACCTTCTAGCTCAACCCCTCCCAAATATTATTTATGACAAGAGAAAATACAAAATCTTTAATCTGATATTCAGAACTCTGAACTAGCTTTCCAATTGTATCCCACAGTATTCCCTAAAAACTCATCTGCCCCAAACAATTAATACTTCCTTAAGGACAAGTTATACTCACCCCAACCTTTATACATGATGCAGTGGACAGAAAGCTTGGGTAAGAGTAGGAGGCTTGGCTTTTGCTTTGTTTCTGACACAAAATCTTCTATTGTTTTACATTTTAAATATCACATGTTTCCTTGAATTCCAGATCAGGTAAGCTCCCTGTGTGTATGGATTGCTTTATTTATTGTCCTTCCGTGACTAGTAATGAGCAGAATGCCTGGAGCATGATAGGTATGTAATAAATAATTGTTGGTTGATTGAGTGATATCTGGGGATGATAGAAGGGTGAGCCTGAACTCAAAACCTCCATTTAATGAGGGAATTCAGGACAGTAATCTTATTTCTCACCTGGCTGCAACACTCTTGGACTTCTCTGAATTTTCCACAATGCCTCAAGGTCAGATGTTTCCCACCTACTCATCTTTCCCCCTTCCCTTTGCTGATTCATTTTGTTAGTTGTCTTCCCACATTAGATTAGAAGCTTTTTTTCCCTTGTAATTATATCCACAGAACTTAGCATAGTGCCTGATAATATAGTAGATACTTAATTTTATTGACTATTATTTTTTGACTACTGAGATAGATATTTCTTTTAACTATTTTTCACACTTCTATGTGAAACTCGATTTCTCTAGTGCATATTTCTTGCTGTATTTCCATATTATCATACATACCCCGAGTCCCCAGGACTACTACTTGTAATGCCTTCACTTGTCTATTCAGTTCATAGCCATCCTTCAAAGTGAAATTCCCTTTCCAGCTCTTTCTTGAAGCACTTCTTGACATCTCAAACCAGAAATGTTTAAAAGTGATAATGGATCTAACATCAATTTGCGACCAAAGAAATATATGTGAATGTGTAATGGGGAACTAGTCAATGAAAACCCAGCTTTTATGCATATTAAGTATTGTATTCAAGGGGCATCTAGGTGGCACAGTGGATAAAGCAGCAGCCCTGGATTCAGGAGGACCTGAGTTCAAATATGACCTCTGACACTTGACACTTACTAGCTGTGTGACCCTGGGCAAGTCACTTAACCCTCATTGCCCTGCAAAAAAAAAAAAGTATTCAGACTGATATTATATCCAAATATCAAAATATGTGCAGGTATTCTCTGATTCTTTCTTTTCTGCTTATCTCATGTGAGGAAAAGTTTTTTCCTTAGGCTTCTGAACTAGAATTGAGCATGCAAGCAAAAGGTCACACTGGTTACATCTTCCCTTCAGGGTTCTATAGATAAACCTGAGGGATTGTCAAGTGCTATTGGCAAGAGTCTTCATTCAAGTGAAATTTTTGTAATATCCATAGTCAGTGATATTTGGCTCTCTCTCTCTCTCTCTCTCTCTCTCTCTCTCTCTCTCTCTCTCTCTCTCTCTCTCTCTCTCTCTTCATTTTAAAAATTATTTTGGTTCCACTTTAACCAAACCCTTATGTGCGTCATCATTCCCCTGGTTTGAAGAAATTATCCTGTCATTAATCCAGTTATTAGTACCCTTGCATAATTTATCCATTTGCCATTAACTTTTTTATTTTTTATCAACCATTAATTAACTTTTATGAATTAATATTTCCTGACAATATATAACAAGAATAAAAGTACAAAATAACCCTTTAAACTGTGGCATTTTTTTTTCCACCTATTTACATTAATTCCTGGGCAAAATGACTTCAAACTTGTAGCAATTGCTACAAAATGTTTGTCCAACCAAGTTCACTTCCAGAATCAGCTCCAACTGTTGGAAGAATTTGCTTCCTTCTTTGAAAACAAACAAATAAATAAACCAACAAATAAAATTAAACAAACAAACAAATCCAAACCTTCTCTTCTCAGTCTCAGGCTGGGTCAAGCAGGTAACTCCGGGCTTTAGTCATCAATTAACTTGGTTTCTCTGATTCCTTGACTTCAGGTATTTTCTGGACCTTTCACAAGGGAGATTAGTATGTTCTTTCTCTAATCTATGTAGAAAATAATATGGTCAACAGGAATTGAAGCAACAACAGAATAATAGTCTCATGGCTTTATCTCAACTGGTTGGAAAGAGCAAGTCAGTGGCCCTCTTACCACATGCAGATTTATAGAAGTTATTTTCTCCCAATTATAATGTAGCTGGGATGGAAAGAAACCATGTTGAAGCCTTTGGAGACTTTCAAAGCATTGAGCTTTGAAGCTCAGTTCTGACTCAAATACCCAGTTTTAAAAGTCTTTGCTCATCATGGACTAAGCAGACAGGAAACATTCAGAAAATACTTGCACGTGATCTGAAATGTATATGGTGGATATAATATTGTAATAGATATTAATTTCATATATTAAAACTATTCTACTTTTCATTAGTTCTTAAGATTTTTCCTACATTTCTCTGAATTTTTCATATGCCTCATGTCATATGAAGTGGTAATATCATATTGAAATTTATGCATCAAAATCTATTTAGCAATTCATCAAATGACAAATAATGTTTTCATTTCTTTATTACATAAACACAAAATAAATGTTACAATTTATATTTTGGTAAATATTAGATCTTTCTTTTATTCTTTAATATTTTAGGTATATGCCTAAGAGCAACATTTCTGAATTAACATCATTAATATTATATTGTATTTAATATTAACTAATATTATATAATATAATGTTATAACATGTTATGTGAAGTATAATTATCAGGCAAAGACCTTTTTGTGATCTCATAAGGATTCTGATTTCATTTTCTGATTCCCACTTAAGTATGTAAGCTATCTTCATAAGACTTAAGATTATAGAAGTACATTAAGATAGGATATCAAAGGCCATATAACCCAAATAATGTTTTCTCAGTATATACATGATAAAACAAAGACCCAGAGAAGTAAATTCAATTGTCCTAAGTCACACAGTCAGTATGTATAATCATCAGGATTTGAACCAAATTCTGCTGATGCCACAGTCAATATTCCTTTCCAATGTCATCTTCATTTATTATCTTTAACTCAATTTGTCAGGGAGTCATATCTGCTGATGTCTCCTTCACTGTTCTTTATTTGTGTGTGTGTGTATGTGTGTGCATTAATATTTTTCCACAACTAGAATAAAATATAAGTTCATTTATGACAAGAACCATTTTTGTCTCAAAACTATTTTATTGAATTTTAATATCAATAGGTGAATTACAGGGTTATGCATTTAATAAGCACTTGATAAATGACCTAGAATCAGAGTATAGACTGGATCAGGAGACTGTGTTTGTAGCAACAGAGCTACCAAAAATTACTTGTGTGATCTACTTTAGACAAGTTGATTAAGCTTTCTCAGGGTCCCTTTTCTTCTGTGCAAAATTATTAAATTGGACTAAATGATATTGAGGATTCTTTAATGCTTTTGTCTTATTGCCTTCTGCTTTCTCACTCACCACTTAATTCTCAACTTTTTTCAATTTGACTGGTCCCTCAACTGAAACTTCTGCCTCCAGGGCTACCAATGATCTCTTAAGTGGCAGATCTGAGAGCCTTTTCCCAGTTCTCAAATCCTTCTTGACCCCTAAACAGCATTTAATACAATTGCCTACTTTGTCCTGTCATTTTATCTTCATGTCCCCTACAAAAAAGTCCTGTTATATCTTCAAAATTGTTCTGGTTTCACTGACCTTTCTAATTATATTCAACGATGCTCGTTGTCACACATTTGTTTTTATAGTCAAATTTGCTGTTTGCTCTTCCCTGTAAATTCCATCACTCTGCTTTGTGCCCTTATATAGACTGTCTCTCATGCTTTGGAAGAGCTACCATAATAACCTATTTTTCCCTGTAGAATTCCAATTGTGTTTGAAGGTTTAACTTAGCTACCATTTTCTTGGCAGCTAGATATCATAAGGGATAGAGCTTTGGATTTGAAGTCAGGAAACTTGAATTCAAAACCTACTTAACAAGCAGCATGATTCTGGGTAAATCAATTGATCTCTCTTAGCATTGTGAAATTAGCATATTAGTAGCACCTAACTCAGGAGTTTTTTTGTGAGAATCAAATAAGACAACACATCTAAAATATTGTGCAAATCTTAAAACACTATACAAATGCTAGCAGTTATTATTGAAGTCTAAACTTATCTCTTCAATTTTGAGAGCCAAACCAACTTCTCAGTAATTTCTTTGTATATATTCAGTATTTACTTCTCTCTTTATGTATTGTTCCCATTAAAGAATGTAAGCTTTTTGAGGTCAGGAATTAGAGTCTACCATAATACTTGTTTTGTTTTGTTTGTTTAATGAGTGAAGGAATGACTGAATAGATACTTTCTTAACCTTCCTTTTAAATGGTATTTATCTGCAGGTCAAAGAATTATTTAAATTGCATAATAATTCAGAATTTATGTAGTAAAAATTCATTTAACACAGATAAATTATCTAGAACAATAGGGGGATGATTTGATGCATATGAATAAATGAGTTCTTTGGTTGGGATCAACAAGTCTTTCTTGATAACAAAAGAATGATTTCACAAATATGAGTGATTTAAAAAATATATCTATGATTGTAGGTGACAGGAATATATGTTTATGACTCCAGGGAGATACCCTTTCTATCATTTAAAATTTAATACTTATCTCTCACAGCTGCCTTAACCCATTCCTTCACTGAAATCCATCCCCTTTGTCTCAGCTGTCTTTCAGCCAATTAGGAGTCATTCCTGCTTAAATATACCACATAAAGTCTCATAAGGCTATCCTTCAAGAAAAAAAAAACATACAAAGCTTAATAAGGAGTAAAGTTACATAAATAATAAATTTTTTAACAGTTAGAGATGTTCAAAAAAAGGAATAAGCTATCTCCATAAGTAATGAATTCTTTGTCACTTGAGGTCTTTAAACAATAACTTGCTCAGTGGGACCTCATGTGACCCTAAGTATGGCCAAAGGCAGATTAAAATCTAGTTGGAAAAATATTTAACATGATACAAATATAATAAAACAAAAATGATATTTCATTATAAAACTACATCAATATGTAGCCCACAGGGATTTTTATGAATAGATTAATGGCCCCATTTCTATTTGAGTTTGACATTACTGTGGTAGAAGGAATCTTTCTTTTCTTTTTCTTTTTTCCCTCAACTATGGGTTGAATAAGATAGCTTGTGAGTTTTTTTCCAAATTTGACATTCTCTGGTTATGTGATTTTCAAAATGGGTTTAATGATACTCTCATAGTACCTCAGAGTGTTCTTTTTAGTGAGAAGTTTATAAAACTTAAAACATCATGGAAATGGGAACATTGTTATCATTGGCTATAAAAGTCTTCTTATACATTCTTACAAATTCAGGTGATTGAAAAGTGGGATTTACATAGTAAATCCTTAGTAAAAATATGTGTATGTGTATGTGTGTGTGTATGGATATGTGCATATGTATATGCATGTATGGATGTGTGTGTATATAGTTATTTCTGAGTATTACAATTGTTTGTTTCCCTGACAGATGACATGAATAAAATAAGCTGGTTTCTGCTTACCTACTCTTCATTAGTTCCTACATATTTTTTCTGAATTCTTCATTTTATTCATGTCATATAAAGTGGTAATATCATATTGAATTTACAGTATCAAATTATATTTAGAAATTACTTAACTGATAGACAGTTATAATTTTTATATCTTCATGACCAAAACAAAAAATGCTAAAATTAATATGTTGTTAAATTTTAGACCTTTCTTTTATCTTCTGTGTTTTTTAGGTATCTGCCTAAGAGTGATATTTCTGGGTTTATTATTATTTGTTTATAAAACCAGGTTTCAGAATAGTTGTTTTCAGAGGATAGCTATAGTTTACCATTCATGTACACTAATTCATTCTCAATACTGGACACTTTTTCTTTAGGCTACTTTTTTTTTTTGAGACATGTCTCGAGCCTTATAGGAAGGCAAAAATGGGAAATGCCACATGGCTTGGTCCCAAGTATCCACTATGCCTTATGCTGCAGCTTACTTTATCCCCTCCCTGTCAGAGAACAGGTGAATGTAAGGGAGGGTAGTCTTTGGGCATGCTGGCTTACTGCATTTGCTGGTGTTGCAACCCACCCTGGGCTGGGAGGGGTGCTGGGAGGGGAAATATTTTGGCTACTCTTACATTGTATCTAGAATAATCAAAAAAAAAGAAGAAAAAAACTTGTCTAAGCTTTCGTGATGCAGTGAAAATAAATTCTATCACAGAACTACAAACTCCAAGCATATTAACTCTGTAATCAACTTCATTGGATGGATGCTCCTGTGGGTCGTCAAAAATTGCCTTTATTTTTTTACCAACAAGCAATGGAAGTAACACATTCAGCGCCATGGACCCAGCAGGCTGCCAAATTCATGTTGCCTGACTGATAGCTAATGGTGGCTACGCGCCCTACTTGGCACATATCATTAAGAAAGCTTATTTTTTTTAAAGCATAGTAGAAATAGAGAATTCTGCTTCACTAGTATTTTCCAGTAATAGAAGGGAGAAATTATGTTTTCTTTTGTCAAATAGCAACAATAAATGTTAAAAATATATGGACTTTTTTTAAAGATTGCAAGATCATAGATTTAGAACTTGAGGAAGCCTTAGTGGTTATTTTATTGAACCCACTTATTTTACAATAAGGGTAATTATTGAAAGAAAAGGGGGTAAGCTACTGATCTAAGGTCACAAAGTAGTGGCATACTCGTGATTTGAAAAGAAGTACTCTCACTCCAAATCCAGTGTTCTAGATTACTAACATTACCATAGTAATGTAATTGATTTTTATTAAATATTTAAGTATATACAAGGTAGAACTTCCAGGTCAGAGGAAAACCAGCAATGTTTTAAAGGAATCCAGGTCTACCTTAACCGCTTCAAGATCAATCATTGCAGGCACAAAATAAAATCATGATAGATAAGACTAAATAGGAATACTAGAAATTTAATTTGTTCAGTCTAGGACTAAACATGAGGATGGTCAGAAGTCTGTCAGTGCTTGAAGAAGGAATGTGTTAGAGAGGAAGAAGCCAATTCAAGTTCCAGTATAGGGTGTCTGAAGCCAGTGGAATCCATTCCATGTCTTTCTGGAGCAACATAAAGGTACAGCACCAGGCCCACAAGTCACTGTGTAGGAAAACATGACAAAGCAGTTCATGATTACCTTTGTCTCTTCCAAGTCAATGTATCCTCTGAGAAGTAAAAAACAAAGGAAAGAAGCCCTAATGCACACAACTGTTTATAACATGATTTTGTGTTATCAAAAGAACTAGAAATAAAATACGTACGTTCCTGTTGATGTGGAAATAATGGAACAAATCTTGTTGTAATAATTCAGTGAGGCCACCTAGGTGGTGCAGTGGATAAAGCACCGGCCCTGGATTCAGGAGGACCGGAGTTCAAATCTGGTCTTGGACACCTGATATTTACCAGCTGTGTGACCCTGGGCAAGTCACTTAACCCTCATTACCATGCAAATAATAATAATAATAATAATAATAATAATAATAATAATAATAATAATAATAATAATAATAATACAGTGACCAGCATCAGAATAATGAATTTAAGAAAGATTAGAGAAAATATATAGTAAAACAATTTTGAAATATTCAAGAACTCTTATCAATGCACCTACCAGTCATTCTAGAAGACTGATGGCAAATCCTTCTTCGTTGTTTGAGGCAGACATGTTGAGCTAGAGGTATGAAAAGAGAGTTTTAAAAATATGTTTAACATGTGAATTTGTTTTTTATAGATGTATTAACTGATTAAAGAAAGAGAAAGCTTTCAGTTGTCTTGGGGAGGAGGAAGTTCTAAAGATAGGTCAAATGATGAGTACTGATTTCCATCAAAAAGAAATAAAAGACCATCAATGAAAAAATTTTAAATCATACAACTGTAAAGAATTAATTGTTATTTGAGGTTTTTATGCCTCAGCACTCACTGGCCTGGGGCTCCGCAAACCACATGGTGCTCCACCCACTGGTTGTAGCCTTTGCCAGGGCTCTGGCACCTCACCACTCCTCGAAGCCTACATGGGCCTGGCAAAATTATAATGATTGGAAGCCTAGTGAGGGCAGTCATGTGACTGTTAGAGCGGCCATCCCATTGGCTGGGACTGTGTGGGATGTTTTCTAGGTTTGGGGGAGGAGAATTGGGCATTCTAGGTGGAAGCTGGAGAGCGACAGGCATTCTACTGCATATTTTCAGCTGATTCCTGGGCGGTATATTTTTCAGGTATTATAATTTCCCTTTCCCCATTTTATTTCCTTTCTCTTGATCCTACTGATCCTGTTTGTGTTTTTTTCTTTAAGTTCATTCTTGTTAAAAGAAATCTTGTTCTGTTTTGAGGGAGGCTGCCAGTTTCCTTCCTTGACCCAATATTGCAGCGAGCCACTTAGCTAGCACTCCCCAATTAAAAATTGGTCCCCACACAACAGAGAGTAAAAGTTCAAAAGAAACACAAAGAAGCAGAACATTATTTTCAAATCAATATCTTTTTGAAAGGAAGAAAGTGTACATCATGAAGATTCATGGTTTCATGTATCTTTTCCCCTTATTTGTATATGACTATATTCATATTTTAACAGTTTAATTAATAAAAGAGAAGAAAATTCAAGATGAACTAATAGAAAAAATGTAAAATTTAAAGGAGACTATTTTAATTTAATATTTTCCTATTTACTGTTTCTTCTTTGTCATTTCTGTACTAAAAACTACCATAAGCAATACCTGAACTTTTTATTTTTAGTACAAGTTCTTATGGTATCTGCTGCCCATGAATGACTGATTTAGATTAGAGAAAGATTCGGTACAGATGTGTTGATAACTGATTATTGTAAACATATGTGGAGAATCTGCCCCTGGTCCTATTAATGTCTTTTCTACAACAGGGAATATATTAAGAATCCATTTTCTAAATATTGAGTTTCATGCTAATATATTCACCTCTTGTCCCAAGATTTTGACCGGCATATTAAAAAAAAAAGTTTTATCTTTTTTAATGTTTGTTTTCCAGGGGGAAAATAGTAATATAAATGCCTTTGAAACTTAATGATTTCTATACTATATTTCCAGGTGGGAAAGCATCCTTTTTGATCTCATGCAGGTGTTTAAAATGTACCTACTCAGGTACAAGGGCAGGTCAGCCCCCCTGGGTTTTCTGAAGTGCTTAGAATTAGGCCTTACTGTTTCAGGTTTGGATATACAGCTGATGAGAAAAGCTCAAACATATGCTATAGTCCTGTTCTTTGAAATTTGCTCCTAGGAGATGAGATGAACCAAAGAGTGCTAAGTAACACCCCACTCCCAAAGAAAATATATTTTATTCATCCCATTTATAACTATATCTACATATCATATATATATATGCCTATGAATGGATGGATATAGATATAGATACATATAGACAGACGTGAATGATATGCCTATGCAGTAGTAGTGCCTAGCCAACTATCTTTGAATTCCAAAGATCTAATTTCAAGTCCAGCTTCCGACACTAACTTAAATTGGTCAGTCTTGGAGCTTCACCGTGCCCCAGTTTCCTCTCCTATAAAATTAGGTTGTATTGGAGGGACTCTTGGGTCTCTTCCAAATATAGGTAGATTATTCAGTGATTATACTTTGTGCAGTGAAAGACATTGTGTTAAATGTTGTGATGATTAAAAATAAGAGAGACAGTTTCTGGGTAATTTAATCATTTTATTAATAAAGCTGGTGGGTTATTAATAAAAAGAGGTCTATGGCTATCTCTCCAAGACTGAAGACCCCTCATGGTGGTCACGTCTCAGTTCATGTACCCCACCCATTGTAGGAAATACATCACACAAAAATCAAATCTAATTGGTTAATATCATTCAAATCTAATTGGTTGACATTATTGGATGTGGGTGTGTCATTTGAAATATTGGGGGGGGGCTTCGTTGTTTCTGTCTAAATTATTAGGGAACTAGGCTGGGGTTTCTAAGATACTGCTACTTATAAATTAAAGGTTATTGTACCCATTTAGATAATAAGCATTTATTAAATCATATTAAATGTTAGGGGAGCATTGACTGCATTGAACCCAAGCCAAAAAAATTCCAGCACCATATTGTCTCCAAGAGAGATCATATGGCCCCAAGCAGAGTTCAGAAACTCTACCATTACCTAAAGAGGAGAGTGCTCATGAACCAGACAATATTCCTCACCTAGTGTGTGACCCAGAATAACTTTCACCTCATGATCTCTGTCTCTTTTCCTCTTCTGATAGAGGTGGCTCACACACTGATCAAAACTAATCGGCTAAAATCATCCAATTCCATTAGTTGACATGAAATGAGGGTTGTCCATATTAAAATGAACTCTATCAGGATGAGGTCAGGGTCTAGTGAAAGACAGACCCTTTGAGGGGGAATCTCTCACAGAAAACTTGCTTTGGGAGGGGGGAAGAAAGGACTGAGTAGAAGAGATTTTTGGGTCGCCCCAAGATATCATTATTAATTATTTCTCACAATAACATACTTATTTCCACTCTTACAAAGCTTTATTCTTTCCCTGAGTCATGCCTCAGACTGGGAGGATCCTGACCCTAGTAAGGAACTTGAGCATGGAAAATCTGGATAGAGCTAATATAAGCACATTAAAAGATGTGAGAAGATAATGGAGCCACTTTGCTTCCTCTACTTTTCTTTCAAGGATGAGTGAAGTAACCCCCATAGATAAAATGCTATTTTTCAAAGGTAATCCTTCTTGCACAAACATACTATCTGGAATTCATTTTTGCTTTGTCAAATAGTTATAAGAATATAGGTTTTAGGGGGTGGCTAGGTGGTGCAGTGGATAAAGCACTGGCCCTGGATTCAGGAGGACCAGGGTTCAAATCCAGCCTCAGACACTTGACACTTACTAGCTGTGTGACCCTGGGCAAGTCACTTAACCCCCATTGCCCCGCAAAACAAAAACAAAAACAAAAGAATATAGGTTTTAGTTGCAGCTAGGTGGCACAATGTATAGAGCACTGGCCCTGGAATCAAGGAGACCTGAGTTCAAATTCGGCCTCAGACACTTAACACTTACTAGCTGTGTGACCCTAGGCAAGTCACTTAACCCCAATTGCCTCACTAAAAAAACAAACAAAACAAAACAAAACAACAACAACAACAACAGCAACAACAAACAAACAAACAAAAAAGAATATAGGTTTTAATAGAGCAGCTAGGTGACAGTGGATAGATTACTGATCCCAGAATCAGGAATACCAGAGTTGAAATCTAGTCTCAGACATTTAATATCTGTGTGATCCTGAACAAGTCACTTAATCCTTTTTGTCTCAGTTTCCTCATCTGTAAAATAAACTGGAGAAGACTCAAGAATCTTTGTCAAGAAAACCCAAATGGAGTCACAATCAGATGTGACTGAAACAACTGAACAATAGCAAAAAGGTTTCATACCAGAAGAGGCTTAAGAAATTTTGTTTTTCAATATCTTAATTTTCTAAATGAGAAACTTTAAATTCCTATTAGTCAAATCACTCCTTACAGCCCCTAGAACCAAATTCAAATTTAAGTGTTTGTTTTAAAGCCCTTAACATCTTATCCCAAAACTATATTCATCCCAACTTCAGGGCCAGTGTATTGTAATTGGAAGTTGCTCATCATACAATATTGCTGTTACCGTGGATCATTTCCCGGTTCTGCTCACTTCACTCTGTATCAGTTTATGTGAATCTTTTCAATTTTTTTTTTTCTGAAATTGGCCTGGTCTCCTTGTTGTCTTTACACAATGTACTCCATGTCCCATTTCTGTGCATTTACATATTTTCTGCCTTGAATCCATTCCTTCCTCACTTTTTACTCAGAATCCCTGATTTTCTATAAATCAAGTCAAATGTCACCTTCTGCATAAGATCTTTTTTATTCTGATTTCAAGAGTTGCCATTACCAATTCCATCAACAATGTATTTCTTATGTCCACATTTTGTGTGTTTAAACACATGTGCTGCCTAATGAAATATGATCTCCTTAAGAATTGAGGTTGATTCATTTATTGGTCTTATTTTTGTATTGCCTAGAATAACACTCCATAAATGCATGTTGATTAATTGATCTCATAGGCTTCCAGAAGCAGAGTTACTTAGAATCTGAATCTAGGAACTCTGTGACTAAAGAAAGTATTTCTATTAAACGAAACTTTGTTTTCTAATGCCACATGACAGAGGGCAGCAAACTTTGTTCTGTGGGTCAAATCTAGTCTGCTGACTGTTTTGGTATGGCCTACAAACTTACAGCTGTATAATAACAGAAAACAGGCCAGAATTTTTCTGAGGAATATTTTTTGCCAAACCCTGTGATGTGCTAATATCCTAAGGAAATGAAATATAATTGCATTAGAAATATATTGGATGAAATATCAGGAGAATAAGATTTTAGTATTGGTTCCAATGGCTTAATAGCTTTGTGAACTTAAAGAACTCATTTAACTGTCAAGTTACTTCTTTGCAAGATGGGACAATTCCTGCTCAATCTATATTATAAGGTTTTAGTAAAGACCATAGGATCACATGTTGAATTTTGTGGGACACTAGAGGTCACCTATTCTGAGCCTCCTCTTTTTATGGAAAAGGAAGCCTAGGACTAGAAAAGTAAAATGATTTGCCCAGATAAGTATACATGAAAAAAATTGAAATGGTGAAGGGCTATAAAAAGTGTGATATTATCATCGAGAAATATATGAAAAATAGTTTTCCCTAATGCTATAATTAACTGACATCAAGAAAAGCATCTTAGCTTAGTAGAAAGACCAGTCCAGAAACCACTACTTAAGAAAATAAGGACTGAAATTCCATTTAGAAATAATCATCTCTGAAAACAGACATGATGCCCATTTTCTTGTCTACCTCAGTAGAGAGAAGGACCAGTTTTTTTCAGCATTTTTTTTCAAATACTCCATTTCTCAATATCACAAGTATCAGAAGCTTTCCAATCATTAAATACAGTAGAACTGTTGGGTCTCCAAGTATCTACATGAGCTTTTGTGAGCCAACTACAACATATTGCTTATATTTTTCTTTTATACACATTTTCCTCCTGTGCTGTCACTGTTTACATTTAATTTGACACATATGTATTCTCTTAGTATACCTTAACTCCTGACCACCCACTTTGTGTTTCCATGTGGTCAGTATGTGCTAAGAGATGGTTGAAGTGGGCAGTGATTGATTTTTTTTTTAAGTATATACATTATTTATTTATTTTTATTTTTTGCAATCATATAAACTTTCTCTCTCCCTCCCTCCCTCCTTCCCTCTCTCTCTCTCATATATATATACATACATACATATATATATATGAATACTGATTTTTTTAGTTCTAAATTATCTCCTCCCTCCTTCCTTTTCTCCCTCCTTGAAAAGGCAAGCGATTTGACATAGATTATACACGTGCAGTCATGCAAAACATTTCCACATTAGCCATGTTACAAAAGAAAACACAGACCAAAAACAAAATCCAAGAATAATAAAGAAAGATTTTTTAAAGATTATGCCTCAATCAGTATCTATACTCCATTTTTTTTCTGCAGAAGTCCATAGCATTTTTTCATCATAAGTTCCTCAGATCCATGTATTGCTGAGAAAAACTGCCAATCTTAGTTGATCATCATAGATTATTACTGTTACTGTTTACAATGTCTTCCCTGATTCTGCTCATTTTACCTTGTGTCAGTTCATGTAAATTTTCCCAATTTTTTTTTGTTTATTTGTTTGTTTGTTTGTTTTTTCTGAAACCAACCTATTTGTCACTGACTGATAGGGCCCATCTATACCAATTCTTCCATTATATGGATGAAGCAGTTGAAGAATTAACTGACATTATTCAGTCACTAAGAAGTAAATGTCAGAACTATAATTCCCCTGGTCACAGATAGTGCACTTTCCCTAATGATATTTTATTTCCATCCTACGCTCAATCCTTACCCCTCCTTTCTGCACAGGAGGCCACGTTAAACTATAAATGTTCTGACACAACTGAGAAATTATTTTATTTCACTGATTTCTGTGCCAGGACAGCTTCTATTTAACTAACTCAACCTATATTACAAAAACAAAAACAAAACTACATTCTTGCTTAGATTTTTCTTTTTCTTTTTCTCTTTTCCATTTGTCAAAAACTCTACTACTGGGGGCAGCTAGGTGGCATAGTGGATAAAGCACTGGCCCTGAATTCAGGAGTACCTGAGTTCAAATCTGACCTCAGACACTTGACACTTACTAGCTGTGTGACCCTGGGCAAGTCACTTAACCCCCATTGCCCCACAAAAAAACCCCACCAAAAACCAAAACCAAAAAAAAAAACTCTACTATTTTACATGGATTTTGAAAAAAATAATCAGAATTTAAAAGCATATCAAGAAAATTTAATGAAAATATTTAAAAGAGCAAAGAACTGGAAACAAATATGATTTCAATTGATTGAGTAATGGTTAAACATTGTGGTATATAAATGTAATGGAATATGGCCATGCTATGAAAATATGGAATTGAAGAATTCAGAGAAATATAGGAAAAATATATTAACTGATACAGTGTGAAGTAAGTAGAAGCAGGACAATTTTACACAAAAAGATTATAAAATAAAAATAGAAAGTTCAAAAAAGAAAAAAAAAGAAATGGAATGTTTTACATACAATTTATGGTACCAGCCTGATATTAGAGATTAAATGAGTGTGTGTGTGTGTGTGTTTGTGTGTGTTTGTGTGTGTGTGTGTGTGTGTGTGTGTGTGTGAGAGAGAGAGAGAGAGAGAGAGAGAGAGGGAGGATAAAATATACCTCCTTTCTTCTTTTGCATAGGTGAGGAACTATTTATCTCTCTGTCTGTCTGACTCTGTCTCTGTCTCTCCCATTTATTATTTTGTTACAAGTGCCTTGTTGAGTAAGGGAAAAGAGAAAGGTATATCTGAAAATAAAGATGATATAAAAATACATCAAAAATAAATGTTAGAAAAATAAAAAAAATATTTATATGAATTTGAACAATTCTTAAATCTACATTTGGGTAGTGGAGTAGGAGAAGAGAACTACAATGGAAATTCCTGAAAGCAATGCAGATCCACAACAACTCTGTAATGCCTATTATTGTAGAGTTGTCTAGAAACACTGATAACTTAAGCTTCTTTTCCATGGTAGAACTATTCTTATATCAAGGGCAGGACTGAAGGGATACTTTCCTGATTCCAAGGCTTGTCCTCTATCCATTACACAATTCATCCTCTCTTTTCTTTTAGACAGAACAACCATGAATAGTAAGCCATGAATAAATATTCAAATTAAGAATTTTTAAAATAATCTTTAATACCACCCACTGAGGTGTGACCTCCTTTTAAACCAGTGATCAAAAGTGGTAGGAAAAAATATATAGAGTCACCTAAGATTATGGGAAGGAAATTATGAACAAGTGCCATATTCTCTATTTTTATTAAGTGTTTAATCAAGGGATTATTGAAAACAACACAGTTTTTAATGCCATCTAGTGGATTTCTGTATAAAAAAAGTTCATCTGGGATATATGTTCTTTACCAAAATATGAAATACGTGAAAAGGGATTTTTTTTTCTATTTTTAGGGATAGTAAAATGAAATGTATACTTAATATTTTATCTGTTAACTTACATAAAGTTAAATGAAATATTTAGTAAGTGTTTAATACAGTTTAAAGGCTCTTCTTTAAGATATATTTCAGTGTCTTCTTTATATTTTGACTTGATGTGGTATTATCAAGATGAATAATGGATTCCCAGGATATTTACATCAGACATTTCTGAATCTAGAAATCAGTAGGTCTTTTACTAATGCCAGGAGAAAAATAAAAAGAGAAGCAAAATTCCAAAATATCCAAAAGCCCATTTCTGTATTTTTTCCCCTCATATTTACTGAGAGTCTTAAAGGCATATATATATATATATAGTGTGTATGTATACATGCACAAATATATATACTCTGTATGTGTACTTGCTCTCTCTACACACCCATATGTGTGTAAGTATATATATATATATGTATATACATACATATATATATATATACTAAGCAAATATGTCATATTCATAATCTCTTACTCCTATACATCCTTTAACATTTAGTCTTATGGTAGAGAATAGCATTGAGCCAAAGTCATACATATTAGGTTACATGAAGGCCAGAAGAGATCCATGTCACTTCCCTCAACTAGTTTTCAGCTCTATTAACTTTGATTTTTTTCTCTGTAGAATGTAAGTACATTGAGAGCAGGGGCTGTTTTTCATTTTTCCTTTATATTCCCAAAACATAGCATAGTTCATTGTATATAATAAGCATTTATAAATAATTATTAGATAGTACGATTCTCTTGTCCATTCTTTATATACAAATGGGAATACCTTTGACATCTTTAGTTATTTGTATGAGTCTGGAATTTTGAATATTGTCCAGTGACTTTTATAGAATTAAAAGACAATCAGTGCAATCATAGTACATGGTACAGAAGTGTTCTATTTCCAAATAAAACATAATTTCCAAAAATATTGATATATTTTATATCACATACCTTTAAAAAATACTTTGTTCCAATTCCCATCCAGAAAACTATCCCTCATTTTTTAAATGGAGGAAGAATCAGAAATTTAAAAAAGAAACAATTTACCAAAACATCAATCATTTAAGGTATAATCCTCATCTGCAAAGAATGAATGCAGTTGTTTTCTTATAGCTCTTCTTTGGGCCTAAGCTTGGTATTTATAATCATACAACATTCTATTTCTACCATGTTATTGTTGCTTCCATTTTCATTGATATAACTATTGTGTATATTGTTTTCCTGGTTCACCATACTTGACTTTGTATCAGTTCATTTACATTTCCCCATGCTTTTCTATATTAATCATATTAATCATTTCTTAAAGGGCATCAACATTTCATTACATTCTTATGCTACAAGTTATATAGCTATTCTCCAATTGATGAGCATTTCTTTTATTTCTAGTAATTGCTTCTATTAAAAATTTCCCATTACTGCACCAGTATGACATATTGAATTGCTTGATCTCATAGGGAGGGTTGAGGAGGGAGAGATGAAGAAAAATTTAGAACACAGAATTAGCTCAGGGACCCTGATTTCATTGGAGTGGCCTCATGGAGGGAATAGCTTTCATACCCAATTGGGAGGAGCAATCTATTTAACCCTGCAGGAAAACAGGAGGGGAAGAGGATAAGGAAGGAAAGGTGAAAAAAGGGAGTGCAGAGTGAGGGAGAGAATGGTCAGAAGTAAAACACTTCTGAGGAGGAATAGGTAAAAAGAAGATAGAGTAAATGTCATGGGAAGGGAGTGGGATGGAGGGAAATAGTTATGATGATTGATTATAATGGAAAAATGTATGCTACCTACTTTGCTGGGCTTTTATGAAGATAATTCTCTGTCAAGCTTAAGGTACTATATAAAGGTTATGATGAACAGGATACTATCAGGAAAACCTCGAAAGACCTACATGAACTGAGGCAGAGTGAAATGTACTGTATACAAAATAACAGCAATAGTGGGGTATGATCTTCTGGAAAGCATGTGGTTATTTTCAGCAAGGCCATGATCCAATATAAACCTGAAAGACTTATGAAGATTGCAGCCCATCTTCAGAGAACGAACTGATAGTATCTGAAAACAGATGGAAACACATTTAATTTTTTTTTCATTTCCTCTTTGACAATTCCTTGATCTGAAGTTTTGTTTTTTTGACTGTTTTCTTTCACAACTAGCTAATATGGGAATTTTTCCGTGGCTACTCATGTACAACGTATTTTGAATTGCTTGAGTTCTTGTGGGTGTGGGGTGGGAATAGAGGGGGGGAAGAGAAGTTGGAACACAAAGTTTATAAAAAATTGATGTTAAAATTTTGTTTGTACATATATTTTCGAAAATAAAATTCTATTAAAAAAAGTTTCCTCAAATATTTCCAAAATATAATTTCAACCAATTGATCATAGGTTTGTATTATTCTAAGGAACACCAGAAATAATTTAAGGTGCATCAGTTGGAAAGAACTATATTTGAGTTAAGATGCTATACAGTAAAAAATGGTAGTCAATTTTTACAGTCATGCCTAACACCTTGTAACTCCATTTAGGATTCTCTTGGAAAAAATACTGGAATGGTCTACCAGTTCCTTCTGCAGCTCAGTTTCCAGATGAGGAAATGGAGGCAGCATTACAGAAAATACTCAAATCCAACCCACTAGCAGTTGGATATTAATTAACTGTATTAAAACCAATTAGTACAATCAAATTAACATTACTATATTAAATAATAGAAATTGTTTCAGTTAACACCATGTATTAGATATGTATTATTTAGTTCCAAGAGAGCAGAATTATGACCAATGAGAAGAAATTTCAGGAACAAGGATTTTAGCATAAGAAAAAAAATACTCATCCAGAGTGTCAAAAATGGTTGAACCTCCTGAGTATGGAATGAGTTCCTTCTCACTGAAAGTCTTCAAGTGTAGATCACATGACCACTTATCAGGATTCATGTTTCAAGAATAGGATGTATGAGATAATGTCTGTGATCTCCCTCATCTTTATGATTCTATGAATCCCAGTGTGTCAATACTGTAAATTCAGGTTTCCCATAAATTGTCACTAAAAGAATTATGTATTCATAATCTATTTACCTTTGAAAAAACTCCAGATGTCTGACCATTTCTTCTTAATTTCATTGTTGAATTTCCTGATTCTCTGAAGACTTTTTCAATAGAATTATAGTCTATGATATCCTATATATTTTCCTCTGAATCCTAAAATCTATGGTGCCTGCTAGACTATATCTATCTATATCTATATCTATATCTATATCTATATCTATATCTATATCTATATCTATATCTATATCTATATCTGTATCTGTATCTGTATCTGTATCTGTATCTGTATCTGTATCTGTATCTGTATCTGTATCTGTATCTGTATCTGTATCTGTATCTGTATCTGTATCTAGCTAGCTTTCTTATTTTCTATCCCAAACTCTAGTAATCACTTTCCCCCAAAATTGCCATCATTTTCATCTTAGCAACCAGTTACTACATGCTAGTAAGAATAAGATCCAGAATAAACATTCCTTTGTTGGTTACTTATGGATTGATATGCTAACAGCACTTTACTGGTTTTTTTTTAAACAACACAGAATATAAATTGGATTTATACCCACCACCTGATATTAATTATCCTTATGTGACTTATTTTAATTCCTTAGAATGAGGACAAGAGATGATTTTTAGTGGCTAAAATGTACCAAGAAGTTTCAGATCACCAATGGAAGCTAATGGAATCCACATCTGTTTCAGGTTGATTCATCCTGACCTGTAAATACCAGCACCATTAAGTATCATCCAAATAATTACCAGAATAGCAAGCATCACCCTGAGTGTATTGTAAGCTTTGTTTTGTTCATTCCTAGAACATAAATATGGGAAGCACATTGAACAGTGAATTGGAAAATTCCCTGGAAGAATAAGGAAGCCAAATAGGACCTGGAAGAGAATCATTTGCCTTGAGGTTTTCAGAGGTTAGAAAATGTGTTTTCTTCAGCCAGAAATAATGATGTTAAAAGAAGAAATTGGGCAATAAGTATATTGCATAGTGATAACAAAAAATATATATATGCAGAAGAAAATCAAAGAACATTGAGGATTTTTAGGAGGAAGTAAAATGATGAACAAGCCCCCAAGTAAAGTTTATACATACACACAGATATGTATTTATACACATAGAGAGAGAGAGAGAGAGAGAGATACATAGATATGAATAGTAATACATTCAGAAGTTTAGCATGAGTAGATGAGGAGTTTTTGGTGCACAGAGCAATGGAATCCCAGAAGCAGGAAGGGAGTGACACAGCAACCAAAGCCAGAAGTTATCCTGGATTGGAGGGGGATACAATTAATTCTTAGACCTACATCCAACCAAAAGAAATAGGGAAGTACCTACACAGAACAAGACGAGGTAAAGAATCAACATCTGGCCAGGTATTTAAATTTAACATAAACATGCATATTGAATAATCCCAGTCCCAGAATAGATGGTTTTTGGATGGATTTTCTGGATTTTTTTTCATTAATCAAAATGACCAGATCATTTCTAAATCTTCTTTTGGCTCCTGGCTGCATACAATACATAGTTCTATATCTGAAGTCACTAAGCTGGATCACAGCCTAGCAAAAATCTTTCAATACAATAATGAAGATTCAGGATCTCTTACCTAATCAGTCTAGTTCATTGCCTGGATCTCAGTTGATGCCAAAGGCTGCCAAGATTAAATGTATTGACTAGCTTTTCTAGGCCATGAACATGTAAATGGTAACATTAGTATAATTATGTTAAATATGCTGACTTTCTTTTCTCTCTCTTTTCAACTTTCCATTCTTGCTTCCCAAGTCTTCATTCAAGTGTGACTGCTCTCTCCAAAGTTACTAATGATCTTTTTTTTTTCTTTTTTAGGCAATTGGGGTTAAGTGACTTGCCCAGGGTCACACAGCTAGTAAGTATTAAGTGTCTGAGGCCAGATTTGAACTCAGGTCCTCCTGAATCCAGGGCCAGTGCTCTACCCACTGCGCCACCTAGCTCCTCCTACTAATGATCTCTTAATTTCCAAATCCAATGGCATTTTTATCAATCCTCATCCTTCACATTTCTGTTGAGTACCCTCTTCTCCTCAATCTGGTTTTTGATGACATTTGTCTCTCCTGTTGCTCTCCTTACCTGTCTAACTGATCCTTTTCAGTCTCCTTTGCTGCATATTTATTTCCAAATCACTTACTAATCATAGGCAGAGGTTCACCCAAGGCTCTGTTCTAGAACCTTTTAGTCTTTTCCTTTTATACTATTTCACTTGGTGATCTTTTCAATTCCAGTAGATTGATTTATTAGCTCTGTACAAATGAGTCTCAGCTTTACTTAGTCCAAACCTGCTGCCTGACTTCCAGGCCTAAATTTCAACTATCCTTTGGACATCTTGAACTGGATATTCCCTTAGACATTTTACATCCAATATATCCAGAAAGGAACTTATTATCACTTCTTCCAAAATAACCTTCTCTTCCTAACATCCCTGTCACTAAGTACCACCATATTCTCATTTACCTAGGCTCTTACCCTACTTGTCATCCTTTACTTCTGGACTTCTCATTCACCTCTTCTGTCCAATTTGTTGTCAATTCATTTTATTAAATCTCTTCGAGAACTCTCCTATATGCCCCCTTCTATTTTTTTTTTTACAACCAGCACTATCCTTGTATAAATCCTAATCACTACACTGCTGCTCTTATAATTCTCTTCTATTTTTTTCTATTTGCTTCAAATCTCTCTCCATTTCTTTCCAATATTCACTCAATTATCAACCTCATTTTGCAAAAGCAAAGATTTCACAATCTTGTACCACATGCTCCCCCACTCCCTGTCCATTCAGTAAAATCCAGTGGCTCCATTTTACCTAGGGCATCAAATAGAAAAGCAAAACAAAACAAAACTTGTTTGGCCTTATGTTCATAACCTTCCTAGCAACTTTGAAGTCTTCTTCCATCCTACTCCCCTCTACTTATAAGATGATCCAGTTTCACTGTCCTTACTATTCTTTAAACAAGTCAATTTCCTCACCTGGCATTTTCACTCTGTTTCCCCATGCCTGGGAGTTTCTCCATCCTAGTCTCCTCTTCCTGTTTTACTTCATGTCTCAGCTAAAATTCTAACTTCTATAAGAAGCCTTTTCAAAGACTACTGAATATTAGTCCCTTCTAAATAAATGAAAATTAATCAACATCTGTCTATCTATCTATCTATATATCATATATGTCTGTCTATGTAACACCTATCTGTGTTAATTGACATATTCATGTTTGTATGTATGTATGCTTGTCTATGTTAATTGACATAGGTGCATATGTGTCTGTGTCTATCAATTTCTATCTGTCTGTCTACATTTCTATCTATCATCGATCTATCTATCTATCTATACCTATTAAGAGGCTATTTGAAATTTTCAATTGTATTGGCTACTAGCAGCTACCATTAGAATGCATCAAAAGTGATGCTAGTAGGAAAAAAATTAAAACAAAAAATAAGTAAAACCCAAGAAAACATAATGTTCTAAACAAATCTTTACTAACTACAGTACTAGCCTGGAAAATTTGAATATCTTCATGACAAAACATACTCCCAATTACAGGGTGGTGTTTTTGAAATAAATATTTCACCAGCATACATATTTCTTTCTCACAGTAATCATTTCCAGGCTCCACAATTGCTCCTCTATTGAATGAATGGATTCATTTTTCTCCCTTAAATGTCAAGTTGCAATTTTTATAATACTCATGATGTGCATTAAAAACAAAGGCAGATGCCTGAGAAAGGTGTCTAGGGAATACCTTCTAGGGCTTTAACTGGTATTTCTTTTACATCCATTGTTCCCAACTTCACTTTACACAGTTATAACATTATGACCTTCCCGTCTGTACCATTCAGAATGGATTTCATGACACTTACCACAGAAGTGGAAAGGGAGCCAGAATTCTTGTTTGCAAAATTTCACAGTACCCTTTCCCTGTTGGATTTGAAGAATTGTCTGTTCTTTTGGTTGTTATTTCACCCATTTTATTTTCCCTTGTCTGTTCTTTACTTTTGCTTGCATTTATTGTTATCAATTTCATATAATGAGTGATTACTGCTTTCTGTTATTCAGAAATTCCATGAAATAGGAAGCTCTATGTCAATGTGAGCCTCCTCTAAAAGGCCTTGTTGACCTTTTCCTGACTAACCTTTCCTACAAGGGTCATACTCAGACATACCTCTTTTTTCTGAATCCTGCCGTATAAAGGTAGCCTTTGGAGTCAGGATGACCTAGGCAAAAGGAATTTCATTTTGGAGAGGTCATATTAACTTTCAGTGGGAAGTTGCAAAAACTATAAGTTGCAGAGATTTGTGAGAAATAATTATTAATGACCAATATATGGGGAACTTCAGAATCTCCTTTGTGTTACATGTTATCAAGAGGACTCACTGCCCTCTTCAAGATGACACTCAGATAGGAACAAAGAATGCTGGCTCAGTCTGGGTGGGATCCAAATTCTTTGGATTAATTACCATGTATAGAGATATTGTCCCTAATCAAGAGAACCCTCAGTCTTTCTGACCTGATGTAATCCATCTTTAATTATTTGAACCAATTAGGTTTGATTGATGTATAATGATCTGCCTCTTATCAAGAAGGGATAAAAACCTCAAAAATTAGCCACACTATCTTTTTGGACCATGAGAGGCTAGGGAGCCACTTTGTCAGTCCCTTACCAGTAGAGATATATAGAGGTAAAGTTGGTGATGATTGTGCCTAGGCCAGAGCTTATATTTTCGGAACTTAATTAAAATATTTTGTTATGTCGATAATTAAATGATTGGACAATAGATATAAAAACTAATAAATGCAGATATTCTCCCTAACAGTGCTAATTGAAACCCAACCACACCTCCTAATCCTGTTCCATTCTTGATCATCTTTTCCCACAGATCCTATACAAAAGATCTACTTAATATTATATAAGTGTGTGTATGTATGCATATACACACATACATATATATGTATGCGCATATACGAACACAAACACATACACATACACTCTTATAGGTCCTTTACCTTATGGGGGGAACCATTACAGAAATATAGTTGTCCATCTCTTTTTGCTGTTATTCAGTCATTTCAACCATGTCCCACTCTTTATAACCCCTTTTGGAGTTTTCTTGGCAAAGATACTTGAGTGGTTTGCCATTTCCTTCTCAGCTCATCTTAGAGATGAGGAAACTTAGAGAAAGAGGGTTCATTGACTTATCCAGGGTCACAAGGATAGTAAGTGTCTGGGCTGCTTTTCCTGGCTCCAGGCCCAGTACTCTATCCACAGCACCATCTAGATGCCCTAGACTACCCAGTTGTTCATCTGTTATGCTTCCCTGTTATCTCACTTCCTTTCCCAATTATAATGCTCTTTGTTTCCACTATTTCTTGCATGTAGGTCAAAACATATATTTATTCATATATTGTAGGTAAGTCAGTCAATTTTATACCCATGAGCTATATGAGGAAAGAGAAGCATGGGGGAAGGGGGAGGGGGTTATATGCTTGGACTAAGGTATCCTAGCTCACATAGTGCTAATTTCAGGAGTTTGTATTTGTATCTGAAACAACTGCTCCCTCCACTAGATCATGTTTGATTTCATCTTAGATATTGACTATTAGCTATATCACTAAAATACTTATATCCTGAAATATGCCAGTAATTGTGGCATGTATAATATAAGCACTGGAAGGTTTGTTTCTGTTGTTATTCTTTTTTTTTTCTTATTCTCTTTCCCTACCCCTCCCCACCCCAAATATAGTCAGACAGGTTAAATATAAAAAATTGTTTAAAGAAATTTGGGGAATTTTGACCAATTTGCAACTCACTCCTGGAGATGGAGCAGAATTGCATTTTCTTTGTTTACAACTAGATCAGCAGATCGAGAATTGTTGCAATAACAAAATAAATTATCCCCATAATAAAATACAACTGCTAGGAAGACAGCTCCAAATGGTCAATAACATTGAAAAATGTTCTGTGCCCAGAGTATTTTTGTTTTTATATTTTTGAAGTGTTGCTTGTCTAGGCAGCTAGATGGTATAGTGGCTAGGGTGTTATAGTTAAAGTTAGGAAGATTTGAATTTGTCTTTTCCCTCAAATAGCTGCATGACCCTGAGCAGGTCACTTAATATATCAGCCTCAATTTCATCATCCCTAAAATTATAATATTGAGAGCACCTAACTCCCAGGGGAATGTGGAGGATAAAATAAGATCATATACAAAAAGCATTTTGCAAACAGGAACAACTTCTTACAAAAGGTTTATCAATGTGAATATTATTATTAACTTATTGTTAGAAGCTTCAATATTTATTTGGGCATGATGGTCTTTTACTTTAAGAGAGCTGACATCTTGGGCATTAACCATCACTATTCCTTGGAGTGGTTTATAACCTTAACTTTCTCTTCATCATCTTGATCAACACCTGGAGAAAGAGGGAATGAATTACTCTATATCCCTTTGTGAATTGGAGAGTGAAATTGGGGGAAAAAAAATTAATCCCCCTCCCCCCCTGCCCTGGGCATCTCAGGAACCTAGCCAAATTAATCTTGCTCCAAAAGTGATAGGATCAAAACCGAATATACCTTATACTATCGAAAAAAAAATTCCAGGGAGTCCTTTAAAGTTTCACTCTTTCCTATATAGCTTCCATCCTGTGGAGCTCATATTATTAACAGCAGCAGCACCTACAATAGGCATGGCTTATAATAAGCAACAACCCTGCTCAAATCTGACACGCTTTGCCCAGCTAAACAGTCTTTGTCCCAGGATTCTGACCTTACTGTTGACTACAACTAGGCTACCAATCCTTGATTAAACAGAAATAAAGAAATATACTGAGTTGAAAGGGGAGAGTCAACTCATTTGCTAGTACAAGTATCTAGACAGATGCTCACACACAGGCTATATCATTTCTATTTTTGTGTCTTTAGATCAGACCATACTATATTTAGGGATGGCATTTAATGCTTGATTTCACAATATTTTCTCCGGCAGAGTTTTTCTGCCTTAGTATGATAAGGAAAAGGGAACACATTACTCTCCTCCTCCTCAGACAATTCCCTCTAGGCTTTATTTATATTGGGATGGGATCCAAAATTGTGTTCTTGCTCTCACTCTCACACTCTTTCATTTTAAGAATTGTTTTTGTTTCACTCTAACTTATGGCCTGCGTTCCTTCCTTCCTTCCTTCCTTCCTTCCTTCCTTCCTTCCTTCCTTCCTTCCTTCCTTCCATCCTACTTTTCTCTTTCTTTCTTCCTTTCTTTCTTTCTTTCTTCCTTCCTTTCTTTCTTTCTTTCTTTCTTTCTTTCTTTCTTTCTTTCTTTCTTTCTTTCTTTCTTTCTTTCTTTCTTTCTTTCTTGCTTGCTTGCTTGCTTGCTTGCTTGCTTGCTTGCTTGCTTGCTTTCCCTCTCTTGCTCTCTTTCCTTTCCCTTTTTGAGTTATAACATATATATTATATATTTCAGAGAGAGATATCATTTGAAAGATGGGTGCATATATATGTGAACATACATATGAAAGGTTAATGTGTATGTGTCCACATACATATACAGATATATGTATGTGTGTGTACCTATATTTCAAATAACCCTTATATTTGAAGGCAATTACTGTTTGAGACTTTTAAAAATTTCTGAATGTAGTACAGGTTGATCTCAAATTCAAATGAAAATGAAAATGAAAAAGGTGAAAATAATGACATGAACTAAAATACTACAACTCGAAAATTTTAAATTTATAAAATTGAACTCAGCAAAAATATATTAGGTGCCTACTTTATACCTAAATACTGGGTGTAAAGGCAGGATGGGGGCTTGAGTATATGGACTGAACCTATGATTTCAAGCAAAAGAATTTATATTTTATCTGACAGATAATAGGCTTAAAAGTCACTAAAGCTTCTTGAACAGGGAAGTGACACTGTTGAATTTATGTTTTTATTAAAGCAAATATGATGCTGATGTAACCCACATGATGTAGGGTGGAGGGAGAAGGCAGGGAATTCTATCTCCATCTCCCTAAGCATTTATCCAAAATGTAGTGGTGTTAGGGAAAGAAAACAAATCCACCAACCTTTCTGGAGTGTGGGGTGGGGTATGTTATCCTTTGGAATTAAAGTTAAGGAAAGTAGAGTGGGGATGAGGGAGAGAAACACAGTAGAACTTGGTTTTGTGCTTCATCCCAACAAAATTTTGTTTGAATTGTACTTTTTCATAATATCATGGGGCGCAGAGCACCCCAGAAGTTCTCTGGGGCACATCAAGGAACCTTCTCCTTGAGAAACTAAACCAGAGGACAGATAACGCCTAGAGAGATAAGCTGAACCAAATTGGACTGAGCTAGCTTCGGATTCCTACCCTTCTTTCTGGTCTCCCTTACCCTGGGGAGATAAATTTGGGTGTGGCTGCGGCCTTTGCATTCTGAAGAGGGATCTGTAGCCACCCTTCACCCAATTCCTCTAGTCACCACCAGTGGGGGATGGTCCTCCACTCCTCACCCAATTCCCCCAGCTACCACCAGTGGGGGATGGTCCTCCCTCACTAAAGGAACTTTTCACGGGCAGATGGTCCACCCCCATCAGTCCTCTATAAAAGTACCTTCCAGTCTCCTGTTCGAAGAGATTTGATACCTCTGAGCCATGTGCTTTATGACAATCTCCCCATGAAAAGTCCAAGGATTTCTTTCATGGTTTCCCTCCCCCCACCCTTCCCTTCCCTTGCTCCTAAATAAACTATCACCTTATTCTAACTACTTTTGTGTGCAAGAGGGTGTAATTTTTTAAAGAGGAATTCCTAAGAACCCCAACCCCTAACCCAATCCATACCCCATTTTCCCCCCATAACAATACAAAATTTAAGAGGCCTGGAATTAATGTTTTAAGATTGGGTTGAACTCTTTGGGGCCAGTATTATTTTCAAGTGTCTTACAAATTACTAAAAAGGATTTGGTTTATATGTAATAGTTTAATATTTTGATTCAAGCTTATTTCTTGAAATAATTTTTGATTACTGTTTTCTGGCACTATATGTCAGTGTTTAATATACTTTTTCTTCTAAAACCAATCCTTTTGATAATAACTATGGGCAGTGTTTCTGTTGCATATATATTTAAAAATTAATAGGTTGTAAAACTAGGATTCCATAGTTATTATTATTTAACTTTTAAAGAGAGGTGTGATTACAGGGGTTTAAGGCAATGTATATTATAATGAGGCCAATGGGAACATAATAGCCTTTCTCATTTAGCTGAAGTAATTATAGCCTGCAGAGTAGTCATTGATACTTGGGTGTCAACTGAAAGGAAGTTTCCAGGGAAGTCTCCCCAGGGATTTGTTCTTAACTTTCTGCTGTTCCCTCTTTTAATTTGTAGGTTAAATAAAAAGTATAGATGACATTCTTATCAAATTAGAAGACGCCACATGCTTGGAGAGATATGTAAAAACCTGGAAGTAAATCAAGCCCTCAAAAGACCCCAAGAAGCTAAAATATTGGACTGAATAGAACATGACGTCATTTAACATAGATAAATGTAAATTCTTACACTTGAGTAAACACATACTCATAAAGTATAACAAGTAAACAACAACTTATCTGATATTGTTATAGGGTTTTGGTGAATTCCAGTCTCAGAATGAAATAACCATATTATATGCCAGCCATGAAAATTTTAAAAAGTCTTAGATAAATTGAAGAAATACACACACACACACACAACACACACACACACAATACAACTAGTAACATAATAGCCTTTCCCTGCTTTGCCATTGTTAAACAACATTTGGTGGCTGGTGCCCAGTTCCCGATGCCACATTTAAGGATGGATATAATAACCTTGACAGCAGGAGAGGAGAGCAATCAGAAAGGCCTTGAAGTGATGAGAATTGGTTGAAAGAAGTGGAGATATTTAGTGTGGAAGAAACAAGATTTCCAGCAGATATCTGAACAGATGTCTAAATTCTTGAAAACATTGTCATTAGCAGAGGGAAGAGATATGTTCTTTTTGTTGTTGTTGTGTGTGGTTTTTGGTCAAAGTAGTTGTGGGTTTGATCGCCTAAATCTGTAGCCCACAATCTCCTGCTGGTCAGCTGGTGTGTTTTCCTAGATTCTTTTTTTTTTTTTTTTTAGTGAGGCAATTGGGGTTAAGTGACTTGCCCATGGTCACACAGCTAGTAAGTAAGTGTCAAGTGTCTGAGGCCAGATTTGAACTCAGGTCCTCCTGAATCCAGAGCCGGTGTTCTATATACACTGTATGACCTAGCTGTCCCATGTTTTTCTAGATTCTAAAGGCAGTGTGGTATAATAGATACAAAGCTGGTCTCAGAATCAAGAAGACTTTTCTGGGTTAAAGTCATGTTTCTGACATTCACTAGCTGAGTGATGGTCAAGCCTCAGTTTCTTCCTCTGTAAAAAATAGAGAAGTTTAGGCTGTCTCTAAATATATGAACGTATGAACTAGGAGCAATGAATTACAATTTAAAAGAGGTTAAATTAGACTTCATCTAAGGAAGAAAAGAACTGTCTAACAATTAGAACTATCTGAAACTGGATTAGGACAGGTAGATGGCACAGTGGATAGAAGGATGGTCCCAAAGTCAGAAAAACTCATCTTCCTGAGTACAAAAATCATCACAGACACTTACTTAGCGATGTGACCCTTGGCAAGTCACTTAACCCTGTTTGCCTCAGGTTTCTCATCTATAAAATGAGGTAAAGAAGAAAATGGCAAACTGCTTGAGGATCTCTGTCAAGAAAACTTCAAATGGGGTCACAGAGTCAGATGTGACTGAAATGACTGAACGAAAATTTTAAAAAAATTATATTGGACTGACTTGGATGTAATTGTTTCCTCCACATCAGAGGCCTTCAAAAAAATCTGTATAACTACTTCAAAAAATGTTGGATAATTACTTTCTTGGTATGATATAGAAGGTATACTTTTTCAAGTATAGATTGGGGTAAGTCATCTCTGAGTTGCTTTTTACCTCTAAGAATCAGTAATAATAGGACCCATGCTTTAGATTTCTGCCAACATAATATGGGGGGGGATAGTAAATTAAATTGAACAATTCTATCTAATGTAATTATTTCTTTATAGACATAGACAAAGTATTGAATCCAAAGATTTATAAAGTACAACCCAAGCAACGTGGTCAATATTTTAGAGTTAAAAAAATCCTCCCCTAGTAAAGAACCAGGGTATTAATGGTATTTGAGAATAAATATAAGAAATGGGGGCGAGAAGTTTTCCTTGGGACCCTATAAAATATGTATCAAAAGTATTCATGCACAAATAATTGTGGCACCATTTATTTTAAATCTGAGCTACTAAAAATTAGCTGGATTGGAAGTTGAAAGATTTAATATTAAAAAAAACTGAGACAAGTTAATATTATTCAAACACAATCAGTGCTGAGCTTGCCTCATATCAGTTTCAACTTTGATCTTGAAGTCTTAAAAATGAAAACTTGGGAAATTAGGTTGATAAAAGTATAATAGAAAAAACCAAGTAAAGCCTTTTAAGATTAAAGTAGAAGGAGAAACTTGGATTAAAATGTAAATTTAAGACCAGAAACAATTATATTGCTCTTAGAGATTTTGTGGGCTTAAAATGTTCCATTAATTTTTCAGTGTAATTCTTTTTGATTAATGTAATTTTATTACATATTTATAATTACAATTGAGATTTCATTTTCCTAACAGTATTCTTCTCAGAAGATTATATTTGGGAAGTAGGGACATCGTGGCCCAAATAAGTGATCTTTAAGTATAGCCATTGAGATAGATCATATTCTGAATACAAATCACTGAAGTATCTTTGCCAAGAAAATCCCAAATGGGGTCAAAAAGAGTCAGATATGATTGAAATGAATCAACAACAACAACAATAAAGCACACTGAAATGCATTTCTGTAGAGGAGATCCCAGTTAGAAATACATGCATATTCATAGAATTCAGTAAAATAGATTGTGGCACTTTTGTTTCTTTTTTGCAATCCTGAACTTTGTGAAAGGCCCTGATGTTCTTGGGGTCAACGTCAAGGTGTTGTATGTAAGAGTATGAGGTGTCCCACAGAGACCATTTATAAATAGCAGCTATTTCTTTGCCTATGTCTATGTCTATGTCTATGTCTTTTGTTTTGTTTTGTTTTTGTTTGTTTGTTTGAAGGGCAATGAGGGTTAAGTTACTTTCCCAGGGTCACCCAGCTAATGAGTATCAAGTGTCTGAGGCCAGATTTGAACTCAGGTCCTCCTGAATCCAGGGCTGGTGCTTTTTCCACTGTGCCACCTAGCTGCCCTCAACTATGTCTATGTCTAAGAAATGAATAAAAACCCCAAGAGACAAAGTTTCTTTGTAATGAATAATCAATTTGTTAATGAAGCTAGCTGACAATCAATAAATTAATGGTTAGTGGTTTCAGTAAGCAAAGACACCAAGGGAGACCCAGAAATAACTTAAATCCCTTCTGAAAAGGAACTCTCCTGACAAGTTAAAATCAAGCCTGACTGGTGGGCATTTAATGAGAATCTGGCCTTCTATTCAGCTCCTCCTTCTGAGAACATGGTTTGATCATGAGACTCAGCATCCTCAAGGCATCTGAGCAAGGGAGACCATTTCTATCTGGACCTCTCTAGCTAGTTTTCTCATTCATAAGTTAGGTTGCTCTATTCTAACAGAGGGGAACAAGGACATGAAGTTCTGCCCCCAAGCACTGTATCATTTTTATACTCTGTAAAGAAATTAGGTCTTCCAGTTGGGTGAGGTCCCAGCCATACTGTTAATGAGCATGTGCCCTGGAATCTAGAAGCAAAGCTCATCACTCAGCCATTCAGAGGCTGATTAACCTTTTCAGGAGTTAAGTTTTAACAGAAATAAAAGGAAAATGGTAAATCACAAATTAATAATTAGTTATTAATAGTATGATATTTATTTATCTCACATGTATCTATATAGCTGCAGATACACACATACATACACAAAGATATATGTGGTCTTTAAGATAGTATAACTGGGTGTATTTGCACTTTTAAAATGACTAGCCATTAAGAGACTGATGTGAAGTGGGAAAGTAGTTAACTAATGGAATTCCCTAGGGATCTGCCCTTGGCCGTGGGTTTAACTTGTTCTTGTTAATTATTCTCATAAAAACATAGATGGCATGCTTATCAAGATTGAAGACAATGAGAGACTGAGAAAGAGAGCTAATCCATGGAGGTGGGGAGAAAGAGAGAGAGAGAGAGAGAGAGAGAGAGAGAGAGAGAGAGAGAGAGAGAGAGAGAGAGAGAGAGTTAGTTGGCTGGAAAGGTAAAATCATGTGAGAAGTTTTTGTTTTGTTTTGGTTTTGCTTCATAATTTAGGGGGATGGGAAAAACAAAGGTAAATTTGCAGGCAATAGGGGAGGTCTTAAATAAAGCATCTTATAATTTAATAAAAGCACAAAGTTGCCATTTAAATATATTTTTATTTGATTTCAGACATCTCTTTTTTTTTTCCTTAGGTACATGAATGATGTGATATGAAAAACAAGGGAGTAGAGATGAGATAGAATTCCCATATTTATGATCCATTGAAGAATTGAAAAAAATTGTATTCTACATTCAAGTTTTGATTTGGTTAATAGTTCATTACTAGGTGTTGTGCTATGATCTTGAAAGGCTCATTGTTTCCTTATGGCATGGTATTACTGAATCCATTATGCTATGATTCATTCAAATAGTCAGTCACTTGGAATGTTTAAATTCCTTTTATATCCATTCCTTTCATCTTTTTTTGAGACAGTAATATGAAGCATCCATTTGCCCTTTAATCAAGAAGAGTTGACTGGAGGGTAGTAGGCTCTGTGATAAACAAGATCTTGTAGCCTTAAGCATAGGAATTTGATGGGGGGTAATGTTAGAATAAAAATTCTTCCTAAAACTACAAACATATTCCCAACAATTTTCTTTTGTTTTCATAATGCAAATCAATGAACAATAAAATATTCACTACCTAATTTTATGTGAATAGAAAGATATCATTGCTCTTTGACAAAAACCCAAACTAGGTTAGTTTGTGCACTAATTTTAAATTCATGTAAATTTTAAATAATGTCATCTCAGCACACGGTAAGGTTTTTTTGTTTGTATGTTTTAGGTTTTTGTTGTTGTTGTTTTTTTTTTTTGTCTTGCAGGGCAAAGAGGATTAAGTAACTTGCCCAGTGTCACACAGCTAGTAAGTGTCAAGTGTCTGAGGCTGGATTTGAACTCAGGTCCTCCTGAATCCAGGGCCAGTGCTTTATCCACTGTACCACCTAGCTGCCCCATTTTTTGTTTGCTTGTTTTTAATACATTTTCCTCTAAGACTCCAATCACAAACTTTGAAGCCAATAAGAGATGTATCCCCAATCATAATGATATCTTTCCCTGAACCTAATAAATTAATGGTCTTTGTAAATCAATGTTAAACACTATTGGCTTTTTAATGTGTTTTTTTCACTATTTAATTATTGTTTGATAGAATACATTTACTTCTATTGCTCCTAGGAACATGTAAACAGAAATTTAATTAAAGAGTCATTTTTAGTCACTCAGATTCTGCTTAAAGTCTATTTTTCCCCTCCATTAAAAGCAGAATGAATTATGTGGTTGCTTTCTCACCCTTGGGCCAATCTTGACAGCCTCTAGAGGTCCACAAGGACATTTATATGTCTAGGTATCTGAAATTATTTAGATAATAATATTGTCATATGTTAGCTATATCAAAGTCTTCTTTTCAAAGTTCTCTCATATCTATATATCACATATTTTATCTAATTCGATGGCTATATACTTCTTTTATCTATCGATCCATTCATTTATCAATCAGTCAATCTACCTGTCAATCCATCTATTTATTTCTTTATGGATTGTGGCTTTGGGAAGCAATCAACAATAGGGATGTTGAAATTTTAAGCTAAAGTTCAATCAAATCTGGGATTTGAAAACTAATATTTAAAAAGAAATGCCAGTGAAAGGTAAAGATTTTAGTAATACTTATGAGATTTTGAAAGTATATTCTTATGGAGTCAATAAGTTTTACTTTTTCACTAACAGTGAAATTGAAGAACATTGGCATGTTTTCTTGCACAATTGAAATACATTTTTTTCAAAAGTATTAAAAATAAATTGCCAATTTCCATTTTTTTTCTGGAATGATCTGGATCCAAAATCATTCCATAAGAATTACTTCATTAATTGATCTTTATGGCAATAGTGGAAAACAATCATCAAACAATGAATACTCTTGTGAAGGGGGTATAGAAGGAATGGACTTTCACAATGCAGAAAAAGACAGATTGTGGGAATGGAGGAAAGAAGACCATATAATTGAAGAAGCAAAAGACACTGTCTGGGAATCCTCTGACTTCTCCACTTCTTCATGTGTAGTTATTCCCTAACAGCCCAGTAGCTCATGTTTTTGTGGAGAACAAGATTTTGTAGCAAGATTCATCCTCTCTCAAGGTTGGAGTTCCTTAAAGCAGGCTTGAATGTCCCACAATTGATTGATTCTCTCTCAAAGGTAGGCAATGTGATATATAAAATCTAACTGTGATGTCTAAAAATCTAATGTGTGGTTGTGTTAAATGAAAAACGTATAGCACCAATCTTTGGGCATTAAGTATTTATTAAAGTATATTAGGGGTTAGTAAAGAGAACTCACGGGGAAAGAAAGACCCTAGCTTCCTGCACTTCCTGCTCCTACCACGACCTCCAACGGAAAGAAGGATCCCTGTTCTCTTGAGTGGAAGCTCTCTTTGGGACCACCCAGGTGCAGTCCCTACACACACACAGCTCCAAGCTAATTGGCTAGCAGCATTGATTGATATGACTTACAGGCAGTTCATGAATAGATGGTTGGGAAGCTATTCACATGCTTTCTTCTTGTTCTCACAATGTCTTTCTCAGCAGGGGGGTGGCACCCTGATTCTCACAGCAGGAATCTGGCTTCCACTGATAGCTCAGGTGAGAGATGTACTGATAATAGTGAATTTTTTCTCTTCTATCTTACAAGACTCCAAAACACTGATTAAGAATTTAATTTGTCTGTTAGTCAAACAGCAAAATGTATGGGGTAAAACCCCTGGAATCATATTAAGTAGCATTATAGAAATGGTCAAGAATTATGCTTGCATAGTGTGGATTAGCTGATGCAATCTCCACATGCATTTTGGAACTGGGAAAGACATGCTGTAATTGGTTTTGCTTAATAACCACGTAAAGAAGAAAATCCATTTGGAACACATGAAGAGCCTGAATTTTTGCTATTCAAAAGGCACCAACCAGTCTAAACAAGGATAATTCTTTTTTGTTCTTTCTTGGTGAATTTTTAAGATGCTAGATGTGTTGTTAATTCCTGAATGGGGGGCAGCCTTAGGCTCCTGTTCGTTACCTCATTGTGATTGTTCTTTTATTTTATATGTAGAAAATTGAAAAAATGATAACCTTGTAGATTCAGACCTTGTGAGATCCAAAAAAAGTCAAGAGTTAGTCACCAGAAATTCAGGAGCTGGAGTGTCCACATTTACTTAAAGTCTTATGGTGAAGAGTGAAGTCCATAGCTGGACTGTCAAAGTTGTCATCGTCATCACTTTTTCTTGTTATTTTCATCAAGGAGGATCAATATAAAGAAGAATGGCTTAATATTTTAACAATTCATATCCATTAATTATCCACTCTCTAAAAGAAGTTACAAACTCAACTCTGTGGTCCAACTCAATTTGTTTCAGAGATTATTTTATCTCTCTCTAGAAAAAAATGAAATGCCTACAGGATAAAGTAAATATATCCACGTGACTCATGACACTCATTTCTGTCTAGGATTATTCAAATTAGCACATGTCAGTCAATAAATCAACAATACGCTTTATGTCTTTACTACATATTAGGTTCTCTGTTAGGTACTGGACAAAGAAAGGAAGGAAAAAAAGATGGAACCTAATGGAAATTATAATATATTATTCGGATTATGTCTCTTCAGAAAGGAAATCAATCTCAGAATAATAGCCTTAGAGACTGAAAGGACCTTAGGGATCATTGAGTACAACTCTGAGAAACATAGGCTTAGAGCTGAAAGAAACCATAGAGATCTATGAGACCAATTCCCTTATTTTAAAGATGAGGAAATTAAATCATAAATAGACTAAATGATTTGACCAGGATCACACAGCTAGCAAGTGTCTCGATTTTCAAATGTCTGTGATAAGCATGATCTTGGAGTCTTAAGCATAGGATTTAACCCGGTTCTACTTGATTCTATATCCAACACTCTATTCACTATGCTACCTAGCTTTCACATCATCTCCAGAAATGAAGTTCCAGAACTTATGTGAGACGGATCACTTCAAAGCTAAAGAATTTACTTTGTGGATAAGATAACAGACTTTATTATCAGTGAGTCACCCACTGGCAAGCACAGTGAACTCCTGGCAGCCATCACTGTCATATTATAGAACCACTCCTGGCTGGCACCAGTTTGTTAAACCTAAAGAGTTTACTTTGTGTTTGCTAAACCCTAAAGTGGTGCATGTGCGAAAAGTCCTAGAAGTCCTGACCATTGTTTCTCATCCTGATGACCTCCATGTCATATCAGATGATTCATATTAGATAGTCATTTTTTGCCTTTCTATGTTGGGTTATTCTCAAATATGAAGCCATGGAGAAGGTTTGAAATGATGATATGGTCCTTAAGAACTTCCTGATAATAGTCACTTAATACCAGCAAAGTATTATGGTTTCAATAATTCTTTTGTCATTGCCAGTTAATCAGTATTTTTATTTTCCCAAGGTTGAAACTCACTGTGAAAGATCCATTTGATAGAAATGCTGCATAACTAGCCCTTGTCAATAGTCAGGTTTAGACAATTACAATCTTTCTACTTGTTCAACAGTTTCCTGAATATATTGAGATATTTCAGGTACAACAATATTTCTACTTTATGTCACCAAAAGCTTTCTCTTTGAAGTGAAAAAGGTAGAGCCCTATACAGTCATTTTTAAATGCCTCATCAAGTTGTCTCTATTTTATGTTCTTTCTCTTAATAAGGTATTTCTAAGCTTTTTGTGTGTGTGTCATGGACTTCTTTTGGAGGACTAAAGACATATTTTCTGAGACTATTTGACTGTTAACCCATCTTCTAGTCAAAACCAATGACTGTAATGTCAGGGGAAACACTAAAGAGGAAAAAGGTATCAATGGCTGCTGGGGATGGTCATAAATAGATATTTTGGGGCCTTTTTCATCATTCTTCATCTCACTATAAGGGTTGTAAAGCATTGACTTTTGGTCAACAGTGGCATATTTAGAAATTAATTTTCATTCCCTTCTTCTCATTTTCAGGTATCTCTTTGGGCATGCCATGTAATCCCAAGTAGCTCATAAATCTCAGTGATTACTTTATTATCCTTTATAAATTCTCTCCTCATTTTTTTATCTCCTCCACCAAAAAGTTGAATGGTGTTTGGTGGTGGTGATGGTGGTCGTGGTGGTGATGGTACTGCTGCTGCTCTACTGTTGCTATTGTTGCTTTTGCTGCTGCTGGTGGTGGTGGTGATGAATACAATAGCTAGTTTTTATATAGCAAATCCTTTGTGCCAGGCACTGTGCTAAGTGCATTATAAATATTACCTCATTTGAGACTCACAGCAACTCTAAGAGGTCAGCGACACTATGAAATCATTTTTTCAGATAAAAAATGAAAACAGACAGAAGTCATGATTTGCTCAAAATCACCCAGCTTATGAGTACCTAAGGCCGAGTTTGATCTCAAGTCTTCCTGTCTCCACACAACTATTTACCTATTTGTGTTTAAAACCACAGCTTTCCAATTCCTCACTTTCATAATCTGTGGGTATTCGGACCCCAGATGCACACATCTTTTATAAGTGCCTAGTTCCCAAACTAAAAACCATTTATTTTAATACTGAAGTAATTGTGGTTCCTATTTATACCAGTTCACAAATATATAACATGCAATCACAATATGCCAGTGTCATTTCTATAGCGTATATAAAGACATTTAAAATCTATTATACAGTGTTTCCTTGAATCAAATTATCTTTGTATAGTTCAGCTTTCACTTGGGAGAGAAGAGGGGAGAGGAGAGGAGAAGAGAAGAGAGGAGAGGAGAGAAGAGGGGAAGAGAGGTGAGGACAAAAAAGGAAGACTAGTGTCGAAACTGTAACTTAGACTTTGAGGGGGGGAAGTCCTCTATTGATCAAATGCTAAAGTGGTTAGCCTACCATTATTTTATAATCCTAGGAATCTGTATGATACTGCCACTGTTCTCTTAAAACTATAACTGACAATCTGTGAGAAATGGGTAGTTGTCTCCTCTCAATGTAGATATAACAATCAGTCTTACTCCCCCTGACCTGTTTGTAGGACAAAGGTCTCAGATCCCCTCCTCCCCCTCAGGTTAGCAAGGTCATATGGTTCAAGGAGCCCTGGTCTCAATAAGGCCCGCTGCAGAGTTGTGTCCATATAAGGAAGTATAAGGTCCACTCCTGAGTTATGCCCATACAAGGAAGAAGGGTGGGAATACTGTGTTCTGATTAGCTAGTTTTTTCGGGTAGATTGTAACCCCACCAGTGATGAAAAAGGAGAGGGTCCATTTGCATTAGGGACTAGGATATAAAACAGGGCCTATGAGCCCCCTTTCTGGGCACCCACTAGCTGCACACTAGGGTGCCTCCTTCTCATGAGAATGAAATAAAGCCTTTGTCACTTCGCTGCTGAGTTCCTGAGAATTATTGAGAAGAGGATGGATTTTTCCCTCACACAATCACAAGTCAAAATATAAAGTTCAGTTGAAAAATAGACTCAACTTTGGGTGTTAGTTGCCATGAATAAGAATAGTTATAGATTCCATTATAAGACTGGGTGCAACAGTGCAAAGCTTCTTAAACTGTGGTTCATGGACCCATATGGGAGCGCTTAACAGAATGTGGACATCACAAAAAAATTTGGCAGTAAATGTTTGATTTGTATACCTATTTTTCATACCTGGGGGCTGTAACGATTGGAATAACGCCACCTGCTGGATACTAACTGTAGAAGAGTTCTGCCCATGAAGCGAAGGTCTTTGAGGGCAAGACCAGGAGTCTTGTCTTTGGTATCAGGAAGTGACGCGGACTAGTGGGAGGAGGAAGGAAGAGACTGGCGCTCAGTCTCGCTCTCTTTCCTCTGGACTCTGGCGGAGAAGGGAGCTAGAAATGTGCTCTCCCTTTAATAGATAGGAATCTGGGCCTTTCTCTCTCTCTTTACCAAATTCTTATTCTCCTTAATAAATGCTTAAAAGTCTAACTCTTGCTAAAGCTTATAATTTATTGGCGACCACTCATTAGATATTTTAGACAGTTTAGCTAGAATTTTAGCCCTTAACAGATGGCTGACCACGAAGAGGAAAGCTGAACCTCACTTCTGATCTTCCGGTTGGGTAAGAAATTTCCCCTACCCTTTAAACTGCTAAGTACTGGTGTACTGGCTGTGTTTTCCTTTAAATTTTTTCGAATGGACCTTTTAAACTCCCTAATTATCCTATTTTTGATTTTAGTCTGTTTAACCAGACAAATGGGAGATAAGATCATGTTAATGCTTTGTTTTTGTGGATTTTCTATTTTTCTTTTTCTTTTTGTTAAAAGAGCCAGCAACTTACTCACACAAGGAAATATCTCTCCCTCTCCCAACCATGCTTTTTCAGAGAAACCTGAAAAGATTCCCGCAGCTTTTCCCAGTTCTAACAGTAATTGTTGCTTTAATTTTGCATGCCTGGAGGCAATGACCCACCCTCTAGAAGCTTTTAATCCCCTAGCACCTGGAGGCAAAGTGGGGGAAGAGGAATCCAGGCCTGAGTTCAAAATCAAGTCTGATTCAAATTGCTCTGGTCCCTCCCCTCCTCTCCAGACCCCACCCTCTACTCCTCCTATGGCCAAGCCCATAGCTTCCCCTGCCTGGGAAGTCCAGAGATCTGGTGCGCATGCTCAACTTTTTCTACCTGCATTTGCAGCTTCAGGCTCAGCCCTTCCCCAGCCTGGCTGTGCTTCTGAGACAACCTTAGAAAACCCTTTAAATTCCAGATATGCTCGTTTTGTTCATAATTTTGCTAACCTGCTTTTGTCTTTAATTAGTAATCTTATAAAGCATTTGTATGGTGAAAAGACTGACAGACAATATAGAGGGGTTAAAGAAGAAAAACTTAAGCTGAATAAGAATGACAATCATCACCATAGTTCAAGACTCCGCTTCTCTTGCCATGGAAGTATATATATTTTACAGAAATGTAGAAGTAAACAGCAAGGTATTGATATGAGTATTGGGGATTTTAGATATCGGAATCAAAAGTGTTCTGAATTCATTCAGAGTGATAGTATCAGTTCAGAGGTTACATAGGATTTCTATGCTATTACATATACATTTTGAAATTAATGGTATGGGTTTATTTTCATAGAGATTTTCAGGCTTTTGAGATTGTGTCTTATACTTAGTTTGTAAAACAAGGAGAATATTTGTAAAAGCTTTTTATAGTCATGTGATCAAGTTTATATTTTGTAATACTCTTATTGATATTAAGTTCATATTCATTTAGATTTCCCTAGTTTGAATTTCATTGTCGATTATTCCACGTGTATTTTCTTCTATTCATTCATCTATCTAATTTTGAAACATGGTTTTGATTTCATAATACAATGTTAATTCTAGGAGTATTGTGCTCCCATATTCTGAGTTGTTTGTTTTTGTTATTTTTTCCTCAACTGATTATCTGATCAAACTCTTTGAAGCATTTCCCTGGCAAATTGGTTGCCATGGCAAGTGTAAAGAAGTATTATTTTTGATAAGCATATTCCAAAAAAAAAAAAAAAAAAGAGGGGAACATTTGTAAAAGTTTTCTTTGAGATTCTGTTGTGCTTTAACTTGTATTTAAATATGTTCTGATTTTTCACAAAAGTAATTGTATACTAAGTAAAAAAAAATGGGTATTATTTGAAATTGTTGCGTAATTATATATTGTGTTCTGAGTCAAGATGTATTCACATTTTTGCAATCATTTATTATCCTCAATTTTAAATCCATATGAGACTTGGATTATGGGAACTTATCATTTAAGACATTAATTGCCTTTATTCTGAGTTATCAGATGCCAGTTGGCCAAGGTGCCATCCAATGACAAGAGGAATACATGCAAGAGCAGACACTGAACTGTCACATGAGGGGAGACATGCATGAAGTCAAGGTATGGCCGAGAGAACGGCTTTTGACAAATGTTGAGGTTGGATTCTCTTGGTTTAATATTTTATTTTATTTTTCCCCACAATATTGTACAGATGGCTGGAAGTATTCATCCCACCCATCTCACTCCTACACCTGGCTTCTATGCTCCCTCCTATATGCCTGATGCCATGGACATCTCAATCCCATGCATCTGATTAAGTCTGACTCAGTTTCTTCCAATATGTTCGGTGGCTTGGACATATATTCCATCCACCTATTTTAAGCCTGGCATACTGTATGAGCAGTACATATTGCTCAAGTGTGGGAATGCTCATATCCCATCATTTCTCTGTTCTTTTATGGTAACCCCCATAATTATCTCAGGTGTCATGATAAATACAGTGTTGAATTTGGCCTTGACACCTGTTACCAATTATATTAGATTTTTTAATTTCTCATAATGGCATGAGGATAATTAGGCAGATGATGCAAAAAGTGATGAAACAAAGATAAAAAAATTATTTTTAATAATTAATATCGCAGCAACTGTCTTCTCAATTACCCTCCATAAGGGGGGGACTATAGTAATATTATAATTTTAAAGAATGGTTCAATTTTTGTTTTATTATATGTTTCATGTGTAACAACTAAGATTCTGAATTCCCTTAGACATGTTTTTGAAAACTTTCATTGTTTGATTTGATTATTGACAAAGCTATTTTAAAGTTGTGTTAAGCTCAATTTTGTAGGAAATTTCCTGGCTAATTACCAGCATCCACACATCAACCCCTGAAAAGACTTCCATTCCACGACTACACCTAGAGGACATCTGAGAAAAGACTTTCAGAGACTTTAAATGAACAGTTTTGATTTGTTCTTTTTGTTGGTTTTTTTTCTCTTTCTGTTATAATATACACCATCTGTAACATGTATTCTCTGCAGAGGCCCTCCCTTTGCAAGACTAATGTCAAAGCGTCGGTTCATGAGGACAAAAAAAATCGCCCCTCTGGACAAAACTTTCCTCTCTTCCTTTTCTATATTGTTGTTCACATATTATTAGTTAGCAATAGTTATCATATTGTTTTTACTGTTCCGTCAAGGAAACATTTTGTTTCTTGAGGAACAACAGGGGGGACTGTAACGATTGGAATAACGCCACCTGCTGGATACTAACTGTAGAAGAGTTCTGCCCATGAAGCGAAGGTCTTTGAGGGCAAGACCAGGAGTCTTGTCTTTGGTATCAGGAAGTGACGCGGACTAGTGGGAGGAGGAAGGAAGAGACTGGCGCTCAGTCTCGCTCTCTTTCCTCTGGACTCTGGCGGAGAAGGGAGCTAGAAATGTGCTCTCCCTTTAATAGATAGGAATCTGGGCCTTTCTCTCTCTCTTTACCAAATTCTTATTCTCCTTAATAAATGCTTAAAAGTCTAACTCTTGCTAAAGCTTATAATTTATTGGCGACCACTCATTAGATATTTTAGACAGTTTAGCTAGAATTTTAGCCCTTAACAGGGCACATAAAAAATTCTCAGGTAAAAAAGGGGCCATGAGTGGAAAACGTTTAAGAAGCCTTAGCAGAGTGAATAGAGCACCAGATTTTGGTTCCTATACTTGTTGTGTGATTCCAGGCAGGTCACACTAAACCTCAGTTTTCTCATTTGTAAAATGAGAATAATTATATTGCAGTTATTGTTGGGGGAATAACATGAGATAATGTCTGTGAAACATTTTCTAAATCTCAAATAATTTATAAATAGTAAGTTTTTTGTAATAACACCAAAAGATTAAGCAAAGAATATAAAAAAACAATTAAGCCAAGATTGTAAAAAAACAACAACTATTAAGCAAAGAATGTAAAAGAACAGGAAATCAAAATGTAGCAGTGACAATACACTATTTTCTATGATTTAAGAATAAAATAGGCAGTGATGTACTAAAAAGAACAAGGATCAGAAGCCAAGAAACTTGAGTTCCATTCTTAGTTCTGCCACTAAGTAGCTGTGTGAATTTCCTGAAACCCCATATATGTCTTACAGTTTACATGCTGTACTTCTTCTAAGGACCACTCTTTAAACTCAAATACCTCTGACTCTCATTGATTGGCCAACAATAGTTCCCAGCCCAGGCCTCATTTGGCCATTGTTTGACCTCTCGATGGCTCAGAATGGGTATGAATAGCAATTGTTTCTACTTTGGTCAGAAAGCCTGAAGGTCTTCCCACCCCCACCTCCATCCATTCATTCATTCATTCATTCATTCATTCATTCATTCATTCACTCATTCAGCCAGCCATTCATTCATTCACTCATTTGTTTGGAACAAATCCTCATTCACCCCTTCCACCCAGGGAAGTCTTTGCATGCTTGGGGTAGACATCACCCCAACTCATCAACAAGTTTGAGACCCCTCCATTGCCCTCAACATGGTTTAGCCCATATGCCAAAATGATTTACTGGTGTGAGGCCACTGTTCATGGAACAGCTTCTTGGAGCCACAGGTGAGAGTTAGGTGGATCAGGTAGACACCAAAGATGAAATGCAGTATTGAAAAGGGCTCAGCAGCCTTTACACCAGAGTTACTAGTCTTCCCTGAACACATTCTTCACCTCAACTTATGCTATCTTAAAAGTCTATTTTTGGACACCTCACAGAAGACAAGAACTCATGGTGGTCAGAAAAAACGTTATAAGGACACTCTCAAAGTCTCTTAAGAACTTTGGAAGTGATTTCATGACATGGGAAACACTAGCACAGGACCACTCAGCATGGTGTACTCTCATCAGAGAAGGTGTTGTACTCTATAAGCAAAACAGAATTGAAGTAGCTCAAAAGAAACATGAGATGCCCAACTTTTGAGAATCTAACCTAAATGTTCACATACATTATTACATTATTTGTGTCCAACCTGTGGTAGTGTTTTGGGAATGTAGTGGGATCCCAAGAAACCTAAAGATCCCAACCTCCCAAGGAATCCTTGAATTTTCCCAAGGAAAAGCATCTCTGGCCCCCACCTCAAGAATGGGTACTGCCAAGCAGGACTCTGGTATGCCATTAAGCAATACCAAAATCTGCAAGATGATATGCAGGATATAGATGGATGCTGCATATACTACTGATATCCCATTATTCAAATATCCCCTCCCAATTACCTTGTTCTACCCAGTTTTTACATTTCCTCTTGCTTTATGATTTCATCCCCTTTTTTGTTTTGTAAACATACAAAAGACCAAGCCATCTCTCACTCAGGCAGAACAGTCTCCAAAGGGATTCTGTCCCCAGCTCCATATTCCTCTGTCCTATTAAATCTCTTTTTATTTTACAAGATTTATGATGAGCCCACAATTCCTTGGGTGATCTAGCCCCCCTGATCCAGGTTGCAATTCAGACCAACAGTAGAGCATTCTGCAGTTCATATCGGTCTAATCACAAAAGTTCAAACATACTGTGACTTGACTTTAACATAGTAATGTCATTTTGTTCCTCTTCAAGAATGAAGGACAACAACCAACCATTTATTTTTTTCTTCAGACTAAGTAAGAGAGGCCTTTCTTTGACTCATTTCTTACCTAGCCTTAATCACTGAGTGGACATTGTCTCAGGCAAACTGTAACCTGTACAAGGCCTTAGTGTAAAAAGTGAAGGTCTCCCACTATATCGGGAGACATCTCCAGTTGTCCTGATATATAAATCTTTCCACTGAACCCTGATGACTCTGGAGGAGAGAGTAAAGTTGATGAATATGTACAGCTCTGCCCTGCTTCACTTAAATCTGAGGCACTGCAGGTAATGACATACTTTTCCCAACATCATGGTCCTCTTCAATAAAGGACAAAAAAAAGACCCCAACAACAACCTTCCCATGGATTCATTCCTTATCCTTAAAGGAAAATTATGGACTCAGGTACTTAAACTTTTTCTACTCACTATACCACTTTTCACTTGAGAAATTTTTATGCAATTCCAGGTATTTAGGCATATAAAATATGTATATATAACCTTTTACTGTTGACAATTTTTTTGTGATATCCACATTCAGTTATGCTACCCCATAGGGGTCATAGAAACCATAGGGGTTTAAGAAACTTTGAATTAGGTCAACCTTTAAGGTCTTATCTAAATATTAGACTCCAAAATTCAATTATCATGGATAATTTTCATAGTAGTGTAAAAGTTGTTTCACTCACCTCTGGAATCACACAGTTTTGGGGCTTAATATAGAAGCTTCATTACTTTCTGAGTGAAACTTGCTAGACCACATGTCATGAGGCTACTCTACAGATGTTCAGCTGTGCCCTTACTCTACTTTAGAGCTCCACTCTAGATAGGGTAGAGAAGGGCCACTCACACGTGTATAAGGCTTACAGAATTGCCCTCTGCAGTGCAAGGTCCCTGTCCCTTACTTTTAGCTGACAGGAAAAGTGAATTTGATTCATAAAAACACACTGTCATGTCCTCCCATTGAAACTTTAAAATTGAAAATAATCATCTCCTTTTTATTTGGCACTTTGATTTCTATTAAGCATCCCAATATATAGTGCTCGGGCATAAATTATTACAAACCTTCAATAAGTCTCAAGTAAATAATAGAATTACTGGATGAGATGGCCTAGGCTCACATGCACATATACAAACATATGGGCATATATAAAAGATATGTGGATATGTATTGTGTATTCCTTGTGACATGGGGGAGAAACCGATAGGAGAAAGCACGTAGGTCCTTAGGATTCCTCTGCAAGAATTACACTCTCACACAAGACCTAATTAGGAATAAAAGAACAGGTTTATTGGGGTACAAGAGAAACTGGCCGGGAGGAAGGTTTTGCCAGAACAAAACGCTTTCCTCCCAGGCTAACTTGTGGGGTGCCATTTTATAGGGTTTAGATGGGGTGGGTAAGAGTCTCTTATTGGGTGAGGGGCTGGTGGTCTTCCCGCGTTGTGCTGGGGTAGGAAGAATCCCTCGTGAGCGATCTGGTGGTGGGTGTCAACTTTGTCCTGATGGGTCTAAGCAGTCTGCTGATGGGCAGTTCCAGGTGGTCTTCTCCTGGTTTACCTCATCCAGATGCTTAGGATGACTGGAATGTAGGGTGATGGTCCTGGAGCATGCTCAGTTCGATCTGTGCCACTTATCTCCTTAAGGTGTGTGTGTGTCCTTGATTGTGTTCAAGGAGAGGCCTACTTGATTTCAAGGGAAAACAACTGAGGTTTCAAGGAAAAAGTTCCTTGAACCCCCCAGAGAATTGTTGGGGTGCCCGGGGCCCATAATCCTCCCATGACACTTGCAATGTATTCCCATTGTTGGATGTTCACATATACATATGCCATATGCATACATACATAAGTCATCATTCTGGGGACTTCTGGTTGCTCATTCAATCTCCAGAATGACAATTACCTATTTCCCTTCTTTCATTCCTTTCTTAAATAAATGACCTTATGAATGCATTCTGGCATTCAATGTGCATGTGCGCATACACAAACACAGTAACTGTGTTCTATGACTGAATCTGTGTGCCATTAATATCTTATACTCTTGGATTTCAAAAGTTCCTTCCAGCTATGAAATACGTTCTGCCACTCCAATCACTGTCACTTGAGGAATGAAAAGGAGGCCACAAAGGACTAAGATCAAAATGTTATCATTGTACTTTCTTAATCTGTTGAATATATATATATATATGTGTGTGTGTGTGTGTGTGTGTGTGTGTGTGTGTATACATATATATTCAGTCTAACAAAAAATAAGGACTTTTATCTGCGATTGAGTTCATTTGATTTTCTTAATTTCCAGTCTCCTAGTAATAAATTTAACAACATTCCCTGCTTTGTGTGAATGGCACAATCTCAGAAACTCTCTCATAATGACTGAGACTCTAAGCTTGAAAACAATCTCTGATTCATTCCTCTTCCTCATCCCTCACATCCAAACAGCTGCCAAGTTTCATCAATTGTAGCTAAACAATATCAATATCAAATGACCCCCCCCCCCCATGCTCTCACTGGAATGGTTCTATTTTAGTCTCTCATGCCATCTCTAAAGCAAAGCCTCTAACTGTTCTCCCTATCTTCTACTTCTCCATTATCCAGCTCATTCTTCACACTGCTAGCTGTCAAAATCAACTTTGAAAGTCACAGATCTGATCATGTCATGCCTCAAAATCTTTCGGTCGCTTTCCACATCTTTCAAGATCATAGAAAAGATCTTCAAATGAAGTTTTAAGACCTCCTACAATCTATCACTAACCTATCTTGCTTCTCTTTATTGCCTAGGGCTTTGGAGAGTGGGAAGGTTGGCAAAGCCTAGCTTGGGACCATGAATATCTCCTTGATGAATCTAGTGCTTGAATATAGCTTTGAGATGTATTTTCTGTTAGGGGGAATTGACTCAAAGAGATCGCTACCTAGCCAGTGACCAAAGCCTTTTATTTTCTTTTATTTTTTAAAGAAAAGAAAAATGTCTTTTCTTTTGAGCTATCTTTGGTCTAAGAGCATCTGCTCAGGAAAGAGGGCTGACCACAACCCTGTGTGAAGTTTGCAGTAGAGTTCAATAGGAGGATTTAGGGAATATATCAAAGATGTGATGGTGGCAAAGAAGAGATTACCTAGGGAAGCTATAGCAGGAAGCAATGAGGGGAAAACAAGTGATCTCCAGTAAAAATGGAGAGACAGAGCAATATGTTTTATGGGGTTTAAATTCAGGAATAAATGCAAATAACCAATGCCTCCAACATGCTTGTGAATGCTTGGCTAGAATAAGTACTTTGCTCAGGGTAATGTTTCCATTATCATCTTCCTCCTCTTCCTCCTTCTCCTTATCTTTGTCATTGTCATCATCATTGTCATCACTATGATTTATATATAACTTTAGGATTTGAAAAGAACGTTACTTTGATTATCTCTTTTGTAAGTCAAGAAACTCTGTGAGGTGGGCACTATTATTAGCTCTCATTCTAAAAATGACAAAAATGAGGATGTGCAAAGTCAAATGGTTTGCCCAAGTTCACACAGCTAACAGGTGTCTGAGGCAGGATTTAAAGTCACATCTTTCCGACTCCACATTCACAGATATATCCAAGAGGCCACCCGGATGCCCCAGGATTAAATATGCCTAAATAATTTTCAGAATTTTACCCTTTTTTTGCATTAAAGATGATTTAATGTTTCTATTGTAAGCCTTCCTTAGACTAGGTCAATTTTAATAATAGTCATTTCCTGTTCTTAGCCTGCCCTCTTTGTCTATTACTCTTTTTATACATAATCAGCCTCCATCTCTTCCATTGAATTAATACCTGTAGAAATCCTTTCTTTCAAGTAGCCTCCAGGGAAGATTTCTTCATTTCCCATCATGAGTAACCCCTCCATATTCCATTCTCTATGTGAATGTTGTCCAATCTCTTGCATTTAAATATATTAGAATTTTGATTATCATTATTTTTTTTATTTATTCCTAATTCCTCTTGTTCACTCTTTTAGGATAAAGAATGGATTCTCTAGTTTTGATGAGCTCTTCTACACTTGGTTTTTGTTGTGTGTTTACTCACATATGCGTTGATTTCCCCAATCTTATCCCAAAAGAAAGCAAATTCCTTGGAGGAAGGAACTATTTCCTTTTTGTCTTTGTATTTCTAAGACCTAATACTATCCCGGTCACATGGGGACAATTAAAAACATTTTTGAAATTTAATGTTTTATTTTATTATTTCAGTGATTAGCATGGTGGCTTTAACATATTTAAAGTTTAAAAATATATTTGCCAAAATGAATTGAAATTGTATTTGCTAAATTAATTTGGAGGAAGACGATAGTATTCACTTAATTGTTTCCTTCCAAGAGAAATATCTATTAAGGCATAAGTGGGTTTGATTGGCATTGATGGAGAGAAATCCCACTCTGAGAGGACCCTACACTGAAACCACACATCCTAAGTAATAATGGAAGGTTACATTTAAAGAGTGAAACAAATGCTTAGGCAAATGAATGACTAGGAGTTTGCATGATTAGATAGATAGATAGAGTATATGTACATATATTTGTAGATGTGTGTATATACAAATATATATATGTATATACATACACACATACATACACATATATACATATAGATGTGAATATTTTAATAAATGTATATGTGCATGTGCGTATGTACACACACATGTGTGTGTTTATATGTAAATATATGCATGTGTGTTTCACCTATACATATATGCATATAGTCATGCACATATACAGCTCTATATACATGATAGTACCTATCTGTATGTTATATATGCATATGTGTATGTGTGTGCATGTGTATATTTATAGACACATATATGTACTGTGTATCCATATATCCACATATACATCTATATATACATGATAGTACCTATCTGTATTCCCTACTTTTGGAGAGGCTGATGCTGGTAAATTTCTTGAGTTTGGGAGTTCTTACAAGGCTAAAACTGATTGTTTCACCACTAAATCTTAAACTAATACATAATATTGGGGTTGGTTTATGTGTGTTCACTGTGTCTCTAGCCTAAGAAGATGGAGAGATTCAGTATTTAAGAAAAAAAAAAGTATCATTCAACTTTCTTTTCATTTGGTCATTGTGATTATTGACCATGCGAGATGAATAGCAATGAATAGTAATGTAACAAAGTGAATGAAGTGCTAGACATGAAGTCAGAAAGACCTGTATTCAAATCCTGTCTCCTATATTTGGCAGTTGTATGACTGTGGGCAATTCAATTAACCCCTCTGTAGCTCATTGTCCTTGTACCTTTGCTACATATTACACATTGCTTATGATCACTCAAATGAGATAATACATATCTCTCATATAAATATAATAGGAGATAGAAACATAAATTATTCTTAAAAACATATGAATGGGGCTGCTAGGTGCTACAGTGGATAGAGCACCGGCCCTGGAGTCAGGAGTACCTGAATTCAAATCTGGCCTCAGACACTTAACACTTACGAGCTGTGTGACCCTGGGCAAGTCACTTAACCCCAATTGCCTCACTAACCCCCCCCCCCCAAAAAAAAACCATATGAATGGAGAACTTCGCTATCTTGGAACTCCACAGGGAGCTGCCCAGAGATATTAAGGTTTTTGAGGGAATAAGACCAAAAAAAAAAAAAAACCCATTGAAATACTTAGGGCCAATTGTTTAGTCTATTTTCTTACTGATTCATTTACTGATTCACCTGATATCTTATGTGTAACTTTTTATTAGTATATGAGATATGAGAAGTATAGTCTTTCCTGAGGGTGAAAATAAACCCAATGGAAAGATGATGGAAGACATGCTGGGGGAAAAAAACCCCAAAAATTCCCCAAAACAACAGTTTCCTCTATCTCATAACCTCAAGATCATTGATTCTTCTATCTATTTGCCTACTTCTCTGAGAAACCAGCACTGTTATTTAGGCCTTGGAAATATTTTGGAACTGATTTTTTTAAAGGAACAATGATACAGTTGTGTTTTCCCTTTTTATCAATGACAGGTTCCATAAATCAAATAAGGCAATGAGGTAACATGGTGGTTTGAACACTAGGCATGGAGTGAGGAAGATCTGAATTTAAATCTGGCCTCAGAAACTTACTAGCTAGCTGTATGACCCTGGGCAAATTACTTAACCTTTGTCTGCTTCTGTTTTTTCATATGTAAAATGGGGATAATAATAACACTTATTTCCCAGGATTGTTCTGAGTTTAAAACGTGATAATATTTGTAAAGCACTTTGAAAACATCAAAGCACTATAAACATGCTAGTTATTATTACTGTTGTTATAAAGTTTGTCATAATTTTCTTCATTATGAAATATATCCACTCTCTGAAGAATTCAGTAATTTGCATTTCTAGTGCACTAACTTGACGTGAATAAATAATTCAAAAAGTCTTAAGCAAGCAGTCTCATTTATTTTTGCTGTTGCACTCAATATTAAATGAGATGCTATATGGAAAGTGCTTAAGACACAGTGCCTGGCCCGTACTCATCTCTTAAATTCTTGTTTCCTTCTCGTTCTTAGTGACCTCTAGGTGACACAGTAGATAGAACACCAGGTTTAAAGTCAAGAAGCCTTGAGTTCAAATATGGATGCAAATTAGTTGAGTGATCCTGGGCAATTAAAATCTGTTTGCCTCAGTTTCCTCAACCATAAAGTGGGGATAACAACAGCAACGACCTCTCATGGTTGTTATGAGGAAGAGATAATAATTGTAAAGAACAGGGCAGCTATGTGGCACAGTGGATAAAGCATCGGCCCTAAATTTAGGAGGGCCTGAGTTCAAATCTGGCCTCAGACACTTGACACTTACTAGTTGTGTGACCCTGGGCAAGTCACTTAACCCCCATTGCCCTGCCAAAAGAAAAAAAAAAGCCATGTAAAATTGTAAAGAACAGCACAGTGCCTGGCACATATAGGTGCTATATAAATGTAAGATAGTAGTAGTAGAAGCAGCAGAAACAGTAGCAGCAACAGCAGCAACAGCAGCAGTAGTAGCAGCAGCAGTGGCAGTGGTGGTGGTGATGGTAGTGGCATCAACAGCAGCAATAGTCGTAGTAGTAAGAGCAACAGTAGCAGCAGCAGCAGCAGCAGAGGTAGTAGCAAGGGATTGCCTATCAAGTCTTATCTGAGCTAGCTTTCCTTGTTTAAGTAAAAAGGCCAACTCACTTGTCTGCCACACCAAAGTCAAGGCCCTTAAGAGACAGCTATTTGGCATGAGGGCTAGAGTTTTTCATCTGGAATAAGGGAATCCTGAGTTTATATCCTACTTCAAAAACTGACAAGTTAGGTGTAACTTATCCTCTATCAGCTTCATGTTCAATATATATATATATATATTCTTTGTGAGGCAATGGGGGTTAAGTAACTTGCTCAGGGTCACACAGCTAGCACGTGTCAAGTGTCTTGGAGCCAGATTTGAGCTCAGGTCCTCCTGAATTCAGGGACAGTGCTTTATCTATTGTGCCACCTAGCTGCCCCTCAATATTTCTTAAAATGGGGTAGGTTTTCATATTACTTTCTTCAGGGTTATTGTGAGGATAAGTGGAGGACATATCCCTTCTTTATTGTTGTTGTTTGTTTTGTTTTATTTTGCGGGGCAATGAAGGTTAATTGTCTTGCCCAGGGTCAAACAGCTAGTGTCAAGTGTCTGAGGCAAGATTTGAACTCAGGTCCTCCTGAATCAAGGGCTGGTGCTTTGTCCACTGTGCCACCTAGCTAGCTGCAGACATATCACTTCTATATAATTCTTAGTTTATTACTATTTTATTTTATTTTATTTTTGCTGGACAATGGGGGCTAAGTGACTTGCCCAGGGTCACACAGCTAGTAAGTGTCAAGTGTCTGAAGCCAGATTTGAAGTCAGGCACTCCTGAATCCAGGGCTGGTGCTTTATCCACTGTGCCACTTAGCTGCCACAGTTTATTATTATTTTAAATTAGTTCCCCTACTTTCTAAAATGTCTATCAGTCTTCTTCATGTGATAATGAACATTTACTCTTCTTTCCCATTGCCATATCTGTGATTGCTTTAGAAAACCAACATAGAAGCAATTGGAATTATAAAGCATGTTCTAATGTATTCAGGAGTTACTTTTTGAATCTGCTGTATCAGTACATGAGTTGGTCTCTTGTGATGAAAATACCACCTACTAGCATCTCTCCCCAACATTGTTTAGGCCCAGGCCTCTTTTCCCCCTGAAACAGTGATTATGTTTTCCTAAAAATTGACAAATCTGATTGGCCTTTTCTTCTCTCTCTCTCTCTCTCTCTCTCTTTTTTTTTTTTTTTTGTGTGGGGCAATGGGGGTTGAGTGACTTGACGAGGGTCACCCAGGTAGTAAGTGCCAAATGTCTGAGGCCGGATTTGAACTCAGGTACTCCTGAGTCCAGGGCCGGTGCTTTATCCACCTTTGCTTCTCTTAATGCAATTTCTTGGTCACTTAAGGGAAGTAAAGTTCCATATATGAGGAGTCTAGGCCTCTCAGATTCCACACTCGCTTGAGACAACCCAAGTCACCCAATACTCTCCTCTTAACCTACTGACCACACTCCTATGAGAAGGCAAGGAAGGATAGCACAGCCCGAGATAAGTGTCATTGTATCCTTACTGCATATCCTTACTGTGTTAGGACAAAGTAAGCCTCCCTTCTGATAACAGTTCAGTGATTTATGAGTGTCTTCTTTTATCCAAGAGTTGAACCTGAACCTAGAATTCTAAAGTTCTACCTAACCATTTTGCTACCATTCTAGAGATAGTAGAGTAGGCTGCCTGGGTTAGAATTGAGCTTAGAATCAGAAAGACTTGGGTTCTCATCCTAAACCTGCTAGTAACTAATTGTGTGATCCCCAGCATGTCACATAAACTTTGTGCCTCCTTAGGATGAATCTATTAAGATATACATGGATCCTGCTTTGGATTGGCAGATGGAGTTTCCACATGGGAATTCCCCACTAAAAATATCACAGCTCCTTTTAGTCCCTGTGTAATAATGTAGGTCTGAGTTTAAAGACTGAATCATTTGAAAGGTGGAGGTCACCCCCACCCCTGACAACATCAAAATGTTTGCAATCAATAGGGAAGAAACAGAATCACACACAGACACAGACTTATATGTTTTAGAGTTGATATAGATCTCTATATCTTTATGCATGTCCAAAATTTTGTATCTCCACTACTGTGTATGAATATTTTTATATAGATACACACATCCATGGGAAAGGTAGGTGACAAAGTAGATAGAGCATTGGATCTTAGTATATTTTAAAACTCTAATAGCCTAAATTTGCACTAAGGGTTTGTGAGCACTCTGTACACACACACATACACACACACAAGTATTTGCATACCATTCAGCATTACACTGTATAAAAAAAGAAAAGACAAGACAAGACATATTCCAAATGTTAAACCAAATATTGCAGAACCGACCGGTCACATGATTTCATTTTAAAATTGTTGAATTTCTCCATTTCCTTCATTTTTGAACCTGAGTTAAGAGCAATAATGATAATATTGAATATCCTTTGGGATTTGATGAAATGTTACAGAAAAATCCAACATGCCCATTTTTGGTTTTCATTACCTGAACTGTACCCAACCTTTTCAGGCACGTCTAACTTCCTTCCCAGCAATAATAATTTAGTGATTTACAACATGCTGTCATTTCTGGCTGTGGATAAATGTATCATATATGATGTCACACATTTTTACAGTACACAGAATGTTCAGAAAATATTTCCCTTTTCTTACCTCTTGGATTTGTTTGTTCACATGTATTCCCAGGAGTTACAGACTCAAAGTATAATTTTCCAGCTTAGATCTGATTGAATTAGTGCAAATATCCCTGGAAGGTTTCTTGCTCAGAATCTTTGTAAGATACACATCTATTCTGTGACCTCAAGAAGATATCAAAGATGGATTCCCAGCTTATTCACTTTTAAATAAATCAAAAGAGCACATGCACGAATTGAATAGCACTTGTCAATTTAAAAGGGAATTAATTTGAGATCTTCATTTATTAACAAAAGAGCTGAATATTTCATAGGTTAAAAATTCTTTATGTTAAGGAAAAATGTTTTGATTCCTCGGATAAGGCTCTATTTTTCTTGGATTTATGGGTATCTTGTGTTATTCTTTTCAAACTGATTCCTATTTATTTTTCTTTTTTATTCTTTATTGCCAAGATTTGGTCCTTAGTAGGGGACAAGGAAGCATGGAGTTAAAAAAGAATATGATAGGGGCAGCTAGGTGGCGCAGTGGATAGAGCACTGGCCCTGGAGTCAGGAGGACCTGAGTTCAAATCTGGCCTCAGACACTTAACACTTACTAGCTGTGTAACCCTGGGCAAGTCACTTAACCCCAATTGCCTCACAGAAAGAAAGAAAGAAAGAAAGAAAGAAAGAAAGAAAGAAAGAAAGAAAGAAAGAAAGAAAGAAAGAAAGAAAGAAAGAAAGAAAGAAAGAAAGAAAGAAAGAAAGAAAGAAAAAGAAAGAAATGTGATAAAAAATAAATAAAACATAAATAAGTACTACATATAGTTTAAAAAGGGAGATTATTTTATTTGAAAAATAAAGCAGCAACTAGTATTTGTTTAAAGAAATGGTTTATCCTTATGGGAATTGTAGGTTTGTTTTTTCCCCAACCTATCTAGGGCAGCTAGGTAGCACGATGGATAAAGAGCCAGGGCTAGAGTCAGGAAGACTCAATTTCTTGAATTCAGTTCTGGCCTCAGACATTTACTAGGTGTGTAATCCTGGGCAAGTCACTTAATCCTGTTTGCCTCAGTTTCCTCATCTATAAAATGAGCTGGATAAGGAAATAGCAAAACCACTACAACATCTTTGCAAAACAACAACAATAACAACAACAACAACATCAAAAGCAAACCCAAATAGGGTCACAAAATCAGATAGAACTGAAAACTACTTAAAAAACAAGAAGAAGATATCTAGTACATTTCTCAGAGTTTTTCAAGTAAGGAATAATGAAGTCAACTCTCAGTCTATTCTTCCTTTAAATAATTCAAACTAGTACAAAATTTAAAAAGGATTAAAGAATATTTTAAAGTATCTATTTTGAGTTGGTGTAAGTTGGAATTTATTGGAAATATCATAGTATGTGAAATTTAGAGTTTGAAGAACCCTTATTGATAATATTGTTGAATCTCCTCATTTTACAGACAAGGAAATTGAAGTACCAAGAAGGGATGAGACAGCCCAGAACACACAGAATAAGTAGTAGACCTGTGATTTGAACCAAGGTCTTTTCCCTCCATATGCACTTTTTTTTTGGGTGGGGCAATGGGGGTTAAGTGACTTGCCCAGGGTCACACAGCTAGTAAGTTTCAAGTGTCTGAGGCCAGATTTGAACTCAGGTACTCCTAAATCCAGGGCCGGTGCTTTATCCACTGCACCACCTAGCCACCGCTTCCATATCCACTTTTAACTGAACTGTACTTCAACTTGTTAAAAGAAACTGAATACAAGGAAAAAATGAAAAAAGAAGCACCCAAGATTCATGGAATATATATATTGGTTATGCCCCAAATTGAACTTACTTTTATGAGGAGAAATGATTCATATTTGGTCACAGAGACAGACAGATGGCTAAAACATACACTTAAGTATAAGTAATTAGTCATAGTATAATAAGGAAAGGCAGAGCTTAAATTACTGTTTATTCATGCTTTATACTGTAGTGATTTATACAAGAAAAAAGATAAAGGACTATGGAAATAAGGTACAATGAAATTTCATGGGGAGTTAAGAATTTATTCAAAACATCTGTTTCTGCAAAGTTGTATGCTCTCTCTCTATACATATGTATGCATATATACATCTATGTACACACATATGCACATATGGACAGACTCATACACATATATATATATATACACATATACATACATTTATACAAATTCAAACCTTTTGCTGCCTATTTTTATATTTCACTTAAAAAAAATACAAACCTGTGCTTTTATTAATAGTGTAAACTTCCAGGGAGGAAATGATTACTGCCCATGCAGTTCAGATTCTGTGGCACAACTTATTCTCCTTAAGGAATTATCTTTATCTCATAAATTAAAAATAAAATAATTTTAAAAGAAATTAAGTGGCTTCTTAAAGGTCAAACAACCAGCATATGTGAACAACAATGTTTGAATCCAGATCTTCTCATTTCTATTCCCTACATCCTTGTACTTTTCAAGCAGATGACTTTGATTCAGCTCAGTGAAAAGGCTTAACCGGCAGATATGGTCTTTCATTGTTTTAAATTATTTTCCTGTCAAAAAGAAATTTTAAAGGGCCCAAACCTGTGATTTCTATAGTTCAGGGCACTCCCAGTTAAGGAAATTCTCTCTACAATTGTAGACTGAAATCTCCTCTGCAACTTATGATTTTAGAAAGTTGCCTAGTGCAGGGTTACAGAGTAACCTGTAAAGAGACAAGACTTGAATACAAACGTTGTTGGTAAGTATCAAGGTCAACTTTCCATCCATTGTTCTACACTCTCCTAAGAAAGCACAGCAACAAGACATTGACTACTTAGTATGTCCTCATTAGGCTTCTCAGCTCTTGAAACTTATTAAACACACATCCTCAAATATATCTAATGAAGAAATTTTAACTTAAACCTTCAAGAAATATATTTTCGTGTGGATATCATCTGCATCTATGTGGATCACAATAACTTATTAGAAAGTCTTTAAGAGTTTGTATAGCCAAACATTCCTGATTAGACTCCTTGAATTTGGCTAAATTATTCATCGTATGAAAGACATACAATGTGGCCCATATTCAAAGACTAGATTGATGAATTGCATCAGAGAGCCTGTGTGCTTTGCTTCGAGAGCCTAGGAAGGAAGACTTTCAGAGAAACAAAATGATATTAGAAACCCAAGTATAGAAGCATGTCTAGGAGGTAGTATAGTGTTCTAATCTTTGGAATCAGAAGACCTGGGTTCAGATCCTGATTTGGACAATTATAATTTCTGTAACCTTGGCCAACATGCAATTTTTTTGTACCTCAGTTTCTACATCTGTGAATTGAGGGCCTCAGACAGGATAGTTATTGAGGTCCCCCCCCCAAATCTCTGAATTTTCATCATTATTTAGTAATATATCTATCATATATTCATCTATTTTCTGTGATTAATTACTCAGGTTTTGAGCTTTAAATTTAAAGGGTTGTTTGTTTTGTTTTGTTTTCTTATTGTTGTTTTGGTGCCCTTTGTCATTTTCTACCACAGTAGTTACTCAGTGTAACCCCCATAGACTGTTGCTTTGTGAAAAATACAACCAAGCAGAACTGTTCAACACAGAAACCACATCAATACCTCTGATGTGATACATTTAATTGTCCACATTCCACATTAGTAACCTTGGACTTCTTTACCAAGAAGAGGGAAGTAAGTTTCATCATTTGTCCTCTAGATTCAATATTTTTGGCTGTAAATTCATTTTCTACTTTCAATCCTCATAAAAATAAGACTCAAGTGACAATCCTTTCATTTAAGTCTGACTATCATGCTCCTTACAGTGACTTTTACAGACTTTTACATTTTTCAAAATACCTAACTCCAAACCCGCTTGAATTCAACTCTTCCCCCTCCAGCATACTGGTATATATACAAACACACACATATACACACGTAATCTTTCATCAGATGACTTCATCCTTTACAAAGAAAATAAAGCCACCTGTCATTTGTAGGGTGCATTCATCATCCATCTCCCACACTTTAAAATCTTTCTATGATCTCATCCTTTCTCTCTTCCTTTTTTTCCATCTTCAATATTAGATGAACCCTCCCTTGCCACTTTGCAGAGACTAACAGCTGGTTTTCCCTTTGATATGATTTTCTCTTGTTTCATTCATCTTTCCTAATTTTATCTCTTTATAAGTTCATTTTACTGCCTAGGTACCTATTCCTGTCTTCTGTATCCTGAAATAAAACACAATCATCCTTCCCCAAATCCTTCATCTTCATGCTATCTTAGAATCATAGATTCCAATCTGGAAAGAAAGGAATTGCTCATCTTGTTCCACTGCTTCATTTTACATATGAGGAAACTGGGGCAAAGTTGTTTGTTTTATAATTGATGTTCTTTCCATTTGTATTGTTGTGACCACTATGTATAATGTTTTCCTGTGCCACTCATTTCATTTTCACTCAATTTACATAACTATTTTCATATTTCTTTGTTGTCATAATGTTTGCCATGTTTCAAAACATAATATGTATATTATTACCTTCACATATGACAATTTTTTAGCATCTTCCAATCAGCCTCTAGTTGTTTTTGTCCTAGTTCTTTTCTATCATAATAACTGTGACTATAAATATTTTGGTATATATGTGACTTTTATTTTTGTCATTGACTTTCTCACCCATTTGTGGAGCCTCAGAGTCAAAGAGTAAGGGCCTTATAATCACTTTATATGCATAATTCCAAATCACCTTCCAGAATGGTTGGACCAACTCACAGTTCCAACAATAACAACAAGGACATGGAAACCTCTCATCCTGGTAATATTTTAAAGTGCTATTTTGAGTGTTTATGGTATTACATACTTTTAGATCTTTTGGATTTATTCTCCCCCTTTTAATGTTATAATGCAATGGTTTGAGACTTGGCCATGTGTCTTTTCCAAAGGATGAAGACACATTCAAAAAGATTCATCAAGAAAGAGTTTGATGAATTTATTTAGCCATAGTAACTCATATGGATGATTTATTAGAAGAGAGACAAGGCAGATCTTTCTTTTTTGTTTGTTTGTTTTGTTTTCCTTCCTAATTGTTCCTTATCAGGCTCCTTGGGTCATTCATTCATAGTTTTCCTTTTGTTATCTATGAATACCCAAAGTGTTTTTTTTTCCTTTGATGGTGTTTTCACTCCTTTTTTATCTCCCTCCCTTAGGTTTCAAATTATTCAAATTATTTAAAGCACTACCTCCAGCCACATAATTCCAAAACATTTATATTGAGCCCCAGTTCCTCCTTCAAGGTCCAGTGCTACAATCACAACTGTCTATTCAGATAGATATTGCCACCTACATATCCCATAACATCTGAAACTCAACAAGTCCCAAAATGATTTCATCACATTGCACTTTCCAAACCAAACGTGTCTGTCATCCATGTTTACTGTTTCTTATGTCTCCTTTCGACTATGGTTTGAAAGCCCAGTCATTTTTTACTCTTTTACTCTAACATCCAATTAGCTGTCAATTTCTGTTAGTTCTCTCTCCACAGAAACCACTGACATCCATTCCTTTATCTACACACACTGCCACTTTCCCATTTCAGGCCTTCATCACCTCTTGACTAGAGTAATATAAGATTCCTAACTGTATTTCTTGTCTCCAGTCTCTCTCCTCTCTCCTGAATGTTTCATACAATTTATATTATCATCTTCTTAAACACAGGCTGACAGTATCACACACACCCCACTCAGAAATATTTGTTAGAACCTTATTTTCTCCACAATAAAATATGCATTCATCATCCTGGTATTTAAGGTTCTCCATGATTTGTCTCAATCCTACCGTTCTAGCTTTATTTCAAAAAGCTCTCCTTTGTGCAGAAAAACTACTAGTTGTTTTATCAATCTGTCCCAACAACATTCACCCTTGTGCCCTTGTGCTTTTAGATAGTCTGCTTTCCATACCTAGAATGCACTATACTTTCATCTCTTTGTACCTGCTAAAATCCTCCTCTACTTTCAAATTTTAGATAAGTTGCCATGTCTTCTATGTAGTGTTTTTTTCATTCCTTCTAATTGTGTTATCTTTCTCATAATATATTTTGCTAGAACTCTTGAATGGTATATCTCCAGTGATCTATCAAAACTTTCCATTTTCGTTATGTGTAGAACAAAGGCAAATACTACATATTTACATGCTTCTTGCCACGAGGTCCTTCCGGTAGGGACTATGACATTTTTTATTTTCTGCTTTTGCTTTCTCAGGACCTAGCACAGTACCTCACACATAAAGTTGGTTTAATTAAGTCGTTAAACATGTATCACCATTATTACAAGGGGCTCTCATTAAATATTTCAAGAAATATGCACATCTTCAATAACTGAGAGAGTCTTCCTTTTAAATAACATGTAACATCATCAAGTCAGGGTAGAGGTGATATACAGTCCCTAAACAGACTAAATAACAAATATTTCTTAGCAAATTTGATGTAGACATCAAACAAAAGAAGAAGATGATGACAATTTAATCCCATGCTTCTATAAACAAAATATATCTAGCTGGATAGTATTTGACACTGTGCAATGGATAAGAGTTATTGCATTTCAACAGATGTCATTATCTATCTTACTTGGTGTTATTTCTCTAAACATCCTAATTTGAATGACTAACTGAACAAAAACTACATTGCTTAAAAGCTGTCTTGTACTGGTTTCTCTTTTTTCATTACTAACTTTTTGCTGGTGAGAGAACACATTTGCCCCATGATTATTCAGGAAGAGGAAATTATTCTATTTATGAGGTCATTTTCTCCCCAATGGAGTTCAGAATTTAAAATTTAAAAATATTCTCAAGAAAGTTGAGTTCATGTCAAAACATTTTAATTCAAAAAATTTATTCAATAAACACATTTCTCTAAAAGAGAAATATTACTTTTAAACTTTTGAACTCTCTATTGACCTAATTTCAAAATTATTTGTTAGGTTAATAAATTTACTTTGGTAATGACAGTTTTCAGTTGATTCTGTTTCCATTGACTTGCACTGTGTCTTCAGCCTACTGTATCCCCTTTACCATCATGATCATTGATTAATTAAGAATGCAATGTCATCTCATATTGTCACCTCAACCCTATTGCATACAAAATCCTTGTATAGTATTTAATTAATCATAGAATGATAAATGTTAAAAATAGATAGTATATTTTAGGTATTTGACCAACTTTTCTTGCAACTTGAGGAGTGACTTTATTTGCCTTGATGTGGTTTGTTTTAAGATGATTCACCAATCATTCTTTTTTTCCTATTTATTTATATACATATTAAAGCCAAATACTACACTGACACATGCTCCTTGGAACTAGTTTCTGGTCTGGGAAGGGACTGGGAGCAAACCCAATCCCCTATTTTTCCCAGTCAGTGATATATTGGATCTTTCAAGAACAAGCAATAATACATTTGACTACAGAAGAAGCAAACAATTTTCTCCAGAATAAAGATATTTAATGACATTTAGCAAGGTGATGGACTTTAGGGTAAATTTCTATTTCAGTGTAACTATATGAATTTACCAAAAAATGATTTCTCTACAATAAGAGTAAGAACTTCTAACAGATATAAGACATGCATCACTCCTTTAAAATGAATGGAATCATATATATATATATATATATAATTTGCTTTTTTTGTGGGCCAATGAGGGTTAAGTGATGTATATCAGAAGCTTTCAGCTAGTGCCTGAAAAATTATAAATGCTTGTTGTTGGACTGACTTCATATCTCTTATCCCCAGTTTATCTATAAAATGGAGGACATAGACCAGATAACCTCTGATTTGACTTTCAGCTGTAAACATATAATGCTTTGAACTAATTTCTTGAGAATGGATGAATGTATATAGATATATAGCTATATCTAACATATCCGTATGCATCTATCTATCTATATGTATATGTGAGTCACACTGCTTCCTTTTCTAGGTCATTCTTTGATCTTAATTTATAAATGTTTTTTTTTTCTCATCACCATGGCTTCCATCTTTAATTTGATGTTCTTTTTTTTTTCTTTTAGTTCCTGCTGCTAGCACTACACTATTACAAATTTTAGCCAAAAAAACAATACTATGGAACTTAGAAATTTTACCAGTCCTATGAGAATGGAATGAGGTCATTTCCCTGTCATGGTTTCTGAAATTCCAGTTAGACAAACTACTTGTGTGACAAAGACATTTCATTATTATCAGACAATAGCAAGCTACCTAAATGAGCAGATGTCAGCATAGACAGTGCATGTTCTTTGTCACACTTCTAAACCACCTGAATCTTACTGATGATATAATAAAACAGTGGTATTGAGAAATGTTTAGTTTAACTAAAATAATTGAAGAAATGTAGTAAGAGAAATCTACTCACTAGAGTAAGTGTTCCTGTTTATTTTGCTCCCACCCTCACTGGTACCCCGTGGGATTAAAAAAAAAAAGATTCTGGATGCCCCTGCTCCACCTCCCATATATCCTTGTTCTTTTCCTGTCTGTCTGGAAAAACTTTCAATGTTTGAAAACATCATTTCATCCCTTTGGGAGAAAGAAGTAAGCAGCTCAACTTGTATTAGAGCCAATTCCTTTCAAAAATTACTATAATAACCTCTTCCTTGTGATTTAACTGGAGTTCATGGAGGCAAACTAATCTAATGGGAATTAACTCCAACTTCACCACTCACAACTTTGACAAATCACTTAACCTCTGTGTGTCAGTTTCCCCACATGTAATGAGGGGATAAAAAGGCTTACCTTTCTTTGCTAGGATGTTAAAGATAAATGCAATAATTCATGGCAAGATTCTAAATAATAGGACTACTTAGAATAGATAATAGATATCCGAATGAGTTATTATCCTTCACAGTAATTGCCTTGGGAATATATGTGTGCATGTATTTGTATATATATATGTATATGTGTATGTGTATATATTTTTATGTATATATACACTCAAATATGTGTGAATATATGTATGAAATATAGAATTTATTCATTTTAGGCACATCTAACTTTTAACTTAAAATGCCATTATTTGGCTTCTATATCTTTGTTATTCAATGTGACTGTTTCCAGAAAGTCACATACTCTTAAAGGGATGAAGATTGGTCTCAGTTGATGGTATTCCAAACAATGGCTCAGAACTTAGAAGCAATTCAAAAAGAAATTGCCTAAAATATTTTGAATATGACAGCAGTTTCAGCATAAGTGAATAACCTCCACAGGTGACTATTTAAAAGGGTGTCTAGTTTGAATTCACAAGCCCTTCTGAGAGGAAGATTATTTAGAGCCAATGGAAGTCCAGAAAAATTGGAATTGAGTTCTATTCTGAATACATGGGATCTCTAGAACCAATGGCAAATCCCTTACTTTCTTAACATTCAGAACCAGAATCTAATGAAATCCAAAAATATTAATGGTGTGGAAATCCAAATATGGAAATAAAACAATCCTTATTTTCAAGGAACTTTTATCCTAAAAGTATCTCTAAAACAAACTTACAGATGACTTGTGCTCATAAATGCAGGGAATTTTCTAACTGGGAGCTAGATATCTTGATGAAGTTACAAGTCTTAAAGAACAATAACAATAACGACAACAACAACTCTAGAGATTGGAAGTTATTTGTAGGAATGGAACTGGCAAATGGAAATATAATATTGGCTAGGTAGGATAGGGGCCAGATTATGGAAAACTTAAATGATGGATTGATGAGTTTGGATTTGAGACTATAGGCAAGAGGGAGCTATTGTAAATTCTTGGGCAGGGAAAGGATATCATGATATGTGTGTTTTAATACCTGAGAGTGGCAATGATATATAGGATGGATCAAAAGAGACCTAAACTAGAAGCAAACAATAGTGATTGCTATAATTCAAGAATAGATTACAAAAAATAGAATAGATTGCAAAATGATGGTTAGGGATGAGAACAGAGGTTAAAAATTAAACTTGTAATAATAATTGTTATTTACATATCATTAAAAAATATGTAAGATATCTATATATCCATTATGTTATTTGACCATTATAACAACCCTCTGTTAAATATAAACATATCATTATTTCCATTTTACAGATGTTGAATTCAAGGCTTAGAAAAATTTAATTGATATAACCAGATCAGCAGACACCAAGTAGGATTTGAGCTCGGGTCTTCCACAATCCTGTCCAGCTCTTTATTCCTATTATGGAAGGGAAGAGAAGCTAGTTTACTACTGGAACAATGAAATACATGGGAAGCGTTTATTTGTTTTAGAGTTCTATTATAATAAATTTGATATTTAATCATGACGATGATAATACCAAAATGTTATATTATTTAAATTAAATTAAATTTAAGTGATTTAAGTTAAATTATTTGCAAACTTTTAATTGGTATGTGAATGTCAACGGTCATCATTGTCGTCATCATCATCATCATCCATTTCCAGGATTATCTACTTTATGTTTTTACTTCCACATAGGCCAACATTGAAATATTATCAAGCATACCACACAGGCCCATATTGACTTTTGGGTTACCCATAACTTTAGATGTTTCGAGATTTCATTTTTCCAGTAAAGTCATATCGCATCACCACGAAGAAAACTGTGTTAAAAAGATTAGATTCTTGTAGCAGAGAGGAATATGAAATTATTTTAAAGGTATGGTGCATATGTTTAAGTCCAGATTTAACACTGCTTAGAATATAACCCAACAAAGTCAAAAATAGAAATAAAGGTACCACATATACAAAACTATACATAGCAACACTTTTTTATAGTAGTAAATAATTGGAAACAAAATAGATGCCCAATGACTGTGGAATAGCTAAACAAATTGGATAATATGCATGTGATGGAGGATAGCTATCCCATAAGAAATGAAGAATGTAAAGATTATTGAAAATATATAGATCAAATAATCTCAGATCTAATGGAATATTGAAGCATAAGGCTTAGAACACCCTCCTTCCACCATCATTTCTTTAAGATAGTCAGTTAAAGTTTTATTTTTCCCAAGTTGCTAATAAGAAAAGTGAGGCTTAAAGGAGGTAAATTACTTGGTGATTCATGGCCGTCCATCTAATGTCAAAATCGAAAGTTCAATCTGGGTCTCTTGCATCCACATTCAGTCTTATTTCTACTCTAGTAGAGTGCCTCTCAAATTCAAAACTAAAATTAGAATAATAAATAGTGATGAATTTATCATTCCCATATAAGATATTAAACCTGTTGCTGAACAACATATTCTTGCTGCCCTTTTGGGATGTCAAATATCCATGCAATAAGATATTGATTCAGGAACATATCATCAATGACAGCTTTGGTTTTCTTTTGGATATCAGAACAAGATAAATGAAACATAAGACTTTTCAAAATTCTAAAACATGCAAATAAAACATAACATCAATATTATACATAATTTAAACTTTTGAAGACAAAGATTGATAAGAATGAACAGTTATATAGCTCTTGAAGGTATACAAAATGCTTCACAATTATCTCATTTTCTCCTCATAACAACTCTGTGAGTTAGGTGCTATTTTATCCCTGTTTAACAGAAGAGGAACTGAGGCAGTCAGGTTAATTGAATTGCCCAGATCCACTCAGATAATGTCTGAAAACAGATGCAACAAACCAAGTCTCCTAGCACCACTATCCACTTGGGCACAAAATATTTTTATAGTAAATGTTTTATCACACTTCAAATACTCAATACCCAAATATCAAAGACATCAAAACAAAATATTATGATATTTTTGCCATAGAACTATTGTCAGGTTCTTTAAACAACAAAAACAAAAACAGTTCTCTATATATTTGAGAAATGGGGCCTTTATCAGAAATAATTTCTATATTTGTTTCCACAGTTATGATTACTGGCTGGATTATTCTCCATCCTATTTTCTCCATTTATCCTACTCTCTCTCTCTCTCTCTCTCTCTCTCTCTCTCTCTCTCTCTCTCTCTCTCTCTCTCTCTCTCTCTCTCTCTCCTTTCACCTTGTCTGTCCTGGAAAGCATTTTGAATTTTGACTACAACCTTACACAATATGCTCTCTGTTCTACAACAACCCCCTTCTCTTATCTCCTTTGGCTACTACTTTTCTGTGAAATAAGATTAATTTCTATAACCAATTGAGTGTGTAAGTTATTTGATAGAGGCATTGTTTAGGGCAATACTTTGCATGTCAAACAGCAAGGAGGATAGGTTTATTTAGGTAGAGCGATGGGTAGAGCAAAGGTGTGGAGTAAGGAAGACTCATCTCCCTGAGTTCAAATCTGGCTTCAAACACATCCTAACTGAGTGAACTAGGGAAAGGCACAGAGATTCAGACACAATTGAAAAAATGACTGAACAACAATGACAAAAAGGATGCTCCTCTTTCCCATGTGTGCTGACAATATTCAAAAAATATAAGATGACGAATCTAGAACTGGGGAGAAGTCAGAAGTCCTCTGGTCCAAACACTTCATTTTGAAGATGAGGAAACTGAAAGCTATAGAAGTGAACTTAATTGTCTTAATTAATCACTTATGCAAGGCAGAATTTGGACTCATGCTCTCTGAGTCCAAGTTGAGTGCTCTCTCCACAGTGAAATGTTGCCTTCAATGAACCCATACATACATTTCATTAAAAAATCAAAAACAAGAAATTTGTGATTTTTCTAGATGATGTATTTTATTGGTTCCCAAAATGAGAATCTTCAAAATCAATACATCACCTAAATCTTTCCTGTTGCAATGTGTCTATTTCCCCTGGACCTGTCCTCAGTGAATGGAAAACAGCTGCTCATCCCTATAGAACAATCCATTTGTTTGCTCATTCAATGAATATTTATTATACTAGACTGATAGAAAGACAGTATGACATTGGTTTTAGAGCTGACTTTGCTGTCTGTGTGACCCTGAGCAAGTCACTTAACCACTTAATGCTCTAAGACAGTGGTTTCAAATTCAAAGAGAAATACAGGTCTTTAAACCATACATAAAGATACCTGTGAGGTGCATATTGGCTGGTTTTCAAGTGTAATCTATGAAAGCCCATCAATTGTGGAAAGGCTGAATATGTTGTGTTCTATTATTGTAATGCAATACTGTTGTCCTTAAAGAAATGACAAGCAGGATGCGCTCAGTAAAACCTGGAAAGAATAACATGAACTGATGCAAAATGAAGTAATCAGAGTCAGGAAAACATTATATACTGTAATAGTAATATTTTGATGATGATCAACTATGAATGACTTAGCTATTCTCAGCAATGCAATCCAAGACAATTTGAAATGACTTATGATAAAAATGCTATCCATTTCCAGAGAAAGAACTGATGGAATCTGAATGTAGTTTAAAACACTTTTAAACTTTACTTTTCTTTCAGTTTTTTCTGTTTTCTTTCACAATATAATTAAAAATCAAATACGTTTTGCATGACTGCACATTCATAATCTATATTAAATTAGTTGCTTTCTTAAGGGGGGGTGGGAGAGAGGGAGAGAAATTGGAAATATTTTTTTAATCAAATTTGTTGTTATATGTAGTAGTGTAAAGAATTAATTGTTATTTGAGGGTTTTATCACCCCATCTTTTGGCTAGAATTTAAAAAACACTGGCTCCCACACAGTGACCTGGGGCTCAGGTGCAGCGCCTCCGCAAATGGCATGGTGCTCCACCCATTCACTGGTTGTAGCTGTCACCATGGCACTGGCACCTCACATCATCACCACTAACTGATGCCTACATGGGCCTTGAAAAATTATAATGACTGGAAGCCCAGTGAGGGCAGTCATGTGACTGGCAGTCAGGGCTGCCAGCCAATTGGCTTGGGGCTGTGTGTGGTCAGCCTGGGGTCTGCTGGGAAGAAGAAGGGAGGAGTTCCACCATTCTAGCTTGAAACTGGAAGATGACAGGATGTAGCCATTTGTTCTCAGCTGATTCCTAGGCCATGGTGTTATTCAGGTTGCATCAAGTCCCTTCCCCCATTTTATTTCCTTTCCTTTAATTCTACTGATCTTACTTGTGTTTTTAAGTCTGTTCCTATTAATAAATCCTGTTCTGTTTTTGAGGGAGGTTGTTGGTCTCCTTCCTTGCTCCAATATTGTGGTGAGCCACATAGCTAACACTCCCCAGTTAAAAATTGGTCCCTACAGTTGGAAAATATTTTTAAAATTCACAAAATGAGAAAATGGCATATATTTTATGTTATTCATGTATATTGTTCTTTATTTTATTAAATATTTCCCAATTTTAATCTGGTTCCTGCTACATTGGGAAGCGTGGGGCCTACATGCAGTCCAGCAGGCCATACATTTGATACTTCTCCTCTAGGCAACTTCCTAAACTAACAAATTGCAGAGAGGGCATTATGGAGGGAGTTCTTTCACCTGGATTTCTTCACAGCAATGAAATCAAAAGTTCAGAACATATCTCTATTCCCATCTAATTAAGGTGATAAGCTTTAGCTTTTCCTCATAAAATCCATTCCCTAATTCTTTAATCCCCCCATCCATTCCACATTTGCCCTATGTCCCTTAAAGTGGAGCTACAAACTGAACACAATATTCTAATAAAGGGAACATTGGCATTACCATAATGATCATATAGTCATAGATTTACTGTTGGAAGGGACCTTGGAATTCATCTCATCCAACTACTTCATATAACAAATGAGGAAACTGAGTTCCAGAGGGTCTCGGGGTTTTGTCCATGATCATATACCTAGTGAATTGCAGAGTAGTGACTAGAACTCAAGTCCTCAGATTATAAATTCAGGAATCCTTCATCTGTTTCATGCTGTTAATTATGTCTTATTTTCCTTCATGTAATATTTCCCTTGTCATTTCCATCTCATATTTAACATTATTGAAAATCACCTGAATCATAGCCAGGTGTCTACTCATATACAATATACATTATGTATGATTTGAACTAAATAGCAGCTGAGGTCCCTTCCAACTCTGTGTTCAAAGTCTCTGATGATATAAAATGTACATGATTAAGCCATCAGATATTTCTTGTATGATTATATTCAAAGGAAGATTCTTTATTCTGCCATTATGTCAACTTGTGTTAGGTATTTCAATGAGTAAGGACTGGCAACAGGGAAAAGAACCTGTAGAACTAGTAGCCAATTTGCTTAATAACATCTGTTGGAATGGTACTGTTCTTTCAGTGATCCTGATTTGTCCTTTTGCATAAATGTCTGGTGTTTTTTGTTTTTTGTTTTTTTGCGGGACAATAAGGGGTAAGTGACTTGCCTAGGGTCACACAGCTAGTCGAGTGTCTGAGACTGAATTTGAACTCAGGTTCTCCTGAATCAAGGACCAGTGCTTTATCCACTGCACCATCTAGCTGCCCTCTGTGGCTTTTAAAAAAAACTATTTCCTGGCTTTTTACATGGCTATGAATCAGATAATTTAACCACAATCATACCAATGAAACTAAAATTACTGGAGAAACTAATGCTGTCTGCCATTTCTCTTCAACATGTTATCTATTAAGACCTGCATGTTTCTCACATGCAGCACTTCATATTCCATCTTGGAGCTTTTGCACTGTCAGCCTCCCACACTTAAAATGCATCATATCCTCACTTCCACCTGATAATTTCATTTGCTTCTCCTACAGGTGGGTATTCTCTAAGTGGACGATACAAGTGTGGGCCCAAAGGGGCTACTATGCCACCTTCAAGACACAGCACAAGTAGTACCTTTTTCTTTCTTTTTTTCTTTTTTTAAGTGAGGCAATTGGGGTTAAGTGACTTGCCCAGGGTCACGCAGCTAGTAAGTGTTAAGTGTCTGAAGCCGGATTTGAACTCAGGTACTCCTGACTCCAGGGCCGGTGCTCTATCCACTGTGCCATCTAGCTGCCCCACAAGTAGTACCTTTTAAATGCAACTTGATAAGCTCCCCCAAGAACAACTTTTCTCTATCTCCCTCCCAATCTTCTTTATGTTTGTTATGTTTTCATTTAGTATTTATTTGTTAGGTGCATATTATCTCCACTCCACCTTTCCAATATGATGCAAACTCTTTAAGAGCAGACTTTTCCTTCCCTTCCTTCCTTCCTTCTTCCCTTCCTTCCTTCCTTCTTCCCTTCCTTCCTTCTTCCCTTCCTTCCTTCCTTCCTTCCTTCTTTCCTTCCTTCCTTCCTTCCTTCTTTCCTTCCTTCCTTCCTTCCTTCCTTCCTTCCTTCCTTCCTTCCTTCCTTCCTTCCTTCCTTCCTTCCTTCCTTCCTTCCTTCCTTCCTTCCTTCCTTCCTTCTTTCCTTCCTTCCTTCTTTCCTTCCTTCATCCCTCTTACTTCCTCTCTTTCTTTCTTTCTACCCAGTGCCTACCTACAATGTAGAATATGTGTTATATATGTTTATTGATTACTTGATGAGAGAAATGATGTAAAAGAAATCAATTCAGACAAATTCGATCAAGTACAAGTTGAGAGCAAGGAATAAGGTATAGTCTGGCTTTTGCACTGGTGTTCACAAAATAATAAAAGAACAAAGGAAAGGCTACTCTGGTAGCGCAGTGGCTAGAGACCTGGGCTCATGCTAGGTCTCAATTCAAATCCTTCCACAGAAACTTACTAGTTGTATAACATTGAACGAGTCATTTAATCTCAATTTTCTTATGGGCCAAATAGGGATAATGATAGTACCTATGGCCCACAGTTGTGATAAGGATAAAATGAAATAGTATTGGGGGCAGCTAGGTGGCGCAGTGGATAAAGCACTGGCCTTGGATTCAGGAGGACATGAGTTCAAATCCAGCTTCAGACACTTAACTAGCTGTGTGACCCTGGGCAAGTCACTTAACCCTCATTGCCCTGCAAAAACAAAAAAACAAAAAAAAATGAAATAGTATTTGCAAAGCATTTTGCAAAGAAATATATCACTATAAAATTTCTGGCTCATGATGATGATGATGATGATGACATCATTGTTGTTGTTGTTGTTGTTTGGTATATCCTCTATGGAGAAATTATAGAAAGACCTAAACAATTGCATAGGATGAAATGGCATACAGTGTCAGTAATATGCCTAATAGAAAGTTCCACATTAATGTGACCATTAAAGCATTATAAGCTTAAATAAAGGCACAGGAACAAACATAATATTTAGGGATGCTACACATTTCTAAAATATTATTTATCACCATACCATTTAATACATTACTTTACTTCCATTTATTTTCTATAGGTTTGGGCTGGAAGGGAATTAAGAAGCAATGAAGTCCAAATTCATTATGCAAATAAGAAAACTGGGGCTTCATGAAGTTGGGACTTCAAAGAGATCATACAGCAAGCAAATGGTCAACTCAAAAGCTGAAACTCCATCCTCCAAATCCTATTCTCTCTCCACTATGCTGTCTCTATACTTATTGTTGCATAGTAGGTAATATTTCTTTATATATAAAAATCATCTCTGAATGTAATGGTAGAAAGAAGTCAATCATTTTATAGTTTCCAATATTAGAAAAAAATTCTAAATGGCTGGATAAAATTTGTTCTAAATCTTTTCTTACTCCCAAAATGCTTTTTTGTTCTTTCTCATTATATTTGATGCATAGAAGATAAAATTATCATGGAATGATCTATGTCACTATTGTATTTCTCATTTGAAGTCACATATGGAACATTTCATCTCATAATTTTAAAAAAGGCTACAACTACATACCCTAAGTATGCAATAAAACAAACTTATGTTTCCCACACATCCCAATTACATTATCCAAGGATAGGAAAACCACAAGGTTTCTACTTACACTATATCAAAGTCAGAGAAGCCAAAAGAAAAGACCTCTCAATCTCTTTAGAGAAGTAAGGATTGCCTTCCCATGTGACCTCAATCTTCTATCATATCTTCCTCTATCTACTTACTTATTCAACTTCAAATTATGAATATTTGAAGAAACTGGTTAATTCCTAAGGTATATTACACTACTGCTTTCCTCCACATAGGAAAAAGAAAATAAAAAAAAAAGAGCTACTACTCTGTTGAAGATGGCTGTTTCTTATTATGTAATGACAGATGAAGGACATCTTACTTTGTCTTGAACAACTTGCTACATCTTAAATGACAACATATGGATTAACAGATTTTTCCAAACACAGCTGGACCTGCTCTTTTACTCTATTAGGCACACATAACATTTTTTTCCTTTTGCCAATCATTCTATTTTTGGGTAGAGAGGGCAATAGAAAAAGCACTAGAGAATAAGTTAAATACCAAATGTGACCATCATAAACACATTTTATTATAAAAGAATATTGAATATGGAGTAGACTTATGACTTCATTGGTATAAGGAACTTCCAGTGAGGAACTAACTCTACTAATATAATCCAGTACCTCCTTAGCCATTTATAATCACAGAGAGTTTCCTAGTACACCAAAAAGTTAAACGACTTTCCTGGGGTCACAGAACCAGTAGGTGTCAGGGTTGATACTTAAACCCAGGTTTCTCTGTGAGGACAGCTCTCTACCCACTCCAAATTGCTCCCTCTCTTTTAATAGCAAGCAAATATTAAACCTAACTTGACATTCTTCTGGAAAACAAGGAAGCCTGATATTCTAGAATTCTGGTGACAGGTGTATACCAGAAATTTAGATGGAGGAAAAATCACTTCCTCTGGTTAATAAGGGAATAATACAATTTGACAAGTATCCTTAAAACATGAGTTTTCTATGTCATAACATCTAAGATTAAGATGAATATTGAGGGGCAGCTAGGTGGCGCAGTGGTAAAGCACCAGCCCTGGGTTCAGGAGTACCTGAGTTCAAGTCTGGCCTCAGACACTTGACACTTACTAGCTGTGTGACCCTGGGCAAGTCACTTAACCCCCATTGCCCCGCAAAAAAAAAAAAAAAAGATGAATATTGAGAGAAAAAACCAAGGAATTAATATAATGGTCATGTGGAGGGTTGTTTTTTTGTTTTGGGGGTTTGTTTTTGTTTTTTTTTTTTGCGGGGAGTATTTTGTTTTTTGTTTGCCTTTGTTCTGAATAGAATAAAGTGTAAAAAACACATGGCATTTGGAAGCAAAGGACCCAAGTTCAAATACTATCACTGAAATCAATTGATTTTACAATCAAGGCAAATGTGGTAGAGTAGGGAGCATGACTGCATTTAAAGAGAAAAAGAACCTGGGTTCAATTTCTGGCTTTTTTATTTATTATGATTTCATTTTGGGCTAATAATTTAAGCTTTCTTGAACTCCCTTAGCTCATCTGTAAAATGTGAGAGTGAACTAGATGACCTCTCATATCTGACTAAATCTATAATTATATGATTTCCAGAATCATGGATTTCAGAGAGTCTATGAACTTGAAAGAGCATCTAAGTGGTACAGTGGATAGAGTGCCAGGATGGGAACTTCTTCTTGAGTTCAAATATGGCCCCAGACACTTAGAAGCTGTGTCACACTGGGTAAAATGCTTATTCCAGTTTTCCTCAGTTCCTCATCTATGAAATGAGCGGGAGAAAGACAATAAAAAAACACTCCATTGTCTTCACCAAGAAAATCCCAAATGATGTCTCAAAGAGATGGAAATCTCTGAAACAACTGAACAACAACAATAGCAAATGAACATGGATAGGACAATAAGTTGGATCTTTATTTTCACTTACCTCTATTTGAAGGACATTTTCCTTCAAATATTTTAAAACTTTACTTAGAGAAGTGATCTACAAGGTTCATTAGATGTTAATGGGGTCCATGCCATGGAAAAAAAAGATGAAAAACCTTGTTTGAAGTTCATATGTAGGTATCTTGTTTTCCTGTATGTTTCTAGCATCTTTTTTTTTTTGAAGGGACATTGATAACACATAAAATATATTTTCCTAGATAAATTATTAAATTATTCATGACAACAAAGTATACATACCAGATTTTGGCTAGAATAATGAATTGTTAAGGCCAAGAATCCATCAGTAATATAAAGGATATCCTTTATTATTGATACTCCTCATTGATCCATGCTTCATTGGGAAGACTCTTCCATACATGAGTACCAAATGCTGGCTTTCTCCCGTAGCATCTCATTTTGCATGGTATTTTTTTTCCATGCTTTTCCACTTGTCTTCTATAGGATTCCCTCTGGTTCATTTCTTTTCACATTTCAGAGATACCAATGATCAGAATCACCAAATATTAAGTTAGAAAGATCTCATAGGGGCAGCTAGGTGGTGCAATGGATAAAGCTCCAGCCCTGGATTCAGGAGGACCTGAGTTCAAATCCAGTCTCAGACACTTGACACTTACCAGCTGTGTGAACATGGGAAAGTTACTTAACTCCCATTGCCCTGTAAAAAAAAGAAAGAAAAAGAAAAAGAAAAAAGAAAGATCTCAGAATCCTACATTAACCTCTTACTGAAGTGTTCTTCTAAAGAATATCTCTGACAAGTGGTCACCCAGACTATAATTGAATACTATAGTTTGAGAGAACACATTATTCTCCCAAACAACCTATTTCACTATGGGTAATTCTAAATGACTAAAATGTTCAGAAGTTTGTGGCAGTTTGTTATCATTCCTGGTTTTTGTTTGTAGTGAGTTGAAATCTGTCTCTCTGGGTTTTCCACTGTTACTTTCAGTTCTGTTCTCTTAGTCCAAGCAAAACAAGCTTAATTTTTTTTTCTTACTTAGAATTTTATTTTTTTCCAAATTACATGTAAAAACAAATTTTGATACCATATATACATATATATATATATATATATATATTTTAACTTTGTGTACCAACTTCTCTTCCTTCCTCTCTCCCCACCCTACCCCTCAAGAACTCAAGCAATTCAATAGTCATGCAAAACATCTCCACATTAGCCAGATTGTGAAAGAAAACAGACAAAAACAAAATTTCAAATTAAGGACCTATCAAAAAAATTATGCTTCAATCTGTTTTCAGATACTATCAGTTCTTTCTCTCTATATGTATTACAATTTTCCTAGGTCTTTCAGTTATCTTGAATCAGTTCATTGCTGAAAATAATGAAGTCATTTGTGGCAGATGATCATACACTATTGTTGTTATATTGTATACAGTAAATTTCATTCTGCACCAGTTCACGTAGGTCTTTCCAGATTGTTCTGATAGCATCCTGCTCATCATTTTTTTTTCTGATAAAGTAACTAACAAAAATAATATTTTTCAATCTGTTTTCAAATACTGTCAGGTCTCTCTCTGAAGATGGATTACATTTTTCATAAGACCTTCAGACTTTTCTTGGATCATCACATTGCTGAAAACAACCAACTCATTCATAGCAGAATATCTCACAATATTACTATTATTTTATATACAGTAGATTTCACTTTGTATCAGCTCATGCAGGTCCCTCAGGTCTTTCTGATAGTATCCTGCTCATCATTTTTTTTTATAGTAAGCTACATTTATATATTACTTTAGAGAGATTTCCTTACAATGAACCCATAAGTTTGATTATTGTAGCAAGAGTGATAGGTGACTTTTATGTATATAGTACATTAAACTTGACAAAGAATTTTTTTCACAATAGCCCAGAAAAATAAGCACCATACATTTTGACATCTTCATCATCCATCATCCATCATCCATTAATCTGCATCATTATCCTCAGTCAGTCTTCTTCATTAGCAATCAGTCCTCATCATCAATACTCATCAATCAATCCTCATCTTCCTCCAATCATCATCAATCCATCAATCAATCCATAATCCCAATCAGTCATCTTCATCTTAAATTACTCTTGTGTCTGCTTCAAATTTTTTTCCACCCTTACTATTGTTAACTGTTTGCCTCCATCCTCTTCCCTTCACATGATATTTACTCTATTTTCTATCTTCTTTTACCCTATCTCTCCTCAAAAGTATTTTCCTTCTGACTGTCCCCTCCCTTGCTCTGCCCTTCCTTCTTTCACCCCTCCCTCCTTATCCCCTTCCCCTCCTACTTTCCAACAGAGTTGAATAGATTATTTCACTCAGTTAGTGTGTATGTTATTCCCTGCTTGAGCCAACTCTGATGAGATTAAGGTCTTTGAGCTAATTCTGATGATTGCAAGGCTCATTCACTTCCCCACTCCTCCCCCATTTCTCCCCCCACTCCATCAACCCTTTCCCCGCTTCTTTCCTGTGAGATTTCACTCTATTCTACCTTTCCCCTTTCCCCTCCCCCAGTGCATTCCTCTCCTCCCTCAATTTTACCCTAAAGATGTCATAATGGAGCAGCTAGGTGACACTGTGGACCCAAGAGGACCTGAGCCCAAATCTGGCCTCAGACACAAGACACTCACCAAACTCAACCACTCCCTCCCCCCAAGAAAAGATAAATAAAAAATAAATGTTTTATAGATATCCCTTCATAATCAATTCCCACCTGTACTGTCTGTCTAAATGTATTCCTGTCATCTGCCCTAATATTAAGAAAGCTCATGATTTAAACATATCATCTTCCCATGTAGGAATGTAAACAGTTTAACCTTTTAATATCTCTCATGATTTCTTTTTCATGTTTGCCTTTTAATGCTTTTCTAGGGTCTTACATTTGAAAGTTAAATTTTCTATTCAGTTCAAGTCTTTTCATCACAAAATACCTGAAAGTCTTCTTTTTCATTGAAGTACCATTTTTCCCCCCTGAAAATACTCTCCCTGATTATACTCAGTTTTGCTGAGTAGGTTATTTTTGGTTGCAATCCCAATTCCTTTGCCCTCTGGAAAATCATATTCCATGTCCTCTGATCCTTTAATGTAGAATCTGCTAGATCCTGTACTATCTTGACCATGGCTCCACAGTATTTGAATTGTTTCTTTCTTACTGCTTGCATTGTTTTCTCCTTGACCTGTGTGCTCTGCAATTTGGCTATAATATTCCTGGAAGTTTTCTTTTTTGGGATCTCTTTCAATAGGTAATCAGTGAATTCTTTTGATTTCTATTTTACCTTTTGCTTCTAGAATTTCAGGACAATATTCCCTGACACTCTCTTGGAAGATGATGATGTCTAAACTCTTATTTTGATCATGTTTTCAAGTAGTCCAATAATTATCAAATTATCTCTCCTGGATCCATTTTCCAGGTCAGCAGTTTTTCCAAGATATTTCACTTTGCCCTCTATTTTTTTAATCATTTAGATTTGCTTTATTTTGTCTTGGTTTATCATAAAGTCACTAGTGTCCATTTGTTCAATTCTATTTCCTAGGCAATTATTTTCTTCAGAGAGCTTTTGTATCTCCTTTTCCATTTGGCTTTTCAAGCTGGTGACTTTTTTCTCATGACTTTCCTGAATCACTCTCATTTCTCTTTCAATTTTTTCATCTACCTCTATAACTTTGTCTTCAAAGTCCTTTTCGAGTGCCTCTATGGCCTGAGATCAATTCATATTTTTCATTTAAGCTTTGGATGTAGGAGCCCTGATGTTGCCATCCTTTTCTGAGGGGGCACCTTGATCTTCCTTGTTGCTAAAGAAACTCTCTATGGTTTGCTACTTTCTCTGCTTGCTCATCTTTCCCATCTTTTACTTGACTTTTAACTACTTACAATGGGACCCTACTTCCAATATACATTGCCCCAAGATTCAGAGGGTTCTAGGTTTTTCAATTTAAGGAAAAACAGGTTCTTCACTCACCTGGCCTGGTCTCTAGTCCTAAGATAACCTCAGGCAAAATTGCTAATTCACCAGGCAGCAAAACTTTGTGTGCTGTAGTTGTTAGCTCCAAAAGCCTGTACCCTTCCCCCAACTGGGCCTCCCACCAATCTAGATTTCTTCCTGGTTCCCTGCTGGGGTAGGGCTACTGAATTCCTTCTTAAGTTCCCCAGACACCCTTGTATCCCCCCTCGCCCCCAGACAGTCATTCAGCCCTCTCACCTGACCATAAGCTTAGTTCCAGAAGATATCAGCACTGCACCTGATTTGGAGGCTCAGGGGTAAGTTTATCTGGTGCAGCCTGCCTGGGGCTGGATCTGTGTTTGCACTATCATAGGGCTGGACTCTACTCCCAGCCCAGCACAGGGGTCCCTTCCTGTCAAGCTTCTAAGCTTTCTTTGGCTGTAAAATAATCTTAGCCCATCTTTTAGTGGGTTCTGCAGCTCCAGGGATTATCTTATGGCTATGTTTGGAGCATTTTGGAGTAATTGTGGCAGGAACTCTGTGTTTAATGCCTTTCCTCTGCCATCTTGGCTCTGCCCCCTTAATCTCTTTTTACATGAGAGCCTTTCCACTACTTCAATTCACTGAAAATATTTCTTAAATTTACACTATGTACAAAACATTGGCAAAACTTCTGTGATGAGACTTCTAAGAATTTTTACACAAAGCAAGGTCAAGCTCATTGGCCTATTTTGAGATGCCACTTTCTTGTATTTTATTTTATTTTTTAATGTTCAGTGAACAATTTGCCCTTATCTAGTACTTTCTAGTAGAAAATAACATGTCATAGTTAGGTTGATGGCACAGTGAATAGAGCACTGAACATGGGATCAGGAAGGCTTATCTTCAAGAGTTCAAATCTGGCCTCAGACACATACTAATTGTGTTCCATAGACAAGTCACTTAACCCTGTTTTCCTCAGTTTCTCATCTGTAAAAATGATCTGGAGAAGGATATGGCAAACCTATCTCTAGTATCTTTGCCAATAAAATCCCAAATGGGATCACAAAGATACAGATGTGATTGAAAATAACTGAACAACAATTAGCATTCACTCTATGGCCTGAGACCAATTCATATTTTTTGCTTAAGCTTTGGATGTAGGAGCTTATTTATTATTCTGCTTATTTATTATTTTAATCCTCTTTTGCTTACTCTTTCTATACACCTTTTTTATATTTTTGATTAATAGCTAATATGACTAGTAGGTGTTTTTATTCAAACCCAGCTACTTTATCTGCTGCAAATGATGAGAAATGTATAAAATAAATCTGGAAAATAAGCAATGAGAGGATAGGGAAGAATTCATCACAAAGAAAATTTCACAAATAAATCAATAGATTGAAAAATGCCTCTTGTTCATAATCATATCTGTTTATGATATGTAGCCCTTTAGCTGATACATCAGTACATATATCTTCAAAAAATACAAAAGATGGAATGAACAGGTCTCAGAATTAAATTAGAGGAAAACTTTCGGCTGAATTGAACTTGGCAAATTGGGTGGTACTTTTAATGACACCAAGCATTTCACAGAAACAAAAGCTATTTTTGTATATGAACCTATATATTATTCTGTTTTGCTCTCTGTGGAATCAAAGTTTTGTCCCACCCAGAGAGCAACAGGGAAAAGCTAAGTTTGTCAGAAGTAGCAACATATTACCAGGAAAGAAATCTGTACCAAAGGTGGCAAAACAAATATCATGAAAGAGATATACAATAAAAATAGAAAGTCGAATGATTATGCAACAAAAGCAAAAGATGATTGTTGAAAACCCTGAGCTCTATTGGTAGTCATGCAATTGGATGGGTTGCAATATACCCTGTTGGTGCAGTACAAAAAGCAGTGAAATCATAATTGCTTTGAAGCATCTACATTGTCTGTTTGCTTCATTCAGTGTCTTCCTTCTTAAAAAAGCATTAAGAAAGAATTTAAGAAAAATTTTAGCCTATTATTGTACTATATGAACTTTATTATTTATGTAAACAGTTTAACCTTTTAACATCTCTCATGATTTCTTTTTCATGTTTACCTTTGTATGCTTCTCTAGGGTCTTGCATTTTTTTGTCTCTTTCTTCTAAGCATATTTCTTGTAATATTGTTTCCGTGCCTTGGTATATTATATTTTGTATAATAAGGTTATCAAATATCAAGGTATATTTTTATTTTATTTGAAAAAGCTCATTAAATTTCTCATGAAATGAATTTGCCTCAACAATAACAAGAGGTAAAATGTAATGTGACATTATCTCGATGGTGGTCTGTTTGCTTATACTCAATGTGAACACTCCAAGGCAATATGCTTAAGCACCATATAAAATTTTGTTCTATGAAACTGATTCCACTTACTCTTTTATATCTGTTTCCATGGAGAAACTTCACTTATCTTTTCATTTACCTATAATTTCTTTATGTTTTCTGACTTCATTAATATCAAGAATGTTAATGGTGAAGCCATACCTTTCCTCCATTAGTTACCATTAACTCATGTAATTGGACACAGTATGTTCATATTACAAACAGTGAAATCAATGTTTATAGATAATCTAAGAAAAAGGCCACGATCAAAAATGTGCATATGAAAGGAGGCCACACAAGATGGGATAGTTTGTAAATTTGCTAATTCATGGATTTCTATGATGAAAAACATTCACATATATGAATATACATGTATGTATACATACTCGTGTATTTGAACAACTAGAGATTTTATAGTCTACGTTCACTTACAGTGAATAAGAAAATGGGAATTAAGAAAGTGGAAGTATACAGTATTATTTTCATTTTTTATTTCAAATAAAGATAATAACAGTATCTGTACTCTGTCACTCCATTTGTTTATTGATGTTCACATTTGTATCATCCAAATATTTGTTTTTATCTGCTCAGAATTACTCCATATTATCCCCCAAATAAAATGTGCTCATCAAGTAAAGAAATACACTGGGGGCAGCTAGGTGGCACAGTGGATAAAGTACCAGCCCTGGATTCAGGAGGACCTGAGTTCAAATCCAGCCTCAAACACTTAACTCGTACTAGCTGTGTGACCCTGGGCAAGTCACTTAACCCTCATTGCCCTGCAAAAGAAAAAAACGAAAAAAAAAAAAAAGAAATACACTAACTGCCCTTATGGTAAAGTTGTCTTTTAGTGAATGAAATAAAATGTTATTGAGGGGAAAGACCAAGACCAGAATCACTGCTTCTGATCAGCACATGTGCCCTCAGGTCTAGTGACTTGATTTACCTGCATTTATACTAAACAGAAACAAAAAAAATGGAACACTAGAGCTAAGCAAAAACACAGCAGAATTCATATCTTAAGGTAAATATGATAAAATGTTGCGACTGTATGCCCTGGAGTTTTGAGTTTTCCCTCTTTAAAAATAAACACAAAGCTTTTTTCCCCTTATTTCTAACATATTTTATTTGGTGATGGTATATAACAGTGAATGTGTGGGAGAATTTTGATTTCTATTATTTGAATTGCCCTTCCTGACACTCCTCCCATGCCCATCTTAAAACTAGCATTTTGGGGCAGCTAGGTGGTGCAGTGGATAGAGCACTGGCCCTGGAGTCAGGAGTACCTGAGTTCAAATCCAGCCTCAGACACTTAACGCTTAGTAGCTGTGTGACCCTGAGCAAGTCACTTAACCCCGATTGCCTCAAAAAAAAAAGCAACAACAACAACAACAAAAAAAACTAGCATTTTAAAATTCAGCTCAAGCACTACTAATTTCATGAAGCTTTTCCTTATGTTACCTGCTAAAAATGGTTTCATCTTCATTTGATTTTAGTCCTTTTTTTTATTCATCTCTTACTTTCATCATATGTAAATTTTCATCATCTGTGTATCTGGAAAAAAATAATGTCCTCACCAGTATGACATGGAAGTGATACTAGTTTCTTTAAGGATATGCTAACAGATTAAAAGATCTGATAATCTGTATGCAGGATTCAAGGAAGGATATGCCAATGGAACTATTCCCTGAACAAGAGTTACCTAAATGAGAAACTCATTATCATTGCTGTCATCATCATGATTGTCTTCTTCATCATTATTACCACCACCATCAATTTGGCCTCCAGGAAATTCAAGTTTTGGCCAGAGAAAGTCACAAAAAAGAATTTGTGATTTCTGAGAAGGGGAAGGTAAGTATGTACCCTAATTAAACTGGGAATCCTTCAAAGAGTCAAAACTGGATTGCAAATATTTTATCTCTTTCCAAATGATGGGAAGCTCCATCAGAATAGAATTCAAGTTTTATTTATTGTTAAGGGCTAAAATTCTAGCTAAACTGTCTAAAATATCTAATGAGTGGTCGCCAATAAATTATAAGCTTTAGCAAGAGTTAGACTTTTAAGCATTTATTAAGGAGAATAAGAATTTAGTAAAGAGAGAGAAAAAGGCCTAGATTCCTATCTATTAAAGGGAGAGCACATTTCTAGCTCCCTTCTCCGCCAGAGTCCAGAGGAAAGAGGCCCGAGACTCCGCGCCAGTCTCTTCCTTCCTCCTCCCACTAGTCCGCGTCACTTCCTGATACCAAAGACAAGACTCCTGGTCTTGCCCTCAAAGACCTTCGCTTCATGGGCAGAACTCTTCTACAGTTAGTATCCAGCAGGTGGCGTTATTCCAATCGTTACAGTCCCCCCTGTTGTTCCTCAAGAAACAAAATGTTTCCTTGACGGAACAGTAAAAAGAATATAATAACTATTGATAACTAATAATATGTGAACAACAATATAGAAAAGGAAGAGAGGAAAGTTTTGTCCAGAGGGGCGATTTTTTTTTGTCCTCATGAACTGACGCTTTGACATTAGTCTTGCAAAGGGAGGGCCTCTGCAGAGAATACATATTACAGATGGTGTATATTATAACAGAAAGAGAAAAACAAAAACAAAAACAAAAACAACAAATCAAAACTGTTCATTTAAAGTCTCTGAAAGTCTTTTCTTAGATGTCCTCTAGGTGTAGTCGTGGAATGGAAGTCTTTTCAGGGGTTGATGTGTGGATGCTGGTAATTAGCCAGGAAATTTCCTACAAAATTGAGCTTAACACAACTTTAAAATAGCTTTGTCAATAATCAAATCAAACAATGAAAGTTCTCAAAAACATGTCTAAGGGAATTCAGAATCTTAGTTGTTACACATGAAACATATAATAAAACAAAAATTGAAACATTCTTTAAAATTATAATATTACTATAGTCCCCCCCTTATGGAGGGTAATTGAGAAGACAATTGCTGCGATATTAATTATTAAAAATAATTTTTTATCTTTGTTTCATCACTTTTTGCATCATCTGCCTAATTATCCTCATGCCATTATGAGAAATTTAAAAATCTAATATAATTGGTAACAGATGTCAAGGCCAAATTCAACACTGTATTTATCATGACACCTGAGATAATTATGGGGGTTACCATAAAAGAACAGAGAAATGATGGGATATGAGCATTCCCACACTTGAGCAGTATGTACTGCCCATACAGTATGCCAGGCTTAAAAGAGGTGGATGGAATATATGTCCATGCCACCGAACATATTGGAAGAAACTGAGTCAGACTTAATCAGATGCATGGGATTGAGATGTCCATGGCATCAGGCATATAGGAGGGAGCATAGAAGCCAGGTGTAGAAGTGAGATGGGTGGGATCAATACTTCCAGCCATCTGTACAATATTGTGGGGAAAAATAAAATATTAAACCAAGAGAATCCAACCTCAACATTTGTCAAAAGCCGTTCCCTTGGCCATACCTTGACTTCATGCATGTCTCCCCTCATGTGTATTCCTCTTGTGATTGGATGGCATCTTGGCCAACTGGCATCTGATAACTCAGAATAAAGGCAATTAATGTCTTAAATGATAAGTTCCCATAATCCAAGTCTCATATGTATTTAAAAATTGAGGATAATAAATGATTGCAAAAAATGTGAATACATCTTGACTCAGAACACAATATATAATTATGCAACAATTTCAAATAATACCCCTTTTTTAAAAACTTAGTATACAATTACTTTTGTGAAAAATCTGAATATATTTAAATACAAGTTAAAGCATAACAGAATCTCAAAGAACTTTTTTTTTTTGAAAAAAGAAAACTTTTACAAATGTTCCCCTCTTTTTTTTTTTTTTGGAATATGCTTATCAAAAATAATACTTCTAGAATCAATTTACACTTGCCATGGCAAACAATTTGCTAGGGAAATGCTTTAAAGAGTTTGATCAAATAATCAGTTGAGAAAAAATAACAAAAACAAACAACTCAGAATATGGGAGCACAATACTCCTAGAATTAACATTGTATTATGAAATCAAAACCATGTTTCAAAATTAGATAGATGAATGAATAGAAGAAGATACATGTGGAACAATAAAAGACAATGAAATTCAAACTAGGGAAATCTAAATGAATATGAACTTAATATCAATAAGAGTATTATAAAATATAAACTGGACCACATGACTATAAAAAGCTTTTACAAATATTCTCTTTGTTTTAGAAACTAAGTATAAAACACAATCTCAAATGCATGAAAACCTCTACGAAAATAAACCTATACCATTAATTTCAAAATGTACATATAATAGCATAGAAATCCTATGTAACCTCTGAACTGATACTATTACTCTGAGTGAATTCAGAACACTTTTGATTCCGATATCTAAAATCCCCAATACTCATATCAATACCTTGCTGCTTACTTCTACATTTCTGTAAAATATATACCCTTCCATGGCAAAAGAATCGGAGTCTTGAACTATGTTGATGATTGTCATTCTTATTCGGCTTAAGTTTTTCTTCTTTAACCCCTCTATATTGTCTGTCAGCCTTTTCACCATACAAATGCTTTATAAGATTACTAATTAAAGACAAAAGCAGGTTAGCAAAATTATGAACAAAACGAGCATATCTGGAATTTAAAGGGTTTTCTAAAGTTGTCTCAGAAGCACAGCCAGGCTGGGGAAGGGGTGAGCCTGAAGCTGCAAATGCAGTTAGAGAAAGTTGAGCATGCGCATTAGATCTTTGGACTTCCCGGGCCAGGGAAGCAATGGGCTTGGCCATGGGAGGAGTAGAGGGTGGGGTTTGGAGAGGAGGGGAGGGACCAGAGCAATTAGAATCAGACTTGATTTTGAACTCAGGCCTGGATTCCTCTTCCCCCACTTTGCCTCCAGGTGCTAGGGAATTAAAAGCTTCTAGAGGGTGGGTCATTGCCTCCAGGCATGCAAAATTAAAGCAACAATTAGTGTTAGAACTGGGAAAAGCTGCAGGAATCTCTTCAGGTTTCTCTGAAAAAGCATGGTTGGGAGAGGGAGAGATATTTCCTTGTGTGAGTAAGTTGCTGGCTCTTTTAACAAAAATAAAAAGAAAAATAGAAAATCCACAAAAACAAAGCATTAACATGATCTTATCTCCCATTTGTCTGGTTAAACAGACTAAAATCAAAAATAGGGTAATTAGGGAGTTTAAAAGGTCCATTCGAAAAAATTTAAAGGAAAACACAGCCAGTGCGCCAGTACTTAGCAGTTAAAGGGAGAGGGAGGGGAAATTTCTTACCCAACCAGAAGATCAGAAGAAGACTGAGGGTTAGCTTTCCTCTTCGTGGTCAGCCATCTGTTAAGGGCTAAAATTCTAGCTAAACTGTCTAAAATATCTAATGAGTGGTCGCCAATAAATTATAAGCTTTAGCAAGAGTTAGACTTTTAAGCATTTATTAAGGAGAATAAGAATTTAGTAAAGAGAGAGAAAAAGGCCTAGATTCCTATCTATTAAAGGGAGAGCACATTTCTAGCTCCCTTCTCCGCCAGAGTCCAGAGGAAAGAGGCCCGAGACTCCGCGCCAGTCTCTTCCTTCCTCCTCCCACTAGTCCGCGTCACTTCCTGATACCAAAGACAAGACTCCTGGTCTTGCCCTCAAAGACCTTCGCTTCATGGGCAGAACTCTTCTACAGTTAGTATCCAGCAGGTGGCGTTATTCCAATCGTTACATTATCCTTGTATATCTCCCAGTGCCTAACACAGTGCTCTTCATGTAAATGGCATTTGATAAATGTTGCTAAATAGGGAAAAAAAGATGACCTATTCATGCAGTTAAAAGCTGTGTTTTATATAATTCATTTTGACTATTATATTTTCATTATGAATAGACCATTGTGTTAGGCATTGGGAGGAGATACACAGCTCTCAGGGGACTTGTAATCAAGAAGATCAGAGATGTCAAGCTCAAATAGGAACAGAGGCCACTAAACCTTACATTAGGATCTCTGACGGCTGAACATTGACTTAGAAAACCACATTATCTCTGTTCTATTGTATTTGTATTAATTTTGTTAAACATTTCCCATTTCCATTTTAATCTGTTTCAAAACACTTCCAAATATTATGACTGTTTAATATATCTGCACTAGAGGTATATACAGCAAATAAATACACAAATAATTATCGACATCTTAGCCTGGGGTCCATAGACTCTAGCTCTCATCCCGTGCAAAGGATTTGTGGACAGATAACATGTGTTTCAGTGAACTTGAATCTTGAAAAAAAAAAGTCTATTTTCACTAATCTTCAATTTTCAAATTTCTTTGTAATTCTGTGCATTTTTATTTTATGCATTTTAAAACATTCTTAGATGGGCTTCACCAAATGGAAAAAGGGGCCTATGACACCAAAAAAGTATATGAAAAAACCCCTGCCAACTAGTTTTATGATTCTATTAATAATAGTTGTTTCTCTTCCAGAGAAGTTCAATACTCTACAACTTACAGAAACTTAGAAACATGCATTCTGAGAGCACTTAGAAGTTAAATGACTTGAGGGAATAACATTCACACCCAACTGGGAGGAGTAATCTATTTAACCCTACAGGAAATTAGGAGGGGAAGAGGATAAGGAAGGAAGGGTGAAAAAAAGGGAGTGCAGAGCAGGGGAGGGGACAGTCAGAAGTAAAACACTTTTGAGGAGGAAGAGGTTAAAAGAAGATAGAAAATAGAGTAAATATCATGGGAAGGGAATATTATGCAGGGAAATAGTTATGATGATTCATTATAATGGCAAAATGTGTAGTACCTACTTTGCTGGGCTATTATGAAGAAATTTCTCTGTCAAGTTTAAGGTACTATATACAGGTTATGATGAACAGGATACTATCAGAAAAACCTGGAAAGACCTACATGAACTGAAGCAGAGTGAAATGTACTACATACAAAATAACAGAGATAATGTAAGATGATCTGCTGGGAAGCATGTGGTTATTTTCAGCAAGGCAATGATCCAATATAACCCTGAAGGACTTATGAAAATGGCAACCCATCTACAGAGAAAGAACTGATGGTATTTGAAAACAGATGGAAGCACATTTTAAAAATTTTTTTTCCCTCTTTAACAATTCCTCAATCTGAAGTTTTGTTTTGTTTTGTTTTGTTTTTTGACTGTTTTCTCTCACAACCTAGCTAATGTGGGGATGTTTTCCATGACTACTCACATATAATTTATTTTGAATTGCTTGAATTCTTGTGGGTGGGAAGTGAGAATGGAGGGAGGAAGAGAAGTTGGAACACAAAGTTTTAAAAATTGATGTTAAAATTTGTTTTTACACATATTTTAGAAAATAAAATTCTATTCAACACTAAAAAGAAAAAGTTAAATGACTTGCTCAGGGTCACACAGAAAAATGGTTTTATGAAGAGAATTATATGAACCTACATATTCCTATTTTCAAAGTTAGCTCTCTATCTACCATGTAAATCTGCTTTATATAATAATGGATATTTAATAAATGTCAAAATTGCTTAGAACTGATTTTAAAAAACCAACATATCATTTATGGGAGAAAAAACCAAGGTGATAATATGCAAGAGAGATAAAATCAAGAGAAATAAAAATTAAATGGGAGATAATGGATAGATTTCTACTGTAACTCCTTTGTACTTTAAGGGATATGGAGGTAGAGAGGGCAGTTCAGACATAAGGCATGGTATAAGCAGTTTGAGGAGGTTTGATAGGAGAATGAGTAGTGCATTTTGGTGGGAAGTGGTATGAGATTTTCTTTTTTAAAAAAGGAGGGATACTTTAGGACAGTATAGAGTGACATCCAGAAGAATGCTGGACACATCAGAGATGGATGAATTAATTGAAACTGATCTGCAGAAGTCAGTTTATCTTTCAACTTTATCCAAAATTAAAATTCCAAACTATAGTCAGACTGCTAAATAAAATGGGGTAAAAAGAAAAGAAAAAGGAAGGGAAAGGGAAGGGAAGAGAAGGGAAAGGAAGGGAAGGAATATCTTTGTGTCAGGTTATATCGATTCAAATATTGCCTCAAACTCTGATGGTCAGGTTATAATACTTTTTTATGCTTTAGTTTGCTCACCTATAAAATAAAGAGGTTAGACTATCTCTGAAGTCCCTTCCAAATTCAGATATATGATCCTTTGATCCTTCAAAAGGTAGAGTGAGGATGGATTACAGAGGACCTTAATTACTATTCTAAATAATTTGAAACTTACTGTTTAAACAATGGGGGGCATGAACTGCATTGAGCAAAGGAATAACATAATTAGATCTAATGAAAATGAATCAAAATGAATCTTGAGAAGTTCAAGGATGAATTGGTGTCAAAAGGAATTGCAAGTAGTAAGACCTGTTTGACCAGACTTCTAAAAAACCCTGTAGGTGATAATGGGGATCTTTATTAAGAGGGTGGCAAGGTATGTGAAGGTAAATGTCAGATGATTTGGTAATTCATTAACTGTGAGAATTGATATAGATCAATGAATCCAATGTAAAACTAAGGTTCCATACTTAAAAATTTGGGTTAATGACTGGATCACTTGGAGAAGTCAATGGGCATGTACATGAGAAAAAAAAAAAAAGAATGTGGTAAATTTTGAACATGTTGAATGTGAGGTGCCAAAGGGACATTGAAACAGAAAAATACTGTAGGAAGTCATAGATGTTAATTAGATACCACTATCAAAGAATATAAAAACACCAACCTAGAATCAATCAATACATCTAGCCATCTATGTATTTTACTGAACAAAATAAGAGCATCAGAGAAAATTGTATTACTTTGATCAATGAGACAAAATGTGTAAATGACAGTAAAAAGGCTGATGCTATTAATGTAGCTTTTATCGCTGTCTTTCCAAAAAAATATCATATGCAAACACTTCCTTGGAACTAGTCCCAGTTGTAGTGGAAGGATGGCAGGCCAGCCTAAAATAAAAGATGATATAGTTAAAGAATTTTGAGAAAAACAGGATGTTTAAATCAGAAGTGTTTAATGAGAGGCACCCTGGGGCACTAAGAGAATTGGCAGGTGTTATTACAATGCCACTAGTTGTAAAGAGTTACAGTGGAAAAGAGAATTTCCCCAAGGATTTTGAGAGGATAAAAGTATGCCCATTTTTTTAAAAAAGGAAAGAATGAAGGGGTGTTTCTGATCATTTACACATCAATCAGTTTAACATGAAATCTAGCAAACTGAAGAATAATAGAGTTTGTTAGGAGAAAATTGTTGGAGAGAATTCAAGATATTTCAGAAATGTGTAAAATGACATCAAGACTGTATTCCTATGTTTCTAATGCTAAATGTCTGTTGCAATATGATTGTGGAAAAAAGGAAAGAGATTATTTATTATAGTTAATAACTTAAACTCTTTAAAACATCAGTAGCAGTGCTGAATATTACTGCTATTTCTTGAAAAAAAAACATTTAGTGTATAATATAAAATATATTCAACCACTGTCACCTTCCAAAATTAGCTTACGTAGGCAGCATTCTTCTCACTCTACTTTCTGTTCACCCAATTAGCCAAACACCTACTTACATCAAGGCTCTTGACAAGGTTTGGTTTGAGAACAAAAGAAGGAAGTACAACAAGAAGTGAAGAGACACAACTGGTGATGTGGAGGTGGGATGTCCTATGAGGATCAGAGGAAGTTCAGTAGTGAAATGGTACAACTCCTGAGTTCTATTTCACTTATGAGGAAGCTAGGTGGTGTAGAGGATGAAACATTAAACTTGGAGTTAAGAATACCTGAATTCAGATACTGTTTCAAACACTTATTAGCCCTATAACCCTGGGCATATCACTTAACCTTAGTGTAAAATGGGAATAATAGTAATAACACATATCTCATAGGGTTGTTTTGAGTTTCAAATGAGATAACTATGCAAAGTAATTTGTAAACTTTGAAGTATTCTGTATATTTTAGATAGCTATTCTGCTCCATGATGATGAGATAACTGAGGCCAAAAGGAGTCAAAGATGCATAACAAGAGTTAGACAGATAATGCTGGGTAAAAACATTGAATTTCCCCAGTTCCAGTTGACAAAAGAATCTCAAGCTCTTTGCTAAGGCTGAGTCCATAGTCTATTGTTCCCCTGTCTTTGATTCTATAATAATTCCTTATAATGTGAATTAAGCAGCAGTTGAGCAGACATCTAAAATCACAGGGGACTGGATATCAGGAAGTTGACATATTATAACAATCGCCTAGATCTTCTATGTTAAAATTAATCCAGTGAACCTCCCAGAATGTTCAGGAATCTCAGATAGCATTGATAAACAACTAATACATAGTTGTCTTAATGGACTTTTCATTTCTTCCATTGTTCCTATTAGAATAATAAATGCATCCATATAATCTAACCACATCTTTCTTTCCTATGGGGCTTGAACTTCATGAGTCACTTCAGAACTAAGATTTACCAGGAGGAAGGAGTCACAAGAAATTTTGTCTTGAGGAAATTCAGAAAGTCATAGACTTCTTGAAAAGAGTTTCTCCTGTGAAGAAATGCAGCAACACTATAGGATGCAACAGAATTGATTCAGAAAACCATACAGAGCATTCTCCAACATTCTACTCATTAGGGTGCATACATGTAAGCAGAAATGTGACCAAGGGCCAAGCCTAGAATCCCATCTTTTTATTATTAACTGAATCAGATAAAAGGCTAGCAATGCCACTTGGTTTTTAAAGATACAATAAGACAGAGAATAACAAGTGATTGAATTGGAATCTCTCCACTGTTAGAGATCAACATTCATTTCCCTCTGTCCAAAGGACATGAAGGGGAAAACATATTTACTACAGTGATTTCTATTATCTAGGCATATGGCTTCTGTGAAGAGTAAGCCCTGGCTTGATTCTAATGGCTACCATCTTTTCAGACATACTCTCCTCTGCTCTGGGGGAATGGCAAAAGGTAGGATCAGAAGGAGGAAGAATCAAGTATATTATTCCTGTTACAGTCCCCTTCATCACTACTCATGCCTTCCCTCTAAGATTACTTGATATTTACAATGTATATTTTGTATGTACATTGATGATTGTGTTTCATCTTCCCCATTAGAATGTGAACTCCTTTCTTCATATCTAATGAGCTTAGCACAGTGTCTGGTCCATAGGAAATGCTTAATAACTATTTGTTATTGTTGCTCATAATGATGATATTGCTGTGGGTGAAAGATGAAATGGCTGAGGAAAACAAAGGTTTGATCTTCTGAGTGTATCAATTTGCCAAAGCAATGCATGCCAGTTTCCTAACAAATGCCTACCAAATTAGAACCAGAACTCCTTAGCTAAGGAATTGTTTTTACCACAGACCCCAAATACTAGGGGACACAGACTTTTATATATGAAAAATAATTAATCAAAGGAGGCCAATTAATTAAAAGAAAACAATACATTAGGTGATCTGATTTCTAATTGGATGAAATATTAAATATTTCCAATTTAAGAGTGGTAAAATGAACAGGAACAATTCCCTGAATTTAGAAAGGGAGGTGTCCCACTCCCCAAGTATCTGTAAGCAATCAAGAGAACATGAAAATAACCATTGATTGATCAATGTTCTGCCAGTTTTTAGAAAAGACATATGGGTTTCTTGAGATGTACAATTGGTGAGAAAACTCTTTGCATCTATCTTTAGATCTGAGTCATTTTCTATCAGTATAACCTAGGTCTTTAGTTAAGATTCTCTAAGCATTAGGGAAGGGTGATCCAGTTTTCCAGCATTACATGTTTAGGTTCAAACATTGCAATAAGGTTTTCTCCCAGTTTCTACAAATGAGTAAAGTTTTCTCAAAGACAGAAGTTGAACTAAACTCATAACTGAATAGAAACTAAGATAGCTCCAGAATTGAATCACAAGATGGAATCAGTGTGGTTAACTCAATTAACCACTTGGCATCCTAATCTCCTTAGTACTGATGAGAATGATTGAGGGCTGCAGGAAAGGAATGAGGATATATAGAAAGATGGAAGATGAGAGTGTTAGGGAGAACGGGTAGTTGTTGAAGGGTGAAAAATAATCTGCTAGTGAAAATGGAAAGGGATTGAATTAAAGGTTCATAAAGTGGAGTTCACTTTGATAAGAAGAACAATTCAATTTTAAGAGACTGGTGGAAATGGGGAGAAAGTAAAGGATGATGTCAAATAGTCTTGAGATACAGAGAGTAGGGGGCAGGGTTTATAGCAAATGATCTCTATTTTCTCAGTAAAGTAAGAGGGAAGAACCTCAGTTATAGGGAAGAAGGAAGGGCATATGGGAGAAGAGAATGTTTGCAACAACTTCCATGTGGTATGTGGGAGGGAATCAGAGGGGTGGGGGGAAATTTAAAAGATTTCCTTGCTGTAGCTAGAGCTCTATTGAGATTTGATACCTAAATTTGTAGGGTACTAAGTCATCTCAGTTGTATGACTTCATCTGGTTCTGTTTTGCATTAAGTGGAAGTAGAAAAGGTGGATGTTGATATTAATCTGGGATTTACTACCTATAAATTTGAAATAATCTGAGAAAAGTAAGAGATAAAATAAGAATTGAATTAAATTAATCCAATCAAAATTATTTAGTTCCTATTATGTGCCAGACAGTCTGCTAACAACTGGGGATATAAATAATAAAGATATAGACTGTACCTGTCCTCAAGGATCTTATATTCTAAAGGGGGAAACAATGCAAAAATGAGTCAGGAAAGCTGGTGGGGGTAGAGGGTAGAGACAGTGAAGATTATCCTGTTCTGTGTAATTGAAAGCAGAAAGGGAAGCAGATGCTTCCCTGAATTCCCTTTTTGTTCTCTATAAAGGAAGCCATTGGGATAAGTTTGGTACCCTATCATCCAGCTCTCCAATCAGAGGAGAGAGGAGACTGAGGAAGGTGAAGTCATTTCAAGCCTACATTAGCAGCATAGTTATGAGTTTAGAAGTAATGAAGTTTTCTGTTGAGGAGCATCTTGTTCAGCAAAATTAAAACCAGTAGCAGATGCAAAGTGAAATGAAATGAGAAGCCAGTTTCTGCCCTCTATAAAGGAAGACATTGGGAGGATTTTTGGTGCTCCTCCCTTTAGCCCTCCCATCAGAGAGGGGAAGAGGCTGAGTTCAATCAAAATTTTAATTAACATCATGCTATTAAATTCAGAAGTATAGAATTAACAAACACTGTGAAAGTTAGAATGTGTGGAAAGCTGCCTTTCATTTTAATTATTAAGAACCCAATATATTCCTGTCAACAAAGACTCTTCTGAGTTTGTGAAATATTGTTCATTGTGTCAAAGATATATATGACAATATTAAAATTTAGTTATGTGAAAAGTGGACAATTTATGGTTTTATTCTCTTTGGGTTGACAAAAATGACTTTCATTTCTTATCTCTGGGATCTACTAACTGCAATCCTGAGTAAGTTATTTAACTTCTCTGGACCTCAGTTTCTTGACTTGTGAAACAAGAAGTTTGAACTTGATGAAATCCCTTCCAACTATAAATGTATGAAGTCCTATGAATGAACCTCATCATTGGATGAGAATTAGACCTGTGGTTCTGTTGGTATAGAAAAATGCCAAAGAAAGATATTCCTTCTACGAATACAGGTACATTTCTTCTCTGTATATTATATCTATCTATTACAGTGGGAGTTGGAGTAACTTGACCAGTGTCACATAGCCCACATTTATCATAGGTAGGCCTTGAACCGAAATATTTTCTGATTCTAAGGCTGATTCTTTATCCAGGAAGACATGTTACCTCACAGATAATTGTTGTCCAAATGCTAACAATTTAAAATATGGAACTTTGAAAAGAAAGTAGCATACAACTGAATGTACAGATATTTCTTGAGAAAGAGATAGGACTTCATCAACAATGTCTTAAAATATTGAAATGAGCCCTTGGCTTTCAGATATAATATATCTGGAGCAGAATAGGAAGAATACATTTACTTAGTTACTGACTTTTCTGATGAAGAGAACTTTAACATAATAAGTAAGGGAAAGGGAAAATGATTATAACTACTTCTAAACCATATAATATAGAATTCTTTCAACAAGTATTAAGGAACATCAAAGATTTAGCTATAGTAGAGACTTTAAAAGTTATATTTTCCACCTTCCTTAGGTGGTGCATTGAATCTAGCTTTGGACTTGGAGTCAATAATTCAGGCAATTACTCATCAATCATAAATTGAGCACCTATTATTTACAAGCCACTGTGCTGGGGTAAACAAAAAATGGAAAAGAAAGGCCCTGCTCTTGAGGAATTTACCTCTAATGGAAATAACATGGGAGTAACTATGCAAAAATTATATATGTGTGTGTGTGTGTGTATGTATGTATACGTATTTATATACACTTACACTCATTTATATGCATGTACATTTATATTGTACATATTTATATGTACATTTATATGTACATATGTACATATATTATTTATACATAGTTATATATATTTATAAAGGTATATATCATCCATCTCTCTATCTATCATCCATCTATCTATCTAAACTTTGATGGTGGTGCTGTTGAGCCATTTCAGTCATGTCCAACTCTCTGTAACACCATTTCATGTTTTCTTAGCAATGATACTGGAGTAATTTGCCATTTCCTTATCCAGCTCATTGTACTGATGAAGGAACTGGGTAAAAGGGGGCTAAGGGACTTGCCCAGGGTCATACAGCTAGTAATTGTCTTAGGCTAGAGTTTGAATTCAAGTCTTCCTGGCTCCAGGGCTGGTGTTCTATTCACTGTACCACCTATCTTCCTACAAGATAAATTAGAGATAATCAATGGAAGGAAAGACATTAGCATTAAGGGAGAATCGGTAAAGACTCTTTAACAGAAATTTGAAAGAACCCTGGGAAGCCAGGAGATGGAGAGAAAGAAGAGAAGTCTAGGAATGGGGCACATTGATTGGGAGAAAATGGGGTTGGGATATGAATTGTCTGGCTTGAGAAATAGCAAGTAGTCTTGTCACTGGATTACAGAGGTTTCAATTTTAAGAAAATTGAAAAAGTAGGAGAGGGTCAGGTTATAAAGATTTGAATGCCAAATAGAGTGAGTTGTTGACTTGATCTTCAAAGTCATAGGAAGCCTCTGGAATTTGTTGAATAGAGGGTGACATGGTCAGATCTGTATTTTAGGAAGATCAATTTGACAGCTAAGTAGAATATCTATTACAGTGGGAAGAAAATTCAGGCAGGAATATCTCCTTTACTAGCTATGTGATTATGAGCAAGTCACTTAAACATTCATAGCTCCATTTTCTATATCTGTAAAATTGGGATAAAATGAAATAATATATGAAAATGATTTGCAAACATATGACACTGTTTTAAGTTTTACTTATTATTATTCCGTAGGAAAGAAAACTAAAGACCTCAGATGTTATTTGACTTATTAAATTCAAACATGCAGTACAAAGCTTCTCAAATTCCGAATTCAGCAGTTTGTCCACTGAACTATGGTGGACATTCAGAAATCTATAGGAAACTGTCATCAGTTTAGGAATAGAGATTTCAGTGCCAAGGGGTAGATAATGTAAAGAATTAATTGTTATTTGAGGTTTTTATGCCTCAGGCGCACACTGGCCTGGGGCTCCGCAAACTGCAAGGTGTTCCACCCATTGGTTGTAGGCATTGCAAGGGCTCTGGCTCCTCACATCATCACCACTCACCAATGGCTACATGGGCCTGGCAAAATTATAATGATTGGAAGCCTAGTGAGGGCAGTCATGTGACTGTCAGAGAGGCCATCCCATTGGCTGGGCCTGTGTGGGGTGTTTCTAGGTTTGGGGGAGGAGAATTGGGCATTCCAGGTGGAAGCTGGAAAGGGACAGGTGTTCTGCTGTGTATTTTCAGCTGATTCCTGGGTGGTGGTATTTTTTCAGGTATTATAATTTCCCTTTCCCCATTTTATTTCCTTTCCCTTGATCCTACTGATCCTTTTGGTGTTTGTTTGTTTGTTTTTTTTTTTGTTGTTGTTGTTTGTTTGTTTTTTAAGTTCATTCTTGTTAAAATAAATCTTGTTCTGTTTTGAGGGAGGCTGCCGGTCCCCTTCCTTGCCCCAATATTGCAGCGAGCCACTTAGCTAGCACTCCCCAATTAAAAATTGGTCCCCACAGTTTAAATTGTGGATCTTCTGAAAATGGAGAATATTGCAATTAAGGAATGGAAGACAACAATAAATAGAAAGGCACAGCTTATTCATAAGAAATTGAATATTTTTAAAGGGTGGCAGGATAATTTTGAATAACAAGAAAATATTCACATGAATGAATGAATGAATGAACATTTATTAAGCACCTACTATCTGCCAGGCAATGTGAATAAAATACAAAAGTGAGAAATATTCTGCCCTCAAGGACCTTACATTCTGATAGGGGGATACAACATAAAAGAAAGAGGTGGCCAGGCAATAGAGTTTTTGTCTGAGGAATCAAAGGAATAATGAAGTAGAAGGATGGACAAAACCATTGCCATCACCCTTTGACACATGAAAGTGAGACTGATGGGATTGTTGTTTCCTGGGAAATATGTGTAAAGAAAAGTGAGGCTCAATGTAGCAGCAAGGCAGATAGAAAAATACTCACAAATATTTGGGATGGAGTAATGATTCATGACCTGGGGCAAAGTGAATCTAATACTTAAAGCTGATTTGGATGCAGCTGATGAATAATCAGGCATAAGTCACATGGAAGAGCTCCAAGTTCAGTGACTTAACTCACTCAGGAGAAAAGCACTAGTTTTTAGTCTGAATAGGGTTGTTCCAATTGGAGAGTGGAAGGACAAATAGTAACCTGTTCCAAGGCCTCTTGAATGGAAATCTACCTATTTGAATAAGGAGATATGGTGGGAAATATTTAGGTAAGGAGGTAGAATTTTGTTTGCTATAGTCCACAAAGTAAGTCTCCAAAACAGAGGGTGTTTAAATAAAATTATTATTGACCAATGATGATCTTATAATCAAAGATACTTTAGAGATTATCCAGCCCAATTCATTATTTTCACATTTTGGGTGTGAAGACTAAGATTCAAGGAAGTTTAGGTCAATAAGGTCATAAGTAACTATCTAACATTTTCTAATTACCACTTGAAACTTAACATGACCAAATTGCTTCAATTGTTCAATTGATCAGGTCAGTGGTAAAGTACATCTATTCATTTTGCACTCAAAATATTAGTTCTTCAGACTTTCTAAGAGCTTAATAAGTGTTTTTGATTGGTTGAGAATAAAAATGAAGAACTAAAGCATGTGCCTTGTATCAATATCTAAATTGTGTGTCTGGATATATAATGTGGAGAGGCAGCATTCCATTGTGGATAGAAAATAATGATTTAAATCTTGTCTCAGACATGTATTGGTGGTGTGATGTTATACAGGTCTTTTTTTTTGTTTTGTTTTTTTGTCTCTCAGTGTCATGGTCCACTCTATAATACTGGTTCATTTCAGAGAAGTTACCAGATTTGTTTTGGTAGGGAAGATTTCTTCACTTGGAATTCCTAACACCACTAAAATTACATGTTAGGCTCAAAAAAATCAAATATGAAGATTTTAGAAAATCAAAGTACACGCAAACAAGATAATAATAATAAATATAATGAAGATGATGGTAACAGTAATATAGACAATTGCAATGTAAAATGAAGAGCATGATAAAAGATTACCGAATTCCATTAAAACACAATTATTGGTTAGTGCTGATTCAAGATTGATGTTAGAGACTGCTTCCTTTCTATAAAGAAATGGTGAGGTATAAGGGCACAATATTGCATGTGCTGTCAGTTCTGATATTAGACAGTTGTTTAACTGTATTTTTTTCCAAGGGATGTACAAAAGGATAAGAGTGAGGTTGTTTATGGGAAAGTGATTGTTATGTCAAAACAATACATACCAATAAAATGCAATACATCAGAAAAATTCTTGGAAACAGAAATCATTTCTCCCATTTCCATTTATAACAGTAGGTCCCTTCTAATAACAACTAGAGAGTAGTCATTTCTGTCTTTCATCCAAGTAATTAATTTTATGTATAAATGAGAAGAGATTCTTTTAGCAGTACCCCATGCCCTAACCCCCACCTGAATAGTTTAGGTTAGTTGTGAAAGCCAAGCACACATCTAGGTGTTCTTGACAAGTAACAGCTTTCAAGTGTCTGCCTGAAAAGTCACAGGGCACTTGTAGCATTGGGGTTGATGGGAGTTCAGTCAAAGATCCTTGTTTGGGAGCAGAGGAGAACATTCCAGAGTAAATGTGAAAAACAGCAGAGCCTATATGGCACAGTACAGATGATTTTAACAAATGGGTCCCACCCCCTATGCCCCCTCCCACTATGAAATGCACACGCCTTTTTGTGAGAAGGAGCAGATGTAAAACTACATTTCAACTATAAGAGTGAACTAATAAAAGTCCAAAAATGTCTTTGTTTGTTTGTTTTGGTTGAGGGTGTGCTTTAGGAAGCCCATGGACAAATACATTTTTAAAAATAATTTTGAAATGTACAACAAAAAGGACTCTGAATTTGGGTCATAATTTTACATGTTCCAATTTCAGTTTTTCCACTTACTTCCTTGAGTTGTCACTTATTGTTTCTCAGCCTCAGTTTATTCATGTGTAACATGAGTGGCATGAAATTGAAAACCTCTAAAATATTTTATTATCTTAGTATCTTGTGAATTGCTAAAAGGACTTCTGATAAGTAAATGAATTTTTTTAAGTCAAAGACTAGATACCAATAGTAGCATCAGGAGAATAATTAATATTAGTCAAAAAAAGCTTTGCTAAGCAATGTTGTTGTTTTTTAAATCGATTTAAAAAATAACCTGTTTATTACTCTGAGCCTTCTAATTTCTCCAAATAGGTATTAACTTTTTTTTTCAGAGCAATGAGGGTTAAGTAACTTGCCCAGGGTCACACAGCTAGTAAGTGTCAAGTGTCTGTGGCTATATTTGAACTCAGGTCCTCTTGAATCCAGGGAGGTGATTTATCCACTGTGCCACCTAGTGACTGCCCTCAGGTATTAGCTCTTTTGAAACCAGAAGTCATAAATAAGCCCCAAACCTGGTAAATAGTAATAAGATTAAAATATATGAGAATTAAAATTTATGGTATAGGAACAGGAGTTTTTTTTGTTGGTTCTCAGAAGAATTACTACTAGGATTAGGATTACTACTGAACTCCGTCACCCACCAATCTATATCACTTGCTAGAATCCATCACTACAGTCTCTCAGCAATACAAGTGTTTACTTCTATTTACTTTAAGGTCCATTATCATTTACTGATAACAATATTTCTGGAAACAATTTAGCATCCTAGGTTTAGTGCTGAAAGGAAATACGGGGAACATATAGACCAATACCTTCATTTTTCAGAGACAATAAAGGTCCAAAGAAGCTTGAGAGATTTGTTCAAGGTCAAGCAAAGAATATAATAATAAATTTTTCCAATATCCTATGCTACCTCCATCATGAAAATTTTCCTGGGCAAAAAGACACGTGTTCCTAAATGGGATGATAAAAACAGAATTGGCTGGAACCTCAAAGACAATCCAGTTCAGCCCCTTCATTTTATAGATGAGAACAATGAGGCCCAGGGAGGTAGTTATTTGCCCAAGTTATATGAACTATGTTAGTTAGTAAATGTCAGATGTCAGATTTGAATGTAGACATTTTGATATTAGAGTTCTTCCCACTTTACTACCTTGTCTTTCAGAGACCAGCGTAAGGTCATTACGTCGATTCAAATTGAAATCTAACTTCAACATCTTTTAAAAATAGTTCTATAAATATTAGAAGACATTAGACAGTTGTACAATAAAATAATTCACAAGGAAATATGAAAGTTTCTTTCTTTTTGAAACCCCTGGTAATTTTCATATTTATATGAACTTAGATAATAGAACCATTTCAGTTTAACACTTAAAATGTAAGTTCCTTTCTTTCAAAGTACTTTAGATCTTTGATTTAATACATTTTAAGAGCATTTCCTAAAGATACATGTGTAACCACTTCTTTTCTCCTTATGTTATTCAATTGTTATTCACATTTACCCCCTGTCAAGGCAAGCATTGATATAGAAAATATAATCCACTTCTACCTATTCCTCATAAAGCAAACAAAGAATAATTCTTTTCATTCTTTCCTAAATTCATGATTCTTAGCATTAACTTGAAAATAATTATTCCATAGAGTTATGTGCATTTTGAAAGGATATAAATGAAAAACTGAAGAAAAGATCAATTAAAAATTGTAGCAAATACAGCCTATAACAAGAAGAATTTATTTTGTGTTTTTTTTTTTTTGGCGGGTTTGGACAATGAGGGTTAAGTGACTTGCCCAAGGTCACACAGCTAGTAAGTGTTAAAACTGAGGCCCTCCTGAATCCAGGGCTGGTGCTCTATCCACTGTGCCACCTAGCTGCCTCCAACAAGAATTTAAATAATTTAGTATATATAGAAGGACAATTTAAAAAAATAACCAAATAATAACATTCAACTTTATTATTATTGTTATTTCATTCATTTTATCTTGTTTAATAGAGTTTTGATGGAAATCAGTCTGGGACAAGTGTGTATTTTGCTATTCCTCTCTTTTTAAATTGCATTGTTATTAAAGTTTTTTTGTTGTTGTTGTTGGGGTTCAGATAAAAATGGTCTGAGGAAAAGTTATATTGCTTTATTATTCTTTAATATTTAATGCTGTTTACTTATTTCTTATACTTTATTTAATGAATAGAAATTGACTTTTTTCCCCTCCTTACTCCTCTTCCCATTGGGAGAAAAAAGGAAAACAACTTGCTTGTAACAAATATTCATGAATAAGCAAAACAAACAAAAACAAAACAAAACAAAAACCCAAAAGATCCCTATTGTCAGGATTCAAAAACACCTTTCATTATACAACCTAAAACTGTCAAATCTCTGTCATTATGCATATTGTACAGGCAGATAAAATAGCTACTCTTTTTTAAAAATAAGTATTGTGTAAGTTCAAATTTAGTAGTCTTGATGAAAGCCTTTTTCAGACAATTTGAGTGACAGGCAGGGTGACAAGGGTGCCATATACTTCATTTTGTTTTCACATAGTTTAAATCTACTCTCCTATGGTTCTTTTATTTGATATATTTTTTTTTAATCATGGAGTTTGAAGATTGTGATTATTTGATTTGGCAATATCTTTCAACTTCATAGTTCTTAAACTAAGTTCTTAAATTTATAATAATCAATTTTATATCTGGACTGTTGTGGACAAAAGTTATTTCCATAATAATATTTTAGTTTCTGTAGTTTATTGGATGAATTCCAAAGAATATTTTGGGTTAGGGGTTTGACATACAGAGATATTTTTCTATTAGTTTACAAATAATAAAATTTATCAATAAGAGTTATTTAGATAAAGGAATCACACTCAATTGGAGACAAAATAATATAATCTGAATAATCGATGGGAAAAAGAACAAGTTATAAAAATAACAGACAGTTTTATTAAAATATAATAAGAAGGGGGGGGGTAGCTAGGTAGCACAGTGGATAAAGCACTTGCCCTGGATTCAGGAAGACCTGAGTTCAAGTCCGGCCTCAGACACTTGATGCTTACCAGCTGTGTGACCCTGAGCAAGTCACTTAACCCCCATTGCCCCGCCAAAAAAAAAAAAAAAAGAGTGATAGGATGAAAGAAGAAGATGGATAATAGAATAAATATCATGGGGAAGGGAATAGGATGGAAGGGAAACAGTTAACAATAGTAATCATGGAAAAGAGAAAAGGGGGAGAAATTGTACAAAAAAATATTTATAGTAAAATATACTAAGAATGAAAGCCTTAAAAATATTTTATATTTGAGATAGAACCAAAGCAGTTTACATTCTCAAACATGTTTACCAATGAAAGAAACAAGAGATCAATTACGTAAGCACACAATTAAAAAAAAAACAACTAAAAATAGAAACAAATTAAAAAATGCAAAATGGACAATTAAAAAATCCAATTATTTCCAAAAATGAAAATGAGCAAATTGAATAAGAAATCAAACACATAGGTTTTATAATTTTTATCTTAAACGCTAATTAGACAAACTGACTTAGTTTAGAAATTGGGAAAATCAAGTCACACTGAGGGTAAAGTACAAGAAACATCACGACAGGGTTATATTATCACTTAGATGGATTTGAATTTCTTTCTTTCTCTGCCACTCAAATTTTCTTCCCTTATAGCTCTAATTGCAGAGTCAAAGTCCATGCTTCCCCTCTATAGTCTATAAATGATCACTTTGTCAACATCACTTCCTTTACCTATATTCATAAGTTGCTCCTTTGCTTTCAAACAATGATCCTTACAAACCAAAAGAGCATTCCCATCAGGATCCAATTACTGAATGAGGAAAGAAAATGTCCATTTGTTTTATGCTGGCTCATTTGCAATTTCTCTAAGTCTTTTAGCAAGAGTCAGGATATGTTGTCTGATGGAACTAGGGATGTTCAGCCAGGAAAAAAGAAACGTTTGAGGGAAATGATATGCATGTCTAAGTAATTGAATGACTGTCATGTGAAAAAGGTGTTTAGAACTGTTTTGTTTTTTTTTTGGTTTTGGTTTTTTTGTGAGGCAATTGGGGTTAAGTGACTTGCCCAGGGTCACACAACTTGTGTTAAGTGTCTGAGTCTGGATTTGAACTCAGGTACTCCTGACTCCAGGGCTGGTCCTCTATCCACTGCACCATCTAGCTGCCCAAGAACTGTTTTGTTTTGACCCCAAAATGCAGAAAGTGGAGTAATATGTGGAAGTTACACAGACACAAATTTAGATATCTGAAAAAGGAAGAAAAACTAAAATACCCAAAAGTAAAATGTGATGCCATTGGAGGTCATATGTCATTCCATTATCTGAAAACATCAAATATATTTGTTAGATTTGTTATGCTTTTTAAGCATGAGTTGTTGCTGTTGTTTGTCCTTCATTCTGGAAGAGGATCATGGCATCTGGAGGTGATATCATGACCTGCAGTGAATTGGATTTAAGTGAGGGAGTCACTTAAAAAGTCACCAGCCTGGGGGCAGCTAGATGGCGCAGTGGATAGAGCACCGGCCCTGGAGTCAGGAGTACCTGAGTTCAAATCCGGCCTCAGACACTTAATACTTACTAGCTGTGTGACCCTGGGCAAGTCACTTAACCCCAATTGCCTCACTAAAAAAAAAAAAGAAAAGAAAAGAAAAATACTCTTAGGGGCAGCTAGATGGCACAGTGGTTAAGGCACCGGCCCTGGATTCAGGAGGACCTGAGTTCAAATCCGGCCTCAGACACTTGACACTTACTAGCTGGGTGACCCTGGGCAAGTCACTTAACCCCCATTGCCTAAAAAAAAAAAAAAACAAGTCACCAGCCTCACTTTTTCCTATAGAGCCATTGTGGCCCATTGACAAGATATACATCAAGACAAGTGGAGATGGCCCAAGATATTTGGAGCAATTGGGGTTAGTGACTTGCCCAGGGTCACACAGCTAGTGTCATGTCTGAAGCTGGATTTGAACCCAGGTCCTAGTGACTCAAGGGTCAGTGCTCTATTAATTATGCCACCTAGCTGCACCTTAGGTATGAGTAAAATTAGATAAGCTGCTAAAGTTTATTCTTACTCATCAATTCTCTGACTCCGATTAAATAAATTGAAGTAAATTAATATAATGTCCAGGAAAGGAATGGGACACTACAAGATAATTTAGCTAAATATAAGGAAAAAATCTTAAAATACTTTATTAAGGTCAACTGAGAAGGGCAGAATGAAAATGCCACATAAGAGGAATAGAGGGGAAAATAAATGGATCAAAGGAAACTTGCTGCATACCTATAGGAAGTAACAAAATTATGTGGCATACATTTCAATTTAATGTGAAGAATTAATGAGGAATTTGCATGTATTGATGCTCAGTATTAAATTTCAATAAATATAAATTTTAAAACAAATCAACTAATGTGAATGAAGAAGACATTGCTTAATTTTTTTTTATTTTAAGAGAGCAGACACAAAGGTTTGAAAGCAAAGGTAGACACTTGAGGATAATTACATAAGAATGACATGAATAGATGATAATATGTCAAAATATTAGAGTTAGAATAAACACAGATTAATGTTAAATGGTAATACTCAAATAGTTCTATGATATTTTTGGTTGGCAGTTCCCCTATAGTCATCAAGATCATTATCCAGCCATGATTGTGTGGGGACCAATTTTTAATTGGGGAGTGCTAGCTAAGCGGCTCGCCGCAATATTGGGGCAGGGAAGGAAACCGGCAGCATCCCTCAAAACAGAACAAGATTTATTTTAACAAGAACAAACTAAAAAAAAAACACAAACAGGATCAGTAGGATCAAGGGAAAGGAAATAAAATGGGGAAAGGGAAATTATAATACCTGAAAAAATACCACCACCCAGGAATCAGCTGAAAATATGTGGCAGAACACCTGTCGCTCTCCAGCTTCCACCTAGAATGCCCAATTCTCCTCCCCCAAACCTAGAAACATACCACACAGTCCCAGCCAATGGGATGGCCTCTCTGACAGTCACATGACTGCCCTCACTAGGCTTTCAGTCATTCTAATTTTGCCAGGCCCATATAGGTGTTGGCGAGTGGTGATGAGGTGAGGTGCCAGAGCCCTGGCAATGGCTACAACCAGTGGGTGGAGCACCTTGCGGTTTGCAGAGCCCCAGGCCAATGCGGGCTGAAGCATAAAAACCTCAAATAACAATTAATTCTTTACAATTGACCATCACGTGATTCTTGAAAATCTCCTCTGAAAAGCTGATTCAACAAGACAGCACCAATAAGAAATCCTTCAGTCACTCTGAAAGTGGCTTCCCTGTAGTTTGGCAAATATTCACAAATCACTACTATATTGTTATTCAACCAGTTTAAAGTGCATCTAACCATACTAACAACTAGTTACCATCTTTCTCTTTCCTGTAATTATATTATGGAAAACTTTGTCAATGATTTTCTTGATATTAATGCATACTATACTTATAATATTCCCCAAATCCAAGAATCCACCAAATTTGTCAAAACATATTGCATTATCATGGAATGATAATTTTAACCACCCTGATGAATCTCAGTAATCATGCATTAATTTTCATAGCAACTAAAAGTTGCAGAGAAAACAATGAACTGTATTGCTGGAGAAATTCCTTGCTAAAAGCTTCTGATGTTGATAAAAAAAATCACATCAAGTTTAAAAAAAAACATCATAATCAGCAACAACAACAAAAACAGCCCTTCATATCCTTCTACATTTGGCAAGGCTCTTTCATTTACAAGAAGGTTCACCTTTTTTTGAATATTGATTTAAATGAAAAAAATATCAGGTTGGATTCTTGCCAATATTAAAATATGCCAATCCATTTGCAAATAGACAAATGTGAAAATAAAAAGGGTGTTCTACTTTTTTAAGTTCCAATTTTCAAAAGAAAAAAAAAAAGGCTAGCTTATTCACAAAGAGGAAAATAATTCTGCCTAAGAAATGAGAAATTGCCTCTTTTTCCAACTTGGCTAAACAATCTTTCAAATGAGAAAATGAAACATTCAAAAACTTGATGATTAGCTGGAAAGTATATATTAGATCAAAGTTGGGCAGACTTTTTTTGTTTGGTTTTATAGCTGTTCAAATGAACATTTATCATTCATGAGGCCTTAAAAAAACTAAACTGGTTTGTATTAAAATACATATATACAATGTATATACATATGTGTGTATGTATATTTATGTGCATACATTTATTCTAAAATGAAAAGATGCACATATAAATATCATATTGTTGAAAAAGAAAAAATGTTTTCCTTATAATTTGTCCTATATAGAGGAAGAAAGTGAAGATTGAGTGACACAAGATTTCAAGCCCAATAGAGCAGAAAATGAACTGGATCTATCATAATAGAGAAGTTAGGAGAAAGCATCTTTTGGGGAGTGAAGATGTTTGTTTTCACATATATTAAAGTTTAATGAGAGGGGCAGCTAGGTGGCTCAGTGCATAAAGCACTGGCCCTGGATTCAGGAGTACCTGAGTTCAAATCCGGCCTCATACACTTGACACTTACTAGCTGTGTGACCTGGGCAAGTCACTTAACCCTCATTGCCCCACCAAAAAAAAAAAAAAAGTTTAATGAGGGTAAGACCTTGAAGCAGAAAAGTTGCCTATGAATTGGTAAAGAATAAATCAATGGAAAAAAACATTTAAACACATTGTATACAGAGTACTGAGCTAAGCACTAGAGCTATAAATAGAAATGCAAGACAGACCCCACTCTTAAAAAAATCATTTTCCATTGCTGGAGACAACACATAGAGGAGATTTGTGCTGCATACAATCGTGTACAATTGACAAATGAACAATGATTCTTATTTTATCTAGGCAATTAGAAATACGTGGCAGTATTAAGCTGGAGAATTCACAGATTTTGGACTCTTCAGCACAGAAGTGACAATTTAAGGTACAAAAAATAATGATCTCAAGAAATGATGACTAGGATGGTTTTAGAAAAACCTTAGAAGACTAATATGAACTGATCCAAAAGGAAGTGAACAGAATCAGGAGAACATTGTACACAGTGATAACAGTTTTATGATCTGCTGTGAATGATTTAGCTATTCTGATTGATTCAATTATGAGGTGATTCTAATGTACTTATGATGAAAACTGAAGTCTGACTAAAGATTGAAGCATATTTTTCCACTTTATTTTTTCTTGTTTTTTTTTCTTTAGCAACATAGATAACTTGTAAATATGCCTTGCATGACTACATGTATAACTGATACCTATTTCTTGCCTTTTCAATTGGTAGTGGATGGGATGTAGAGAATTCAGAGCTCAAAAACTTTAAATGAATGTTAGAATAAATAAAGAGTTTATTTTAAAAATTAAAAAAGTTCTTAAAGAGAATAATCTATTAATGAAAGAGTATAGAGGAAAAAGGAGAACAGTATTGAATTCAGAAACTTAGGAAGTTCCAAGAGTTAGGAGCTAGTGGCTCCCACAAAGGAAACAGAAAAGAAATGATCAGAGGTTGGGAAAACAACCACAAAATGAGAGTATAGTGATGTGGATGGAAGCCACCAAGCTTAAAAATATTTGTTTTCATATCATTTGTCCTTGTGGGATTTTAACAAATGTTATTTCAATGAAACCAATATACTCTACCTATGTTAACCTACTTAACATCCTGTCTACCCATGGGTCATCAGTCAACACTTATTGAGTGCCCACTGTGTACAGAGCTCCATAGGGAATGACAAAGAAAATAGTTGGACATGGTCCTTGCCTTTCAGGGAAGTAAAAACTAATACTCAGTTTCACCTTTGGGAAGTTTGAATTTTCAGTATACACTGGAGGAATTTTTTTACAGCCTCCTAAATTCTCAGAATTGCTTTTCTGCCTCTTAACAATCTCTGTCCATTGTTACTGTGACAATGTTCATAAAAATATAATTATAAACATATGTGGGTAGCATACAGTATTTAATATACCAAACACCTGTGCTTTTGATCCAAATCAACAGATGTCCCCAGTCCTAGTTTGCTACTGCAGGACCAAAAAGTGATTGACTTTTCCAAAATCAATGAGTAAGTTAATAGCAAAGCTAGGCATTAGAAATTAGTGTCCAAGAGCCTATCTTATATTTAAGCTACTCAGCCATACTAAATGAGCTGAAACTTCTTCAAACACTCCTTAAAGGGCATCTATAATTCAACTAAATCATGTTGGTGATATTTGATTGTGTGTTTTTTTCTCTAAATGTCAATAGAGTATTTTTAGCAAAGTTAAAAACTCCCTGTATTTCTCATTGCATTAGAAAACTTTCTAAAGTATTTATTGCAGCTCTTTTCTGTGGTGGCTAAGGACTGGAAATCAAAATAATGCCCATTAATTGGGGAATGGCTGAACAAACTGTGGTATATGATTGTGATGGAATATTATTGTGCTATAGGAAATGACAAGCAGGACAATTTCAGAAAGTCCTAGAAAGACTTATATGTACCGATGAATAGTGAAGTGAACAGAACCAGGATAAGGTTTTGTACAGTGACAGCAATATTCTTTGATGAAGAACTGTGAGTGGCTTAACTATTCTCAGCAATACAGTGATCCAAGACAATCCCAAAGGAAGCATACTATCTACCTTCAAAGTAAGAACTGTTCTTGATTGAACACAGACTGAAGCATGCTATTTTTCACTTTATTACTTACATTTTTTCTTTTATTCAAGTTTTTCTTGTACAGAATGACTAATATGGTAATGTTTTGCATAATTACATATGTAGAACATATATCTGATTGCTTATTGCCTCAAGAAAGGGGGAGGGAGAGGAGAGAGGGGAGGGAAGGAGAAATAGAATATGGAACTTAAAATTTTAAAAAATTGTTTATTATTAGAAAAAGACTTTCTAAAACTCCAAATTAAAGAAGTGAATAGTACATATTCATAACTATAACCATGATCATAATGACTACTTTTTCATTTTCCAAAATAAATACATAAATAAGTATTATTTATAGTCAAATGGTCAGTCTTCTAAAATGTCACATTAGGGTGAACTTCGAAGACTGTCTTGCACAGAGATATCTTGTCACAAGGGACCTTAGACACTAGATGCAGTGTTGTAGAGGGGGAAAAGCAATGAATCCAGAGATAAAAAGCTACATTTAAATCCCATTTATGACATTTTCTAGCTTGTAACCTTGGCAGAGTTATTTAATTCATCTGGGGACTATTTCTTCATCTATAAAATTGGGGACTGAAGTAATAACACAGATGAAATGCTAATCTTAGTTTGTCAATAATCTGTAACCACATGGAAACACTACCACATGATCTGTCACTGTTGACATAGTGCTTTCTACATATCTCTCAATAGCATAGTCATCAATATATTAGAATTTCCTGGAGGACAAGGTGCATGGATTTTGATTGTTTCCTTAATCTGTTCATTTGGAAGAGTTTCCCAGATGTGTAGAAGTATAAATATGACCCAAGTTTCTAGATCTCTCATTTCAACAATGCTCAGTCCAGTATCAGATAGTTTTAAAAACACCAGACTTATTATTCATTAGTTATGGGTAATGGATCTGCCAGGCCACTATCTGTTCTGACACACTTGGGCATTCCACCATGCTGAGGACTTAGGATTTTGTTGAACCTCTCAGCAATTAAACTTGTTTCATAGAAGCCAGAGGCCAGGTCTGCTCATGGCGTTAAAGACTTTATTTTTTACCTTTGTAAAATCAATGAAAACAGATGTCACCCTGGATGTCATTCCCTGAAGTTTTCCTGTTCCTAATATAAAGCAATGACCAGGTCAATGGTTCCTTATCAAGGACTGACATCATATTACAATGTAGGAGTTTACAGGTGACAATATACTGTCCATGTCCTGACAAAGAATTGATATTCAGAATGATACAGAGATCTTTGGAAATGGTTGCTTTTGGAATTTGTTTGTTTCAATTTTACATATTTTTAAATAATCCTTCCTCCTTCCCCAGTGGTGTATAGTAGGAAAGAAAGACAATAATTATGTGGGTTTTTTAAAATCACAAAACAATAAAAAGTAAGGGAAAATCACTGGACTAGTAATATCTAGTCTCAATTTTCTCACATACTAATTGAATTAACATGACCAAGTCATTTAACCTCTCTAAACTTCAATGTCTTCTATAAAATGAGGATTGGATTCAGTGGTTTCTAAGATCCTTCCCAGCTCAAAATCTATGATTCTAAAATATCATATGACTTGTCTACCTAAACAGATAATTTTGACAATAGAAGTAGATAGCACATCTTCATTTTTGAAAAATAAATCTCTTTATAAATAGAAATGATAGTTATAATGATGGTGATAATTATGAAAATGATTATGAACATTAGGAAGAAAATAATGAACATAAAAATTATAGCTAGAATGAAGGCAGTAGAAACCCTAAAACACCATTCCCCTCATTTCATATATAAATAAAAAGAAGGTCAGAGAAGTGGTGACCTGAACAAAGACATATAGTTCTTAGTTTCCATAATTAGAAGGACAACCCATGTCTTCTGACTCTTAAGTGAATGTTCTTTCCATTGTATTAGGTCATCTACCTTGAAAGAGTAAAGCATTTAATAAGCTTCAAGAACTCTCAAGCCAAAGATGGTATGTGCACCTGACAACTGGTCAGAAAGAGATTACAGGCGAAGCATGTGCTAGCATTGGATACAGGACCAGATAATGTTTGGTAACTCCATTGCCTAATTCAAAAGTATGGCAAAGCCCTTTTAGTCAAGAGGGAGGAAAATACTTGAGGGAAGTATTGTTTTGGGTTACAATGGATCAGGAATTCTAAGGAACATTATTTATCCTAATCCCAAGAGATCAGTGGCCTTTAATAGGTAAAGACCAGAGTGCAGATCAGGAGAGCAGTGCCCACAGCTCTCCTCAGATCATACCATTTTAGGTACACACACACACACACACACACACACACACACACACACACACACACACACACATACATACACAAAATTTCCAAGCAACCAGAACTGACTCTGAAAAGAGCAGTGCCAAAAAAATCTGAATTATGAACTGATGTCCCTATTCCTATGTTGAGAAATTAACCAAAATTTAAAATAAAGTTCAAAATTAAAATATATATCATTTTCACACTATATATACATACATACATAATATACATATATACACACATATATATGTATAGTGTGTGTGTGTGTGTGTGTGTGAAAATGAGCAAATGACAAAAAAGAATTGGACCATAACAAGCTATTATTGTGACAGGAAAGATCAAGACCCAAATTCAGAAGAAGACAGTGAAGTCAAAGCAACCACAAGCAAAGCTTCAAGATAAAATAAATACTCTGACCACAAGACCAACAAGAATTCCTGAAAGGTCTAAAAATATTTTCAAAATCAAATGAGGGGTAGAAGGATAAAAATAGGTAAATAAATTAAATAAGTGGAGAAACTCATGTAAAAGGCAATTAACATCTTGGTAAAAGAGGCAAAAAAATTGGCCAAATGGGGAAAAAAGAGATACAAAAAATCATTAATGAAATCAACTCTTTGAAAAGCTGAATTAGATAAATAATAATAAAAAAATACAAATGTGCCCATGCCCATTTCAATATGTTTTTAAGTTTAAGGAAACACAAAATTGGGGGAAAATTTATACAATGAAATCACAAAATTTTATTAATACAACTCTATATGAATAGATAATTTTTATCAGTGAAAATAAGAATTATCAATAATCTCCTGAAGAAAATCTGAAGTTAGTATTAATGAAATGCAAATTTAAAAGTAAAACCTTAAAGAAATCACCATACTCCATTCAAATTAAAATAAACAGAAATCAAGAAGCTGATGGAGAAACCGATATACTCATACATTGCTGATGGAATTACAAACTTGTAGAACTGTTTTGAAGAACAATTTGACTCTCAAAAAGTATTAAATCCCTAATATAATCTCATACTTTTATCAAATAACTTCAGTGTTGAGAATATACTATAAAAGTGGTATCAACAACAAAAAGAACAAAAGAACTTTCTTTTCAAAGATTTCTTAGCAATTCTAAAATGTCAAAGCAAACTAATCACTTTCTCCCCATTGTTAGATGGTTAAAGAAACTTTGTTATATCTATGTAATAGAATACTATGATGAAATTAAGCAGTTCCATGAGTTAGAAACATAAATAAATCTGCAAGTGACTTTATGGTATTATTTAAAGTAAACAACAGCAGCTACAAGAACAGGCAGAATCAGAAAAACAGTACCCAATATCTAATCCCATAGAAGACAAAAATGGCTAAGAATGAATGAGCAAAAAAAGAATAATTTTTGTGGAAATGGAATAATGAAAAATATTTATATATTAAAATTAATGTATTAAATGGCAAAACATGCTTAATCAGTTGTACTGATGTCCACTAAAGCTTATAATGAATCACTTAAAAATAAAAAATAAGTAGTAATAACCAGGTGATGTACCTTAATTTCATTAGTATATGAAAAAACAGTTTACTTAAAATATATATGAAATAAGAGGCAATGGATTATAATGTCTATAGAGCTAGAGTGAAAATAGGGAATACCTTAGGGCAAGTCCTATCTCTGTCACATACTGATCATGAAACCCTGGGCAAAGACCTCATGGTAAGCACTTAACAATGTTTATTTTTTGACAACTCTCATTGCTTTCTTTCTAAGACTCAAATGTGCAGTGAAGAAGCCAAGTTCATGGAGTAGAGGGAATTTTCCCACATCAGAATTCCTTCTACCAATTAAGGCATGTTTCCTCTCACCATACTTGAGATAGACTGGGCAGCTAGGGGGCACAGTGAATAAAGCAATGACCTTGGCATCATGAAGACCTAATTCCAAATTATGCATTACTAGGTGTGTGATCCTAGGCATGTCACTTAACCCCAATTGCCTTAAACATCTGGGGCCATCTCCAGTAATCCTTTTTTAAAATTTTTTTATTTAATTTTTTTTTTTTTTTAGTGAGGGAATTGGGGTTAAGTGACTTGCCCAGGGTCGCACTGCTAGTGTCAAGTGTCTGAGGCTGGATTTGAACTCAGGTCCTCCTGAATCCAGGGCCGGTGCTCTATCCACTACACCACCTAGCTGCCCCCATCACCAGTAATCCCGATGTATATCTTGCCATTGGACCCAGTTGTCTCTGAAGGAGGAGAGTGTGAGGTTGGTGATCTTGCAGAGCCCTCCCTCTCTTAAAATCTAATTCTGTGCAAGTCATGATCAATGTCATGATCCCCTCTTTGAGAATGAAGGACAAACAACAACAACTTGAAATAGACTAAGTGGTTTTGTTTCCTTTGAAAAGTAAAAGCAATAATTGTCAGTAGAAGACAAGGTGACTGAGTACATTTCCTAGAAGAAGCAGACAATTTTTCATTTTCTGGTAAAACCAAAAAACATAAGGCAATAGGTCAAGTAACTGTTGCTTAATTAAGTGGGTACACCCTGATCAAAGGGATGTAGAACGTATGTGTCTTGGAAACTATGGGGACTCTCTTTTTTTTAAACTTACATCAGTTTCACTTATAAAGTCTTCTAAGAATACTCCAAGAAAATAGACTCTGTGACATCCTAGGATAAACAGGAATAGAGAGCAAAGAATAGCTTCAGGGCAAGACTAAAGTCAATTGAAAGGTCAGCACCTAATCAGCTCCTTACCCACTTCTAATACTTCAAAACTCAAATATCCAAAGTCTAACTTCAGGAAAAATGGTACAGATCCAGGCTGGGACTTATGAACAGGTGCAACTGTAGGCTACATGATGAATGTAACCTGGGACAAAGATAAATAACAATTGGTAGAGGAAGAAGTGAGGATGCCAAGGGCATTGCAAAAACATTTGAGAGCAATGTTTGTTGGTCTTCTGTAAATTCTCACTTTAAATTGTAGAATCACAGACTCTCAATGTGGAAAGTGACTTCTGAGCTTATTTAGTCCACCTTTGCCAGGATAATAACAAGTTTCATGGTCAAGCTGCTAGAGTCATAATTTGTCCTTGCATTGCTTAGAGTTCTTAAATCAATCAAAGTTCAAAGTACTTTCCCTGTACAATATTTCAGTCATTTTACATTTTTTTTCCTCCTGGTTCTTCTCACTTACCTCTGAATCAGTTGATATAGCCTTCCAGATTATTATATTTACTATATTAGGTATTGGTGCATTTCTTCTTCTTCTTCTTCTTCTTCGGAATTGGGGTTAAGTGACTTGCTCAGGGTCACACAGCTAGAAAGTGTCAAGTGTCTAAGGACAGATTTGAACTCAGGTTCTCCTGACTGCAGGGCTAGTGCTTTATCTACTGAACCACCTGGCTGACCTAGGTCCATTTGTTCTTATGCTTTTCAACATTTTTAACAAAAGAGTCTTCTGCATTTTGCCCAAAGTATTTTTTGCATCAATTTGTACAATAATATTTTTATTATTTAATTGTTAACATAACCTATTGTGTTTATAATTTTCCTAATACTGAATCACCATAACATTCCTTGTATTGATCCAATCCATTCATAGTTTATTACCATTTTAATGTGTTACAACACTCTATTATTTAACTTTAAAAATTTCATTGTATGTATATTCACTAGCGGTATTTAACTAGTTTTCCTTTTTAGTTTTGTCTTCTCCTGGACTAAATAAGAAGATCATGTGTATATCATGAAAAAATTGATATGATTTTTTCTTTTTCAAATTTAACAAATAGTTTATGTGATATTGAACATTTTCGATTGTTTAATAGAAATCATCTGTAAATCAATATAGTCACTGTTGTTTCTCCCTTTTCCCTTGTGAGTTCTTTCTGTCGTTGTTGTTGTTTTCCATTTCAATTTCTGGGATTGAGTTATTTAAATTCTCTCTTGTTCTCTTACATTTTTATGAATATCCACCCGTTCCATTTGTTTTTAATTTTACTGGTGTATAAATGAGCAAAAGTATTTCTAATAATTCCTATTTCTTCTACTTCATTTTTTTTGCATCTTAACAAAAATTTATTTTTTTCCAGTTACATATGAGGGTAGTTTTCAGCATTCATTTTCATAAGATTTAGAGTTCCAAATTTTTCTCCTTTCCTCCCTCCCTTTCCTCCCCCCTCCATAAGACAGCAACCAGGTTATATATGTACAATCCACAAGTGCTCTTTGTTATCAGTTCTTTCTATGGGAGTGGATAGTAAACTTACTCATTAGTCCCTTGGGATTGTCTTGGATCATTGCATTGCTGAGAGTAGTTAAGTCATTCACAATTGCTCATTGAACAATACTGCTGTCACTATGCACAATGCCCTCCCAGCTCTGCTTACTTCACTATACATCTGTTCATGAGTCTTTCCAGGTTTTTCTGGGATCATCCTGTTTGTCATTTCCTATAGCACAATACCATTCTACCACAATCATACACCACAGCTTCTTCTGTCATTCCTCAATTGATGAACATTCCCTTGATTCTCAATTCTTAGCCACCACAAAGAGTTGCTATAAATATTTTTTTGTACAATTTTCCTTGGCCTGTTCCCTGGTCCATATATGACCCCAGACCAACTTGCTAAACAACCAAATTTGTGTCTTGTGGTTGTCCGCTTTGATGAGCCTGTGCCCCTCCCCACCTGGGCCACTGCTATTCAAGCCTACCTCCTGGTTCCTAGCAGGGATGAAAAACCCAATTTTTACCTCACCACCAGCAGAGCCCTATAGTCTCCCCCCTGCAAAGGGCTCAGCCCTCTCACATATGTATGTATGTATATATGTATGTATGTATGTATGTATATGTATATGTATGTATGTATGTATGTATATATGTATGTATGTATATATGTATGTATGTATGTATGTATGTATATGTGTGTGTATATATATATATATATATATATATATATATATATATATATATATATCAGGGCAATGAAGGTTGAGTGACTTGCCCAGGGTCACCCAGCTAGTAAGTGTCAAGTGTCTGAGGCCGAATTTTAACTCAGGTCCTCTTGAATCCTGTGCCAGTGCTTTACATGTGGTATATTTCCACTGGAGTACAATTGGCAAGCAAGGATCCTATCTGACTTTTCTTGTCACCATCTTACCTCGAATACTTGGGTGTCAAACCCAAAAAGTTTAAATGGCTTCCTTAAGGCTGAAGTATTAAATGATTAAGGCAGCATTTTAACTTATCTTTTGATTCCAAATCCAGTGTTTCATCCACTGTGAAGGTTATAATCATAGTGCTTCTTTAAGCATTTTCCTATTAGGCACTTTTTATAGTAATTTCTCTTTCCCTTTATATTTCCACCTTAGTTACAAAAGAATAGAAAGTAAAATGAGAAATACCTATGAAGGTAAACGAGAAGCACTGTGGGAAACATCACCAAGAGTCGATTGGTACTTGTATTTGTGAGCAAATTTCTCATCTTCTACTTTTTTTTTTTTTTTTAGTGAGGCAATTGGGGTTAAGTGGCTTGCCCAGGGTCACACAGCTAGTAAGTGTGTTTTAAGTGTCTGAGGCTGGATTTGAACTCAGGTACTCCTGACTCCAGGGCCGGTGCTCTATCCACTGTGCCACTTAGCTGCCCCTGTTATCTACTTCAACAAAACAGCATAAAATGTTTTATGAAAAACTACTTCTAAAGTATTTTCTGAAAGTATAATTATTGGCAATAAAGATGTAATAAGCAGTTATCATTTGTGTGATATCAGATTCATCCCCCCTTTCTTCAGTGTGTTACATTTCCTTCCCCTTAACTACATAATTTACCACTCACCATGAATACCCTTTGTAGCAGTAAGCAGATGGAAGGTAGCCAATTCAATTGGGCAGCCAAGAGTTGTCAATACTACAATTCTTGCCAAGGGAGGCATTTTGTTTTAAAGCCAAAATTGGAAAGTAGATATGAGACATGTGATAAAGCCTCCTTTGATGTGTAACCTCATTTTCCCATTATGTATTATAATGCTGAAGCTTAGAACTCTAGTTAAACTGAAGATAGCCTTGTGAATATCTAAACATTTTTAGTAACACTTTACTAGACCTAGTAGGCCCAGGAAATGATGCTAAGGGGGCAACTGCTTTATTCAGAGCTCAATGGCAAAACCCCAATGCTACTGGTAGCATTGAGACTTGAACTAAGATAAGATATTCTGGCTGAGCTCTGAGACCAAATTAGGTAAACTGTAGCTGAGGGACAAGGGATTCATTTACAAGAAGCTCAAGCATTTTCTCCTTTCCCCTCCTCTCCTGGCAATGTTCAACGTGGGAAAGTACTAAAGGGAGTTAAGTTGAAGAACGTATTGAGTTCTATTTAAACAATGACCAATAGTTATTTGTTACCTTCTATGTGAAAAAGCCTGTTGCAGAGATAGGATATACAAAGTTGTGTGTGTGTGTGTGTTTAATAGCATAATTCCTGATGTTTAATGAGTGAGAAAGAGATGATTACAGAATGGGAAAATGGGTGAATGGGGCTGATCCAGAGCTGTCAAATCAGTCTTAGATGCCCTACTGCAATGGGGCCACCCAATCTCATTCAGAAATGGTGCTACTGAAGTTCCCAAAACAACATAGATATGTTTCCTGGGCTTGTCCTTGAGCCTGTACACACTTTAGTTTTGCTGGAACTTTATTGGCAAAGCCTGGCCTCAGAGTAAAGTCAGGCAAAGAAGCCTGTGTTTGCATTTAATCAGTTCCATGTGGCATATGTGACTTTCCCTTCTATATTGTGGAAGTTTGTCTCTTTCTTGACCCACACAATGGATAGGCAATATTTTAGCAAAACTGTATCTTCCTTTTTATCCTGAGGTGAATTCTGCACTTTTTCTGTGTATCTGTATCACTAGGGGTTGAAGACAGATTCTAAGCTAGCCAATTTGCCAGTGGTCTTTTGCTCTTTATAAGACTTAAACTTAGCCTATGCTGGTAGATTTCTTCCCGAGAGTACATTTCTGTTGCCTCAAGAATGAATATTATTGATTTTCTTTCTTTTTTTGGTGGGGCAATGAGGGTTAAGTGACTTGCCCAGGGTCACACAGCAAGTGTCAAGTGTCTGAGGGCATATTTGAACTTAGTTCCTCATGAATCCAGGGCCGGTGTTTTATCTGCCACACTACCATATTTATAATCCATTTATGTCTTCTTCAGAACTATAATTACCTATAACTTTACCTAGGTCAAATTGAATTGAGGCAGAATCAAGGATAGCTAGAACCATTTAAGAAATTCTTTTAATAAACTGTTATGATAGCAAGCATTTTCTCCTTTGTTCCTCACAACAACTTTGTGAGATAGGTGGTAAGGTCTTGGTCCAGTGTACTTTCTTAAGAGTCATACAATAATACTTTTTATGATGATTTTCCAAAGGAATCATGAGTCCTATGAATATAGAAGTTGCTGTGAGAATGAACCACATGAAATACAGCAATGGGGCACCCAAGATAAAACCCTATTCATCCTGTGATAGTTATACTTCTAGTTATCTATTATATTAGGTGAAATTCTAGTTTTTACAATATATGGTTATGTCACCACATGAAATATTTTAGACTAACATGTTACATAGAATTTTTTTTACTGATTTTCCTTCTTTTATATTATAAAAAGGCATGTTGTTTTGTACAGATTTGAATGTCTATAAAAGCAAGAGAATACACAAAAAATTAATAGACCCATACAGAAGTGTATTCACGTGATTTTCAGGATTAAATCTCCCAAAAAATAAGTTTTGATATTGAAACCTGTGACAACATCTGTCATTTGTTTTGAGTTTGTTTGTTTGGGTTTTTTTGGTCATTCTTTCTCTTCCCTCTCAAGAGTTTTAGGATGATTTCCTAAAAGAGGTAAATAAAAGATCCTGCAATATGTGGCAGGCAGGGTTTGTTGAAGGAAATTAATAACATCTGCAATTGGAAACTCTGTTGAAACAGAATCTCTCATGGTGGGCACTGCTCATCTCATTATTGGCTGCAAGTAATATTGTCTAAATAAAAATGGAAATCCATGGTTCAGAATTTTTTGCTCCTTTGCCTCATGTTAATTTCCTATGCATCCACTTTCTCACTGATTACATGAACTGGTGCTCTTGCACATGACTGTTTCAAATGCCATTAATGGGAAAGATATGTCATTATGTGGAGAAAAAATGGCAAAGACATGGTGCCCTCCATTCAGACATTGACTATTATTTATTATGAAAACCAGATATGATTTTTTTCCAAAAATGTCATTCCTTGGTCTTAAAATAGCATCATTTTGGACAAGCATCAAAAAAATTGACTCTCCATGATATCATCTATATCTTTATGGCAAGGATATCTTCAGAGAAGGGATAAAATGGTGATTGTTTTTGTTTTCACATTTCTTAATGTAGAAAATATTGCTGCACCCAGAAAATTGCTTCTTAAAATATTTGGCTTTATGTAAATGTCCCTCAATATCTAGTGACCCTATCACTAGAATACTTGGGTGGTGTTAGGAAAGACTTGGATTCAAATCTGAGCTTTAACATTTTCTGTTTCACCATGAGCAGTTCATTTCATCCATCTGAGCTTCTGTTTCCTCATCAATTAAATGAGGATAGTAATATAAATAGAAGAGCAGCTAGGGGGTCACAATAGTTAGAGTGCCGGGTCTGGCGTCAGGATGACTCATCTTCCTCAGTTCAAATCTGGTCTCAGACATTTACTAGCTGTGTGATTTAACCCTACTTGCCTCAGTTTCTTCATATGTAAAAATGAACTGGAGAAGGAAATGGAAAACCACTCCACTATCTTCCTTGAAGAGTCAGATAGGCTAAAAAAATGACTGAACATCAATATACATATAGAACCTAATTCTTAGAATATCTGCAAGGATTAAAAGATATATTGAATGTTGTACTTTTTAGAAACTTGAAGTACAAATATCAGTTATCATGCAAACCTTATTGTCAATGTGACATATGTAGTGGGTTTCCTACCCTGATATATATATATATATATGTGTGTGTGTGTGTGTGTGTGTGTGCATGTATAGATATATGTATGTATATATAGTATAATTTTTAGCTCTTTCAGGTCCACCAGGAACATGGAGAAATTGGAGAAATACTCTGGGTTTTAGACCAAACAACACATTATTGAAAACTATACAAGTAGTACAAAGCAAACCTTTTGCATATGTAACTTGAGCTAATGACATGTTAACTAAATATCACTCAATTAATTTAAAATAAGCTAGTATTAGGTTCTATAAATATTTCTAAGTGTTCTTCTAGGCAACATATACTACACACACACACACACACACACACACACACACACACACACACACACACTCATTTTTTTTTCCTTGAAGCAACAGGGAGTCACTGAAAATATTTGAATAGGCTTAGTCAGATCCATATTATAGGAATGCTGATTAAACATATACACACACATATATGTTTATATATATATATATATATATATATATATATATATATATATACACACACACACACACACATACACATATATGCCAACATATAAATGTGTATTACTATATGTAATATATACTATGTATAATATATACTATGTATAATATATACTATATAACAACTATATATAAATAAAAGCTATATATATTCAACAGCTCTCTCTATATATATTCAACAGATATGACTCAACTCATGCAATTTCATGTTCAATCATCTTTCTTTTTATCCTACTCTCTCTCTCTCTATATATATATATGCATATAGTATGTAGAGAGTAGAATAGAAAAAAAATGATTGCACATGAAATTGCATGACTGCCTAATATTATTAGGACCTAATATTCTTAGAGTGAATGGGAATTAAAATGTTAGCAGGAGGGGCAGCTAGGTGGCGCAGTGGATAGAGCACCGGCCCTGGAGTAAGGAGGACCTGAGTTCAAATCCAGCCTCAGACACTTAACACTTAAGTACAATAGGTGCTGTGGAGTTGAAATGAATTCAGATTGGCAGATGAATGGATAAGGAGCAAGAGGAAGTGATAAAAAATAGAAGAGTCAAGGTAAGGACATTGTTATCTGGGAACATGGTGATACCCTTGGCAGAAATAGGAAAGTTTTAATGAAGGGTAACTCAATAGAGGATATAACCAATATCCTAGAGATGTTTGTCTACTTTTTAAAATGACTTTGTATGTACCAGTGCAACATTATAACTATATTTCTGTCATCTCTCCCTAAATATGTAACTCTCTGATGCCATTTTCAGGTATATATGTTGTTGGTGATGCCTTTCATAAGATCTCTGAAGCGTGGGTATCCATTTAAATAATTCTGAAGTCTAATTGCACTTATCATGAATCTTTCCATTTCCCTGAGTCACTTGCAATTTGGACTTTTTTCCCCTGGAGATTATGGTGTTCCATGAGTCACAACTTTATAGTATCATGGGGAAATTTTATTTAAAGGATTGTCCTTTAGAGCAGAGTATAGCTTAGGATCACTAAAAGCACAATGAATTCTATGTTAAAATGAAATGCAGCCTGATCTCTGTTTCTTATTCTTTTCTATCAAGTTTACTATCCATCTAAAAATCACATATAACATATACTACACACACACACACACACACACACACACACACACACACACACACACAGAGTTACTTTATATATATATAGTTGGCCCTCTATGCTGTGTATCAATCTCCTTATCTATCTACCTGCCTATCTATATTGCTATCATTCAATCATCTATCCCTATTGCTACCTATCCAGAAGTGTGTTGGTAAATATTTAACAGCCATGTCTCTGAAAGTGAAGAACATCATTCTGAAGTTTAATCTGCTTTATTGATTTTTATTAAATTCTTCTCTATCACTCTCTTAAGTCTAAACTATGAATCTGCCAATAAATAAAACCCTACCTATAACATTTACTGATTTCTAAGTTCTAAATGCTCACAATGGAAATAAAAGTAATAGACTCAGGGCAGCTAGGTGGCATAGTGGGTAAAGCACTGGTCCTGAATTCAGGACATCCTGACTTCAAATCCACCTAAGAACTTGGCACTTACTACCTGTGTGTAGGCAAGTCACTTAAGCCTCACTGCACAGCAAAATAATAATAATAATAATAATAATAATAATAATAATAATAATAATAATAATAATAATAATAAATTCTTGTGAACTGGTATTGGCTGACTACAGCACATATTGGATAGATCTATGTATCTATCTATATGTCTTTCTATCTTGACATGTATCTTTTTACATTCAAGGCAGCTAAGTGGCAAGAACTCTGGGCCTTGACTCAAAATTTTTTGTTTAGTCATTTAGTCATGTCTTTTAGTCATTCAGTCAGGTCTTAATGACCCTGTAGACTATACATAGCACACCAATACTTTCGATGGAATTTTCTTTGTAAAAATACCAAAATAGTTTGTTATTTTCTTCTCCAGTGGATTAAGGAAAACAGAGGTTAAATGACTTGCCCAGGATCACACAGTTTTGTCTGTGGCTGGATTTGAACTCAGGACTTCTTGATTCCAGGCTCAGCACTCTTTACACTGCATTATTGTGCTACTTCTGAAGTCAGGAATACCTGAATTCAAGTCTGTATTTAAACACTGATTGTTAATTTGCCTCACTTTCCCCAACTGTGAAATAAGAATTATAATAGCACCTACCTCAAGAGTTTTGTGAGGATCAAATTAGATCATATTTGCAAAGCACATTAATTCCCTTCCCTTATCTATCTATCTATCTATCTATCTATCTATCTATCTATCTATCTATCTATCTATCTATCTATCTATCTATCTATCTATCTGTCTGTCTGTCTATCTAATATAATCTAATTTAATATAATCTACCTAATCTATGAATTTAAAATATTTTAGTGGGTTTTTTTCCACGTGTATCTTATTGGTATCAGATTGTAGCTAAAGGATTGAATAACAAATTTTATCTCTTTCATGTTTTCCTTGAAAGTAGAGAGTTGGGGGGAAATAGTACTCTAGGTTTTAGAACAAACACAGTATTATTCTTATGTGTGAAATATATACACATATTTTAATGATATGTTATGGTTTCTTTTAAAATCTAAAGTGATATTTCTCCTATCCATCCACATTCCTCAATATTCCTAATGGATTAACTAAAAAAGGTTGTCACGGTAAATATAGGTCACAATCTGGAAAAATGTGTTATTCATCCACTCTGTAATAATAATGTAGATGATTAGACATGGGTATTTCTGAATACCATAAAATCTTTTAAGGGTACCTCACATAGAGGATATAAATTTTTAAATTTATTTTTAGCAAGGCTATAAGGGGTCAAGTGACTTGCCCAGGGTCACACAGCTAACAAGTATCAATTGTCTGAGGCTGGATTTGAACTCCTGAATTCAGGGCTGGTGCTTTGTCCACTGTGCCACCTTGCTGCCCCTAGTTGATATAATATAAGCTAGAAAGTTGTTGTTGTTGTTGTTGAGTTGCTCAAACATGTCTGACTCTTAGTGATACCACAGAACATAATATCTCAGACCCTTCTATCTCCTACTATGTCTTGAAGTCTGTGCAAGTGCGTGTCCATTGTTTCCATGACATTATCTATCCATCTCATACTGTGCCATTCTCTTTTCCTTTTGCCTTTGATCCTTCCCATCATCAGAGTCTTTTCCAGTGAATCCCATCTTCTCATTTTGTGGCCAAAGTATTTAAGCTTCAAGCGACAGTATTTGACCTTCTATGGAATAGCCTGAATTAATGTGTTTATGTATTGATTTATTTGATCTCTTTGTTGTCCAAAGGACTCTCAAAAGTCTTCTCCAGCACCACAATCAAAAGTGATGATTCAGTAGCACTCAGCTTTCTTTATAATCCAATTTTCATAGTCATACATTGCTACTGAAAAAATCATAGTTTTGATCATAGAGACCTTTTTGGTAAGGTGGTATCACTGATTTTTAGTATTCTGCCAAGCTAGAAAAACCTGGAGTTAAATACGGCCTCATAAAATAACTCTATGAACTTGCCCAAATCACTTAACTGATGACCTTATAATTCTTCTATAGATTCTGGATGATGATAGTGGGGAAATTTATTTTGATTTGGGGACCCTACCTTTAGGCTGAGATTAGAAAGCCTTAGGCCCTCGGGGTCTCTTCTGTGTGGGAGGTGCTGGTGCCCCTCCCCCTCTGCTTCAGCTGAGTCAAAAAGCCCCGTGGGCTGTACAAGATGCCAGGTCAGACAGCTGGGGGAAAAAAAGCCCCCAGCTCCCTCCGACCTGAGCGGAGCTATCCGAAAGACCCCAGATAGCTTGTGCTGAGGCATGTGAGGCTCGAGCGCATCCCCCAGTCCCAGCCAGAGCCATGGCTGGAGGATTAGCTTGGTCTGGGGGGGGGCGGGGCCCAGGAAGCCCCGAGATTTGAGTGGAGAGAAGAAAAGGTATATATAGACCTGGGAGTTAGACAGCAGGGCTGACAAGATTAGAGATGGGGGCACAGACAAGAGAAGCTGAGAAGAGGTTAGGACAAGGAGACAAGGGACGAGACAAACAGTAACGCAGGACTAGGAGCAAGGAGGAAAGGCCGGCGGACAAGGTTAAGAGAGGCGGACGAGATTAGAGGGGTGGCAAAGGCGGCAGAGGGCAGACTGATGGAGCAGACAGACAGACAGAAGGTCAGTGAGAGAGAAACACAGGGGTTCGGCGATGGCAGTAAGGAGAGGAAAGTTAGAAGCAGGGGGATTTACAAAGTGAAGGGGGCTAGGAGTTAGAATAAAGGACCTGAGTGCCCTAAGGCAAGCAGGGGCTAAGGCCCTTATTGTATTAAAAAAGTTCAAAGTGCAGCAGGTGGGAAAGAGACTCAGTGGAAAGAGACCGCAGGAAAGCAGTGAGGTTGTACATTTTATTTCCCTGTATTCTTAATTTTAAATAGTATCTCATAAATAAACTCTGCTTTGATTATTTAGTTAAGAGCCTTCTTAATATTTTTTGCTTATCAATATTGGGAGCAGTGTGGTGGAACTTTATAAATGGCCCATGCTAAGTTAATAACAGTCAGATAGCCAAACAGTCAAAAGTCCCCAAATTAGTCATCCATAGATTAGTCCCCCCAAATTAGGCTAGTTATCAAAAATATTTCTACAATAGCAAGTACATCAAGGGACTATTGTAAGATTTACACGAAATGGTGGATAAAGATATAGAACTTTTCAAACTAAATATGAATATTCCTTCTTAAGAGGCACTTTATCCAAGTACATAGGGGACTATCTGTGGAAACAGGAAGATATGCATTCAAATCCTGCCCTTTAAAAACACTCATGATTCTGTATAAGTAACAATCTTTCAGCATCCTCACAAATTCTCCGGGTATATAAGTTGCAGACCAATTTCTGATCTGCAGTGGGAGAGAGAATTATCTTACTATACTAATAAAGTTACACATCTGTACCATTTAAAAAAATTTTTTTTGAGAATACCCTATAACATTCTGATTCTTGATGCAACAAACATGATATCGTTTAAGAATAGAAACACATAGAGAACTTTGCAATTACTAAGTAATCCTTCTTCTCTAAGAATCAGGCTGAATCCATGACTGAATGGTTCAGCTGAGCAAGTCTCCACTTTCTACCTTGCTCAGTGTTAATTCTCAGAAGGTTATTGAACAAATAATTTCCATGGTAGCATCTGTTGGAGACTCATATAATTTTAAAATTTGCATAACAAACATCTTGTTAGAGTCAACAAGTTTAGGCTACCAAGTTAAATGCTCCTTTGTATTCAACAAACAATATAAACAGAAGGATGCTATACTTCTTAAACATCTGAATCAACTGTGTGACTGAATAGATGTAGTCTGCTGTAGAAACTCATTCATAAAGGCCTGTTTCCTCCTTTTTCAAGGTTCAATCAAGGATAACTTCTAGGCAGGTGTAAACTAGTCACATAAATATTTTACAAAAGTGAAAGAAGATATGACTCCGTATTTGCTGACATTTTCTCAATTCTACTCATCCACTTTTTTACACAAGTAAGAATGTCATTAGTGATTGTGTTCTTAAATTATTTTGTAGTCTTCCTCTTGAAAATTATTGTGTAGTCTCTCTCTTGGTAGTCATGCAACCTAGTCAATTAAACACAGAAGGCTCACACTTGCAGAATGAATCAATTAATAAAAAGAATTGGTTAAGTATGAAGAAATCACTAATCTATTTGGGAGAGAAAGGGAATAAGTATTGCTGTTTCTGGTATGTGGCAAGAAATGTGCTAAGCATGGGCAGATAGGTGACACAGTGGATAAAGCACCAGCCCTGGATTCAGGACCTGAGTTCAAATCCAGCCTCAGACACTTGACATTTACTAGCTGTGCGGCCTTGGGCAAGTCACTTAATCCTCATTGCCCTGCAAACAAACAAAAAAAAAATGTGCTAAGCAGTTTACAAACATCTCACTTGATCTTCATAACAATGCTGTAAGGTAGATATTATGATCTCTATTCTCTAGGTGATTAAACTTAAAGAGAGGTTAAGTGTCTTGCAAATATTCACACAGTCAGAAGGACAACTAATTTGCAAACAGGAGTGTGGAAATTTGATTATTTGATAATATCATCTGATGCCACATTGAAAATATATTAATATTGTTTGAAAAAAGTTAAACACAACTCTGAGGTGATGTATAGTATAGTAAGCCTGTTCAAAATCAGACATTCCAGCATGATATTCCGCTAGCCAAGGGGTAAATGGGGGTTAAAGGAATAATCATGGATAAAGGGACAGTGGGAGGATGGAGTTTTAGCTACCCATCTATTGATACTTTGAACTTTAAGGAAGGTTTAAAAATCTTGATTTCTACTTGTGTTGGTAGCAGTGTCCCATTAGCACCAGTAACTTATGGAAACTCCTGCTTTGGTAGCTAAGAGATACATTGAGGAAAAAGTAGACATACCAAGGAAAGGGAGCTTCAGGATTTTAAAAGGGCACTTGCCCTTAAAAACAAGGAAAGAACTGTACCTAAGGTCAATTGCATGAATTCCAAACAATCTCAAGTTGTGGGGGATATAGATAGTCCTACATATTTACCCAGACCCTAATACAATGTGATCTATAGAAGTCTCCTTTTATTTCTTGACTACACTGAAGAAAGATGTAAAACAAATCAATTTTTGTAAACTTCCCTCTAACTATAATACTCTGTGGTACTTTGCATTTTATTAAGTGCCTTACTTAAAATAAAATGAGTCACAAAGGGACTCTAAAATGTACTAGTTCTTCTTAGAGCCCGATAGAACAAAACAATTCTTCTTTATTCACTACCAGGTCACCTGCTGCTAAGCACAACCCTAGGGACATATCTCTCCTCTGGTTATGTGCTTGATCTGCAAGAAAAAAAAAAGAAAAAAAAGCAATGTGTATTCCAAATTAACTCATGAAACAGTATAATAAGCAGCTTTTTTTCTCAGTATTCCTTAAAACCTGGAAAGTGTTAATTTTAAAACACAGATTTTCGGGGGCAGCTAGGTGGCGCAGTGGTTAAAGCACCGGCCCTAGATTCAGGAGTACCTGAGTTCAAATCCGGCCTCAGACACTTGACAATTATGAGCTGTGTGACCCTGGACAAGTCACTTAACCCCCATTGCCTGCAAAAACAAAAACAAAAAAAACCCACACAGATTTTCCCAGAGCTTAGCTTCCAGATTTTGTCTACTGTTAAAAACTATATTTTAATGTAAAGTTTTGCTCTAAATTCTGAGCTAATATAATAACAGAAGTGTAATCCATGACTGAATAAACATCCTTTCTATGGACTCACTAACAGGCCAGCAAGGATTTGCTGAAGGCTTTAAACAAGGCGGAGTCAAGCACTTCTCAAGGCAGCTGACTATACTTTAGTATAGTTCTAATTGTTAGGAAGTTTGGTTTGTTCATTTGTTTGTGTTTTATTGACATCAAGCTTAAGTCTGTATCCCTGTGCCTTAAATCCCTTTCTCCTAGTTTGGCTCAAGGGGCCAAAGCAGAAAAAGCATAATCCTTCTTCCATGTGATAACCACCAGAAGAAACTTAGAAGCATCTTCAGTTTCCAGGATTTCCAGCTGAATGGAAAGAATAGTACAAAGGCTACCCACCTCATACCACATAGGCTTTTCACCCAAAGAAACATTTAAAGCGCCAGTAGTTATTTTTTTTAAACTGATCCTTCTAACTTTCCTCTTTTGTTAGTCAAAACTTATGTTTCTCTATGGGAGCCAGTTGGGTGAATGCCTTCCTTTCCAGATGCTTTTTCTCAAAGTTTCACAAGATCATTTTCCAAATATTCTGTCATGTTTCAGTGGTTGTCATGGACTTGCCCAAGCCATTGATTTTAGCTGACACACTTTCAATTGCATACTCCAGAAGGTCCATAGCATTTCCTTTCTCTCTGATCCAGTGAGGGTTTTTCTGAACATTTGGCGGCATCGAAGTAGCAGCTGCTTCAGTTTCTGTTAATAGGGACACTCATCAGGAACCTTTGCATCACGCTTAACTTAGGTCGTGCTGAAAGCCCTAGAGTGGGAACAGGCTGTGGTTTTGCATTTTTGTTTTTGGTAGTGCTGCTCAGCCAGAAATTTTATGCAAACTATTCCCCTTCTGATCTGGGCCTAAAGATTGGTCAGGGTATATAGGAACAGAGCTATTCTCAAACTTCTCAGGTTTCTTTATATCCTGTGCATCCAAAGAATATATATTTCACATGTGGCATACATAGAAAATTTGATCTGAGAGAGGAATGGCAAAAATAAAAGATACTTTTGAATTCTGTACTTATTGATAAATGTGAGGAATAGTTGAATGAATTTCTCATTAAAATAAAAAAGTAACCTTTACTTATTTCAATTTTTAAAAAACTAGACTATATATGTATATGTATATGTATATGTGTATATATATATATATATTTGTGTGTGTGTGAGGCAAATTGGGGTTAAATGACTTGCCCAGGGTTACACAGCTAGTAAGTGTCAAGTGTCTTGAGGCTGGATTTTAACTCAGGTACTCTTGACTCCAGGGCCTGTGCTCTATCTGGTATGCCACCTAGCTGCCCCTAGATGATATATTTTTAAAGATAAAATAACTTTGTTTCATTCCAATATAGGAGCAAAGTTTCCACTCTATTATCATAAGGTCTTTTTAAATTGCCTAAATAAATAGAATGGGAAAAGAGGTGGCACAGTGGATACAGTGCTTGGCCCTGAAGTCAGGAAGACCTGAATTCAAAACACACCACAGAAACTTACTAACTATGTGACCCTGGGCATATCACATTCTTTAAACATCCAGGGCCATCCCCAGTCATCTTGATACATATTTTGTTACTGGAAACTGATGGCTCTGGAAGAGCTGGTGTTGGTGACCTTACACAACCCTCCCTCACTTAAATCTAATTCAGTGCAAGTCATGGCATAACTCTGATGTCATGGTCCTCTGAAAATGAAGAACAAAAAAACCAAAAATTTAAAAAGAAAGAAAAAGAAACTGAATAACAAACCACCACAATAACTAAATAGTATCATAAACGTAGAGACTCAATCCAAATCCAGAAATTTATAGCTTGGTCAAGTGTGGCTTAAAAAAAAAAAGGGATTTGTTCACGATCACACAATTAGTAAATGTCTAAGGGAGAATTAGGGACTCAGGTCTTCCTGACTACATTTATACCCAATGTTCCATACACTATTACAGCAGCCTGTGGTTAGAACCACCCATGGGCCCTTTATTGAGAGACTGTCATAAAGAGACTGAGGTGAAATCCATTAGGGAAAAATGGAAAGTTTTACACAGATTCCAAAATAATCACCTTTATAAACATCTGTGAGGTTTTTCAGACTACAAGCTCACTTTGGAAAGGCAGCATGGTGAAGGGACAGAGAGCTGGCCTTAGAGTCAAGACAACCTGGACTCAAGTTATATCTCTAATACGTACAAATTGTGTGACCACCAAACAAATCACCTAATTTCTCAGTGTCACGGGCAACTCTCTAACACTATAAATGGCATAGCAAAGTCTGGTTAGAATTAGTAAAGGAAGTTTCCTCATTAAGAGAGCCATGTATCGGTGAAATAAAAACACTTGTCTAGAGAAGTCGTGTGTTTTCTTGGAAAAAGGAGGTCATTGTCCCATGGTATTCTCTCCAGGTCATACAACATCTACAGTATTGTGTTCAGTTAAAGGTATCATGATTTAAGAAGAACACTGAAAAGCTGGGGTACATCCAGAAATGGGCCAGAAGTATTCTGAAGGAACTCAAGCACATGACCTTTGAAATTGGGTTGAAAACTAGGGAGATCAAACTTTGGGAAGAGAAAACAGAGGGAACAAGATGACTAATGACTCTGAAAGTCTGTGAGAATTGGAATTTCACCCCCTACTGGAGAGATACTGTAGGGAAACTCCATCATGAGGAGAAAGCATGTGATTTAGAGACCATTTGACTTTAGTATCCGGAAGTTACATCTATAGAACCACCTGTGGGACTTGTCAATCAGAGCTACCAGCCAATTAGCTTGGAGCTGTATGTGTGGATGGCCCTGTTTCCTGTTGGAGAGGAGTTCTCTGGGAGGAGGAAGGAGCAAGCGAGCTCTCTTTCACCCGGGACCTTGGTTTGAGTGGAACTGAGATGCTGGCTCCCTGAGATAGATAGATGAAGGAATCTTGACCTCTTTCTTTCTCCTCACCAAATTCTTATGCTCCTTAATAAATACTTAAAAGTCTAAATTCTTGCTAAAGCTTATAATTCTTGGCAAACACTCAATAGATTTTTAAAGTTTAGCTAAAATTTTAGCCACTGTACAGATAGTAAATTTAGAAGTGTCACATGGAAGAGGGATTTGATTTGCTCTGCTAAACATGGAAGCAGGGGTGTTGTGAAGCATAAATGAGGTCATGGATCCAAAACACTTTACCAACTTTAAAGTACTTTAAAATTCTACTTATCACCACTACTACCACCACTGTCATTTATTATTGTTGTTGTTATCATTATCATTACTATCAGTCTATAGTCACCAAGACTCCAGTCTGGTAATGACTTTATTTCCTGAGCCTTCTATAGTACTCCTGCTGAGCTCAAGCAATGTTTAAAAAACAATTCATGGGTGTACTGAGATATTAGCAAGGGGAGAAAGGTATCCATGTATATTTAAAAGTTCAATTTGCATTTTATCAATTCTATAAGTCCAAATAATCAACAAAGCAGTAAATCTAGCCCTGATTTGTTATGGTAGCTGATTTCTCAGGTGGGAATGCTCACATTGTAACAATAGGTTCCTATGAGGCATTTGGCAGTGACTCTAGCTCCCATCTACCTGGAGGTACAAACTAGGAGAAATGGATAGAAGTTGGAATCTTAAAATTCTATAATTCTTTAAAGACATATTCTTATTCAGTCACATAAAGGAAGAGGGAAACTTTTTAAAAAATTATCTTCCTTGGAAAAAATATTGGGGGAAATGCTTAATTCTAGTTGCCACAGAAAGACAATGAGTTTCATGCATCTTGGAGAGATGACAATTTGAATCTTTCTTTTGGGGAATAAAGAGTGAAATGATGAACAAGATGTAATCTTAAAGTTCTGGAATTGGAGGGAAACTCAGAGGTAATTAACTGCAATTGCTAAGATAAATCCTATCTGCAACAGCCCAAAACAAATGATGAACCATCATGTACTTGAATGGCATTATCAGAAGGGATTTGTAACCTGTGACAGTCAAGCATTCTACTGGAGTATTGTAGTGATTTTGTAAAATCCCCAATAACTAATCACTTAACCTAAGCTTGAATACATTCAGGAATGGAAAATGCACTGCCACCTGAAGCAAACCATTGAATTGGGGGACAGATCTCATTATCAGGGAAATTGAATTACAGCAAACTACTATATGAGAGACTTCATCAAATGATATTGATGTCCTCTTTAGTAAACTATGAATATATATATTAGTGCCATGAAAAGATTAAAAAAATATTCTTCCTGCTCTCCTAGCTTGTAATCTCTCTCCTCTATAAGGTATCTTTTAAATAAGCACCAAGAATAATCTTTCTAATGCAGTGTTCTAATTATGTCACTATCTGTCTCAAAAAAAGTCTTTGATTGTTTACCAACTTCTAGGAAAGGTCTTCATCTTAAGTTTATGGACTTGTTTTTAATATTTTGATAATTTTATTTCCATGTCCTTGTTTTTCTTTGTAATCCTCCCATGCATATTATTTAACACATTTAAAAACATGATTCTAAAGACTTTATAGGGTGTGCCAGATTGCAACAGGTATCTATAATAGAAAGAACATTTAAGAATCCCTGTTCTAATGGATAAAATATAAACTCATTATCCTAGATTTAGAACCCTATATGATAGAGTTTTAACCAACTTTCCCACTATTTCCCTTCATACAGTTTTATATTTTACCCAAGTTTTATGCTTATAAATTTTGTCCTTCCTATAATACTGTAAAATACCTGAGAATAAGCACTGCTTCTTATCTTTTAATGTGTAACATGGAACTTTGCATGTATTAGGTAATTAATAAACATTTAAGTTACTGGATTTGGAGTCAGTGGACATGAGTTCAAATTTTACTTTTGTTATTCATTAATTGTGTAACCTTGATCAAGGTACTGAACCTCTCTAGGCTTCAGTTCACTCATCTGTAAAAACTGTGTGTGGTGGGGAGGAGATTGAATTAGATCGCCCCTGAAGTTGCTTCTAGCCTTAAAATATGATCCTATGACCATACAAATTCAACTGAACTGAAGGATAAAATAAATTTCCCACATTACTTTATAAATCTGTGAAGTAGAACCAAGGGATAGAAGATAGTAGGGGATATGTTTTGGGGTTAAAGTAAAGGAAAATTTCCAAAAAGAAAATGTAGTTGTCATAAAATGAAATGGAATTTCTTGTGAGATGAGTCTCATCATTAAAAATGTTCAAGAAGAAGATAGATAGCCATTTTCTGTCAACATGGTAGATCCTAGACATAGATATCATGTATAAAATGTGAATTCCATTCTCCCTCTGGGATTCAGTGAATCTACAAATTGATATAGTCATTGTAAGGAAAGATATGATGATTTAGAAGATAAAGTTGAGTTAACAAATCATGAGAAACCAGCTATAAGGTGGAGTCATGACAAGACCAACAGAACTTCTGCTTGTGATTAATTAATATGAAACAGAATTTGGACCCACGAATCTCCTGACTTCAAGTGTATCAAGGTTGTAGCTGACTGCTTTAATATAACATTTATAATATGAATAGTAAAGTCAGTATTTGGAAAATCCAACTCTTCAGAATGTTTTACAACTCTCAAAATCATCCTATCTTGGGGAAGGGTAGGTGAAATTCTTCCCAATCCCCCTCCCCCCCAAGCAATTACTTTCGAGAGATTTAGCCACAATCATTCTCTTCCCTAGATTAGTTAGCCACTCAAATTTGAAGTCTCAAATGACTTGTTATTTTATGTTGTTATTTAGTCATTTTTTAGTCCTATTTGACTCTTTATGGCCTTCTTTGGGGTTTTTGGCAAAGATCCTGGAATGCCTTGTCACTTCTTTTCTATCTCATTTCACAGATGAGGAAACTGACGGAAACATTGTTAAATGACTTGCCCAGGGTCACACAGCTAATAAATGGCTGAGGCCAGATTTGAATTGAGGACTTTCTGCCTCTAGACTCAGTACTCCAATCACTGTGCCACTTAGCTACCTGGTTATTTTATAGAAGCCATAAAAGTCATCACTAAGTCACTTCAGCCAATCCCAGTACACTTTCTATGTAACAACATTTGATTTTTTCCAAAGGCTTGAAACACTGTACTCCAAGTTGATTGCACTACTTTAATGGCCTTAATGGCCTGACTCAATAGAGGTGACTTTTTTTTGGGTAAAGTCTTAATTTAAAGAGGGATGGGTTGAGTAATCCATTCAATTTGACTTCCCCCTTTTGTATATAGCACCTTATTTTTTTTGGGGGGGTGGTCATAAGGGTTAAGTGACTTGCCCAAGGTCACACAACTAGTCAAGTGTCTGAGGCCTGATTTTAACTTAGGTCCTCCTGAATCCAGGGCTGGTGCTTTATCCACTGTGCCACACAGCTGCCCCTTGGCACTTTACTATTTACAGAGTATTTTCTATGCATTACCGTATGAAATGGGTAGCATAGGTATTGCGTTCCCCATTTTAGAGAGGAGGAAATAGACTCAGAGACAAGTGACTTTGGCAGAATCACATAGCTTATAAGCATGAGAGACTAGATTCTAAATCAATAAACATTGTCAGGAAAGATTCATTTGCTGGTTAAAAGTTCAGAATTCTATCAACCAAGTGATACGATTTTACAAAGCACATGTTAAAATATTTCTAACAAAAATGTCTTTTAACTCTATTTGGATTTTTAAAATGTAATAGTTACTTATCATGCTTTGCCACAGGAATGAGTAATTATGGGTTGCTTGGTGTTGGCTATAAATGTTTCAAGATCAAACTGACAATCTTGTCAGATATACATAAATGAAATTATTCAATGTGGACCTTGTGTTGGGTTTTAGATTTCATTTACATGTTTACAGTTCTATCATATAAGATTGATGCTAAAACAACATTAAATTAAATGAGAAAGTCTAAAATGATCTTCTCAAAATGTCCTTTATTGCTTCACATCTGTGTGACTCAATGAAAGCCAGATTCTAACCTTGGAACTTAGAACCATCTGAAATGCCCCAGGTCCGCATTTCAATGAGTGGGATCCTAAAATCCTGATGTTGGAGGAATGGTTACTGTTGTCTGGAAATATTATTTTGAAGAAATGAAGACAAGCTTTGATTTTAATAGACATTATTGCCACAGATTTTTTTTTTCTCTTTAAAAAAAGTTATCTCTTTATCCTAATCAGCAAACTTGTAATTGTCTGGGTTTGAGGTGATAAAGGCCTGCACCAGGAAAGTAGAAATTACAAAAGCACTTAAGAAATAGAAGATAACAGACTGATTGATATATGCCTATTTATTATCAGTTAGCAGTTTTTAAAATGGTGATCCTATTTCTTAAAAAATCTCAGACCCTCACCTAATTATGTGATCCTGAAATTATGACATTTCAATGGCTGGTTTAGTGTTTAAGTAAAGTTAAAATTGCAGCAAGTGAATTAGGTATATTTAAAGATACAGAGATTTTTTTGAATCTCCAATGCTCACCACAGTCAAATCAAAAATCGATTTTAAGCACTTACTATGTGCCAAATGCTATGCTAAACACTGAGACTACAAAAAAGAAAAGAAAAGAGAAATTTTTCCTTTAAGTTGACAGTCTAATGGAGAAGATAACATGCAATTAACTATGTTCAAACAAGATTGTATACATATACATATAAATATGTACATATACACACAAGTACACATACATATATACACGGGGCAGCTAGGTGGTGCAGCGGATAGAGCACCGGCCCTGGATTCAGGAGTACCTGAGTTCAAATCCGACCTCAGACACTTGATACTTACTAGCTGTGTGATCCTGGGTAAGTCATTTAAACCCAATTGAACTCAGGTACTCTTGAATCCAGGTCCAGTGCTTTATCCACTGCACCACCTAGCCACCTCTCTTCACCTATTTTTCCAAATAGTTTGTATAGTATTAAAATTAATTGTTCTTTAAATGTTTGGTAGAATTCACTTATAAACCCATCTGGTCCTGGAGATTTTTTCTTAGGGAGTTCATTAATGGCTTCTTCAATTTCCTTTTCTTATATGGGCTTATTTAAATGATTTTATTTCCTCTTCAGTTAACCTGGGCAGTTTGTGTTTTGGGAAATATTTATCCATTTCATTTAGACTGTCAAATCTATTGGCATACAGTTGGGCAAAATAGTTCCTAATTATTGCTTAAATTTCCACTTCATTGGTGGTGAAATCACCCCTTTCATTTTTGATACTGGTAATTTGGTTTTCTTCTTTCTTTTTTTAAATCAAATTAACCAATGGTTTATCTATCTTATTGTTTTTTAAACCAGCTTTTAGTTTTATTAATTAATTCTATAGTTTTCTTGCTTTCAATTTTATTAATTTCTCCTATGATTTTCAGGATTTCTAATTTAGTATTTACTCAGGGATTTTTAATTTGTTCTTTTTCGAGCTTTTTAAATTGCACGCCCAATTCATTGATCTCCTCTTTCTCTTTTTTGTTGATGCAAGCATTTAGAGATATAAAATTTCCCCTAAGCACTGCTTTGGTTGCATCTCATAGATTTTGGTATAATTCTATTCAATGCCTGTCCCCCAAACTTGGACCTCTTTTCCTCTTCATTAAAGCTTCATGGCTTTCCTGGCTTCTTTCAAGTCTCAGCTATAGTCCTACCTTTTATAAGAAGCCTTTCCTATTCCTAGTGTCTTTCTGAGATTTCTTCTAATTTAAATTGTGTGCATATGTTTGCATATGTATATGTACATGTATATGTGTATGTGCATGTGCATTTATGTATGTATATTTGTATATGTATTTTTTGTGTGTGTATATTGAATCATACTGTTTCTACTTTTGGACTGTACTTTTTCCTTTTTTTTGAGGTTTTTCCTTTGTGCTTTGTGATTCTTCTTTCATAAGATGACTAATACAGAAATATGTTTGATGTGACAGTACATATACAACCTAAATCAGACTGCTTTCTATCTTAGAAAGGAGGGAGGGAAGGGAGGGGGGAGAAAAGAAAAATTTGGAACTAAAAATTCAGTGTAAACAAATGTTGAAAACTATCCTTATATGTAATATGTAACTGGAAAATAATAAAAGAAAATTTCAAAGAAAAAGAATAGAATTGAGATCTTGAGTGTCAACATGCAAGGATTTTGAAGGAGGCTGAAGTCTTGGGATCACAGAATCGTTGGGAAGAGTCATGTTTAATAAGATGGGAAAGGCAGGAAGAGGTATATATGATTTTAAAAGCCAAATTAGGAGTAGCTAGGTGGCACAGTGGATAGAACACTGGCCCTGTATTCAGGAGGACCTGAGTTCAAATCTGGCTTCAGACACTTGACACTGTGTGACCCTTGGCAAGTCACTTAACCCCAATTGCCTCACCAAAAAAAACAAATGAAACTAAGGATTTTATATTTCATCTTGAAATTAAAAGAAAGCTACTGGGGTTGACTAAATGGCATGGTCATGTCTGGACTTTAGGATTTATCAATTTGAAGCTATGTCAAATAGATGGACTGAACAGGATCAGAAAATTAAATTGGAGAATGGACTTTGGTGTGGAGACACTTGAGGAAGGAAGATCAGCTGGCAAGCTATTCCAAAAATTCAGATGTGAAGTGCTCAGAGCCTATACCATGATGGTAGCAGTGTCAGAAGTATTTAAGAAATGAATGATGACTGAATAATATATGTCTATCTATGCATGCATGTGAGAGATTCTTGTTTTACATGATCCTTAGATAAAAATGATGAATTATTATTATTTTTACAACCCCAGGATTTTAAAATCATCTTTGCTTGTCTCATACTGTGATTTCTCTTGTTATCTATACTTATCTGCCTTATAAAGAGTTCCCCCTGAAGCCATGTATCATTTATTTTTCCTCACACAAGAATACTCACACACACTGCCTTTCACATAATTTTTTTAAAAGAATCAAAACAGTTGGATTCTCATGCACTCTTGGGCCCTCATCAAAAAGATCTGAAGCCTTCTCTTCTTCTCTTCTTTGCATTTCACCAGGCTAATCCTCTGCTGTCAATTTCTCCTCCCCTGAGTCTGTTAGCAACACATTAAGTTATATATGCCCTCTGTGCCAAAGTATCCTGAATGATATTGTCCCTGAATGTTAAAAAAAATGACAAAGAATGTTATTATAGACCTTAGGGTCAGGTAAAATAACACACTATAAAGTGGGCATAAACTGGAGAAGACTCATGTCGGGGATTAGTGACACAGAGGAAAGACCTTCAATCTTTAATACTTGGAATCTTAGGGCAGAAAGAAGAGAGATTTGGTGATAAGGAAAGGGACTAATGAACAAAGTGGTTGGATAAGAAATGGGGAGACATGGGAACTGGGGAAAAGCATAAGTCTATGTTCTACCAGAGTCGCCACAGGAAATAAATTGAAGGCAGGAAGTGACCTTGGACGTCATTGAATCCATATTCCTTTCCTCCACTCTCCTCCTTTTATAGAAGAATGAATCAAGGCCCAGAGAACTTAAATGGTGTCCCTAAAGTATCAGGGGAGAAATTTGAATTTATTTCCTCTGACTGGAGAAACATTGATTATTCTAGTGTATTATATTGGTTTTAGGATTACAAGTGGAAAAATCTGAAGCCTTTCTACCCTCACTATTTGCTATGTTCCTGAGTTATAGAAGTATCTACAGACAGAGAAGCTTTAAATCCTATTCTTCTGGGGTTAGTGAAAGATCAAGTGTGTTGACAGATGACTATTATTAACCTGGAAATTACTGAAACAATCAAGAAGGAGAAATAAGGTCTTTAATTAATTGGAGCACAGGACTTATAGCTCAGAGTATCACAAAGCAAGAATGCTAGGAATACCCAAAGATGGGAACTGAAGACAGGGTTTATATAGGGTAACAGAACCAAGGGAACTATAGGACTATTCTTGAGTATAGAAACTACTTAACTACTTAATGTAAATGATCCTTTAGCAAGTATAGAAGCTACTTAACTCTAAATAGAAACTACTTAACATAAATTAATCCTTTTACATAACAACCTAAAGTCCAGAGCATAAGGTGGGGAATCTTTGGGAAGGGATAGTTGGTTTGGGGGAAACCCATAAGAAAATCAAGAGTCTAGAAGTGAAAAAAATTGGTTAGCCCCAGGCAATTCATTGGGCTGGGAATGGAGAGTAGGTGGGGGTCAGTCAGTTCTCAGTATATTTGTGGTTATCACTATAGACTATCTCTGTTGATATTGTCCATCATAGCCAAAGTGGGGTGTGTGTGTGTGTGTGTGTGTGTGTGTGTGTGTGTGTGTGTGTGTGTGTGTGTGTGTATTTGTATGTGTGTACACCAGGGGGCATAGTGGATAGAGCAATAGAGCACAGGGTTTAAAACCAAGAAGACTTACCCTCCTGAGTTTAAATCCAGCCTCAGACACTAGCCATGTGCCTGTATGAGCCTGGGTAAGTCATTTAACACTGTCTCAGTTACTCATCTGTAAAATTATCTGGAGAAAAAAATACCAAATCACTCCAATATCTTTATTGTTAACCTGGAAATTAAGAAAAAAATCAATATAGGAGAAAATAATAAGGTCTTTAATCGGGGCAGAGGAACTATAGCTAATGGCATCACAAAGCAAGAAACTAGGAATAAGGGGCAGCTAGGTGGCACAGTGGATAAAGCACTGGCCCTGGATTCAGGAGGACCTGAGTTCAAAGCTGGCCTCAGACACTTAACACTTACTAGCTGTGTGACCCTGGGCAAGTCACTTAACCCTCATTGTACAGCAAAATAGATAAATAGGTAGATATCGATAGATAAGTAAATGAATGAATGAATAAAATAAAAAGTCAGACATAATTGAAGAACAAGAACAAGAATAATATTTAGATGTCCAGTAGTAAGTCAGAATCACTGCCTTATAAAATATAAAAATACCCTAAACTCCTTCCTCATACCTCTGGAAATTAAGAAGAAAAATGGAGGCAAGATAGGAATAAAAATAATTGAAAAAACAACTGTCTGAAAAAGGGAACATATTTTTGCTATGACTCCTTTGGAGTCTCAGGGTGCCTGAGAATACATTGACCCTGCCACCCATGGTGCTGCAGAATTCCTTCCTTTAGGACTGTAAACAGGGCAATCTGCCTCCTCCAATTTCTCTGTTTTTAGGTGTGGGTTGAAAAGTCACAAGGTTCTAATCTCTTCTACTTCATAACATATTAATGAACATGTTTTGTTTTTGTTTTTGTTTTTTTTAATTTTTTTTTTTTTTTGGTGAGGCAATTGGCGTTAAGTGACTTGCCCAGGGTTACATAGCTAGTAAGTGTTAAGTGTCTGAGGCTGGATTTGAACTCAGGTACTCCTGAATCCAGGGCAAGTGCTTTATCCACTGTGCCATCTAGCTGCCCCCTTAATTAACATGTTAATTATGGTCTATCAGATCTACAGCCAACACCCACATTCCAGTAAGCAGGGACTTTCTCACTATTAGAGGCTGGGCTCCTTGATCCTATTATGCAATATAAGATGAGGACACTCCTCCACCACCTTAACCTCTCAACTAATCAGGGACCCAGAAATTAACCAAAAACCTGGGGAGCCTCTTAGAGGCAGTAGAGGAGATTTCCTCTTGATGACCTTCCCTAGTAACTGAGTGGAGAGGCAAAACCTATCTCTCTTCAAACTACTAACACACACACACACACACACACACCATATTAGTCAACAATCATTGATTAAGCTCTTGTTATGTATTATGCTGAGTCCTGTGGCTTCAAATAAAAATGGTCCTCTGTGAGGTTACATTTGAATGAATGAGACATCTTGAAAAGAAAGGTGCAGTGGATAAAACACTGGCCCTGGATTCAGGAGGACCTGAATCTGGCCTCAGACACTTTACATTTACTAGCTGTGTGGCCTTGGGCAAGTCACTTAACCATCATTTCCCCACCCCACCCCACCCCCCTAAAAAGAGGTAGATAGAATATATAGGAAATAACATAAGAGTGTGAGGCTCTAATGACTGAAGAGATGAGTAAAGACCTCCTGCAGAAGATGACAGGTGAGCTAAGTTTAAAAAAAAAAGTCAGAAAAATTAAGAAGTAAGGGAGCTAAATATTCTAGATATGGAGAACAGCCCATATGAAAACACCAAGATAGCCAATAAAGTATAATATTCCAGGAATGTCTCGTTGGCAAGTGTAACTGGATTAAGAAGTATATGGAGGACAGTAAAACAGAAGGAACCTGAAGAGGTGAGGAGAAGTCAGGCTATGAAGAACTTTAAATCACAACCAGAACCAAATATATTTGATCATTGAAACATTAAAAGGCCACTAGAGTTTATTGAATGTATGTGCCTGAAAGTTTAGAATGGGTTGGGCTTGGTGATATGCTTTAGAAAAATCACATTGACAGCTCAATGGAGAATGAAATGGATTAGGAAGAGGTTTGAATCAGGGAGACCAAAAAGAAGTCTGTCATCAAACTAGAGGCGTGGAGTAATAATAGCCTGAAATAGGATGGTTCAGTTTGAGTGGAGAGTTTTTGGCATGGAAGAAAAAGCGAAATTTTGCAATGGATTGGATATATGGAATTAGTGAGAGCGGATAGTCAGGAAGACTTAGGAAGGCCTGGATGACTGAAGGGATAAGTGGTACCTTTCAGAGTAATAGGGAATTGGAAATAGTGTAGGGATGGGTAGTGGAGCTTAGAGAAGAAGATGATGAGTTGGATATGTTGAATTTGAAATTTCTATTGGACATCCAGATCGAGATATACAAAAAGCCATTAGTGATATGTGACTGAAGCCCAGGAGATAGATTGGACTATCTGGGAATCATCTGCATAGAGATGATAATTGAATCAATTCATGAGAGCTAAAGAGATTACCAAATGAGAATATGCATTCTATTTTCTCAGAGGGAGTATTGATGACAGGTCTGGATAGAACCTTGGGAAAAACCATTACTAGTTATGTATACTAATAATATTTTTTTTAAATAGTCTAAGAAACTGAGGAGCAGTTTAAAGTTATCTGAGGAAACAGATAATTGGAGATCCAGAAGAGGTAAATATCTTGAAAACCAGGGAGGAAATGATTAATATCCAAGAGGAGACAAGGATCAACACTGTCGATTGCTACTGAGAAGACAAGAAGAACTCAGGGAATCCTTGGACTGACTTGCATCCAAACCAACTAAAAAGCAACTCCTACTTCTCAGCTCAGAATGCCCTTCTACCTTCTTCTACCCCATTTCTACTTCTGACCTCCTTGTCATTATTGAATAAACATTTATTAAGTTATATGTACCAGATGTTAAGATAGGGGAAAGGATCCTCAAGTAGACTTTTGCCCCATAACTTTATAAGTATTACCATGAAAGACTTTTGTTGCCAAAACCATACTTCATCCTTTCACCAGAACTAAAAGGTTTTCCATTGATCAGTCTCATCCATAATTCTGGAAAAGAAGAGATAATAGTAAATAAATGAATGAATGAATACATAGATGAATGGATAGATGATAGATAGATAGGTGAATAGAAGAGTTAGAAGGTGCTAAGTCCAACATTATACGAATCCCAGATACAAGAAAATATTACAGTAGAAAGACAATTGAAGATAAGAAGGAGGAAATTTTTAAAAAAACATTAAAAAAAGAAAGATGTATACCCAGTATGGGAGGGAAAGAGGACTTGTGATAATATGAGAAATTTTGAAGGGGAGTTAAAGAAATTTTTCCCTAATAGTTTTTTTGTTTTTGTTTTTGTTTTCATTTGTTTTTGTTTTGTTTTTCCCCAGTTAAAAAAGGGGATAAATTATTTGCTGTAAGAATAAGGCTTGGACATTCAATTGAAGACTTGATGCAAATAAAAAGTTTGGAGTAGTAATTCTGAGGTTGAAGTAATCAGCAACTAAGTGTATATCAAAGGTTCAATGTGGGCAAAGCTGAAGTTATGGCTCCAAAATTCATAGTAGGTAAAATTAGTTTAATTTCAAGATTTTGAAACTTTTTTTTATTTTTCATGCAATTACAGTTATATGGGGGCAGCTAGATATGGGGTACAGTAGATAGAGTGCTAGGCTGGTGTCACAAAGGCTAATCTTCCAATGTTAGAATGTGGCCATAGACACAGACTGTGTGACCCTAGGCAAGTCACTTAACTTGTTTGCTTCAGTTTCCTCTTCTGTAGGATGAGTTGGAAAAGGAAATGGCAAAGCACTGCAGTATCTTTGCCAAGAAAATTCCAAATGTAATCAAGAAGAGTTGGACATGACTGAACAACAACAATTACATGGATTTTGGGGAAAAAGGGAGAGAAAGGAACAGGGAAGGAATAATCATTTATGTAGTATCTACTTTGTGCTAGGCACTGTGCTAAATGATTTTTACAAATATTATCTTTCCTCTTTGTGGGAGTACCTCTGTTTCCACTGATGATATGCTTAAAAATGAAACCAATAAAAATAAGTGAATAAATTAATATTATTAGGTGGCACAATGGATAAATTGCTGTCTCTATAGTCATATTATCTGAATTAAAGGTCCCTTTGATGAATATGACCTATGTGACTTTGGAAAATAATTACTCTCTCTGGGCCTTGTTTTCTTCATATATATCATATGTGGATTTCATTACTTATCTTCTGTAATCCTTTAAAGTTCAAAATATGGCTTCCTGTGAATCCATTAAAAGTAGCAACAATGAAATTACACCCTATCTAATATGCATTGTTGAATGACAGATACAAGCTCAAATTTCTAACCTTAATAGATATGAACAGCTTATAGATTATAATATTTTCCCATTAAATTATTTTATATCTAAGAATCCATGTTCCACAGAGTAAATTTTGCTGACTTGTAGCCTGGCACATGTTTTTTTTTTGCAATTGACATGTGGCCCATCCCTTTACAAAAATGAGTGTTTCCTATTATTGGCACTCTTGCTCTGTGGGTGTTCACTCCATTAGACAATACATGTATTTTCCTTCAGTAATTGATTGACTCCCAGGTCTCTTGTGGTCATAGCAAATCGGTGGTCTTCTCTGGAATGTTCTAACTTAACTAAACCAGAAACAGAAACATAATTGGAAGTATCATTATCATTTTCAGTGTACATCTGGAATGACAATGGGCAAAACTCATTTCTGTACCTTGCTGTGATACTCCAGGGTTAGATTTAGTATTCAAATGCATAGTATTCCATCTATCTCATTTATTAAAAAACATAATTTGTCCTTATTAATCACACCATTGGAAGAAATACTTTCAACATTAAAAATAAATTTATGAAGCAACTATTCACCATGGGAATCTCTTGCAAAATGTATATTCTGAAGTTGACATTCTTCAGAATTTATTCATGAATGTAGTTGATTCTATAGCTGCTCCAATGTCTCTAACACAGAAATGACAATGGCTTTAGTTTTAGTTTTCTTTAGAATTTGTATTTAATTTTCCCCAAATGGAAGAAAGTCAGGGAACAACTCAAGCAAATAAATTTAGCAACTGCTGCTTTTCTATGTGGGTGCACAAAGACATATAAGACACATTATATTAACAATGTAATAACTTATTTTTCCCCCAATCCATTCCCCCCTTTCCTATTTCTATTTAAAATAGCACCATCTTTCTAATCATCAAATTTCACAATCTCAAAAATCATACTAAATTCCTCCTTGTCACTTATTCCTATATCCAGGTCTGTCGGATTTTTTTTTTTACCTCTCTCATCCTTTTCCCTACTCACACAGCTTTCACTTTTTGCTCAGGCCATTACCTCTCATCTGGGCTATTATAATAGTTTTACAATGACCTCATTGATCCAATTTCAACCTATATCACTCTATTCACTATAGAGCTGCCAAACTGGTATTCCCAAACATGACTGGAAGCATGCCACCACCATGATCAGAAAGTTTTAACAGTTGCTTATTTCCTCCAGGCAAAGGGAGAATAAATATTTCAATGGTGCCTACTATGTGTAATGCATGGTGTTAAGCAAATTTTACAAAATACCAACTTTTTTGCTTGACAATTAAAGATCACACATATTCTAGTTAAAGTGTATCTTTTCAGACATAATTACATTATTTACCCACACATTTCCTGGGGTATAAAAATACATATTAATTGATTGACTTGGTTCAAGTCTACTATAGGTAGAGTATGAGTGCCTACTCTAGGTTTGAGTCAAGTAACTTGTTGATATTTTGCATATATGACTCTCAATCACCTTTCTTTATAGCTTTGCATAGTCTGTCACTCATTTTGGGAATGCTTCCCCTAGTGATCCCAGTCTAATGAAATACTTGGCTCCTTTAAGGCTCAATTCAAATGTTGTTTGTTGTTTGCTGTTGCTGTTGCTATCGTTGTTGTTGATTTACTCATGCCTGTAACGATTGGAATGACGCCACCTGCTGGAGACTTACTGTAGAAGAGTTCTGCCCATGAAGCGAAGGTCTTTGAGGGCAAGACCAGGAATCAGGAAGTGACGCGGGCTAGTGGGAGGAGGAAGGTAGAGACTGGCGCTCGGTCTCGCGCTCTTTCCTCTGGACGCTGGTGGAGAAGGGAGCTAGAAATGTGCTCTCCCTTTAATAGATAGGAATCTAGGCCTTTTTTTCTCTCTTTACCAAACTCTTATTCTCCTTAATAAATGCTTAAAAGTCTAACTCTTGCTAAAGCTTATAATTTATTGGCGACCACTCATTAGATATTTTAGACAGACTAGCTAGAATTTTAGCCCTTAACATGCGCAACTCTTCAAGACCTCATGAACCCCACTGTTCATGAGGTTTTCTTAACAAGGATACTGGAGTAGTTTGTAATTTCCTTCTCTGGTGGATTAAAGTAAACAGAGGTTAAGTGACTTGCCCAGGATCACAAGTCTGAGGCTAGATTTAAACTCAGGTCTTTCTTGGGGGCAGCTAGGTGGCACAGTGGTTAAAGTACCAGCCCTGGATTCAGGAGGACCTAAGTTCAAATCCTGCCTCAGACACTTGATACTTAACTAGCTATGTGACCCTGGGCAAGTCACTTAAATGTCATTGCCTGCTCCCCCCCCCAAAAAAAAAAAACCAACCAAAAACTCAGGTCTTTCTGACTCCCAACACTCTATCTATTGACCTATCTAGGTGCCTTTCAGTTCAAATAGCACCACTTAAATAATAACTTTACTGATCCTTCCAGTTTTTAGTGCTCCTGCTTAAATTTATTTATATCCAATTTGAATATATGTACCTATATATAATATATTCATATAAACATTATTGTATTTATATAATTACTTATCTGTGTACATGTTACTTCTTCCCAGTAGAATATATACTCCTTAGAGCAAAAGCTGTTTTGATGTTTAGATACCCAAAGTTAGCAGAGTGTTTTCCAAATAGTGTGTGTTGAGCACATAAATATGTTGAATTGAGTAAGCATTGACAACTTTATAGAAGACAACTCTCCAAGATTAAGTTACAGGTGACTTCTCAACCTTTATCCACAGAGAAGCAGGATTTGAACCTATATTGGAGGTTTTCATATTGGAATTTTCCTGCACTGCTGAAACCATGGGCCTCAAACACCCATAACTACTAAAACAAAATGTGGAAAACACTGTTCTGACGGTTGAGAATACAGATGTAACAAAGAAGTATAGACATTTAATAAAAGGAATATATACTGGCATGCAGCCTGCCTGGATTCCAAAAGCCCCCTCATTTTTCACAAGCTTTGCAGTTTACCATAGATGGCTATATCCTTCAAATTCCATTTGAAATCAAATCCTGCAGAATTAATTCAGTGCCTTGCCTGGAGTAGGAACTCAGATGAGGATTTATTGGTTCATTGAGATCAACAAAAAGTATTGAATGTTAAATTTGATTCATGTGAAAGGCAGAGGATCTGGATTTAAATTCTGCTTCTAATAATTATTACATGTATGACCTTAGGCAAGTCACTTTACATCCATGAGAATCAATTTTCCTACCTATAAAATGAAGATGTTGGACTAGATGAACTAGGAAGTCTCTGGATAGATAGATAGATAGACAGACAAGCAGACAGACATGGATAGATAAAGTACATTTATCTTTTATTATCTTATTTGATTCTCACAGCAACTATGTGAAAGAAGGAAGGGAAGGAAGGAAGGGAAGGGAAGAAGGAAGGAAAGAAGGAAGGAATAAGTTCTTACTATGTGTCAGCTACCATGCTACATGCACTACAAATATTATAAATAAAATTCCTAACAACTCTAAATCAAAGATCTTTCAGAAAGAGGGATAAGAGAATATATGCTATGCTAAAACATATAAGAATGAGCCTGATTAATTTTTGCATCAAAATTTGAGCTGAATAAGCTCAAGTGATTGGGTGTCAATTAAAACTGTCAGAAGAGAATGATTTCATCAGTCTTTTTAGTGTTGAGTATTGAAGGGCCCTTTGAAGGTCATCTTATCCACTCATTTTACAGAAGAGAAAATGGAAGGCTAGGGAGGTGAAATGTCTTACCCTATGTGACACAAGGAACACATGAAAGACCTCTGGTTGGAAGTGAAATGTCTGACTCCAAATCCTGAGCTCCATCCAACTGTAGGGCAATTCTGTAGATAGGACAATCTTGTGAGTGCTTTACTTGAGCTCATGGGGTCATAGATTGAGAGATGGGAAATAGCTCCAAGGGTAATGAATCAATCATCAATCCAATCAATGAATCAACAAACCATATTAGAATGTGAGCTCCTTGAGGGCAGGGATTGTGATTTAGATTTTTTTTTTTTATTCCCAGGACCTAGCACAATGTCTAGCACATAATAAATACTTAAATAATATTTGCTCACTGTTACCTAACTAATTAAGCATTTACTACATGGCAGACATGTTTCTAGGCACTGGGGAGATAGATAAAAAAAAAATAGAAACTTCCATTTTGCAGATGGGGAAACTTATGACCAGATAAGTTAAGTGAATTATGGAGTATCACAGAGGCAATGAGTGATAGAATTGCAATTTTAAATGTGGTCTTCTGACTTCACTGACTCCAAGCTATTCTTCCTTTCCATTATTCTAGATAGACTACAACGAATTTTAATTCAATTACCTCAGAAAAGCTCACAGTTAATGGAGACATGTTTCCTGAGTTTTACGTAGGCCACAAAACAGAGAAATTCACAGTCTACCACCTGTGATTGATTGCATTTAAGGGAACTGTACTAATATTTCCCATTATTTTACTCCAGTTTTGCAATGTATAGGTTCTGTCAGTTTCCCTGTCATGGAAACATTGATTCCCTATTGTAATCACTGTTGGTGTAAAACCCAGCTGCTGAGCAAATGTATATTGGAACAGTTTCTCTTTAGCATCTGTTAATTCTCAGCACAGAGTCTAACCCCTCCTTTTAGAAGACATCAATCATAGTCGAGTGCGATGGAATTAAAAAGTTTAGCCTTTCTTGGCTTCCTTTGTAATCAATTGAGGCATGCATGACCCATCACCAAAACTGTTGTGTTTATATGGCTGTTTCTGATTATTAAGGAAAGAAGCTTTGCATGCAGAACATAAAACAATAAACTCTGGCCATGTGAATTGAGTACTTTTACATCTAAGGGATATAAATATATATTTAACAAAAAGAAAGGTAACCCTGGCTTTCTATTTTGCATAGAAGAACTGGGACTTTGTCAGACAATGGAACTAAAAACAAGTTGGCTTAAAAAGAAAGGTTAAAAAAGATCCCTTAACTGCTGATCAACTTACCACTCCAAAGCATGAATTATAAAATTAATTTTTGAAAACTACAGTTATCATGGTTTTATAAAAACATGTATGATTTATTGAAAGACAGCATAGTTTAGTAAAGAGAGAACTGGGCATAGAGTCAGGCATATGAGATTAAATATGGTATCTGATGGTACTTTTCTTGATGTCTGGCAATTTAACCGCAAGTAACTCAGATATAGGGGAGATGGGTAGTAAGTTGGATAAAGCACCAGGCCTTGGGGCAGCTAGGTGGCTCAGTGGATAAAGCACCGGCCCTTGATTCAGGAGTACCTGCGTTCAAATCTGTCCTCAGTCACTTGGCACTTATTAGCTGTGTGACCTTGGGCAAGTCACTTAACCCCCACTGCCCCACTAAATAAACAAACAAATAAATAAGTAAATAAATAAATAAAGCAAGCAAGCACCAGGCCTGGAGTCAGGAAGACCTGTGTTTAAATCTGGCCTGAGCTCAGTAACCCTGGGCAAGTCACTTAGCTCTATTTGTCTCAGTTACCTTACATGTAAAATGAGCAAACTACTCCAGTATCTTTGCCAATAAAACTCCAAACAGGGTCACAAAGAATCCAACATGACTAAAATGAATTAACAACAGCAACAAGAACAACAAAAATCTCAGTCATATTTATCAATTTAATCAAAAACAATTTTCTGTCAATTGAGTGGAGGAACTTAATTCAGTGGGAGTTCCTGACAATGAGGAAATGGTAGGTAGCTACATAGTTTAATTAAATACAGGGCTAAAAGGGACTTGAGAGGTCAGCTGTTCCAGCCTCCTCTTGTCAACCATGAAAAACATACAATCACTTATGCATAATTATTAGCTGATCAAATTTCTTTTAAAATGTGACACGTAGGGGGCAGCTAGGTGGCGCAGTGGAAAAATCACCAGCCCTGGATTCAAGAGGACCTGAGTTCAATTCAGACCTCAGACACTTGACACTTACTAGCTGTGTGACACTGGGCAAGTCACTTAACCCTCATTGCCCCCCCCCAAAAAAAAATAAATAAAAAAGAGAAAAAGAAAAAGAAAAAAAAATGTGACACATAACAAAGAATTGGAAATTGAGATGATGTACATCAATTGGACAAACACAAAGTAGAAACAGTTTGGTTTAATCTGTATCCAGATTCCACAGTTCTTTTTTACAGATGTGGAGAGCATTTTCCATCATGAGACCTTTGGAATTGCCTTGAATCATTGTACTACTAAGAAGAGTTAAGTCTATCACAGTTGATCATCACACAACATTGCTGTTACTGTGTACAATGTTTTCCTGATTCTGCTCACTTCACTCAGAATCAAATCCACTTAAGTTTTTCTAGATTTCTTGGAAATCAACCTGCTCATATTTTTTTAGGACAATAGATACCCTTACATTCATAGACCACAACTTGTTCATTTGATGGGCATCCCCTCAATTTCCAATTCTTCACCAGAAAGAGGGCTGCCATGAATATTTTTGTACATGTGTGTCCTTTTTTCTTTTTTATGACTTCTTTGGGATACAGACCTAGTGGTGTTACTGGGTCAAAGGGTATGCACAGTCCCATAGACTTTATGGCATAGTTCCAAATTGCTCTCCAGAATGGTTGGATCTGTTCACAACTCCACCAGCAATGTCTTAGTTTTCGAATTTTTCCACAGCTTCTTCAACATTTATTATTTTCCTTTTTTGTCATATTAGCCAATCTGATAAGTATGAGGTAATACCTCATTTCAAAAATATATAGGGAACTTAATCAAATTTAAAAGAATGCAAGTCATTCCCCAATTGAGAAATGGTCAAAGGATAAGAACAGGAAGTTTTCAGATGAACAAATCAAAGCTATCTATTGCCAAATGAAAAAAATGCTCTAAATCACTATTGATTAAAGAAATGCAAATTAAAAGAACTCTGAGGTGCTACCTCATAGCTTCCCTTCTAATTTTTGTTGCATTGCTTCTGTTTGTACAGAAACATTTTTAATTTAAAGTAATTAAAATCATCCATTTTGCATTTCATAATATTCTCTTTCTTTTGTTTAGTCATAAATTCTTCTCCTCTCCATAGATCTGAGAAGTAAACTATTCCTTCTTCTCATAATTTACCTATGGTATCACCCTTTATGTCCAAATCATGTACTATTTTGACCTTATTTTGGTATATGGTATAAGATGTTGGTCTATGCCCAGTTTCTGCCATACTATCTTCCATTTTTCTAAGCAATTTTTGTCAAATACTGAGTTCTTATCCCAGAAGCTGTAATCTTTGGGTTTATCAAACAGTAGATTATTATAGTCATATATGACTGTGTCTCCTATGTCTAAACCATTTCATTGATCCAATAGCCAATAACCATTAGCCAATACTGAAAAGTTTTGATGACTGCCACTTTATAGTATAGTTTCCTATTTAGTATAGCTAGCCCTTCTTCCTGTGCATTTTTTTTTCATTTGTTCTCTTGATATTCTTGACCTTTTGTTCTTCCTGATGGATTTTGTTTTTATTTTTTCTAGCTCTATAAAATAATTTTAGGTAGCCTGATTTGTATGGCACTGAATAAGTAAATTTATTTTGGTAGAATTGTCATTTTTATTATATTAGCTTGGACTATCCATAAGAAATTCATATTTTTCCAATTATTTAGATATGATTTTATTTGTGTGAAAAATATTTTGTAATTGTGTTCATAGAGTTCCTGGGTTTATCTTGACAGGTAGACTCCCAAATACTTTATATTGTCTACAATTATTTTAAAAGGAATTTATTTTTCTATCTCTTGCTGCTAAGCTTTGTTGATCACATTTAGAAATGTTGATGATTTATGTGGATTTATTTTATATCTTGCAACTTTGATAAAGTTGCTAATTGTTTCAAATAGTTTTTTTTTAGTTTATTCTCTATGATTCTCGAAGTATACCATCATATCATCTGCAGAGTGATAGTTTTGTTTTGTCCTTGCCTAGTCTAATTACTGTAATTACTTTTTCTTCTCTTACTGCTAAAGCTAACATTTCTAGTACTATATTAAATAATAAAAGTGATAATGAACATCCCTGTTTCACCCCTGATCTTACTGGGAATACCTCTAACTTATCCCCATTACATACAATGTTTGCTCATTGTTTTAGGTAGAAACTGCTTGTCATTTTAAGGAAAGCTCCATTTATTCCTATGCTCTCTAGTGTTTTTAATAGAAATGAGTGCTGGATTTTGTCAAAAGCTTTCTCTGCATCTATTGGAATAATCATCTGATTTTGGGTAGTTTTGTCATTGATGTGGTTGATTATGTTGATAGTTTTCCTAATGTTGAACTATCCCTGCATTCCAGGTATAAACCCCACCTGGTCATAGTGTATTATTCTCATCATAAATTGCTATAATCTCCTTGCTAATATTTTGCTTAAAATTTTTGTATCACTACTCATTAGAGAAATTGATCTCTAATTTTTATTCTCCATTTTGGAACTCAACATTTTGTAAAGGATGAATGTGATTTTGTGTGTGTGTGTGTAATTGGGAAAATTTAATAAAATAATAAAACTATATTGATAAAAAAAGAAGTATGCCACATAAGTACCACAAAAAGTAAACAAGTCATTGTCTAACAAATTGTGAATGGCTAAATAAAATGTGACATATGAATATAATGCCATAAGAAGCTGGGAGAATGAAAATTTTATGGAAGTATGGGAAGGATAATGCTAACTGATAAAAAATTAAGTAAACAGAGCCAGGGAAACAACATACATGATTAAAACAAAGCAAAGGTGTAGAATGGTGAAATAAATCTAAAATGCTTTCTTTTTACTCATGAGGGAACAATTCCTGTGACATATTTTCTATACTTTCACATGGTTGATAAGGTTACTTGTTTTAATTTGACTAAGTAACTCTCTCTCTCTCTCTCACATACACACACACACACACAGCTTTGTTACAAGTCACGGTAAGCTCAATAGGGAAAGTGGAAAGAATATATCTCAAAATCAAGGTGATACAAAAAATAAGGGAAAGGAAAAAACATCAAAGCATCTACCATGTAACAGCCCCTGTGCCAAACACTATAGAAATACTATCTCCTTATGTCCTGACAGCAAATCTGTAAAGTAAGTGCTATCAATATCATCTTTTTTTGCAGATGAGGAAACTGAGGCAAGAAGAAGTTAAATGACTTTGCCCAAGTTGAGAACTAGTAAGTTTTTGAGGATACATTTAGATTCATGACTTACTAACTTTAGGCCAATGAAACTATCTGCTCCATTCCACTGTACCACTTATTTCTATAAAATAAGAAAAAAAAATGAGTGATACAAATTTCTTCTTTTAACGGAATATAATTTGGCAAATAAGAAAGTATCATTGTCATTTTGTAATCATAAAAATTAAACCTGTAACTCTGGATCAAGACTAATATGGTTTAATGTAAAGAGCATTAGATTTGCAATCTGGGGATGGAATTTGATTCCCTACTCTACTACGAACTGTTGGGAAGAAGATAGACTGTGGGTTCAAGCCCCAGCTCAGACATTAACCCTGTGTGACCTTGGGCAAGTCATTTATCTCCATGGCCTGAAGATTTATTTTTTTTCACTTGTAAAACACAGAACTTGGATGAGATGGTCTCAAGTTTCTCTCTAACTATAAAATTGTAGCTCTGAGCAAACCACAAGATTTTCATAACCTCCTATAATGAGTCCCTTCACCTCTCCCAGATTCCTTATCTGTAATATGAAGATGGACTAAATGTTCTCTAAGTCTCCATCCAACACTAAATCTATGCAAAAATTTTGTTTTAAAAAGTCAATGTCCAGATTACAGCCACAGACTTGATGGCATACTCAAAGGAGTTTTCAGGATCTGGGGAGAGGGGATCACAATGTGAAAATTTAAAAATACTTAATAGGAATTTCAAGCAGGGAGAGTTTTCAATTCAAGTCTGCTTCCTTTAGTGCACTCTTTTTAATACCCTTCCAAATTAAAAGGAGAGAATCTTCCCAAGAATGTTACCACTCATCTCAGGTGCTGAAGTGCAGAGATAATCACTAAGGGACTGGTTATTTTCTCTTCTGAAGAATTTCTTGGCAGCTGACTAAATTGCTAGAGGCCAACAGCATTTCCATTTTCCCAGTCAAACTAATTTGCAATAGTCTTATCTTTTCACAATTCTGTCTCATCAGTCTCTAGGGTGCCTCTTCTCCTATCTCTTCTCTAGATTCCTCCTGACCTAGCTGTGACTTTATGTGTCACTCTCCTTTTAAGCACTCCTCTCTCTATTATACCTCACAAGCATCAGTGGGCATCATATTTATTACATATGCTTCCCTAATTAAATTCCTGATAGCAATTCAACAAAACCAGTCAACACACCAAATGGGTCTGAAAATCAAATAAACATCAAAATAATGTCCAAGAAAAAACTTCCCAGTTTAAGATGTGTGGTCATATATATGCATGGTTTCTTAAAAGGACAAAAAACAAGCTTTCCTTATGATCCAGTAATTAGGAGTACACACACACACACACACACACACACACACACACACACACAATTAGCTAGTTTCCAGCTACTCTCTGATTTCTAGTAATAGGTGAGCCTCTGATTTAAGCAGCCCAAAAGATGGTCACCTTAGCTAGGACTCTGGAATGACACAGTTTTCTGGAAAATGCCACCTCTCTGTTGGCAGGTTGGGAAGGGTATTTGAGAAAATAACTTCTGTAAGGAACCAAAGGCAACAATAAAACTTTTCTTAAAAAAAAAAAGTAAAAGGAAATGGTGGCATGATCTATAGAAATGAGAAAGTAGGAGAAATAGATTTTAGGGAGAAGATGAGTTGTGATATCATTCAAATAAGCTAAGGTGATGGGCACATTATAAACATTATCAAATAAAATAATTTATTTAAAGACATTTTAAAATCTGAAAGGGCTATATAAATACTAGCTATTATCCTCAACAACAAAATTATTTTATGATCAACACTAAAATAGCTCACTAAAATTGACTAAAATCTCCATAGCCTTTGAACCAGATATCCCAAAGCAAAATTTTATACACAAACATGTATACATGTGTGTGTATGTGTGTGTGTTTATATGCATAGGTATATATTTCAATGAAAAAAACACAAAAGTTACCATTTACACCAAAATATTCATAAAATCACTTTTTCTGATTAAAAAAAAAACAACTGGAAACAAAGTATATGCCCACTCTTTGGGGAAAGGATAAAAATTTAGTATTTAAGTTTTGGATTTTATTGTGCCAGATGAAATGATGAATATGAAGAACTCAGAGATACAAGAACACAAATTGATACAGAGTGAAGTATACTAAATTAAACATATAATATAGATAATGACTATGACAAAAATAAAAAGAAGCAAGAAAGAGATAGAAGAAAGGAAGGGAGAAAGAGGGAGGGATGGAGGGGGAGGGAGGGAGAGAGAGAGAGAGACGGGGGGGGGGGGGAATGGGACTAAAAGTTATGAAATTCATATCACCAAGATTCCCCATGGTGAGTTGATAAGAAAGGACACATGTATCCTTCCTTTCTTTCTTTATAGAAGTAGGATATTTTAGGTATGGATTATTTCATATACTGTCAGATTCATTTGATGTGTTGGTTACTTTTTATGAAAAGCTCTTCTGGACTAGTCAGGTTCTGGAGTTCCTCCCAGCTCTAAATCTATGATATTTCGACAAATTGATTAGTTTAAATATCTCCCAGAACATTAATTAATTAAGCATAGTAATCGAGAATGGGACTGCCAGGTGGCACAGTGGATAGGTCACTGGGTTTGGAATCAGAAATACTCATCTTAATGAGTTCAAATCTTGCTTCAGATACTTACTAGCAGTGCAATGGGCAAATCATTTAAATTCATTTGCCTCAGTTCATTATGTGTATAATGAGTTGGAGAAGGCAATGGCAAGAAAACCCCAAATGAAGTCAGAAGAGTCCGACACAACTGAAATCCCTTAACAACAACAAAATTTCAAGGAAAGCTACCACTAAACAAATCCATTTTGCCTGTATACATGATCAGAGAGGCTACAAATAAAACAAGAAAAGGTACAGTGGAAGAACTCAAAAAAAGAAGAGTAACCTGCATCCATGGCTTTGTTCTGAGCTATCATATCATGTAAGTTCAGGGAGGTTATCTAACTCTATGTCTATGCTTTGCAACTGAGAGACAGATCTCTGTAGAATTACCTCTTTGACATCTCATCTCTGTATAATACTGTTTCATTCAAATGAGATGGAATAAGAGCTAGAATGATAGTGAAAACAGAGGCAGATGTCAATCTACTATCTTTCAACTTTTTTCTACCTCAAAAGAGGGAAAATGTTTGTGTAGACATAGATGGAGATGCTGTTAAGCCAAACCTTCTAGGATATTTGGGTTGAGAACCTAGTTCTAATTTTTTTAAAAATGGGAGGAAATAATTTCACTTTTCTGAGCCTATTAGTAAAATAGGAAGACTTCTGGAGGCAGAGCCAATATGTCCAAATAGATAAACACTCACCCGAGCCCTCCATACAACCTAAAAATAATGCCTTAAATTGTATTCTGGAGTGGCAGAATTAATAAAAGGTCAGAGGGAGATATTCTTTCAACCCAAGACAACATAGGTAGTTGGGAAGAAAGTTTCATTTTTTTCTTCCTTTATTTACATTTTTTTGCTTAATTTTTTTTTCTATAATTTTATTTGATTCTGACTTTTTTTAATTCTTCCAGAAATTCTTGTTAGGGTTGTATCCAATTCATACTTACCTTTCATCTTTTGCTTGTAGCTATTTTGATTTCATCATCTTCTTTTGAGTTTTGTACTTGAGCTTTCCTGTCACCATAATATGAAAATAAAAGGTCACCATTTTTGAATTATATAAAAGAATAATTATAGTACAGCCAAATTTAGAAGGAAAATGTAAAATATTTTAGCAAATGTCTATAATTAAGGCCATATTTCTCATATATAAAAGAACTGAAACAAAATGAGAGACAGACAGACAGAGAAGCACAGACATTCTCAAGTTGACAGTCAATGATATGACCAGGCAGTTTTCAGAAGAAAACCAAGCTACCAATAGTCACATCAAAAAATGTCCTAAATCACTGCTGATTAGAGAAATGAAAATTAAAACAAGTCTGAAATACCAATTCACACTTATCATAATGACTAACATTACAGAAAAGGAAAATGACAAATACTGAAGGGAATGTTGAAAAATTAGAACACTATTTCACTATGGATGCAATTGTGAACTAATTCAATTATCCTGGAGAACAATTTGCAATTTTTCCCAAAAGGCTATAAAATATTGCATTCCCTTTGATCCAGCAATTCCACTACTAGGTCTGTATCACAAAGAGATCAAAGAATGATAAAGGAAAGTATTGTACAAAAATATTTAAAGCAGTTCTCTTTGTGATAGAAAAGAATTGGAAATCAAGGAAATGTCTATCAAATAGGGAATCATTGAACAATTTATGACATATGATTGTGATAAAATAACCTTGTGCTATAAGAAACAATAAACCACTGTTCAGTGAAAATAATGCAGAAAATAATGAGAAAATAATGCAGAGTGGTTTCAGAAAAACCTGGGAAGACATATGCAGAGTGAAATAAGCAGAACCAGGAGAACATTATGAGCAATAACAGAAATATTATAAGCATGGTCAAATGTAAAAGAAATAACTACTCTGTTCAAGACACAGATGCAAGACAATTTCAAAAGACCCATAATGAAAAAAGCTATTCACATCCAGAAAAACAAAACAAAAGAAAACAAAACTCATAAACTCTAACTGCAAATTAAAGTATATTTTTATTGGTTTTCTCTCTATTGTTTTACTTTGTGTATGTGTGTGTTTTGTTTTTGTTATAAGGCAAATATGGAAATGTTTTGTATTATCTCACATGTATAATTGAAATCAAATTGTTTGAACATTTAAAAAGGATTGTCAAATTGTTTTTTTTTAAACTTGTAATTAAGTCATATTTAGTTAAATAAATAAAAGTTTAAAAACAAAATAAATTGGGTACATAAATTTAAGGCCAACTTTGCTCCCAGTGGTGTGAGTAAAGTACTTTGTGAACTTTAAAGCTACTATCAGCTCATCTACCATGTAAAGAATTAATTGTTATTTGAGGTTTTTATGCCTTGGCGAGCCCCAGGCCAGTGCTCGCCGAGGCATAAAAACCTCAAATAACAATTAATTCTTTACAACCGTTACTCATATAGTTCCTTGGTGAAGATAGGGCAGGGCCTTGAGTCCAAGAACTCTTGAAATAACAGCATACCCTGTATTACCAGATTACCTTCATTCTGGCCTAAACAGTCATTTTCTTGGTTAGCAACTCTTGTGGGAAAAGGGTCCTCCATCCCAACTGCAGACCACGAGCCACCAACAGAAAACTCAAGTGAACCTTATTGAAGTAGGAAGGTACTATGAGGGAGATCAGGTGGCACCACATGCCAGGCAGAACAAAGCATCTTCCCTTAGATGCAAATGGAGATAGCCCTGGACCATAAGCCCCAAAGACCCTGGAATACAGTGCAGACCACCACGACTACTTCCAGCTACATCCCTATAGACATCATCTAGTGAAGCAAACCTTGAGGAGTTGTGAAGTAATGTAGGTAATATAGCCCATACCTACTTAAAAGTTATAGCTATGGAAGACCTAGAAAACAAAGTTCTCATAACTATCTAATAGATCAATATCAAAGTCAGATATCCATTAATTTTACCAATGTAAGTTATATTAATAAAGATGCATTATGACCTGCTTTCCCACTGTACCCCAAGGAATACAGTGCCTTTCCATCTCATTTGCAATTAAAACATGCTATGATTTAATTGAGAGTAAAAGCCATCTTGCCTTTCTATTTTCACATAGCAAAGACTTAGGTACTTTTAATTAGTTAATTCATCTGCTTTTTCAGAATCCTAACATCTATGTGACCCCCAGCTAGATTTTCCAACCTACCTCCTCTGACCTGCCTTTAAAATGTAAGACTGGGTAGTTTTGTTCTCATTTGCTGGGCAGATTTTTTTTCATTAGCCTAGATCCATCTGGCTTTCCCCCACTATTTCCCAGAAATATTAAAAAGATGTAGGTGAATATGCAAAGTATGGTTTACATACATACATATGTGTATATATTTATGTGTGTGTTTTAAATGTTGACCTTCTGTAGTGCAGGGTGGGGAAGGAGGGAGATGGTTAGTACCTTAAAATGTAATAAAAATTAATTTAATTTACAAATGCATAGGCAAAGAGAAATGGGAAAAAATTTATCTTAATAGGATGGGAGGCAGCTAGGTGGTACAGTGGATAAAGCAGTGGCCCTGGATTCTGGAGGACTATCTCAGACACTTAACACTTACTAGCCATATGAGCCTGGGCAAGTCACTTAACTCTCATTGCCCTGCAAAAAAAAAAAAAAAAAAAGAGAAAGTTAGGATGACTGGTCTTTAAGTCCTAGTTACTATATTACCTTGAGCGTCTTAATATTCTAGCTAAACAACTTGCTAAGATTAAGTTTGTGTAATTTAAGATTCTAAATGTGGAATCTAATCTGTTCCCCCAGTTTTGGGGGAAACTGACTAAAATCACTGATAAAATGAGTTTAGGTTTTTAAGGGTTTATTGAAAAATAGAAAGAAAAAGATCGAGAACAGAATTCCAACAGCCTGGCATTCCTATCTTTCCTCAAATTTCCTGTGAAGTCCTCTGCTGCCACCACCACCATCAAGTCAGGAACCCAAAAGAGTGAGAGCTCTACACACAGTCCCTCTTTCCTCCTTCCTGTCTCCTCCCAGAAAATAGGAGGCTCCTCAAGTTGATTGGATGGTAGCCTTGATAGACAGCACCCATGAGCAAACATTACTTCCTGACGCCAAGAAAAAGCCACATGGCCTTGCCCTCTGAGGCATTTTCCTCATGGCGGAGCTTTCCCACAGCAAGTCTCCAGTAGGTGGCATTATTCCAATCATCACAAGTTACACACAAAATTCCTTACTGACCTGAATTGGTGGAAGAAGTTTTCTCACTTGTAAGTGCCTTATATCAATAAAAATCAGAGGTCTAGTTCTTTTCCTTATTAGAAATATATAATGTGCTAAAAGAATACTAAGTATACCTGTCTGACTGTAAGGGCTTTCTGTATTCAAGCTTAAAGACATACAAGGTTCATATTATGAAAATACTCAAATCTCCAGTCAAGTAGTAGGATTTTAAAAAATAAATATTTAAAAGTCAATTTTTTTGCATGTGTTTTGTTCTATTTATTTATTTATTTATTTACTTTTGGTGAAAGGGGTCAATGTACATTGATTAAGTACCTACTATGTTCCAGGAACTGTGCTAAGCACCGGGGAAAAAGAGAAAGATATGAGAGTCCCTGAATTCAAGGAGCTCACAGTCTTATGGAAGAGACTACACACAAAAAGAAGCTGAAATTTCGGATGAAGGTATCAATGGGGCATGGTGAAGACTTGCAGTCAGAGTGGGACATGATCCAAGGAGGTGTGAGCTACAGAATTGACTTTATCTTGCAGAATTATGAGTTTCTGGAAATCATAAAATCCAGGAGCTCAGCCAGGTGGGAAGTAACAAGATGAATCCCAGGATTCTTCCTTAAACAGTGGAGAATCTGGAAGGAGTTTTCTGATGTCCAATCCTCACCCTCTCCAATAAAAGGGAGAGAATGGTCTCAGTGGCAAGACTTGCTGAAGAGGTGTGAATTTTGGAGTTGATGAACATCAATTAAAGTAATATTTTCTGATTAAACTTGATGGTATATACAGAATGAATTGTAGTAACATTGGTCTGCATAGATCTAGACTTTTAAAGGTATCACTGGACATTTTTACTATGTAAGAAGCCTAGAGAAAAACACAGCATCATAGATATAGGGCAGTAAAAGAAATTAGAGACCATTTAACCCCAACGTTTCATTTCCCAGATAAGTAACTGAAGCCCAGATAAGTGACTTGACTTCCCTAAGGTCACACAAGAAGTAGTTAGTAGAAATCAAGTCATCTGATTTTAATTTTGGCACATTTCTAGTAAAATGGAAAGATAAAAGATAAGGCCAGTAAGTTATTATCCTAAGGAAATAATGCAAGCATGACTTCATTAGGGCCTAGATAAAATTGATGTTAGTGGTAATGGAAAATAAAGGGAGTAGAGAAGTATTTTGAACCAAGATTAAGTAGGATTATGAAGGGCGGGGAGAGGGGCATTTAGGTGGCACACCAGCCTTGGATTCAGGAGGACCTGAGTTCAAATCTGGCCTCAGATACTTGACACTAGCTGTGTGACCCTGGGCACTTAGCCCTCATTGCCTCTCCCAAAAAACAAACAAACAAACAAACAAACAAATATGAAGGGCAGGGTGAGCAAGGATTCAAAAACGACTCCAAAGTTTTGAGCCCAAGTAAACATTTATTAAATGCCTACTACATGCTAGGCACAATGTCAAAAGCTGCGGATAAAGAGATTGAAGGAAATCATTCCCAACACTTGAGGACCTTATATTGGGGGAGCAAATGTAAAATATATACAAAAAATATTTATTGTTTTCTGATTTTATTTTAGTGTTGTCCTTTAAGAATGTTATTTTTTTATATTTCACAGTACTCTGGAAGGGGAAGAGGAAGGGAAATGTTGATATAAAAAGATATCAATAAAGTTTAATTCCTAAATATCTAAAATAAATAAAAAATAACTTCAAGAAGGGCTTTGGCAGCTGGGAAATGGCAAGGACATTATTATAGAGAACGGCTTTTGAAATTAGCTTAGAAGGATATCAGGTATTCTAAGAGTCAAAGTTGAGTAAGGAATATATTCCAGGTATGGGGGACATGATGATGCTATTGTTTTAAACAAGGAATTCTACAATGCCTATTATTCTTCTTTGACATTCATATAATCAGGACTGGAGAAGAAAGATAATCTTTCTTTGAGATCCTATGAATAGAGGTCTGGCTGAAGTGAAAATGTGGTATAGAAAAATAGTTAGAGATAAGGTTGGGTTTAAAGGCCTTGGATTTAGAAGAAGTGTTTATGTCATTTTCAAAGGGTCTTTCAAATAAGTTAATTAGTTTCTTGCTTAGACAAGGCTTTATGGAGCCCCACAAGCAGTTAGTCCCTAATGCATAAAATGAAAAGAAATGCCTTTTGTCCTTTCACACTGAAAGAAAGAAACATTTCTGGAAATAAGCACTTCTTGGCTTTGTTTGAACAAGAATGATAAATCTTTTCAGAAAGTATAGATTTGTAAATTTGGGCACTGCTTTTCTTTCTGTAAAAATACGTACTAACTCAGAAATACAAAAGGGGGTGGGGTGGGGAGAATTATATGTGATGGTAGTTCTTGATAACAACAGAATTGGCAAATGCACATCAAAATGAAATCTTAAGATTCTAGATTTATTCATATGTTCCAAGACTCTTTCAAAAGGTAGTTCACAACCTGACTTTTTCTTCCTTGCTTGAGATTTTCCCATATTTTCTTGTCTGATTAACAAATGCAATATCCCTGAGGTGGAAATTGGACTCACTATGAACTGTCTCTTCCAGGGTGGGGGGCTGTGGATTGGAAAACAGAAATTCTGGCAAAACCATCAAAGCTCTTGGCTCAGACAATCATTCTTTTGGCTAGGCTTTCATTTATAAAACTGAATTTGACTCCTGGATGCTTGTTTCATTAGCTATTCCTACAATATGTCATATATGAATTGGAAAAAACTATTTCTTTAGTTAATTTGTTGTTGTTCAGTCCTTTCAGGTGTCTTACTTTTCATGACCCCATTTGGGGTTTTCTTGGCAAAGATACTGGAGTAGTTCACCATTTCCTTTTCCAGCTAATTTAAAAGACAAAAAAACTGAGGCAAACAGGTGTGAGTGCCACCTAGGGTCACAAAGCTAGTAAATGTCTGAAGTCGGTTTCGAACTGAGGTCTTCCTGACGACAGGTCTGGTACTCTATCCACTGTGCCACCCAGCTGTCCCAGTTTTATATTTAGCTTTCTTTTATTCCTCTTTCTTACTCTCTCTTCCTTTCATTCATTCTCCATTCCTTATGCCCAATAATATGTTATAATAAAAAGGAGACTGCAACAGGGATTAGGACACCTCAATCCTATTTCTATCAATGAGTGTGACAATATGTAGGAACTTCCAGAAGACAATTAATCCCTTTGAACCAGTTTCTTCATCTTTAAAATGTGGTTTAATAATAGTGATAATGATGATGATAATTATCCATAGTGCTTTACGTTTTGAAAACCATATATATAGTGTATGTGTGTATAAATATATATACATATATATATGCATGTATAAGCTGATTATCCTAGTTGATATAAAAGTTCACTCCTAATAGCTAGCATTTGTATAATAATTTGTGAAGGTTTGTTTTCCACACAACAATCCTGAGAGGTAGACACTATTATTTCCTCTATATCAAAGAGGAAGAAATCCAGCAAATAAAGGTTAAATCACTTGACCTGAATCTCACAGAAAGTATCTAAGGTAGGATTTGAACTCAGGTATTCCTGACTATAGGCTTAGCAATCTATCTACCATGCCAACTAGCTAATATTAATTTTCTATAATCCTGAAAATTATTCTTTTCAGAGGCTAGCTCATTCCTTTCATGGTCATTTGCTTCAGTTCATTTCCACAGAAATTCATTAAGATCCTTTTGAATTTGAAACATTGAACCATTGTGTAATAGGTATATGAATGTAAAATGTGTTATCTTGTTTGTAGACTACAAAAAGATTAGGAGGCTAGCCAAATTAGGCTACTTGCTATTCTCCATACACATTTTGTTTTAAGAACCTCTCCTGGTTCTGAGATCATAATGAATTAGTTTTATATCAGAGATTGCCTCACAAAGTCAATCTGTCTCTTGCTCTTTATGCCCTCATGTAGAGTTTACTCTGAGGAATCTCTGTATATTTAGGTTTCTTCTGTTAAGGGCTAAAATTCTAGCTAGTCTGTCTAAAATATCTAATGAGTGGTCGCCAATAAATTATAAGCTTCAGCAAGAGTTAGACTTTTAAGCATTTATTAAGGAGAATAAGAATTTGGTAAAGAGAGAGAGAAAGGCCTAGATTTCTATCTATTAAAGGGAGAGCACATTTTTAGCTCCCTTCTCCGCCAGCGTCCTCAGGAAAGAGAGCGAGACTGAGCGCCAGTCTCTTCCTTCCTCCTCCCACTAGCCCGCATCACTTCCTGACTCCTGGTCTTGCCCTCAAAGACCTTCCCTTCATGGGCAGAACTCTTATACAGTAAGTATCCAGCAGGTGGCGTTATTCCAATCGTTACACTACAAAAGTACCAGAGTAAATCCTGAGATCCTGTATGAGCACCCAAGGTAAAAAATGGATATTAGTAAAAGGACAAGCTTTAGTTTAGTCCAAAGGAAATGCAGAAGGTACAAAAGAACTAGAGGAGTCCATTAAAATGCAGAAAACAGGGGCAGCTAGGTGGCGCAGTGGATAGAGCACTGGCCCTGGAGTCAGGAGTACCTGGGTTCAAATCCGGCCTCAGACACTTAACACTTACTAGCTGTGTGACCCTGGGCAAGTCACTTAACCCCAATTGCCTCACTAAAAAAAAAAAATGCAGAAAACACATAAAGAATGCACATAGGTCATCAAAAACCCAATTCTCCTCCTTCACAGATGAGTCCTACTTTTCAACTCCAAGGGGGAAAAAAAGTCCTTTTATTTGAGTACCACTCAATGGTACAAAAGAAGCAAAATTGCTGTTTAACAAAGCAAAGGAACACCCTAGCAATCCTAATAAATATTTTTTTTCTTGCACCGGGTTCTAGAGAGTCTCTTGAGATATGCAGTCCCATACTAAAGTTTGCCTTTTCTTGAAAGGCAAACATATTTTAGAACTGCTATATAAGTAATCTATATTATCTATGGCCTATATTGTCCAAATAACTCACTGTAGTAGAAGGAACAAGTGTAAAAATCATCTACCTCACCCTGATATAGTTTTAGTTCCTTACAATATCTACATTTTTGTTGGTGATGTAAATAATCTTCACTTTCCAAGAGTCAGACTGCTCAAGAATTGCCCCTTTGTCTCTAAATTCCCATATCACTTGGCTCTTGAGTTTGAGATTACTCTTGAAGCAATATCCAAAGATGGCAGTGCTTAAGAAATTTCCCTTCTCTTACTAAAGACTATATTTTCTGATCATGCTTTCTAGGAAACGTCCCTTTCTTAATTTGGAAGCAGAGTTTTAGGAATAATCACTTTGTCCATAAATGGCCCTTTCAAACTCTACAGATGAGCACCTTTAGCTCCCATGTGTCTCTGCTCCCAAGGAAGCTATCATTATTTATGAGGAGGAGACTTCTATACTCCATCCCACTTTAAGATCCTGATCCACAGATATTTACTATTTGTTGTTTGTCTCTACATTCTTTTTTTTTTTTTTTTGCAGGGCAATGGTGGTTAAGTGACTTGCCCAGGGTCACACAGCTAGTGTCAAGTGTCTGAGGCTGGATTTGAACTCAAGTCCTCCTGAATCCAGGGCTGGTGCTCTATCCACTGCACCAGCTAGCTGCCCCTGTTGTTTGTCTCTAAAAGGAAAGAATTTAAATGGGTTGATCAAGCCAGTCAGGTTATTTTTATATGCCAGCATAAGGAAATAGATACTCCCAAGAGTAGGGAAAAAAAAAATCACATCAAGTTACCAAAACCCATATCTTAGGATTTATCTAGGAGAATCAAGATAACAGCTAATTCATCCTAGGAATGCCCCATTCACTGAGACTATCTTCCCCCCAAACCTTCACAAACTGTCAGTGGTCAAATTAGTTCTCAAATGAGAAAGATAGAGGCTTTCAAAGGTTCTGAAGGAAAAGCCTCAGTTCCCAAAAACTCAAGATGATTGGAGGGGTGGGAATACTTCTACACTGATCAACTTCTGATACTTCTCCACCATTTTTTTATCTCTATACCTCCTTGGAGGTAGTCACCATGTCTACAATGGTCCCCTAACTCACCTCTACCTCTTAAAATCTCATTTGCTTACTAAAGGGACACCTGGTAAATAAAACCTTTCCTAATTGCCCAAGCTACAATTACTCTGGGGGTGAGGGGTTAGGGGAGAGAACAAAGTTGTTTTTAATTAATACATATTTATTTATTATTTATATATGTGTTGTCTGCCTTGATAAAAGCAATTTCCTTATGGTCAAGAACATTTAATAAATACTTTCTGATTAAGTAATTATTTGCCATACTCTCAAGCCTTGGCATAAAAATGAAAGATAAGTGTCCCAAGGAAAGATGAATTAAACTAAAGGAGATAAAACAAAAGCTATGGTAGAACTAGAAAGGAACTTGTGTTCCACTAATTTAACTCTTATAATTCTCCCCCCTAAAATCACCATCCAGCCTTCTTTTGAGGATTTTTAGTGATATGAACTATCTATCTAGTGACCCCTTACAAATTAAAACCTCTTTGGAGGCATGTCATCACTCAGGGTCACTCCTAGCTTTCATTTCTCCTGGGATCATGCTGAAATGTAATGTACATCATTCATTTAATTGAAGCACAAATACATGTCAGTAAAGCATACCCATAAACAAATATTTATATAAATTAAATAATAATCAGCTCTTCAAAAAATATAATGGCTTGATTTTTAAGCCACTGGTGAACATCTTGAAAATAGAAGCAATAAAAAAGCACTTAGCATGTGCCTACTGTTTGACCCCAGCACTAATGCTAGGTGCTAGGAAAACAAAAGCAAAATTAAAACTGGGGACAAACTCTGAATATAATCTGGCTGAAGGTATTGAAAAGATTAATGCTGCATAAAGAATTGAATTGGTATGATGATCACTCTGTTTGTATATTTCTTGCATATGAAAGCAGGATATTCTTTGAAGTTTTGAATCATTTCTTTACCTTTCCATAAGCAAGGAAATGTCACATGCAATATTTAGAAGCAGTTTATAAATACTGTATTTGTATGTGTATGGCTTTCTTTGTGTGTTTATGTTACAAAAAGATCATTGTAAACTTTAATACAAATGGTGTGGACCCTATGGGCACATAAAAGTCGTATAAATATTTACAGCCCTGCTGCCATGAAAAACAGGGTTTGACTGGTGTATAGCACAGAGCACTTGTAAATAACGCAATTCTGTTATGTATAAAACAAGTAGGAGTACTTGCCTTTCATAAACAGTATAAGAAAAAAGGACATCTTTATAACACAGCAGCATTCATAAACTATTGTGCTCCATATAGAATTTATCCAAATAAAAATTTTAGGTTTCTACATGTCTTATTCCCTCTTTCAAAATTAGTATATTTGATATACCTTTAAAGACATGGTTAGTTAATATTTGGGTACTAAATATGCAGACATGATTCTTTAAAATATTTTCTCTGGAAGGAAGTAGAAGAGTCTTTTAAAATGAAAAAAAATCTCCCTACTAAAATAAACATCCTTTTTCTTTTAGCTCAGGGTATTATGTTTGACCTCCATTCTGGCAGATCTTTCATTTCTAAGGTGGCAATTTTTGTATTGTCAAGCATTTTAAATCCAGGACCCTAGAGAACATAGTATTGCATCATTTATGCCCTTTTACCTCTTATATCCCAAGATCTAGATTTATGCCAAATGGATCATATTCTGAATCAAAACCATTCCTGAGGATATATCATACCCTCAGGTGTCAACTGGGGATCCTCATTTCTCTACTGAGATTGCTAGCCATTGGGTCCAGTTGTTGACTGAACTGGATTAATTTCATCTATGTACTGAAATACGTTGTAACTAGTAACCATTACATTGTGTGCTTTACTATTCCTTGTGCAAAATGCTTGAGCCATGACCCCTTTTCTTTGTTCTTGAGTCAATGACCTGTAAAAGGAAAAACTTCATATTTTATTATCTAGTCCCTAAACTATCCAACCTCTTTTGTAATTGATTCTTAACATCTTTGTGTCTCTAAGTACATTATTTTTCTTAGTGACATTAATGATTACTCTTTAGTGGATAATTACCTCTGTCTTATACCCTTGAACTTCATTTTTAAGTTTCTAAGCTGCTCAGATCATTTAACAGATGCAGGTTTTGCCTTTCTCTTCCAACATCCCCTATTAATGATACAAATATAAGTGTAAATAATTTTCCTTCAAACACTTCAATTCAAAGCCAAGTCTGATTTTCATTTTAAATTTTAAATTATATGATTTCATTTATATTAGTCCTAAGACCAGGAAGTAAGCCACGTTATTTAACTTGTGAGAGGAAAACTCAGCTAAATGTGTACTCAGAATTGTTGAAAGTGATATAAAGCAAGTAATCAGGTAACACTGGAATCTGTTTCCTCATTTCTGAAATGATAAGTTTGTATTTAAGGATGTATAAACTTTTTTAAAAAATATTTTTAATTTTTTTGTCTTTTGTTTTGTTTTTGGTGAGGCAATTTGGGTTACGTGACTTGCCCAGGGTTACACAGCTAGTAATTGTCAAGTGTCTGAGGCTGGCTTTGAACTCAGGTTCTCCTGACTCTAGAGAGCTGGTGCTCTATCCACTGTGCCACCTAGCTGACCCTGATGTATAAACGTTTTAATTGAAAATTCTATGATCCTATAAAAATGAAATAAAATTTTTCATTTTAAATGAGAACATCATTTAACACTCTTACCATTTGTTTATTATTATGAATTATCATTATTATTATTACTATTACTCTTTATGGAATAAAAGAAACATTTGTTTTGTGAAAAAATGGAGACATCATTTTCTTACCTTGTTATGGGAACTAACTCTAAAGCTCAATATATTATAACCAGTTTATTATTTTGGACAAGAAACATCAATAATAGCAATGGCACATTTCCATAGTGCTTTGTTTTTTCGATATTGCAATGTATTTAGTTTATCGTTGATTTAGATTTTCTAGAAAAATGCAGATAGCAACAAATCCATGTCCAGCCACATATGTCATCCTGTAAATTCACCACTGGGGATCCATTGAATGTCCTCAAGGTCTTCCAGGACTTTTCCTGATATTATCTCTTGTCCTTATCAAATGTACAGCCTATCTTCTCTTACTAAGAAGCATTTCTTTAAAGACATGTCTTTTTCTTATTAGTTATATATTACAATCTGTTAACATGTACTCTGTGCCTCTCCATTGCCCTCTCTGTAATATTAATTTGCCATTCTTTAAAGATTATTGTATTCTAAGATCTTCTTCTCTACAACACATATGGCAGCTGATCATCCAGGCTTTTGTTAGATTTTGAGTAAGGAAAAAAACATAACTTCCCAAAATGATTTTCATAGAAATGGCTAGAATACTTTTCCAAATACCAAACCAAATTTTACTGCTCTACACTGTTCCTGGATTTATTTTATTACTCATTTATTTAAAATCAATTCATTTAAGATGATTCATCTTTAGTAAACTGTGCTCATAAGATACATGCAATGGAAAGTATGGAGAAAGACAGAATTTATTCAAGTCTACATTTATTTTAAAATATTAAGCTCCTACTATATGGACTAGGGAAAAAAGTGAAAGATTCCCTGGACTGGAGAAATTTATATTCATGAATAGGAGGAAAGGGAGATGGGAGAGTTCAGATATGTAAATTAGTCAGTACAAAATACATACAAGTTAATTTGGTGGAGGGACACAAATTTCCTGAGACACATAAGTGATTTGCCTAGAGTCACACAACTACTAAGTGTCAGAGAATTTTACGTAAACTCATTTTTGCCCTCACTTGGAATCCTTTCACTATGCAAATATGTCCTTTGTTTTTTTTTCGAAATATACATTTCTTTAAAAATTATCTGACAAGTAGAAAATCATATTCAAAAATGTATTATATTTTTGAAATGTGAGCTGTTTCCCCCTTTGTTGATAGAGTTGATCAATATCATCCATCGCTCTTTCCTTCCCGATCACAATAACTAAGTAGCCTAAAATTAATTGTGATTGTTGTATGCAAAGGTGATATTACTGACCCATCATCAATTTTACTTGTATTTTTGTTTTTCTTGTTTTGTTTTTCACAGTAATAATGATGAGTGGTTCAGGATCACTCATATTCTCTCATGGGTTAACCTATTGAACAGGTCAATATGGTTGGTCTTGAAACTAAGGACATAAAAGAACTGGTTTCCTTAGTTGGAAATTCACAATTCGATGAGCTAACCTGGTCTCATTAGTACCATACTCTCTGTTGCTGATGGAGTTAACTGTCCTTTAAAACTGATAGCCCCATTTCCCACAATGGCAGCTCTATAAATCATTTGGGGCAGAGAATGGGAGATGGTTTATTATCCAGGTGTAATGATGAAAAGGTCACCGATAACATGAGATTCTGCTTGTTACTTTGCTGGCTTACTAAACGTGGAAAACTATATTATATTTTAAATTCTAGCAAACCCATTTCCAGGTTTTTTTTCCTCTTTTTTAAAAAACACAAACAGAACACAATAGGTTCTTTAGAGGCGTGAATACATTCTCTTATAATTAATTCCAAATTTTTTTGGACAGATGTTTAGTTGACTTAGTTCAAATTGCTTGTAGGTGTTTTTAATTTGATTTGTTTACTGTGTTTCATTATTGTTAACACCAAAGGACCTACAAAACCTTTTTTAAATTATTGCTAAGCTATAAAAATTGTCACCTTGAGCAAAAAAAGTAAAGATATGCTGAAAAAAACCATAAGAGCTATGGTTTTCATCTATATACATTTCATTACTTAGACACTTTGATGCCAAAAGACCGCATCTGCTTATTGGTCATGTGTCCATTACAGGAGTATATAGATAAGGTTCTAATTGGAAACTTAATGCATTTTCTTTTCATTTGAAGCTTTTTTATCTCTTGTACAATCTCCTATCATTCCCATTTTTGTATGCCAATGTCAAATATTGCTTAAATAGGAAAGAAAATGCCCTGAGCATTACAGTCCTCTCAGAGGTCTTCCTTGTGAAAGCTTTTCTGTGCTTCATTAAAAGCACATTTTTCTCTTAGCAGAGGTATAATTATAGTGTGACAAGTGGGGCATTGCTCTTTGATGGTCAGATTTAGAAGGTTCTGATATCACTTGTATTCCTTCCACAGCAAAAAAAAAAATGAGTTTAGTATTTAGTAATAATAATTAGATAAAACAAGAAGCTACCAGTCATTTTTCTTCATAGTAGCAGATAACAGAATTATAGATTTAGAGTTGGAAAGAACCCAAAAGGCCAAGTTACTCGTCATACAGATGACAAAACTATGGCCCATAGAGGTGAGGTAACATCATGCAAATAGTGAATCAAGAAGCTGGGATACAGATACAGGTGTTATTATCACAAATCCCAAAGAATTGTCACTATACCACACTACAATTCTCATTTGCTCCTACTCTACCTTCTATTTCACAGTGACTTCCCCACCAATGATGTCACAGTGTTTACCTACTTAAAGCCAGAGGGCATGTTCTGAGTTCCATTGCTCAGAGACCTCTTTTCTGGATCTGAAGTATTCTTGGATTTTTTTATCCTCCCAGTCACATAGTCTACCTTCACTGAATTTCTTGCCTGGAATTTAGTTTCTTTGAGTGTTAGAATTTCTAATAAATGCTATGTGGTTTAAGTTTGCCAAGAGGAATGTTTATTTTGGTATTTTAAACTATGTTTACCTTTGTATAAACATAATAGTGCTTCAGATGAGAGGTGCATAGTGTTGGGATTAAAGTCAGGAAAACCTGGGTTCAAGTCCTGACTCTGACACACTTTCTGTGTAATCTTGGACAAATTTCTTAACCCCTCCCCCCTATTACCTTGGATAACTCATTAAAATATAAACCACAAAACAGATGCTAATATACATTGATTGAGGGAGTCTTCTTCACTAGCATCTCTCCACACTTATGCATACATACATGCATACATATATATGCATGTCTCATTTTTCACGCTGGACTTGTTTTTCTTCCTCTCTTTTTTTATTTTTATTTATATGCCCACAAATATTCTTGTCCCAAAGTTTGCTTTACCACAGTGCTGTATGGATATATGAGGGAAATAGTGACATTATTTATTAAGCCCATTGTAATCATGAAAACATTTTTTTATAGCTTCTTAATCAATAAAAATTAATAAGTATTTTTAAAGTACCTATTATTTGCTAGGTACTGTGTAGTAAAAAAAAATATATAGTGTGTATGTGTGCATGTATATGTATACTTATATGTATATGTATATACATTTGCATATGTATAAGTATATTTCTCTGTGTATGTATGTATGTATGCATGCATGCATGTATGTATGTATCCCACCTTGGCTTTTCACTGTTGAATAATAAGAAAAAATAAAGAGAAATAGAAGTAGATAGTTTTGACTGACTTTTGTTATCCTCTGTGAACACTAATTTGGAACGGGTTTTTAGCTGCAAAAGTAATGATGGATACACCTCAAATGTTCTAGAGTTTGGCTCACATGAACTTAAAAATGTTTGTTCTTATTCATAGCTAATTTGGATTTTAAGAGAAATAGAAATTGTTTCTTCCCTCCCATGGCAATTCTTTTCTTTTCTTTTTTTAAATAGACATTTTTTATTTAAAGTTTTGAGTTCCAAATTACATTCCTCCTTCCCTCCCTTCCCCACCCCCCCTGAAGTGGTAAACAATCATATATAAGTTATATCTGTACAATTATGTAAAACATTCCCATGTTATTCATTTTGTATAAAAGAACTTGAATAAAAGAAAAAAATGAAAGAAAATTTTAAAAAACTAGAATTCTTCAGTCTGTGTACAATCAATATCAGTTCTTTCTTTGGAGGTGGATAGTAAGCTTCATCATTAGTTCTTTGGGAATGTCTTGGATCATGGTATTGCTGACAATAATTGTTATCCACAGTTCTTCATCAAACAATATTCTGTCACTGTGCAAAATGTTCTCCTGGTTCTGCTTACTTCACTATACATCAGTTCATGCAAGTTTTTCCAGGTCCCATGGTGATTTTTAAAGTTGTGGTTTCTCCTTAAATTTCTTGATTTATATTGTTCTCTGCCTCTTGTATGAGATTTCTAAGTAGATCACCCTACAAGGAGATATGGGTAGTGACATTACTTTTTTGTTGTTGTTGTTTGGTTTTTGTTGTTCTTGTTCTTTTTTTTTTTTGGTCTGGGTTTTTTTTTGGGGGGGGGTGGGGTAATGAGGGTTAAGTGATTTGTCCAGTGTCACACAGCTTGTAAGTGTCAAGTGTCTGAGGCCAGATTTGAACTCAGGTCCTCCTGAATTCAGGGACGGTGCTTTATCCACTGTGCCACCTAGCTGCCCCTGGGTAGTGGTATCTAAGAAAATGTTTGAGAACCAGCACTTTTTCTCAAAAATGACAAATATTTAAGTTTAATCTGTATTAATTTTTTATCCATTATTGTATTAATATAAACATTAAAAATAATAAATAAAACATTGATTTTTAGTGTTTGCCAACTTCCTATGTGTAGATATGTGAACTCAAAATTTAGCTGGTGAGAGCTGGCTTCATCACACTCTTAGATGGGGAATAAAGTAATTGCCTTGGATTCAAGAAAACCTTACTTCAGATCCCTCTTCTAAAGACTAATATCTATGTAATCATGGGCAAATCATTTAATGACTCTGAGCTGTTTATTTCTTTTTCTGTTAAAAGGAGATCAAAATATCTGTAGATCTGGATCATAGTACTTTTCTGAGGATCAGATTAAATAATATGTCAAGTATTTTGGAAACTTGTCAGTGCTATCAAAGTATTTTCTGTAATGTTCCTTCAATAAACCAAATACACTCTATTTGATTAGTGCATACCCTAATCCTCTTGAGGGTCAACTGAAAAGATAAAATAAAAGTGACTGTGCCCATTACTTAATTTTGTACAATCAGGTGTTTCTGCTCGAGAAGTGTAAACATTAGCAATTTTAATTAATTTAACTATATTGGTTTTGAAAGGCAACATGATTCTGCATTTTGAAATTGCTTTTATCATTGTTATCACATTTCCCAGGGTAAAAATGCCATTATTTTATGACAGATCTGAAAAGAAAAGACTCACACTAATAACTTATAAGCTTACTAAACCCTGGAGTTTTATTTCTATAAATATTCAATGGCTATGTGAAATTTGAAGTGAAGTCTAATTATTCTGCCATTTCTCTTCTGAGCTTTTTGTTTCCATCCAATTTGAATACATCGATCAAGTTTGCTTAATTCCCACTGACTCAGATTTCTATCAGTTTTTTCAGCAAGTGTTTCCAGGTGCTCTTTTCACAGAAACATTTAAAGACTCCAAGAGAAATTCAGGGCTTGGATGGATGAGTCCAATTTGTTCTCCAGTGGAATTTGCCAAGTGTATTTGAGGTCAGTATTTAACCTAAGAATATGGGCCAGTGTCAGCATGTCATGCATTTTAATTTCTCTTGTTGTTTTTTTTGTTTGTTTGTTTCACAAGAATGCTCATTACATTCTTCTCCCAACACTGTCCTCATTTCTTCAACAATTACAATCAACTTACAATTTTCCCCATCGGTGCTCCTTGATCTTTTATTTTTTCTCATTTCTTCACATGTAAGAGGGATGTGTCTCCCTAGTTCATTCTATCCCTTATTTTTCTGATGATTTATTTCCAGTTGTCTGAACTTCTCTTTTTTTTCCCTTTTATTTGCTTGTCAGTGTTTTCAATTGTTGTGGTTCTATGACCTCTTTGCTTCGAACATTTTCAAAATCTTCAACTAAACATGCTTCAATGAAGACATCTATTTCGTCTGACTTTGCATGCTTGACTTATTTTTCTTTCTCTATTTTTCTATTTGTATTTATATGCCCATAAATAATCGTTGTCCCAAAGTTTGCTTTACCATAGTGCTGTAGGGATTTATGGTGAAAATAGTGAAATTATTTATTAAGACAATTGTTGACATGAGATTTTTTTTCTCTTACAGTGTCTCTATCATTCACAATTAACAAGCATTTTAAAAGTACCTACTATGTGTCAGGTGTTCTGTAGGGAAATAAAGAAGGAATAGGTGTCATTGATTTTAAGGAGTTTGTATTCTATTGAGGAGCTCATCTTCTATTGATTAAACATTCCACCTCAAGCTAAAATAATAATACTATAACAACAATAGCTTTAAGGTTTACAAATATCTTTTGCAAATATTGTCCCGTTATATCTCTATGACAATCTTGGGAGGTAAATGCTATAATTATTTCCATTTTGAAAATGATAAAACTGAGGTAAATAAAGACTAAATTACTTTCCCATGGTAATAAAGCTAGTAAGTATTTGAAATAGGATTAAAACTCAGTTTATATTTACTCTATGACTCATGCTCTATCTACTGAACTACCTAAATGCTAGTGTCAGATTGTTATAATATTTCAATTTTTAATGGTTTCATGATAACATCTACAGGGTACTTCCTCTATCCATAAAGATCCCAAACCTTCTAAGCCTTATCATCCTATGTGATGCTTCTCCATGTCCTCTTCTAAATCAGCCATAGAAAATGACATAGCATATGCTATATTGAAGACCATCTTCATTTTTTTATCATCAAACTCAATGAAAATGTCCTGCACATATTTATGTTTTATTTTTATATTTCATTATAATATATTTATATCTAATGTATTATAAATGTATTATATTTAATGTTTATATATATTTTATATTTATGTTTTCATGCATATATTTACATTTATATTTATGTCATATTATTCTAGTAGAATGCAAGTATATAGAGAGAATGGGACAATTTCCATTTTGTCTTTGTACCCCTTTGCACATAATGGGGCTCTTTCCATGCTTATTGGGTTGAATGTGAGTACAAATGCAGCCCTCAGTCTTGTTATTTACTTGCTGTATGATAGGCCTAAGTCTTTGTTGATACCCAGTGGCCTATTTGATCACCTAAAGGTTTGATTATTCAGGGATTGTGATGTTCTATGCCTCCTATCCACGAAACATACATCATTGGATAAATAACTGTGTTGAAAAAGATGGGTTTTTACTTCAGGAAATGTCTCAAAACCTTTGAAAGAGCTAAGAATATGGCTCAGTTAAGAATTTATTTAGTCACTTCAAATGAAAATAATAGGATAAAATATTCACATTGATATATTTTAAACACCATCCAAATAAGCAATTTACAATAGCCCAAGTCAATATATACACTACCTTATATTATCATCAGAATATTTTTGACTATCATACATCTGGTTACAGATGAAAAATCTCTAATGCCTGAGGTGTTTAGGTGATCAAGCAGCTGGGAACACTGAGCCTCCAGTCAGTAAGACTTGAGTTCCAATCTGGCCTCACACACTAGCTAAATGACCCTGAAAAAAGTTACTTAGCCTGTGTTTTCCTGAGTTTCCTCATTTATAAAATGGGGATAATAAAATCATCTATCCTGCAGAGTTGTGATCAAATGAGATATGTGTAGAGTACTCAGCAGAGTGCCTGTCACATAGTATGCATTATATAAATGCTTATTCCCTCCCTTCCTCCATTTAAAATATTTTGGATTATATCCAGTATTGCTCTCTCAGGCCCTACAATCAATGCAGATCTGAAATTTATATACTTAGAGAGTTTTCTGGGGCACTGCGGAATTAAATGACTTACCAAGAAACACAACCTTTTATGAATTACAGGCAAGACTTGAATCCAGTTTACTCTGATACCATGTTTGATTTTTCATTATGCCACATTCTCTCCCTCTCTATCTCTGTCCATTTCTCTGTCTCACTCTGTCTCAATATCTTTCTCTTTCACACACACATGAGATACACACCTCTGTCTCTGTCACTACAGACACACACACACACACACACACACACACACACACACACACACACACCAGCACCACCACCACAATCATCATCATCATCTACAACTGAATAAGAAAATTTTTTCAATATGGAGACTTCACTGTCTTGAAATTTTATATTTGTTTTAATGTGGTGGATTGTCTTTTTTTCTAATCCTAACCTCTCTGGATCACTTTTGTTTATAAGCTATAGTAACTTATACCAGGAGATTTATTTGCTTGTTGTTTTTTTTTTGTTGTTGTTGTTGTTTTTAATAATAGACTAACACTATATCAGATCTCCCTAGTTCCTCTATCCAAGCAAAGAAATTATACTGAGGCATATATTTGGTACTTTTAACATTTTATTATGTTTTCATCACACACCAATCCACAGTTGTTGTGTGTTTTTTTAATTGCTAAGAAGGAAGGTAAACTGGTTTCATATCCCACATCAGATATGTACAAATTGTATGAACTTCTTCAAGCTATACAACTTACTTAAACTCTCTGTGCCTCAGTTTTATAAAATTAGGGGTTATGTCTTCTAAGGTCACTTACAATTAGAATTCTATGATTTCATGATCATAGAGACTTGCGGTTTCATTGAGATGGGCAATTCTGACTTTGCTGACCAGTTGTGAATTTATAGTTTACAATCTATATTGTTATTTATTCACCTGGGACATTGAGAGATAAAGTGACTTCTCTAAGGTCACACAAGTAACTGTGTCAGGCAGTGCTTCAACCCATTTCTACTTGGCACTGAGGCTAATCCTCTGTCTACTATGCCATATTGCTTTGAACCTAGCCATGTTCATTGTGCTGAATTAAGACATATCTTTCACTACATAGTTAAAAATAGTATCTTGGAGTGCTCTCATGGTTATACCTAAGACTTTTAAACAATATTTATGAAACAATGAGATGTCTGGTTCAGATTATCAAGGGAAAAAAGACAGCTGCAATATGGATGTGAAGGCACAAAGTCCATTTTGTTGCAAATATGTGTTTTTAATATATGTACTTGATCACAAATGGAAGGACCAGGATAAGTGGAAATGAGAAGAGTTTGCCAATGTGGGCATACTTTCCTAGTATTCTAAAGAAACTGCTCAAAATGTTTTGTTGGCAGCCTCCAGTAGTCTTTATGTAAGAGGGGAAAAATACCAAACCAATGCTTTAAGATATACAGGAAAGCAAACACAGCTGTGTTCTATACATACTCATGGCAAATTCATCTGCCTTCCTATTTTTTTTACCTCAAACTTCTCAATATGTTTTAGGTTTTGGTGTCCTAAAAATAAAAGAGAAAAACCATATGGCACTGTGAATAGCTTCACTGTTCATTGAGATCTTCAAAACAAAATAAAGCAAAACAAAACAAAATGATAATAAACTTATTTGATATTTATAAAAAAGTGTAGATTCTAACAACTCCTAAGAAGTCTCTAAGATTTTGCTTAAAATAGTGATTCCTTTCCTCTTCATGACAAATATTATCATTGTTATTTAGTCTGCCATAATAATTGTCATTTTGATCATTCATCTTTAAGCTAACCTTATGGAAACAAATTGAGAAACTGCAATAAAACCCCACTTTACCAATTTCTTATAGTCATTTTCTGAATGATGCATTTTTTTTAAAGTTAACCATTTGGTCCCATGGAGGAAGTGAATGAGGAAAGGTATTCAAGACTGAGCAAACTTTTCTTCCCCCTCTGAGGTTTAAAAATAAGTCTTTTATAATTTTCTGAAGCATGCTTCCAGAAGAACAAATTTGAATGAAACTATGATTTGTTTCTTTTCCTATCTCTCACTCTTGCTTGTTTCCATTATGTAATAATGAAAATGGTTCATTTCCTGTGGGATCCAGAGCCCTTTCCACTTAATATTTAACTCTAGTATTTATAGAGAAACTCAGCATCTTATAGACTTTTAAATCTCAATTTCTGCTTGCTGACATTTCTTATCAACCTTTCACCATCATTATATATTTTATCCAACTAAAGAATGTTAGATTGGGGAAAAACTGGAAAGAAAAGAATTAATTTCTACAAAAGAATTTATTTAGTTATTATCAACAGTAATGTTGCAGTATTTTAAAATGCTTCAGTATATATTGCTTCTTTAATATGGAGTCCAGAGTTTTCTCAGTGTTCACAAAGATGACTCAGAAATATCTTCGATTTAATCCAATTCCTTCCAAATTCAAACTAAAATAAATAACTAACATTTATTTTAGCTGTCCCCAAGCCATTTTTTCCTAAAGTATTCTCATGTACTACATTTATGGAGTTCTAAGTTGTTGGGTTTTTTTTCCCCTAAGAAAACTAATAGAGTTTTTTTTTTCTGGTTTCATATGGAAAATGATCTGTTCCAACTGAGCCAAATGGGCCACCTGTGTTTAGGCCTGTGTCCAGAGGGACAGTGTAATGGTCCTATTTCCCTTAACCTCCAAACCCAGGAGGCTTCATCAGACAGGAAATCTCAGGAACTTTTCCATCTAAACATTTCTTTTTCTGGAAAGATTTCTTCAGCATGCAATTTACTACCACATTTTAAATCTAAAAATGTCCCACCAAACTTCTTCCCCTCTCCCACAATAGCTATCAAAGGGGTGAATCAGTGTAGTTCCCTGATCAACTTGGTGAATTTTCAAAATGGTAGTGATACCCAATTTTTAACTTAGGAAAGTCATATACTCATAGTTTTTTTTCATAAAAATGTATAGAAATAAAAATAATTTTCTTATTTTATTCAAATAAATTACCTTTTTCACAATTTAATCACTTCATCTTTTTAGAACAATACAAATTAGAGGACTTTTAATTGATATATTCTGAATATTCAGGTTTTCAATAATAATTGCCAAATATGCAAGATTTAGGAAGAAAAAATATAAAATTATTTAAATTTTCTTTGTTATTAAGAAAAAAATTGGATTCTTTTTGTTAGTTAATACACTTTTTGTTACATTTTAATATGAGAAAGCCAGCATGTACTGTATATTTAGTAATGCAGAAATATCCTGCATTCTGCCTTCAAATCATCATAGTTTTGCCAAGATATTTCCTTTTAACAGACTATTGGTTTTTTAAGTTGATTACTCTTTTAATAACTTGAAAAACAGCAAAATTATGTGTAACTCCACATTAATATTTCTTGATAACAGTTGTCTGTGAAATAAGGAATTTGTTTAAATATCTTTAGAAAGTACATATTTAACTAGTTTGTTTAAATATTTGACTCTGATAACATTTTTTTTTTTTTAGTGAGGCAATTGGCGATAAGTGTCTGAGGCCAGATTTGAACTCAGGTACTCCTGAGTCCAGGGCCCCTCTGATATGATTTTAACCTTATCACTGTAGAACATAATACAATCTTCTCATATATCATGTTCTTTGGTTAAAAATAGTCTTTCAGGGCAGCTAGGTGGTACAGTGGATAGAGCACTGGCCCTGGAGTCAGGAGGACTTGAGTTCAAATCTTACCTCAGACCCTTAACACTTAACAGCTGTGTGACCCTGGGCAAGTCACTTAAGCCTGATTGCCTTACCAAGAAAGATTAGTCTTTCAATTATACTGATTCTTTCTTCATCTTGAATTATTTTCACTAAATGTTGTTGTTGTTAGTCCTTCATTCTCATAGAGGACCAATGACATCAGGAGGGTGATGTTTGACTTACAAGTGAATTGAATTAAAGTGAGGCAGACCTGTGCAATGTCATCCATCTCTCTCTCTCTCTCTCTCTCTCTCTCTCTCTCTCTCTCTCTCTCTCTCTCTCCTCCAGAGTCATTGAAGTCTGATAGCAACATAAAGGTCAAGACAACTAATGATGGCCCTGGATGCAGTGGGAGACCTTGCCTTTTTAAGCTAATGTCTTCCCAACTCTCATTTGGTCTGAGGCACTGCACATTCAGTGGATAAAAGATAGGTAAGAATTGAAGCAAAGGATGTGCTAGTTTGCCTTCATAAAAGAATCAATTTGAGAGATGAAGACCCTCAGAGTTTCTGGCTAGAATATCAGTTACAATATATCATATATAGGAGCATATTATATATAAGTTATAAAATGAGCATCTTTAACTCTATTGCTTCATACTCTGCATACAACATAGAAAGATTTTAGTTTTACTTTTGGGCAAAAAGTTAATTCTTCTGTGCAATGAGGCTTTTTAAAGATAAGCAATGTTATTAATCAAGCAACCTTTTGATGTCACAAACATATCTTTTGAAAAAAAATCTACTTATTGAAAGTGGTTTTGAATTTTGCTTTTTTTTGGTAAGAGGTCTTGACTTGCAACTTACTTTCACTGTCATTTCAATGAATTAGGTTTCAGAGTGTCTACAGCTAAAGCAATCATGAAAAGTAAACACTATGTACTTTCCTTTCTGGCAAAAAATGTACTTTTGTATCACAATGATAAATAAACTTTTCCCTCACTTTTTGGGGTTGTTATTGTGTTTTGCTTTCTATTTATCTATTTCTGAGGTTTTTGTTTATTTTTGTTGTTATTTTTACCTATACTCTCTCTCTGCTTGTACAAGGTTTAGCTAGACCAATGGATAATCTCTGGTCTGTAGACTGGTCCTTATTTTGGAAAGCTCTTGTTTAATTTGCTCAGTACTTTGATCAAATTTGCCTCTGGAGGTTTTAGATGTGCCCACCAAAGATGAATAATATCTCCTGCCATTTAGAGGAGGAGTTAATTCTCTGTGCTGGCCTACATAACAGAATCTTCCTGAAGAGCTCCACTTTCTTACTTTTTGTATGTTCTGTCCTTTGATTCTATTCTCATTTCTCAGCAAATCTGACTCAGTTCAGTATACCCTGTGTTTTGCTGGGTGTTTTGCCCTCATTATACTTATTTATAGCATACATTGACCTAGTCTTGTATGCCTCTGACTCCCTAGATAAATTTAGAACTATTAAAAAGAATTCAGTGTCAACCTAGCTTAAACGCATCCTTTTTACATTGAGAGGAAACTGAGACCTGTGCAGTGATTTGTCCAAGGTCACATAGATAGTAATCATCAAAAGTGAACAGAGTATCCTTTGCATTGCAACAAAGTACTAGAAATCATTGGATAATATTTCTTCCATGACCATAGGAACAGCCTTCAGGACTGAGAAGTAAGGGTCAGGGCAGCTAGGAGGTGCTGTCGGTAAAGCACAGGCCCTGGATTCAAGAGTACCTGAGTTTGAATCTGACCTCAGACACTCAACACTTTCTAGCTGTGTGACCCTAGGCAAGTCACTTAACCCTCATTGCCCAGCACAAAAAACAATAAACCTATAAATCACCCAAAATGTTAGAGAAGTAGGGGTTGCTTGACAAAAGAACTCTATCCCTTTGTGAGAGATTAAGTCCTTACTAAGTCTGAAAGATCCTGACCTTCAATGAGTGGCAGCTCAATAATCTCTCTGGCTTGACAAAGCTGAAATGAAGATCCAGTTTATTTCCAACCCCAAAGATGGCTGGATAGAACATAATGTGAAATATGGCAACAAAAGTCACAAGGTAATAGATCTAAAGCAAGAAAGGATGTCAGAAGCAATCCAGGCCAACACCATCAGTTTTTCAAATGAAGAAACTGAGAACCTGTAACATTAAGTGACTTTACCTGACATTGTGGTATTTGAGATGCAACTTTTCTGATTCCAGAGCCACTGTACCACCTTGTTCTGGGCCAGTAATGATGAGGAATTTCCTTGATATTATGATTTTACTGACTGATGTGTTTTGTTTTCACTGTCCCATGGGATGACCTTCATTTCAAAGAATAAGGAGTTTAAAGTGGGCAGGGGTGGAAAAACAGGCCAATGAATGGAGATGTTGTAAGTAATAGAGAATACAGGTCCATAATAAAGAAGGACAATAATAACCTTCAGCTTGGTTCCGTTTTTAGTTTAAGAAAATTACAGGTGGGGTAGCTAGGTGGTGCAGTGGATAGAGCACTGGCCCTGAAGTCAGGAGTACCTGAGTTCAAATCTGGCCTCAGACACTTAACACTTACTAGCTGTGTGAGCCTGGGCAAGTCACTTAACCCCCATTGCCTCACTAAAAAAAAAAACAAAAAACAAAAAACAAAAAACTACAGGTAATTTTTAATCTTCTGGGAGTTTAAAACCTAGCTTTGTTGTCCAGTTATTTTAGTCATTCCTGACTCTTTGTGATCCCATTTGTTTTGTTTTGTTTTTGTTTTGTGTTGTGTGTGTGGCAATTGGGGTTAAGTGACTTGTCCAGGGTCACACAGCTAGTAAGTGTCAAGTGTCTTAGGCCAGATTTGAACTCAAGTCCTCCTAAATCCAGGACTGGTGGTCTATCCACTCTGCCACCTAGGTGCTCCCCTTTGGGGTTTTCTTGGCAGAGATATACTGGACTGAATTTTCATTTCCTTCTTCATCTCATTTTATAGATGAGGAAACTGAGGCAAACAGGGTTAAGTGACCTGCACAGAATCACACAGCTAGTAAATGTCTGAGGTCAGATTTGAATACAGGTTATCCTGACTCCTAGCTGGCACTCAATCCACTGCACCATCATCTCTCTGTCTAGCAGGTATATCTTAATAAGATGTCTGTGAGGCATAAGAATTAAATGGAATGTGCAATTGACATCTTAACATTGTAATTTCATCTTATAGATGGTTTATTTTAAAAAATTTCCTTTTTCAAAAGAAAGGAAAACATTTTTCCTTTGGAACATTGTAAGGATATATAATTTTATTTAGATGTTCTGGTAAGAGAAAATGCAAAAAGTATTAAACTTAATAAATTCATAACAGGAGATGATTTTCAATAATCAAGACATTCATTGGTTCTAATCTGCTTTCCGCTCTGCAACAGATTTTCTTACCATCAATCTTCCTTTAAATCCCCATTGGCTCTCAAAAACCACATGGAGCTCAAGGTTAATCCTAGCAAGGGCTGTACTAACATAGTTAAATTTTTTTTTTTAAAGAAAAATTATGGAGTCATCAATGTGTCTAATTAAACAGACTGGAATCATCTCCCTAGCTCAAAATTAGATCAAACATACCTGGTTAAAAATATTTGATACAATGAACGTGGTTTATAAACATTAACCTTACTAACGTTCAGTGGATTTTTAATAAAGCATTTTACGTTTCACAAATGAGTTGTTTCCAAACCACATGGTGGAGCCAAAAATGTATTTCAGTTTTGATCAAAAAGGAAAAATAATAAGCTATTTTCCCCTTGACAAAATAGAAACTTGCATCATGAATGGTGTAAATAAAGCAAAATATTCTTTATATCTTTCACATAGGAAGCAAACTGTTTTTTTTATGAAAATGTGTTTTAAATTGCCCAATATGTTTCAACTAAATGAGTCCCTCTGCTTTCTTGAGCTTGAGAGGAAATATTATCCGTAATCTCCATAGGGAAAGGGGGTGGGGATGGAAGTGATGGTAGACAATATTAAGCCATCAGGAATCCTCATCTGCTAGGGTTGAAATTTGTGAACTTGGGTTTCAGTGTGAATTCATAAATTTTGAACATGATTTGGTATGAATGGAAAACATCAGGTGTTCTCTAATATCTCCCATCACTTCAAGTAAATAGTCAATCTTCTTTCTATATCCACAAGTAACATGAGGTGGAGGGGTGTGGAACAAAGCAGTGCTGTTATAATCTTAGGAATCTGACATTCATTTGCAATGAGTTAAGATGAAGATAATGTGGATGTTGGCAGTAGGTAGTATGCATAATAGGAAGAGATCTGATATTGGAGTTAAGGAGACCTGGGTCCTTGTTCTACTTAATTCATACTAGCTGCAGAATGCAGGCAAATAATTTAGTCTTGGTGTCCCAGGCAACTCTCTAAGACTCTACCTTGTAGAAAATGTGTTAATGTGCATTGGTAGAAGGATTTTACATTCTGCAAACTCTCCCCACAGATGAAATCACAAATCCAGCCCAATTTTAATATAAAAATGATCTGTGTCATAATGTGCACAATCACAACATACTATAAACATAAAATAAGTGAGAATTTAGGATAACAGGGGGACAGAAAGTACTCTGTTGGCATTTCAAGAGAAACTGAGGAAGATACCATGTACTACCTACCCCAGCATGTGAAATAGACATGCTGCTGCAAATGTATGGGAGAAAATAGACAAAAAGCAAACAAGAGAGGTTCTGGGTTATATTGGTAGGAGGAACAATAAAATTAAGATGATCGATTCTTGTGATTAATTATAGCTATAGTTATATAGTTAAGTATTACTATGGCAGCTAGCGGTCTCAATGGATAGAACACTAAGTCTGGAGTCAGGAAGTCCTGATTTCAAATCCAGCCTCAGACACTTATTAGCTGTGTGACATTGGACAAGTCTTTTAACCTCTGTCTTAATCCACTGGAGAAGGAAATGGCAAACCACTGCACTATTTTTTTTTTCAAGAAAACTACATGGACAGTATGGTCATGAATAGCCAGACAGAACTGAAAACTATTAAACAACAATTAGGGTTAGATGTATTTCTTCTAAAAACCCTTTTAGGGTTTTCTTGAGGATTTTCTTGGCAAAGTTACTAAAGTAGTTTGCCATTTCCTTCTTTAGCTCATTTTCCAAGTAAGGAAAATGAAACAAATAGAGCTAAGTGATTTGTCCAGAGTCACACAACTAGTTGGCATCTAACTGTGTGCCCAGAGCCACATAACTAGTAAGAGTCAGATTTTAACCTACATCTTCCTGACACCAGGCCTAGCATTCTATCCACTGTGCTACCTAGCTGCCCTAAACCTAAACCTATATGAAACAAACAAACAAAAAAACTGTTGGATACAGAGTGCATATTTTGTAAACCAATATTGGACCAACTGCATGCAAGTCAAGAACCAAAGCCTCTCTACAGTGTGGTTTAATACTATCCCTGAACAAAGAAAATGTATGTGCATTTTAAATAAAAATAATAATTCTTAGTGCTGGAAATACAAATTAGACAGAGTGCAGGGATTGCCCCACTGACTGTAGTTTGCCAACCTTTGGTATATAACTGGCCAGACACCCTAGAGAGTCAATATGTTGATATAATTTATTTCAGATAGACCCTGCAAGTGGATGGTGATTTTGATCAACAAGTGAACAGGGTGGGTACAAATGGGAAGTGGGAATTCACATAGTGTTTATGATTCCAAACTTTGTCCCAAATTAAAGGCCATTTTTTTTTACATCGATATTATTCCATTGTTGCTATATGGCTAAAAGCCACGGAATCCCACAGTCTGCAAAGAATTAAAGATTCAGGTCACCCAAAGCACAATTAAGATGCACATGTTGAAAGTAAATAGGCTGCAACATATTACCACTAAAATTTTGCATGGGAGAATCAGCATAAAGAATGTCATCAGAGACACTAAGAAAGACTAGAAAATTGGGTGGTCCAGTCATATAATACAAGTGAAGAAAAAGCAATGGATGGTCCATGTGGTACACTGATATCCATGTAGTGGCAAGAGATTTAGAGGGAGACCCCCAAAACATTGGGTGGACTCTCTGGAAAGCATTTTTGGGTTGCTGTAGACCACAGATGAATGTATAAGAAGGTGTAGAAAGGTTGTAATCTGTACTGTTGGAGAGATTACCCACATTGATGAAATAATAGACCATCAAAGTTAACATATTTTACAAGAATAAAAGCAAGTAAATATATAGCCTACACCCAAGTGGACTAAATGCTGATTTCCCAAAAGATTTATAGGGAAAATGCAATTACTACTTCTTCAGCCTCCAAATATATACAGCATAAGTCACTTAGAGTTTCTCAAGTCAATGCAAGTGATATATAATTTACATTCTCCCTAAATTCATATTACTTCCCATTCCTCTTATTTTAAAAGCACGTCAGCTAATCCCTGAAAAGAAGCCACGATTCACTATGCTGCCGAATTTGAATCTTGACTTTTTATTCTGGTTGTTAAAAATTGAAAATTTAAGCAATTTAGACAGTTTTCCATATAAAATAAAGAATTCATGGAACCAATTATAATGCTTAAATAGACAGGTGGTAGCTAGAGGACAGATTAGATAGATAGATAGATAGATAGATAGATAGATAGATAGATCAATAGATGATAAATGAGAGAGATAGCTACATATAAATCTAAATATACCATCTCTTAAATTTCATGTTATTATTTAGAAAAAATGAAGATGATAAAAAATAATGCTAAGCATACTACAAAATTAAAGGATTTCCCCATTGAAATTTTGACATTTGGGGACTTTTAGTCTGCTTTGTTAATTACACATTCATAGCTATGATCAATAAAAAAAAATCATAGAACTGTTGAATGATCTCAATTAGGACAGCATCCAAAATTATCACAAAAGTGAAACTTGCTATCCCTCAAAGCTATACTCTTGTTGCATATCTGAGGCAAAAGTGTTCAATGCTTTCTTCCTACTCCCTCATTTAAAGCAAGTAAACATATGGTCATATTCCCAAGAGGAAATGTATCATTCATTTTATACTAAGGCAGAAGAAAAAATATTAATTGTTCAAGAATTTTCCTCACATGGAAATAAAAAATGAAAATGAAAAGGAATCAAATATGTGCTCTATGTAATATGCTAACACACTTTTGTATGGAAAGGGAGGGGAAGATTGCAATTTTTAGTGTAATATAATTATTTGGAGAAATGGAATATATTTTTATTAGGTTGGCTATAAGACACATATTTATAGTTGTTTCTTTGTTTTTAAGTTGACGTTGCTTTCAGTTATTTACTTTCTATCTTAGATTCCCAAATGATTCACAGCAAAATTATTAAATCATTCATAGTATTGATTGCATGGTTTATCCTGAGTCTGACATTTTGCCTGGGCCCTAAGAACATTTAAATTAAAGTACAGATACACTTGGATCTTCTGAATCTAAGTTCATGGATATTTGCAATGAACCATGTTACACTATTACAAAAGCACTTAGTCATATAAACATGTAATAATTGCACCATTTTGTGGAGCAGGCTTCCAACATTCTTCAATATTCTACTTTACTTTTCTCTTAAACACATGGGGAAGTAGATGTTGTGGAGAAGGGAATAATGAGACAGACAACCACAAAGAATACAACCTCTATTGCTTTCTCTCACAAACTACCTTAGGCTTAATTATTAAGTGCCTATTTTTATTTATTTTTCCACAGGTGCCCCAAAAGTATTAGTAAAATTTTAAATTTAAGTGTCTTGGGAGGCAAGATGGTGGAGAGAATCCAATGAGTTGTCTGAGCTCTCCTTCAGTTCCCTCAAAAAGAACATTAAATCAAGCCTCTAAACAGATTGTGAAACTACAGAACCTGCAAAGTGACAGAGAGATGCAGTCTTCCAACCAGAGATAATTTAGAAGACTTCAGAAAAGGTCAGTCTCCCTTGGGCAAAGGGAGGCACAGCACACCATAGCTCAGCACAGAATGGAGGGGGTCAGGGCAAGTCAGCAGGAAGATGTAAGCCACAGCAGAGCAAAGGAGGCCCTTGGATCCTGGCTCAACAAGCTGATGGCGCAGCAGGCCAGTGGTGAAACCCACCAGCACCAGCCAAGAGGGCAGGTTGCCAGCTAGAAGGCCACCCACAGGGCAGGTGTGACCAGGACTAGCCATCCCAGTGTGTACTGTGAGGAAGCCCAGGGAAAAAAAATCCACAAGCCATAGAGGCCTCAGTGTAGAAAGCCAGGGACACAGCCCCTATACCCCAGCCCAAGAAGCTTGAAACAGGGACCTTGGTGCCCCCAGAACAGACCTCAACTTTAAAAAAAAAAAGCTGCAATATGAGTAAGAAACAAAAAAAGAACTCTTACCATTGAGAACTTCTGTGTCAACAGGGAAGAGCCAAATACAAACTCAAATGAGGACAATACTCTCAAATTACCTACATGTAAAGCCTCAAGAGGGAAGATGAATTGGTTTCAAGAACAAAAAGCCTTCTTGGAAGAGCTCATAAAGGAATTTAAAAATCAATTGAGAGAAATAGAAGAAAAAATGGGGAGAGAAATGAAAACAACACAAAAAAATTAGGAAAAAAGAATCAGCAGCTTGGAAGAGGAAGCACAAAGTTTGACTGAAGAAAACAATTCCTTAAAAAATTCATTTGGGGGCAGCTAGGTGGCACAGTGGATAGAGCACCGGCCCTGGAGTCAGGAGTACCTGAGTTCAAATCCGGCCTCAGACACTTAACACTTACTAGCTGTGTGACCCTGGGAAAGTCACTTAACCCCAATTGCCTCACTAAAAAAAAAAAATTCATTTGGCCAATTGGGAAAAAAAGCACATGATCTGACTGAAGAAAACAATGCCTTAAAAATTAAAATTGGAAAGTTGGAAAATAATGACTCTATGAGACACCAAGAATCAGTCAAACAGAATCAAAAGAAGGAAAAAATAGAAGAAAATGTGAAATAACTCATTGGAATGACAACTGACCTGGAAAACAGATCCAGGAGAGATAATTTAAGAATTATTCGACTTCCTGAAAGCAATAATCAGAAAAAGAGTCTAGACACCATATTCCAGGAAATTATCAAGGAGAACTGCCCTGATATTATAGAATCAGAGGATAAAACCCTCAGTGAAAGAATCCACCAATCACCTCCTGAATGAGACCCCAAAAGGAAAACTGCAAGGAACACTGTAGCTAAATTCCAGAATTATCAGGTGAAGGAGAAAATACTCCAAGAAGCCAGAAAGAAGCAATTTAAATATCATGGAGCCACAGTCAAGATTGCTCAGGATGTGGCAGCTTCAACATTAAAGATCTCAAGGCTTGGGATATGATATTGCAGAAGGCAAAGGAGCTTGGATTGCAGCCAAGAATCTATTACCCAGGAAAACTGATCATTCACTTTCAGGGGAAAAGATGGACATTCAATGCAATTGGGGACTTTCAAGGTTTCTGGATGAAAAGACCAGAACTGAATAGAAAATTTGATCTTAACATACAAGACTCAAGAGAAGTTTAAAAAGGTAAAAAGGGGGGGGGGAGTTACTCAAAAAGGATAAACTGTTTACATCCTGACATAGGAAAATAATACTTATAACTCTTTTTTTTTTTTGGTGAGGCAATTGGGGTTAAGTGACTTGCCAATGGTCACCCAGCTAGTAAGTGTCAAGTGTCTGAAGCCTGACTTGAACTCAGGTCTGCCTGACTCTAGGCCCAGTGCTCTATACACTGCTCCACCTAACAGCCTCTAATACTTATCACTCCTGAGAATTGTATATGTATTGGGGCAGACAAAAGGATTATACACTGAGGGTATAAATACAAATTGTCTTTGATGTAATGATATAATGAAAAGCAAAGGATTAAAAGTGAGTTTATGGGGAGAAGAGGAATAGGGAGGTGGGTTGGGGTGAATGACATGATATGAAGAGGTGTAAAAACCCTATTACAATAGAGGGAAAGAAGGGAGGGGTGAACATCGTTTCAACTTTATTCTCACTAGATTTGACTTAAAGAGGGAATAATATATATGTTCATTTGGATAATAATAAAATAGGGAAGTAAAAGGGTAAGGGGAAAGGGGGGGACTGATAAAAGTAAGGGCAGTAGCAAGGGAGAAAAGGGTAAAGAAAAGGGAGGGAAGATTGGGGGAGGCAGGGGTAAGAAGCAAAATGTTGGTGAGGAGGAATAGGGTGAAAGAAGCGGGGGGAGTACAAAGGGAGTAACTAGAATGGAGGGGAATAGACAGTTAGTAATAATAAGTGTGAATGTGAATGGAATGAACTCTACCATCAAAGGGAAGCTAATAGCAGAGTTGATTAAAAACCAGAATTCAACAATATGCGGTTTACAAGAAACACATTTGAAGCAGAGAGATACACACAGAGTAAAGGTAAAAAGTTGGAGCAGAATATATTATGCTTCAGCTAAAGTAAAAAAAGCAGGGGTAGCAATCCTTATCTCAGACAAAGCAAAGGCAAAAATGATCTAATTAAAAGAGATAAGGAAGGAAACTACATCTTGCTAAAAGGTACTATAGATAGTGAAGCAATATCAATACTAAACACATATGCGCCAAGTAGTATAGCATCCAAATTCTTAGAGGAGAAGTTAAGTGAGTTACAAGAGGAAATAGACAGAAAAACTATGCTAGTGGGGGATTTGAATCTTCCCCTCTCAGAATTAGATAAATCTAACCACAAAATTAAGGTGAAAGAAGTTAACAAGCTGAATAGAATGTTAGAAAAGTTAGACATGATAGATTTCTAGAGAAAACTGAAGAGGGATAGAAAGCAATATACATTTTCCTCAGCAGTACATGGTACATATTCAACAATTGATCATGTATTAACCCACAAAAACCTCATAGTCAAAAGTAGAAAGGCAGAAATAGTAAATTCATTCTTCTTAGATCATGATGCAAAAAAAATTACATGTAATAAAGAGCCATGGAAAGGTAGACTGAAACTTAATTGGAAACTAAATAATTTCATTCTAAAGAATGAATGGGTCAAACAACAAATCATAGAAACAATCAATGACTTCATCCAAGAGAATGACAATGAGACAACATACCAAAATCTATGAGATACAGTCAAAGCAGTGCTTAGGGGAAATTTCATATCGCTAACTGCTTACATCGATAAAAAGGAGAAAGAGGAGATCAATGAATTGGGCATGCAACTTAAAAAGCTAGAAAAAGAACAAATTAAAAATCCCCAATTAAATACCGAATTAGAAATCCTGAAAATTAAAGGAGAAATCAACAAAATTGAAAGCAAGAAAACTATAGAATTAATCAATAAAACTAAGAGCTGGTTTTATGAAAAAAAAATATATAATAGATAAACCATTGGTTAATTTGATTTAAAAAAAAGAAAAGAAAGAAGAAAACCAAATTACCAGTATCAAAAATGAAAGGGGTAATTTTACCACCAATGAAGTGGAAATTAAAGCAATAATTGGAAACTATTTTGCCCAACTGTATGCCAATAAATTTGATAATCTAAATGAAAGGGATAAATATTTTAAAAAATGCAAACTGCTCAGGTTTACTGAAGAAGAAATAAAATCCTTAAATAAGCCCATATTAGAAAAAGAAATTGAACAAGCCATTAATGAACTCCCTAAGAAGAAAATCTCTAGGACCACATGGGTTTACAAGTGAATTCTTTCAAACATTTAAAGAACAATTAATTCAATATTATGCAAATTATTTTGAAAAAATAAGTGAAGGAGTTCTATCAAATTCCTTTTATGGCACAAATATGATGTTGATACCAAATCCAGGCAGAGCAAAAACAGAGAAAGAAAATTATAGACCAATTTCCCTAATGAATATTGATGCAAAAATCTTAAATAAAATATTAGCAAGAAGATTACAGCAAGTAATCACCAGGATAATACACTATGACCAGATGGGATTTATACCAGGAATGCAAGGCTGGTTCAACATTAGGAAAACTCTTAACATAATCAACCACATCAATAAGAAAACCAACCAAAATCATATGATTATCTCAATAGATGTAGAGAAAGCTTTTGACAAAATACAGCACCCATTCCTAATAAAAAACATTAGAGAGCTTAGGTGGTACTTTCCTTATAATAATAAGCAGTATCTGCCTAAAACCATCAGCAAGCACTATATGTAAGGAGATAAATTACAGGCCTTTCCAATAAGATCAGGGGTGAAACAAGGATGTCGATTATCACCTCTATTATTTAATATTGTACTAGAAATGTTAGCTATAGCAATCAGAGAAGAAAAAGGAATTAAAGGAATTAGAATAGGCAAGGAGGAAACACAACTACCACTCTTTGCAGATGATATGATGGTATGTTTAGAGAATCCCAGAGAATCAACTCAAAAATGACTTGAAACAATTAACAACTTTAGAAAAGTAGCAGGATATAAAATAAATTCACAGAAATTATCAGCATTTCTATACATGACCAACAAAGTCCGGCAGCAAGAGATAGAAAGAGAAATTCCATTTAAAGCAATGGTAGACAATATAAAATACTTGGGAGTCTATTTGCCAAGACAATCCCAGGAACTCTATGAACACAATTACCAAACACTTTTCACACAAATCAAATCAGATCTAAATAATTGGAAAAATATCAATTGCTCATGGATAGGCCAAGCTAATATAATAAAAATGACAATTCTACCTAAATTAATTTACCTATTCAGCACCATGCCAATCAGACTACCTAAAATTATTTTATAGAGCTAGAAAAAATAATAACAAATTATATCTGGAAAAACAAAAATTCAAGAATATCAAGGGAATTAATTTTTAAAAATGCACAGGAAGGAGGGTTAGTTGTACAAAATTTGAAGCTCTTCTATAAAGTGGCAGTCATCAAAACTATTTGGCACTGTCTAAGAAATAGAGTGGAAGCTCAATGGAATAGACTAGGCACAGGAGACACAGTAGTAAATGACTTTAGTAATGTACTGTTTGATAAATCCAAAGACTCCAGATTCTGGGATAGGAACTCAGTATTTTAGAGAAATCTGGAAGGACTTGCATTAACTGATGATGAGTGAGATGAGCAGAACCAGGAGAACATTGTACACTGTATCATCAACATTATGTGTTGATCAACTGAGATAGACTTGATTCTTCTCAGCAATACAATGGTCCAAGATAGTTCCAAAGGATGCATGATGGAAAAGGCTCTCCAAAGCCAGAAAAAAAAAGAACTGTGGAATATGGATACAGATGGAACCATACTTTTTTCTTTTGTTTTTGATGCTGTTGGTTTTCTTTTTTGAGGTTTTTTGTTTTTGCTCTTATTCTTTGTTTATAACATGACTAATGCAGAAATATTTAATGTGATTGTACATATATAACCTATATCAGATTATTTGATGTCTTGGGGATAGGGGGAAGCAGGGGAGGGAGGGGAAAAATTGAAACTATAAATCTTATAAAAACAAATGTTGAAAATTATCTCTACATGTATCTGAAAAATAATAAAATATTTTTATAATTAAAAAAATCTAAGTGTCTTTCTCAGCTTACTCCCCCATATTATGTGCTTGCATTTACTTTCTGCTTACAACCAGAATTTACAGTTATTTGCATTTTTCTCACTCTCAAAATGTAAACTTCTTGTAAGAAGAGATTATTTTTAACATTGCTTATATGCCCAGCAATTAACATAGTGCCTGACACATAGTAAGCACTTAATAAATATTTGTTGTGTGACTGATTGCCTTTTTACTTCCAGCTCAGACCCCCAAATAAATGTTCTGTTAAGCAGGTGATGTACCACAACCTAAGTTGCTTCAGGCCCAGCTAATGAATACTAGAAAGAAAATTATTATTAGTAATGTCATCATTGCCACAGAATATTAACACAGCTGAATCATAAATTATTTGTTCAATGGAAAGGACACAAAAGGAGTAATGTCTCTGTTTTATATTTGTTGTATAAGCCTAGAGAAAACAAGGAAATAACTTCTCAATGTCCCAGAAATGCTCTATAAATATAAGATGCAGAGAAGCTGTCAACTGGCATGTATAGAGAGAGTCTTTATCACTGGCAGTTACCTATTTTATCAACAGAATCAATGATCAGCTATTTTTTAAAGTAGCTCCAACAGTATGAAATGAAAATGTCTGGCAGGACCTAAGAGACCTGATTTTAAAATGAAGAAGACATGTGTTGAAGCCCTCCCTCTAATATAGTTTGACTGTATAACTTTAGGCCATTGAACCCCTTTGGGGTTTTGGCAGTTTGTTAAGATTATAAACTGTAATATTATTTGATGAAGAACTGTGAATAACAATTATTATCAACAATACAATGATCTAAGACAATTTCAAAGGACTATTGATGAAACATACCATCCACCTCCAAAGAAAGGACTGATATTGATTGAACAAAAACTGAAGCATGCTATTTTTCACTTTCTTTCATATCTTTTCTTTTATTCAATAGTTTTTTATACAAAATGACTAATATTGTAATGTTTTACATAATCGCACATGTATAACTCATATCTGATTGCTTACTGCCTCAGAGAGAGGATAGAGGAGGGAGGGTAGGAAGGATAAAATTTGGAACTCAAAGCTATAAATAAAAATGGTTATTTTTAAAAAGATTATGAGCTTCAATTAGTTGAGGAATGACTGAACAAATTGTGGTTTATGATTGTGATGGAATACTATTGTGTTATAAGAAATGATGAGCAGCATGGTTTCAGGAAGATTTGAAAAATCTTATATGAAGTAATATATAGTGAAATGAGCAGAGCCAGAATAATGCACACATTAATCCTGAAATTGTAAGGATTATACACTATGAAACATTTAGATACTCTGATCAAGACAATTGTCCAACATTATTCCAAAGGATCCATGATGAAAAATGCTATCCACCTCTACGGAGGGAACTGATGAACTCTCAGTATAGAATGAAATGTACTTTTTTTCACTTACTTTATTTTTCTTGCTTTTTAAAAATTTGAAACATGGCTAATGGGGAAATATATTTTATATGACTTCATAGACATAATTGATATCCTATTCCTTGTTTTCTCAGTGGGTTGTAGAGGGGCTGAAGAGCAAGAGAGAATTTGGAACTCAAATTTAAAAAATAGGTTAAAATAAAATTTTTAAATAGAACAAAATAACCCATTTATATTACATCTTGCTCCAAAAAAAGAAAAAGATTTAGTCAAAATGCCAACTCAGACTGATCCAAGAAAATTCCTTCTCTGAGAATTCCCTATAATATTGGTTGAGTTGACAAAGCTGGAGCCCAGATAGTGGAGAAAAAAAAATCATTCAGCTGAGCTCAACTGAATTCCCTTCCACACAATTCTAAAATATTGCTGCAAATTGAATTCTGGAGCTGCAGAACCAACAAGAGTTTGGGTAAGACAATTTGGCAAATAAAAACAACTTAGGTCAGCAGGCAAGGTCTGTCCAACTGAGTTGGTTGGTTGAGCCTGTAATACAGATCAGATCTCACACCATAGAACTCAGTGGGCCTTGGAGGTAATTGCATTGATGTTCCAGTAAATGAGAAGAAGGAGAGGTCTGATAGGTAGGAGGAGGAGGAGCAGAGAATTGTAGTTCCAGCATTCTTCTAGTGGTGATATAGTATTGCTAGTCAGGGAATGATGCAAACTTCAAGAATAAATATTATAGGATACCCAAAGGGTAATAGAGAAATGTATGGTTGATGTAAATAGATTGTGGTAAATTAAAAATAATTAATTATAAGATATATCATCAAAGAGATATATGACTAGAAAAAAATAGATGGACCAATAATATAATAAGAGAAAAGGATAAAGCAAAAGTTCAGGGAGCAGCTAGGTGATTTACTAGCTGTATGACCCTGGACAAGTCACTTAACCCTCATTGCATTGCCCTGAAAATAAATAAATTAATACATAAATAAATATATAAGTGAATGAATGAATGAATGAAAAATAAACAAATAAATAAATAAACAAATAAACTGATAAACAAGCAAGTAAATAAATGAATAGATGAATAAATGAATGAAAAGCAAAATCTCATATGCTGGACTGTTACCTTTGTAATCCTATTATTGTAATATAATAAGTGATTAACACATTTTTGTTTAATTGAAGAGATCAAGAGTTCAACCCCATGTAATTTACAACAGAATGTGGGGGAAAAAAAGTTCCACAGAATGAGAACACAATGATGGGTAGTGATGGAAATTATTGGTCATGGATCAGTGTAGACATTGATGAGATCATAGATATATTGAAACATTTATAGAAACATAAAACAGTGGTGTACTAGTAAATGTATTAATAATCAGTTCTCTGAAAAAATACAAAGTAGCATACTTTATAGTTTAATCTTAATTACTAGCAATTTTTCCCATTATTTTTTTAAGTGTACACAGTGGACAGAACAATAAACAAAGTCTTGATTTGTAGCTTTTTGTCAATTTTCAAGGTGCAGATGCTGACACTAAAAATTTAACCATAGGTTCTTGAGAGCCTGTTTGAACTGGTTCCAGCACAACCCTTCCAGGAAAGCACCTAGAATTCAAGGGATAAGAAAATTCGATCTGAAATCAGGGGATAAGGCTACTTCACCCCCTGTCTGATCCTTGCCATCTGTGTGACCTTAATCAAATCACATATCCTCAGTTTTCTCACCCACAAAATGAAATTATTGGACATTATGGCCTCTGAGGTCCTTCCCACTGTAGAGCTATTGTCCTTAAAAGGATATCCTTGTCAAAAGACACATTGCATGATGGTCAAAACACCACGTTGGGATTAAAGAGAATTTGTTCTAGCCTCTGTTTTGCTGCTTATTTGTATGATGGTAACTAAAGTTTTGACTTCAATCAGGCTCATTTTCTACATTTGTAAAATGAGAGAATTGGTCTCGATGGTTTCTAATAACCTTTATTCTTTGATGCTTTGATGCTGGGGTACTTAATGAGGTTGAACCTCAATAGAAGTATAAAGTAAAAAAGTTCTTTACATTTATCTTTGTAAATCCATATGCCAGTGTCTCGGATCCCTCTTAAACCAACCCAGCAGCAAAGGCAATGGATATTTATCATATTTACAATGGCATGCATCAACTTTCAGCACCCAAAGACATTCTGGCCCTTGTTGGAAAATAGCAAAATAGTTGAGCACCATTCTAGAAAAATGTATTTTAAGTACCATTCTGAGAGTATCTCTCCATTCTGGGAATATTTGTGGATTCTCATTTGGTCCCCTAAAAACCTCACTTTCAATAATCAATCAACAAAAGTTAAAATGTTGAGTCAGATGATTCCATCTGAGGTAAGGGGCCATTGCTTGCTGCATGAAATCTCTGCTTATTTCCTGCCAAAATGTTTATTATGTATTCTAAAATCTAGTATTGTGTTTTATTAAAATTACTTTCTTCCTTTCCTTAAACTTTGTTTACTGGTAAAACAAAAAAAAAATGATGATGAATTCTATTGATTCTACTTTGCTTTGAGAAGGAAATTCAGCTATGGGTCATAGGTATTCAGAAATAGTAATAATGTTCTTCCCTATTATCTTATATAATACACAAGCAACTTCTGTTTGCAATTAGTTATTTTGGAAAGACTTAAACATCTGTGCTCAAATATCACTAAATTTTCAGCAGCATATAAGGTGACCTTTATATTATTTTTTTTAAATCCCTGCCCTGGGGGAATTATTTATCTTGTGCTTATGGACTCTTACTTGAATGAGGAGTAAGTTTTAAGTTTCAGGTGAGTTGTCTTGAAATTAATATAGCTGATAGTTATAGCATGAAATTTTGAATATCCAAGATAATCAGACTTACTTCCTACCCTTTGTTTTCTTAGGAAGAATGCAGTCCACAGCATAAATAGCTAGAAGCTATATCTATGTAAGGATTCACAGTAATTAGACTTGTTCCAAGAAAAAAAATAACAAAGCAGACAGCTGACAGTTAATAAAATGATTTAGAAAAAGTAAATAGTTCACTGTTGTTCATTGTAGCTGAATTCTAATGATCATTTTGGTTTTGATAAGGGTATATGGGATGTTTAAACTACAATCTGGCAATTATTAATAGGACTACTACACTGTGTATACTTCAAAATTATTTGTAAGCATAAAGTAAGATTTGTGATTTCAGCTGTGTGCAGAATCCTAGGTGTGGGAATACCCTCTACAAGAGTAGATTAGGTTCAGTTACAGTGGCAAGAACACTGGGTCTGGAATCAGAGGACAAGGAGGGTTTATACCCAGCCTATGACTATTGCAACTTCCTCTATGATCTTACATAAATCACCCAACTACACTGGACTTCAATGTCCTCATTTCTAAAATGAGGGGATTAGAATAGATGACCCCTGAAATTCCTTAAATTGCTATATCTGTGATCTGAACCAAAGTGAAGGTAAATAACTTGGTCACACATCTAGTGGCAAGGGCAGGATTTAAACCCAAGTTTTATAACCTAAATTTCTACCTAAATCCTGTGCCAATTCTTGTAAAAATTATTCAGACACAATATAACTTTTATTTTTTTTATTCTTTTTTTTTTGTTTTTTTTTTTGGGGGGGGGGCAATGAGGGTTAAGTGACTTGCCCAGGGTCACACAGCTAGTAAGTGTCAAGTGTCTGAGGCCGGATTTGAACTCAGGTCCTCCTGAATCCAGGGCTGGTGCTTTATTCACTGTGCCACCTAGCTGCCCCCCACAATATAACTTTTAAAATATTTTATTAATAAGTCACACTAAGCACTATGAGTTTTCAAGTATGAGTTGACAATATATAACGCCTTGCAAAAATTAGCTAGACACATAACATGACCTTTTAAAAGTTGATGAGAGGGGGCGGCTAGGTGGTGCAGTGGATAAAGCACTGGCCCTGGATTCAGGAGTACCTGAGTTCAAATCCGGCCTCAGACACTTGACACTTACTAGCTGTGTGACCCTGGGTAAGTCACTTAACCCCCAGTGCATTGCCAAAAAAAAAAAAAAAAGATTAAAAAAAAAGTTGATGAGATTTAGCAAGTTTTACACTTTCAGAAGTAGGATTCATCTTTTCTTGAATATTTGTTTATTTCCTTTGATATGTTCAAACATGTGGTGTAGATAACAATATTATAAAGGGTAGAAATGATGACTCTTGGGGCAGCTAGGTGGCAGAGTAGATAAAGCACCAGCCCTGGATTCAGGAGGCCCTGACTTCAAATCCAGCCTCAGACACTTGATACTTACTAGTTGTGTGATCCTGGACAAGTCACTTAACCCCAATTGCTTCATAGGAAAAAAAAAATGATGACTCTCATTTTATCAGTGAAGATAGTTAATCTGAATAATTCAATCTTGGAAGTGGATTCACTTATGAATTACCTGGTATAATTATCTAAATAAAATTAATCACAGAGTTATGAGTTCTTTCCTTAAGGAAGTGATTAAACTAAGTGAATCAAACTTTCTTTTCTTTTTTTAGTCACTTGGTTTCAGTCTTCCTTAGAAATACTGACATAAAATATCCTAGGATTTTTTTTTAATTTTCCTAGAAGAGATTTTTTTTTTTTGCCTTTTGTTTGTTTTGTGTGCCCAGCATATATTTTAGGGAAAATTCTCATTTTTCAGAATGATACCAGAGACACTAAGGCTAAATAGATATGTTTTCAGATAGATATTTTAGGACACAGTGAATTACAATATGAACCCAGGGAAATTTGCCAGCTTCCAAAATTGGAAAGCACTTTAAATTTTGAATATTTCAGTAGTCTTTGCTTTTCCTAGTATGTACGTCCCTGTAAGTTTAACAGATATAAAAACAGTAATTAGAAAGAAACTGAGCACAAAGCTGGAGGAGAAAGTGGAGGAGAACTAGGAGGTGAAAGAAGAGCAGAATGAAAAGGAGAAGAAGAAGGAGAAAGAGAAGTTGGAAGAGGAGGAGGAGAGGGAGAGGAGGAGAAAGGAAGAAGAGGGGTTGAGGAGAAGGGGAGGGAAAGGAGGGAGGAGGAAAAGAGGGCAGAGGACGAGGATGACAAGGGTGATGAGAAAGACTAAGATAAAGAGGATGAGGACAAGTATAAGAAGATTCTAACAACTTTTTTTTTTTGCCTTCAAAAGTGATAAAATCACTTTTTGCTGACTTAAACATAACTGAATCAGAAACATATGGATTACATTTTCCCTGAAATAATCTGGGCCTTTAAATGCATACAAAGGTGTTTGGCTATATGTGTGTTCAGTGTAGCTGAAAATAAAACTTGAAAAAACAGTGGGATATGGATTTCTTATAGCAAAAGGCTATCAGGTTTGTTTATTCTTCTTTATCTAGCTTGTAACCACAATGGATACCATTTTCCCTCTGAGACACATGCAGGCACAGTTCCTTAATTCATAGTAATTCAAGAGAAATAAGTTGCAGTTATATTCATTAACTTCTGCTCTGGCATTCCCCCATAAAACACTGAATTGTTAAGGAGACAATCCAGTCCTTTCAAAGATTACTAAGTGACTATGTTAACACTTTTTTTTTTTGCAGCATCATGAGGTTGTTCCTTCTTCTACTGTTACCAGTCATTTATCTTTCTTGAGGGTCCCATCAACTACTCTGCAATACCCTTGACTTCTTTCTGGCTAGACTCGTAACTTTTTCTGGAAATCTCCCAGAAATGACTCTATATAATTTATATCCAAGTTTAAATATTTGGCCAAAAGTTTTCAGCCAAACAAATTCTATTTCTAATCACATAGATGCTGATTATATATTAGATTAAATAACAATATGATAAATAGATGGTAGATAGATAGATCGATAGATCGATAGATAGATAGATGGTTGGATAATAGATTTTTTCCTTTGTGTCATTCTTTTCCCTTCATAGCTTGACATAGGGAAATGGATAGGGAATGGAACCGTGAATGCACTTATATACAGAACTACTGAATGAGGAAATTCCCTCTGCTAATGCAAGTTTCTTCCCTTCCTCAAACATATAGTCTTAAAGATTTGCCTAGATCCATGGAAAGTAAAATGATTTACCCAGTACTAAATAGCCCAATTATGTTGCCACCAATATCTATTTCCAGTAAAAATTTCAATACCTAACAGGAATGATGAATTCTACAGAATATGTTCAAACCCAGAAGCTTTATACATCTTAACTGTCTGAGCTTACCATCATTTACCTTACAAAATCATTCCCCAGTCCCATTTTCTTGGCTTTTATTGATTAGATTTTCATATATAAAACTCCCCCTTCGATATGCCAATATTAGCTAGGCATTTCTGTTTGTGGCTATGTCAGCAATTTGAAACTTGGTTTTGCGATAATTAAAATGGCTGTGGTGAAAAGCCAATGAAATAAATAAATAAAGAGAATGGAGAAATTGTTTTTATACAATGATATTGTGATAAAATAATGGGATTTAGCAGATACTCAAAGGCCCACATGGAAATTACTCTAAACTTATTGAATTAAGTGAGAGTGATTGACTGCTGATTAGCCTACTTCAAGTTAACTAGATTGTAAGCATACCTGGCTAGCCCTTAAGAAGGTATTGTTCTCAGAAGCTAAAGACTTTGAACTTAACTCAAGACCACTTTCAAGTCCAGTGAACCAATGGATTTTGATGGCGCTATCCAATCAGCTTGAAGCAGTGTGTAAGGACCTCCTATGTTCTGGACAGATAAAAAGCTTCCACACTCAGTTTGAGGAGAGTTCGTGGTTGAAGCAGGCTCATGGCAGAGGACTGGAGGAAGAACCTGACCAGGCTGGAACTCTAGGCTAGATAGGCCTTTTCTTAACTTTCTGAACTCCACATGAATATGGTATGCTTTAATAAATGCTTAATGCCCAAAGATTGGTTCTAAAGCTTCTAATTTAAGGTGACCACACATTTAGATTTTAAAGATCACAATATGTTTGAAGATTAGATTGCTTAAAATATGAATATTATACTTTTTTCATAAGTTTTTAAAATTAATTCTAATTAAATATCAATTTAAATTGTAAATATATCATATGAGTATGCATGTATAAATTTATGCATATTCAGATTTTATTTGTTAAAACATGTTTTATTATATCCCCTTCATGTTTTTTTTTTTATTATTATTTGAAGTGACCAATTTCAATAGAATTGATTTCATCCCAGCTTTTCATGGAAGCAGCATCAACTACCTTTGAATTCCTTGTCCTTCCCAAGACACTTGAAATAGGTAGAAAGTAGTTTTTTTTTTTCCCCTTATTCCTACCTCAACCCAACCCAGATCCAATGAACGCAGGAAGATGTGTCCATTATTCTTATTTAAAAGACAAGGCTACCAATCTAATGTAGAAAACCAGCAAAACTGTTTGGGGGCAGGGAGGGATAATGATTCTGTTTTTGCCTATTCTTGTAAAATATATGCGGACATAACTCCCACTGAAGCTAATTATTTTTTTTCAATCTGTTTTAGTAGGAGGTGTGTGCACAGAGGCTTCAATTAAATTTTCTAAATTGAAGTCAATAGGAGTTCACTGATGTTACTGGGAGTAATATGCAAGGAAAGGATTCAGAATGGGGTGACATTTTTGTTCCTTTAAGCAAAGTGTTGACATAGAGGCATGAATAAAATAATTATTGATCTGCCTTAGATGTGTGAGCTTGGATATTATGGTGCACCATAGATAGATAAATAGATAGATAGATAGATAGATAGATAGATAGATAGATAGATAGATAGATAGATAGATAGATGGATGTATATGCATATATGTATATAAAATAAATAAATTATACATTCAAATTTAAAACCAAAAAGTAGACTCAAAATGATCTAATATAATGTATTTTTCTTTGGGCTAAATTTTACCTAGGAGACTAGGTGGTGAAGTGGATAGAGAGCTGCACCAAATGTCAGGAAAACCCAAGTTCAAATCTTGCTTCAGACATATACTAGTTCTTTGACTCTGGGTGAGTTACTTCACCCTATTTCTCCCATTTTCTTCATCTATAAAATGATCTTCAGAAAAAATGGCAAATCATTCCCATACTTCTTCCAAGAAACCCCCCCAAAGAAGGCATAAAAATTCAGAAATGACTACACAGCCACATTTTTTTACTTATTTCCATTTCCTATTATATAGTTTTACTGCCCATGCAACAATAAAAACAATAATTAATACTTATCTAGTGATTGAAAACTACCACAGTGTTCTGCACGTTATTTCATTTTTAACTCACAACAACCCTGGGAGAAAGGGACTGCAACATCTGTTATCTACATTTGATAAAGAAGGAAAGCAAGTCTCAAAGAAATTAAGTGATTTGTGACATGGGCAAGATTTGAATCCAAGTCTTTATGACTTCAAGTCTAGCACTGTTACAATAACGGCGTAATTAAATGTAACTTAAATGGTCATTGTTGGACTAAGAATATCAGTTAAATGACAAATCAGACTGTCTTCTGCCATGTGATAGTTGGACTATCTCCAGTGGATATTTGCAGCCAAGGAAGAAGCAGAATGACAAACAACGAAAGACTTTGAAAACGGGTACAGATGGAGGGGGGGAAAAAAAAACTAGGTATAGTCACATAAGTATCTTATTCTTAAATCCAGTTTTATTTACTAGCTATAAACTGAATCATACCATGTCACCTTCTGATTTAGAAAATTATCTTATATAAAAAACACATATTTAACCTCATTAATGAGATCACAGATCTTTGTGAATATTCTGGTACAAAATGACTCAGATCCTAGCAAGGTTTCAGCAATGTTAATTAATTAACCTATTTCCTCTGCCTTCAGAACTTCAATTTTTTCATTCTAAATTTCTCTCATTGTAATCATACTCTGCCTTTATGAAATCTTAATTTCTGGTTCAAAGTTAAAAGGTTATAAAAAGCCCATATTAAAGTAACGTATCATAACTCTACTTAGACATCATATATATTTCTAAAACAACATTCTACTAAGTTGTGTATAAATTAATGAGAACCATATGTTTTAGATTTCCCTTACCAAGAAAAAAAAAGATACAGAGAAAGAGAGAGAAAGTGCTTGGCAAAATGTTTGCCTATGCCAAGCCACTCAAACATATTTCTGAGATGTTTTTGTCAAAACTAGACTCTACTACTCTCATTCATCCGTAGTTCCTTCATATTTTGATTTCAAATACTTCCTAATAGACTTTCATAAAACTTTAGATTTAGAATGGAGACCCGACAGGTTCTGATATTCAACCCAAGCAATGTGTCCAACATGCTAATGGATAAAAGTCAGTTTTTTTAGATCTCACTGAATTAAAATTCATGGGGTCTATATAAAATTTTTCTGTACTTTAACATATTTGTGTGACTATTCTATGAGATACACACAAAATTCAAAAGAGAACTATGTGTACCAAACTTTTGCAAATGTATTCTTGTTTTTTTGTTTGTTTTTGCGGGGCAATGGGGGTTAAGTGACTTGCCCAAGGTCACACAGCTAGTAAGTGTCAAGTGTTTGAGGCCGGATTTGAACTCAGGAACTCCTGAATCCAGGGCTGGTGTTTTATCCACTGTGCCACCTAGCCGCCCCCGCATATGTATTCTTAAAACCATGGATTTGAATTTAAGATTATACAGTCTTGGGGCAGCTGGGTGGCGCAGTGGATAGAACACCGGCCCTGGATTCAGGAGGACATGAATTCAGATCCAGCCTCAGACACTTAACACTTACTAGCTGTGTGACCCTGGGAAAGTCACTCGGCCTCAATTGCCTCACACACAAAAAAAGATTATATGGTCTTAGTTGTTTCCATTTGGGAATCAACAGTCATATTCAGCTATTTAACATGAAATGCATATTTTCAAAATACTTTGGATGAATGTCTGCCCCTTTCTTTTATATATATATATATATATATATATATATATATATATATATATTATATATTATGGGCCAAATTCTCTTCATTCAGTTATCTGTTGAGACAACATAACCATCGTGATTTACCAAAGACAGACACATTCATCTATTGTCTATTTCAGAGTGTTTACTGGAATCCTTGAGGTAGAGAATACAGGTGATCTGTTCACAACCTGATTTTCTGCTACTCATTGCTTTCAACCCTCAACATGGCATGTTAATATCCTCCCAAAAAACAAAGAGCCTCTGCTTCTGGGAAACATCTATTGATTTCATCCATTTCTGTCTTCTATCTTCTTTAAACCATAAATCAATAAGCATTTATTAAGCATCTCCAATGTGCTAGGCATTATGCAATAATAATGAAAAGACACAAAGCTAATAAGTCCCTGTCTTCAAGGAACTTGCAATCTAATGAAAAAGAAATGAAACACATAACAATTAGGTTGAAAATAGCTTTGAGGAAGGTTGGAGTCAATATCAGCCCAGAGAACTAAGAATGGATACATACAGAGTTTAGCACTGGAGCAGAGTCTTGAAGAAAACCAAATATGGATTACAAGAAACAATGATGAAGGGCAGCTAGGTGGAACAGTAGATAAAGCATTGGCCTTGGATTCAAGAGGACCTGAGTTCAAATCCAGCCCCAGACACTTGACACTTACTAGCTGTGAGACCCTGGGCAAGTCACTTAACCCTCATTACCCTGCAAAATTAAAAAAAAAATTAAAAAAAAAAACAAAACAAAAAACCTAATGATAAAGTAGTAAATTCCAGGCATGGGGGTCAGGTAATAAAAAGTCAGAGATAAGGAAAATGGAGAGCCATTTGTAAGGAATTGCAAGACTGCAAAGTGTGTGTGAGGGAGTAATAAGGAACAAGACTGAAAAGTATGATGGAACCACGTTATAAAGACCATGAAATTTGGGGCAGCTAGGTGGCGCAGTGGATAGAGCACTGGCCCTGGAGTCAGGAGTACCTGGGTTCAAATCCGGCCTCAGACACTTAACACTTACTAGCTGTGTGATCCTGGGCAAGTCACTTAACCCCAATTGCCTCACTAAAAAAAATTAAATAAAAAAAAAAGACCATGAAATTCATCATAGAAGAACTAGGGAGCCATTGAAAACTTCAGAATAGGGAAATAAATAAAGGGAGAACTATATTTGGGGAATATGAATTTAGCAGCTCTGTGGAGGATGATTTAGAAAGCGAAGATACTAGAAACCAAAAGACTCATAACCTTTGCCTTGGAAAGGAACTCAGAAAGCCTTTTTTTTTTTTTCATTTTGCACATGAGGAAACTAAAAGTTTAAATGATTTTGAACCAGAGTCACACAAATGGTCAGTGTCTGAGGTAGGACATTGTGATTTCCTGATGACAAATTTATTTCCTTTCTAAGAAGAAAATTATTGAAATAGGAGGCTAATATGTGTGTGTGAGAGGTAATGAGAGCATGACCCACAGTTGTTGTGTAGTGGACATTTCTATCTCACAGTGCTATGAATAAACTGAATCATGCATGCTGTCTTTACTACGGCACTACACTAGCTGTCATTGGGCCTATTTATAGATGCATTGACTTTTAGTGAGATGGGATAGTGCAGAAAAAAAAAAGTAAAGTCTTATCAGAGGTATACTGATTAATATACACAGATCCATAGAATGTCAAAATCATAGATTTTCTTTTCTTTTTCTTTCTTTTTTTTTTTTTTAGTGAGGCAACTGGGGTTAAGTGACTTGCCCAGGGCCACACAGCTAGTTAAGTGTTAAGTGTCTGAGGCCGGATTTGAACTCAGGTCCTCCTGACTCCAGGGCCAGTGCTCTATAAAATCATAGATTTTCAAATTTGTAAGAATGCTAGTGACCATCTCCTTCAAACAATGAATGAGAAAGCATCTCCACTTCACCACAAGTAAAATCAACAGGGATCTATTAAGTACATACTATGTGAAAAGCATTGTGTTAAGTACAGGGAAACAAAGAAAAAAAAGTTCCTCCTGTCAAAGTGTTCAGTCTAATGGGGAAAACAACACACACACAACTATGTGCAAAAAAGATGAACTGAAATTATCTGAGAAGGAATACAGTAAAATTAAAAAACAAGAAATTCTACTTGTGGAAGTTGTAACCTAAAAGGGGTCAGGGAAGATAAGTGGCTTCTATCCATTGGTTGATTTATTGGATAATATTTTTTGTTTGTTTTTTCCCCTTAATATCAAGCCAACATTGATTTCCTGACAACTTGCACCCATTATCCCTAATTCTGCCCTTTGAGGCCCAAGACTAACAAATTGAATCTCCTGGTTAAATAACTATCAAATAGTGGAACACAGCAATTGTGTGTCCCCCTAACTTTTCTCCGGTAAAATGATCCTCATATACCATGAACTCAGTCTCCCTTTATGACTGGTTTCCTACCTTGTTACTCTCCAATTTCTCAAAATCCTCCCTTAAATGTCATGTGCAGAAGTAGTCAACCAGTAAACAGACATTTATTAAGTAACTACTATGGGCCAGGTACTGTACTAAATGTTAGAGATAAAAAAGAGGCAAAAAATGTCTCTGCCCTCATATAATCTGACCAGAGAAGAGAACAGGAGGACTATCACCTCCTTATTCCTGGAATCTGTTTCTCTGGTTTGCCCTGAGAAAATGAAAAGTTTCTTTCATGATCATTACCATTTCCTTTATACAAAAATCATTTAAAATATTTATATTTTACCAGAGCTGTGGAATGAAATGAGTTTTACCCAGAAAGCAATAGAGAAGGAATGTGGGCATAAGAAGGCTGAAAGAAATAACAACAAAAATCGGAGTAATGAGAATACAAATAAGAAATGGAGTAAAGAATTTCTGCAGATGAATGGATGATCAAAAAAAAAGGTTATGACTTTATTACATGAAGAGAAAAAAAATAACTAATGGGCTACTAATTTGTTAAATTGTAATCATTTCCAGACCAAGGGAAACCAACTTTGTTGGTCATGTATAGAAACGCTGATGACTTATGTGGATTTATTTTATATCCTGCTACTTTGCTAAAGTTGTTAATTGTTTCGAGTAATTTTTGAGTTGATTCTCTAGGATTCTCTAAATATACCATCATATCATCTACAAAGAGTGATAGTTTTGTTTCCTCCTTGCCTATTCTAATTATTTTCATTCCTTTTTCTTCTCTGATTGCTAAAGCTAATATTTCTAGTACAATATTAAATAATAGAGGTGATAATGGACATCCCTGTTTCACCCCTGATCTTATTGGAAAGGCCTCTAACTTACATACATTACATATAATGCTTGCTGATGGTTTTAGGTAGATACTGCTTACTATTTTAAGGAAAGCTCCACCTATTCTGAAACTCAATAGGGTTTTTATTAGGAATAGATGCTGTATTTTTTCAAAAGCTTTCTCTGTATATATTGAGATAATCACATGATTATGGTTAGTTTTCTTATTGATGTGGTTGATTATGTTAAGAGTTTTCCTAATGTTGAACCAGCCCTGCATTCCTGGTATAAATCCCACCTGGTCATAGTGTATTATCCTGGTGATTACTTGCTGTAATCTCCTTGCCAATATCTTATTTAAGATTTTTGCATCAATATTCATTAGGGAAATTGGTCTATAATTTTCTTTCTCTGTTTTTGCTTTACCTGGTTTTGGTATCAACACCATATTTGTGTCATAAAAGGAATTTAGCAGAACTCCATCTTCACCTATTGTTGTCTTGTTATTGTCATTCTCTTGGATGAAGTTATTGATTGTTTCTATGATTTGTTGTTTGACCCACTCATTCTTTAGAATGAAATTATTTAGTTTCCAATTAAGTTTCAGTCTACCTTTCCATGGGTCTTTATTACATGTAATTTTTATTGCATCATGATCTAAGAAGGATGCATTTACTATTTCTGCATTTCTACATTTAACTATCAAGCTTTTGTGCCCTAATACATGGTCAGTTTTTTAATAAGTGCCATGTACTGCTGAGAAAAAGGTATATTCCTTTCTATCCCCATTCAGTTTTCTCCAGATATCTATCATATCTAGCTCTTCTAACATTCTATTCACCACTTTAACTTCTTTCTTATTTATTTTGTGGCTACATTTCTCTAAATCTGAGAGGGGAAGATTCAGATCCCCCACTAGTATAGTTTTTCTGTCTATTTCCTCTTGTAGCTCATTTAACTTCTCCTCTAAGAATTTGGATGCTATACCACTTGGCGCAGCATGTTTAGTGTTGATATTATTTCACTATCTATAATACCTTTTAGCAAGATGTAGTTTCCTTCCTTTTCTTTTCTTTTTTCTTTCTTTCTTTTTTTTCTTTTTTCTTTCTTTTTTTTTTTTTGGTGAGGCAATTGGGGTTAAGTGACTTGCCTAGGGTTACACAGCTAGTAAGTGTTAAGTGTCTGGGGCTGGCTTTGAACTCAGGTCCTCCTGACTTCAGGGCCAGTGCTCTATCCACTGTACCACCTAGCTGCCCCCCTTTTCTCTTTTAATTAGATCTATTTTTGCCTTTGCTTTGTCTGAGATAAGGATTGCTACCCCTGCTTTTTTTACTTTAGCTGAAGCATAATATATTCTGCTCCAACCTTTTACCTTTACTCTGTGTGTATCTCTCTGCTTCAAATGTGTTTCTTTTAAACAACACATTGTAGGATTCTGTTTTTTAACCCACTCTGCGATTTGCTTCTGTTTTATGGCAGAGTTCCTCCCATTCACATTCACAGTTATTATTACTAGCTGTCTATTTCCCTCCATTCTATTTACCCCCTTTGTACTTCCCCCACTTCTTTCAATCTACTCCTCACTTCTTACCTCTGCCTCCCCCAATGTGCCTTCTCTTTTATCAGCCCCCTCCCCCTCTCAAATCTATTGAGAATAAGGTTGAAGCAATGTTCCCCCCTCCCTTATTTCCCTCTATTTTAATAGGTTTTTTGCACCTCTTCATATGATGTAATTTACCCCATTTCATCTCCCCTTCCTCTTCTACACATAAACTACTTTTTAGATCCTTAATTTTCTTTATATCATCACATCAAAGACAATTTATATTTACTCTGTGTATAATCCTTCTGTCTGCCCATATATATATATATATATATATATATATATATATATATATATATATATATATATATACACACACACACACAGTTCTCAACAGTTATATGTATTATTTTCCCATGTAGGAATGTAAACAGTTTAACCTCATTGAATAACTTTTTTCCCCCTTTGTTTACATTTTTAACCATCTCTTGAGTCTTGTAAGTTAAAATCAAATTTCTATTCAGTTCTGGTCTTTTCATCAGGAAACTTTGAATATCCCCTATTTCATTCAATGCCCATCTTTTCCCCTTAATGAGAATGCACAGTTTTGTTGGGTAATAGATTCTTGGCTGCAATCCAAGCTCCTTTGCCTCCCGGAATATCATATTCCATGCCTTGTGATCCTTTAATTTTGAAGCTGCCAGGTCCTGAGCAATCCTGACTGTGGCTCCATGATATTTAAATTGCTTCCTTCTGGCCGCTTGGAGTATTTTCTGCTTTACCTGGAAATTCTGGAATTTGACTACAATATTCCTTGGAGTTTCCCTTTTTGGTTCTCTTTCAGGAGGTGATCAGTGTCTTCTTTCAATGACAATTTTATCCTCTGATTCTATAATATCAGAGTAGTTCTCCTTAATAATTTCCTGTAATACGGTGTCTAGACTCTTTTTTCTGATCATGGCTTTCAGGCAATCCAATGATTCTCAAATTGTCTCTCTTGGATCTGTTTTTCAGGTCAGTTGTCTTTCCAATAAGGTATTTCACATTTTCTTCTATTTTTTTCATTCTTTTGATTTTGTTTGACTGATTCCTGGCATCTCATGGAATCCTTGGCTTCCAACTGTCCAATTCGAATTTTTAAGGCATTGTTTTCTTCAGTCAGATCATGCACCTCCTTTTCCATTTGGTCAAATGAATTTTTTAAGGAATTGTTTTCTTCAGTCATTCTTTGTGCTTCCTTTTACAGGCTGCTGATTCTTTGTGGTTCATTTTCTAAACTGCTGATTTTTTTGTGTGTGTGCTTCCTTTTCCAAGCTGCTCATTCTTTTTTCATAATTTTCTTGCATTGCTTTCATTTTTTCTTCTACTTCTCTCAATTGATTTTTAAAATCCTTTTTGAGCCCTTGCAAGAAGGCTTTTTGTTCTTAAGATCAATTCATCTTTCCTCTTGAGACTTCACATGTAGGCAGTTTGAGAGTATTGTCCTCATCTGAGTTTGTGTTTGTCTCTTCCCTGTTGATATAAAAGCTCTCAATGGTGAGAGCTCTTTTTTGTTTCTTGCTCATATTGCAACTTATTATTATTTTTTTTAAGGTTGAGGTCTACTCCTCAGGCACCAGGGTCACTGTTTCAGTTCTTGTATTGGAAGATAGGGGCTGTGTCAGAGCCTTTCTGCTCTGAAGCCCCTGTGGCCTGCAGATTTCTCCCCACCCTGGGCTTGCTTCTGGTGTGCGTAGTGGGATAGACAGGCCTGGTAGAACCCCTCCTGTGGGTGGCCCCTAGCTGGCAGACTGCCCTCTCAGCAGGTGCTGGTGGATTTCTCCACTGGCCTGCTGCGCCATTAGCCTGCTGAGCCAGGATCAATGGGCCTCAGTTGCTTCCCGCTGACTTGCCCCGACCCCCTCCATGCTGCACTGACTTCAGCGCTCTTCTCCTGCCTTTCCTGAAGTCTTTTAAGTTATCACAGGCTGGAAGATGGTGTCTCTCTGTCTTTTTGTAGGTTCTGTAGTTCCAGAAGCTGTTTAGAGGATTGATTTAATGTTCTTTTTGAGGGAACTGAAGGAGAATCCAGGCAGCTTGTTGTCTTCTTTCCACCATTTGGCTCTGCCCTAAAATTATCTTTTAGATACAGACCTAGTAGTGGTATTGCTGGACCAAAGTGTATGAACAGTTTTATAACTTTTTGGGCAAAGTACCAAATTACTCTCCAGAATGGTTTGGTCAGTTCACAACTCCAGCAAAAGTGTATTAATGTCCTAATGTAGAAAATGTTGTTGTTTTTCCTTCATTCTCAAAGAGGACCAAGACATGGGGGTGATGCCATGACTTGCACTGAGTGAAATTTAAGTGAACAATAACTATACAAGGTCATCAACCTCTCTCCTCCGAAGGTATCTGGGTCCAGTTCCAAATTAAACATCAGGACAACTAGATATAGTCTCAGACGTTTTAAGGCAATTTGGGTTAAGTGACTTGCCCAGTGTCACACAGCTAGTAAGGGTCTGAGGTAAGATTTGAACTCAAGTCCTCCCAACTGCCAAGCCAATGCTCTATCCTCTGTGTGACCTAGCTGACCAAGTTAGAAATTAATTTGTTATTGTATAAGAGAGGTGACTAATCAGTTCATAGTCCTTGAACCTATTATCATTCATATAACTCAAGATAAACACAGAAAAAATTCCATAAATACCAAAATATTAATAAAATTCCCTTTGTCATAACAAAGAACTGGAAATTAAGTGACCATCATTTGGGAGGAATGAACTGAACAGATTATGGAATAAATATGAGAATACAACTATATTATAAAATAAATAAATTTTTCAATTTAGAAAAAAAAATTAGCCTTATTTGAACTGATTCCAAGTAAAGAAAGGAAAACCAAGAAAGAAAAATACAAAATAACAATTGAATTGAACGTGAGAGCAATAAAATGATGACAAATACTAATTGTAGGTCCCATCTTCTTCTTAGAGTCTGGGACATGCATCAAATTTTTTTCTTAAATAGAAAGGTGTAGAACTATTTCTGTAGAGAGTGACATATGTCTTGAGATGCAATAGTTCTATTAAATTATTTTTGCTTGACTTTTTCAAAATTTGTTATAGAAGAGAGTTCCTGAGTTTTGAGGAAGTGGTATATCTAGAAATGATTGTATTAAAAAAAATCATAGGGGGCAGCTAGATGGCATAGTTGATAAAGCACAGGCCCTGAATTCAGGAGGACCTGAGTTCAAATATGGCTTCAGACACTGGACACTTACTAGCTTTGTGACCCTGGACAAGTCACTTAACCCTCATTGCCCAGAAAAAAAAAGGCCAAAAAGGCATAAATGCAACTTTAAAATATGTTATGTAAAAGAGTATCAGAAAATTATAAATGTATTTTCTTCCACAATAGGAAAAAATCAGTTAAAGGAGAGTGACTGCAGAAAGTTTAGCATGCAACCCAAATAAACCAAGTCATCCCCAATGTATCTATATAGATTATATTGCTGGTTTTTCTATAACAATTTATTCTCCTTAATAAGAAGAATTTAAACACCACATGTGTATTGCCAAACTTCAGTACATATGTGAGTATGAATGACACTTAAGAAGACAAAGATGAACAAGGTAATCAGGCTAATCCAAGTACACAGAAGAAAACTGTGCTGGATTTGATGTGGTTTGAAAGCACAGAGAAATTGTGTTTCAAAATACTTTATAGAGATAATGAAACAGCAGAAGGAACATACATTTATTAATTACCTACTATGTGCCAGACATTTTACTAAGCACTTTATGTTTATTATCTCACTTGATCACAAAACACTCTGAAATAAATGGTGTTATTATGCCTGTTTTATGGTTCAGGAAACTGAAGCAGACAAAAATTAAGAGACTTGCCCAGGGTCATGGAGCTGGTATCTAAGAATGGATTTGAAATGAGGCTTTTTTTGACTCCAGGCCCAGCATTCTATATATACTGCTATCAGCCTTGGTTATAAGTGATGATACTAAATGACTGGCAGGACTGAGCAAATCAGACTTTGTATTATTGCCAAAAAGTAGAAGGAAAAACATTCAAGAAGCCTTTTAAAATGATCCTCTACCCTAGATCACAAATGGCCAGATACATAATTGATAGAAGCAGAAGATACAATATCAGATTTGTTTATTGTTTTCTTGATTCTTAAAGGAGGAAAAAAAAAGCTGTTGGCAATAGCCCTAGAAATTTTCTTCTCAAAAGATGTCTTCCATGAATTTATTAAAATAATGACTACTTTACTATATAGAATCACTAAATTGATGAAAGAACATCTATTCTCCCACATATGATATCATAGTTTTGAATATAAAGGCCCATTGACTTAATCCATGAGGATATATAAATTGCATATATTAAATTTTTGTTGTTGGAGTAGGTGTTTCTGGCTAAATTTTTGGGGAACTAGGATGTTTTTTTCTAAAATATTGCTACTTATAAATTAATGGCTATTGTAACAGTTTTGGGCATTAATATTTATTATTATTACTATTGTTATTATTATTATTACTATTGTTTTTGTGGGGCAGTGAGGGTTAAGTGACTTGCCCATGGTCACACATCTAGTAATTGTCAAGTGTCTGAGGCCAGATTTGAACTCGGGTCCTCCTGAATCCAGGGCCGATGCTTTATCCACTGAGCCACCTAGCTGCCCCAGCATTAATTATTAATTAAATTATATTAAATATTAGTAAAGTGCTGACCCAATGGCATTTAACCCAAGCTGAAACCCCACAAACGCCTTATTGAGCCTTCCTCACCTAGTGTACCAGCCCAGAATGGTGTTTGCCTTGTGATCTCAGTCCTTTTTTCTTCTTAAGATAAAAGTGGCTCTTACACACTGATCAAAGTTAATTGGCTAGCATCATTCAGTTCCATTGGTTGACATGCCCTGAGGGTGGTTCATAATAAAAGGCACTCTATCATGATGACATCAAGGTCTAGTGGGAGAAACCCTCTGAGGACAAAAGCACATTCAAATAGCTGTGGTTTTAATCTCCTTACTTCACTGAGGTAGTCAGAATCTCATTTCTATTATACCTTTGGGCTGTCTCTGAAAGAGACTAGTTAAAAAGTGACTGAACTAAACTTTTGAGTGGGGGAGTCTCCCCCAAAACCCCATTATTGATAATTACTTTCTCAAAAATATATTCATATTCATATATGTGTAGGCAATATGTATATACACAAATGTACATCATACATGTATTTGTGGGAAGAATTGGTCCATATAAATATATCTTATTATTCATGTGCATTTGTGTATGTACATATAGATGCACATATACATACACATGCACATATACATATATACACACATACATATATATATAACTTACACGTAGACTTCCACATACATATATGTATGTATACCATATCTGTGTGTGTGTCTGTGTGTGTATCTTAGACAAACCCATAGCCATATCAATATCTAGGTCTAAATTTAAATAAAAATATGATGTTTAGATTGCTTTTAGTAATTTAAAAGCTTTCAGCTGATATGCAAAGCTATCCCCTGATAGAAAAAAGAAAATGTCTTTTCAACATGAATAATCTACTGGCGATGCTTTATAGGTGCAAATTATGGAACACCAATTTCCAAAGAAACAAAATTACAGAGACTGTAAAGGGCTAGGGAAGGATATGGAAGGAATAATTAATTATACTATATTACAATTAATGACATACATAAGAAGTAGCATAAACACCACAATCCAGGAAGTGATTGGTTGGAAAAGGAAGTAAGCTGTTCATTTAGTGAGTTTAAGGAATTGTAGATGGATGGATTACATACGGCTACAAAGTGACTTAACAAAAAAAGCATCTCTGTAACTTTGGTAAATTTGGTAAATGTTCCTTGGAAGGTTTTGAAAAGATGTGGACAAAAGTGATGCTAATAACTTAGATCTTCACTGCTGGAGGAAGTACCTATGTCAATTATAAGAGATAAATTAGAATGTGTTAAAATATGTTGGATAACTATTTAGAAATTTGAATACAATTTTATAATGGATTCTTAAATTTCATTATGGTAGAAGATGTAGCCAGGGGAATGAGATAGCATAGGGTCTAGTTATAGGCACTAAGGAGCTTGTAACATTTGCAAAGCCTTTAGTCTCTCTAGGCTCTGTTTCCCCATCATAACATCACAAGTGTGGACTAGGTGACCTCTAAAGCCACTTTGGGGTTATAAATATTACTCTATAACCTATTATTATGATGATGATGATGATGATGATGCATGTCACTCATTATTTCCCCTTTGCACAGTAGTTTATATTCATTGAGTGAAGTGCTCACCATGACAAAAAGCTTAATATTATTATTCATTTTGCTTTAGCATATTATAAAAAATAATATTGAAAGATTTTGTGAAACCTCATAAAATTGTTAAGCTTTCAGCTAAATCCTTTCACAAACTAGCCAGAGTAAGAAAAAATTGGTGGCATTTGGTAGAAACTAAATTCTTCAGGGCTTGACACTTTCAATGGCTTCTGGCAACATCCCCTAGATGATGTCAGCTTTTGGTATTGTACAGAACATTTAATACTCCAGGTCCTTTGTGCCTGAAGTTTCTCTCAAAACAGTGACTAGAACCTTAGCAGGAAACTATGCCTTTCCCTCAGTGACAAATGGCATGATGATGTGATATATAAACTGAAAAGAATGAGAATAGATTCATTTGTAAAAGTCTAAGAAAAATTGGGCAGCTAGGTGGTGTAGCAGATAGAGCACTGGCTCTGGAGTCAGGAGTACCTGAGTTCAAATCTGGCCTCAGACACTTAACACTTACTAGCTGAGTGACCCTGGGCAAGTCACTTAACCCCAACTACCTACTAAAAAAAATAAAAGAAAAAAGTCTAAGAAAAAAAAGAAAAAAGTTCTAAGAAGAGCTTGTAAAAATTTAGTAAGGAAAAAAAGAAAGCCATCCAGGTAACACCTTTATTAAACTGGAGGAAAAATGCAATAGAATATAACTTATACTATGGTTGGCTTTTATATGTCTGGGATAAAAAAGAGGTGAACTCATCCTCCCAAAACAAAATAAACATAGTAAACACATTTTAATAATATATTAACTAACATTATAGCTGTTAGTTTTGTCCCCTGATAGACATGTAGTAAGGAAAGTTTGCTGTCCATGACTATATACTATAGATCTATCTCTATCTCTATCTCTAACCCTATCCCTATCCCTATCTCTATCTCTATTTATGTATTTATTTGTTTGTTCGTCCATCCATCCATCCACTCATTTATTTGTTTGTTTGATCACTTATCAATTTATTTATCTATTCATCTAGCCAGTTATCTGTTTTTGTTCATTCATTTACTTATTTTATTTGTTTACCTATTTATCTGTTTCTTTCTTTCTTTATTTGTGTGTTTATGCATATTTATACACACACTGACATAATATCTCATTTATCTGGTATCACATATTACTTATAACTAAATGTCACAAATACATTGAGTATAGCTCTAAAAGCATCAAACAGGTTAAGAAACTAACAAAACTTGATTATCCTCTTCTCCTTGATACTCTCTTCTCTCTAGGTTTTTCATGGTGCTGTTCTCTACTGGTCCTTCCCCTACCTTTCTGATGAGTACTTCTTAGGATCCTTTGCTAGCCTGTCATCCAAATCATGCCTGATAATGGTGGGTGTCCCCCAAGTCTTTGTTTTGTTCTCTCTTCCTTTTTCCTCACCCAAATTTCTTGGTGATCTCATCTGTTCCTATAAATTAAATTATCATAGCTATATAAATGATTCTTAAATTTATTTAGCCACTTAGCCAACCTCTCTCTTTACCTTCAGGCTTAACACTTTCAGTTGTCTAATCAACATCTCAAACTGGATGTTCTGATATCACATTAAATTCAACATGTACAAAACTGAACTCATTTCCCTTCTGAAATGTTCCCCTCTCCCTGGTTTCCCTATTATTGTGGATGATATCAGGGTACTACCTTCCAGTCAACCAGACTCACAACCTAGATATTATCTTCTACTCCTTGACTCCTCACTCTTGTTCACCCCCATCCATTTTAAACATGTGCAAAAGCCTGTAATTTCTGCCTTCATAACATGTCTTATATATGTTCAGAAATCTCTTCTGACACTGCCACCACCATCCTGGTACAGGCAATCACAACTCATGTCTTTTGAAATAACCTGCTGGTTAGTCTCCTTGCCTCAAATATCTCCCCACTCTAGTTCATTCTCCACTCAACTATTGAATTGATTTTCCTAAAGTGCAGATCTAACCATGTCACAACTATTAACCTCATTGAACAAACTACAGTGGCTCCCTATTACATCAAGTATTACATATAAATTCTTATTTGTTTTTAAAATCCTTTATAAACAGGCTCATTGCGAAGGACCCACATGTTCAAAAATATTTATAGAATCTTGTGTGTGTGTGTGTGTGTGTGTGTGTGTGTGTGTGTGTGTGTGTGTGTGGTAGCAAAGAATTGGAAATTAAGGGAATGGCCATTAATTGAGGAATGGATGAACACGTTGTGGTATATAAATGTCATAGAACACTATTGTGCTATAAGAAATAATGGGCAGGTAGATTTCAGAAAAAACTTGAAAAGACTTGCATGAAGTGATGTTGAGTGAAGTGAGCAGAACCAGGAGAACATTGTACACAGTAACAGCAACTGTGATAGAATTAGGTTTCAGCAATACAATGATCCAAGACAATTCCAAAAGACTAATGATGGAAAATGTTCTCCACATTCAGAAAAAGAACTATGGAGTGTGACTGCAGATGAAAGCATAATATTTTCACTTTTGTTGTTGTTTGTTTTTTGTTTCTTCCTTCTTGTGTGTGTGTTTTTTCCCTTTTATAATTCTTCTTTCACATGAATAATGTGGAAATATGTTTAATACCATTGTACATATATAGCCTATATCAGATTGCTCGGTATCTTGAAAAGGAGGGAGGGAAGTGAGGGAGAAAATTTTGGAACTCAAAATCTTTTTAAAAAATGAATGTTGAAAACTATATGTAATTTGGGGAGGGGGAAGAAAATACTATTAAGAAAAAGAAATAATCATGATCACTGCTAAATTTAAAGTCTTCAAATAACTTACTCTCCCCCTCTCCCCCACATACTCTGTATTACAGTGTCCCTGGTCTCTGTTCTTGCCTGAAACTGTCTGCTTTATCATGTAAGGGTCCAAAAATTCTAGCTATGATGTCTAAGATCTAATGAGTGAGCAACTTAAATTAGAAGCTTTAGCAAGAGTTTAGACTTTTACATATTTATTAAAGTGCATCAGAAGTTGGTGAGGAGACGGAGGTAAAAGATAAACTTCCTCTAACTATCTAATAGACCCCAACATCCAACCCATCGAGCCAAGATCAGGAACCCCAAAAGACCAACACTTCAGCAGCTACTCCCAGAACTGCCTGTGAAATAGGAAAAAGGGCTATAAACACACACACACACACACACACACACACACACACACACACACACACACACACACACACACATGCCTCCAAGCTAAATGGCTAGTAACTTTAATTGACAGGACCCACAAGTAAACATCACTTCCTGACCTTTGAAAACCCAAAAAAGGTCACTTCCAGACTCTAAAGTCACATGGTTTCTTTTTAGGCCAGAGCTCACACTCTCCCTCCTAGCAGGGGATGTCATTCCAATTCTCACAATTATTAACTCCTGAATCTTTTGGCTTCCTTTAAATCTCAACCAAAGTATGAAAGAAACTATTCCCAGTCATTCTGATTCTTAGAATCACTTTGAGATAAGCTCCAATTTATCAGGTATTTTGCTTGCTTATATGTAGTTATTTGACTATTGTCTGCCTTATCAGACTGTAAGCTCCCTGAAAGATTTTTATTTTCCCATTCTTTGTATCCCTAGGGCTTAGCACAGTGCCTGGGAGATAATCAGTACTTAATAAATTCTCACTGACTGATTGAATAATGAACAAATATTGCACCATTCTAAAATATGAAAGGGCTGATTTGAGAGTGAAGTAGTGAAAAAGCTCATAAAACTATTTATACCATAAAAAAGGAGCAAGCTTGTCAAACTTAAGAACCCTGATCAATTCAATGATCCACCATGATTGAGGATCAAAGATGAATAATGCTATCCACTTCCTGAGAGATATTAGATGGACTAAATATTGAAAATAAGACACACATTTTGGGACGTGGCTAATATAAGAGCTTCAATATTTAACTATAAATATTTGTTACAATTTCACCCAATACCAGTGGGTTTTTTTTATTTTAATTTTTAAAAATAATTAAGAATCCATTGGGGATCATCAGATAGCTTTAGAACTGCAAGCAACCCTACAAATAAGTCATCTGGAGGGCAGCTAGGTGGCGCAGTGGATAGAGCACCAGCCCTGGAGTCAGGAGTACCTGAGTTCAAATCCGGCATCAGACACTTAACACTTACTAGCTGCGTGACCCTGGGCAAGTCACTTAACCCCAATTGCCTAACCAAAACAAAACAAAACAAAAACAAAGAACAAATAAGTCATCTGAAGCCTAGTCAGATTAAGTGATTTGCCCCAAATCACACAGGTAGTGAGTTTTGGAGTTGGGAAGAGAAAACACTAAGAAGAATTATCCATGTGTATATGTCTGTGTGTGATGACAGAGAGCCAACATTTTAGAATTTAATTATTATCTTGTGTCATATGATGCAGTGATGAAAGGCCTCTAGGGTCACTAAGGTTATCTCTACACTGTTTCATGCAGATGTATGCATAGTATCTTTTTCCCCCTCTTCATAATGTCAGATGTTTATTTCCTAAGACAAATTTCTCTTTTCATCAAAGTAGTCAAAGAGATCTTTGTTATCTTAAACTACTTTAACCATCCAAGTAAGTTGATAAAGCAAGTATATCAAGCATTATACCAGAGAGATTGAGACTAGTGGACTCCTTGAAATCAGAGATTCTGAGTTATAGTGGGGTCAATTAGGCTAATTGTGTTTGTACTAAATGTGAGACCCTTTGAGAGGCAGGATCCACCAGATTATATTAGAAAGAGTACTCTGGCCCAGCTTCTAAACAAAGCAGGTCAATGCTTCTGTGCTGATCAGCAGTGAAACTGGACTTTGAGTGGGTACTTGACTTTGATCCTGGGCAAAACAGGAAGACTCAGTCTCAAAAAAAAAAAATCTTCTTAATAGATCTCAGAGTAATTTCACACCCATGAAACTAACCTAGGTCTTGAATTGACTCCTTGTGAAGTTTTCTTTAATCCAGTTAAGCATAACACTCTGCTTCTATCTGCTGTTGACATTCTCCTATTTCTGCTCCTCCTATAGAACTAAAGTTGAATACTGCCTTCTTCAAATGTCACCATTTCTGACATCAACTAACTCCTGGCACAACCATTGTTGGCCTGATTTTTTCTAATACATAAATATACTTGCTACCCCAATCATTACTAGGGTGAGCAGTTAAGTTACTCTGTTGATTTGAGGATGAACAAAAATATTTCCAACACAAATGGCTACAGATACAATTATCATACTTCACTTCAAATTATTATATACCATTGTATATGTTTTACTTTCACATGACAAATCTTTATTTGACCTCCTTACAAGTAAAAGAACTTGGAAACCACAGTCAAGACTGGATTTGAATCTACTGACATACCAAAGTAGATATGGAAAGAGTGAGCCTTTCCCAATGAGAAAATTTTAGTTTAGTTTAGTTTTGGTTTTGTTTGTTTTATTTTTTCTTTATAAACATGTATGCTCAGTTCTAAACCATTCAGAAGATTAAAGTACTACATAAAATCTTTGTATGAGAAGGGACTACAGAAATAAGTTGGTTCAGGTTAAAAGAGGACCATTTCAGTAGTCATTGATAATCTAAATTTAGTGTAAAACCACAGTATTAGAACAGTGATACATATTATTATTATTATTATTATTATTATTATTATTATTGTTGTTGTTGTTGTTGTTGTTGTTGTTATTTTTTGGTGAGGCAATTGGGGTTAAGTGACTTGCCCAGGGTCACACAGCCAGTAAGTGTTAAGTATCTGAGGCCAGATTTGAACTCAGGTACTCCTGACTCCAGGGCCGGTGCTCTATCCACTGTGCCATCTAGCTGCCCCTTGCATATTTATTATTAAAGCAAAACTGAGGTGAAATTGCAAAAGAAGAATTTAACAAGAAAATTGGATATAGCAAGATGCACCAAGAGAAATAAGACCATCTAAGAGAGCACACTGAGGATCCAGTTGATAGGAAAAGGAAAGGTGATGCCACAGGAACATTCTAAATGGAGGGAACTTCTACCTACTGAGATGATTTGTTGAGCTTTAAGTGCAATAAATGGAAATGTTAGATCTTGAAGAAAATATAAAATTTAAAGGAAAGTAAACATTGAGTTTGAAAATGCTCATCAAAACATATGCCACAGATACTTTCTTTTTTTGCTTCTGAGAACAAATACATCTAAAATAATGAATGTATTTATGGTAAAATGTGAAAACATTTATGTGATTTATTTTACTCTGTCATGATTGCACCATATTAACATACTTCTCTACCTCAGATCTGAAATTTCAATGATATAGGGTACTTCTCATATGAAAATTTTTTTCCACCAATGTAAACTAGTACCTCTCCTATCTACCATTGGAGAGTTGCCTGAGACACTAAGAAACTCAACAAATCTTCCCTGTAGTTATGAAATTGGATTGTGTCAGAGGCTGTTCTTAAAGAAAACTCTTGCTGACTCCAAAGGCCAACCTTTTATCCACTTGAATTTTGCAATAGTGACATTCACAGTTTAATTACATACTACATTTTAAAACTATTTTTGCTTGTTTTTGTTTACTCACAAAATATAAGCACATAATTATGTATTTTTATATAAACAAAAGATCTCTTTCAGAAATCCAAATCGTCTCTAATTCAGGAGCATTTTCATGAGGCAGAGCTAGAATGTTTCAAGCTTTACTCCTTTTCTTACACCTAATAATGCACAAAGGGCAGCCAAATGGTGCAACAGATAGAGCACCAGGCATGGAATCTGGAAAACCTGAATTCAAATCTGGTCTCAGACAGTTACTATTTGCATTACCCTAGGCAAATAGTTTAACCCTATTTGTCTCAGTTTCCTCAACTGTAAAATGAGCTGGATAAGGAAATGGCCAATTACTCCAGTATCTTTCTCAAGAAAACCCCAAATGAAATCATGAAGAATCAGACAGGAACTGAAACTACTGAACAACAACACTAATAATGTGCAACAGATTTTATTTCCAGCATCGTCCCTAGCATTTTCCCTTAAAGGACAACCCAAAACTCACAAATAAGCAGAAGAAATGAAATGTAATATGATTGACATTAATTTGATTTATTTAAAAATAAAATCTCTTTGCCCTATGAGGTATGTGTTGAATTTATACTTAGAAGACATGATTTGAAATCCTGTCTCTGTCACACTGCACGTGTAAACTTGGATAAGAAATTCCATGTCTATGGGCCTCAATTTCATTACCTAGAAGATGAAGACATTGAATTAGATGGCCTTTGAGAATATTGAACATGTAGTCAAAGAATCAAGCTGAATGTGGTGAGAGGTGGGGAGTTGGGTGAGGTGGAGCATTGATTTGAACATTGGTGGGTTCAAATGCCCCGGCTTAACTTCGGAAATACAGACACATGAGTTCTAAAATATACATATATGGTTACTGGAAAAGAATGCTCTAAGCACTCAATCTAATTTTCCTTTCTTGTGATCAGACATCTTGAACATGTTACCTAAACAGTCTTAGAGTTAGTTTTGAAAACTCTCAGTGAGAACTTATTTATTTAATTGCCCAAAGTGATCCAGTTATTACAAATATGTTTGAGCCTAAAGTCAAATAAATTGTATACACTAAAGGATAAGATAAAGTGATAGTTTCTCTAGCCTAATAGCAGATAATTTTTTTTAAAAAAAAAGAAACACGGTAATATTTTACAGGCAGTAGACATGGAGTGTGGGTCAATTTATGGTTAGTGATTTCTAAATCAAGTAGTTTTCCTTCAAGGCTGAATTAAGTGGTCCACTGAATATATTTTTTAAATGTCATTAGATGCAACCTTAATGAATTTTTGCAAATATATTCAAGCAATATACAGGATTCATATTCAGGATTTCCTAACTTAATATTTTGTGTTCAATCCATTTCACTGTCTAGTTGCCTCAAAGATGATACTAAGCTTAAAAATTGTGTGGTTGGAATAATGACACTTCCCTTGAGAAAAATAGAAAAGTTTGGGAAATGTTCAATTTCAGGGGAAAAGCAATCAACTCAATTTTGCACATGTTGAATTTGGGATGTTTATGAGGCATCAACCTCAAAATATTTAATATGTAAATAACTTTAAATAGCTAAGTGAGACATTTCCTGGTCCCCCCATTTTCAGTTCTATTCCCCCTTTAATGTCCTTTAATCTTTCTGACCTTAAAATTGAATAACTAATTATTTATGGTTTGCTGTGAAATTTTACTTAGATATTTGTGGGGGATATATGCATAAGTGTGTGCATTTGTGTATGCTCACACACATCTATATGCACAAGTGCAAAAACCCATATATTTGTGTGTATATGTTAAATGTGTTTTGGGTATATTTGTGCCTGTGTATCTATGGATAAGCATTTGGTTTGTTAAGTAACTTGGCTACCAAAGCTACTACTCTTGTTTTTAATCTTCATCAGTCTTTGGTAGGCAGGAATGTTCATTTTTACTGTGATGCTTTTATGAAGAAATAGGATCTGTCAGTCATTAAAATGGAAGGCATATAGTGTTGTGCCTGTTTGGAGATGAAATTGAATTTCTCTATCTGGCTTTTTTCTAATTCTTTTTTAATCCACAAAGCAAATTGCTTTGCCAAAATCTAGTATTAAGAGGAAAAGCTTAAGCTAGCACAGGTAGTACTAAAAGCTTATTAGTGCCAATATATTGTATTCTCTCTTGAATACAATGCTCTTAGGAGAGCAGCCTTGGTGAAATACAGAGCTCATTTTCTAAATTTATTGTGATTTTAGATATTATTTTTTACATCTTTCCCTCCCTTGTTCTTTCATTATTTACTCTCATCTTATTCTTGTTGAATATGTCACATTTTCCCCATTTTTGACATCACAATAGTTCTATTTGGAAACAATGGATGACTTTAACAAATGGCTTCAGTGTAGATATAAAAACAACAATAACAACAACAACAAAAGATCATTCAAATCAAGAATGAGACACACCTTAAGGAACCCTTAGTGAGAAACACCTGAACTATTTCAAGCATGTTAATTTTGTTTGTACCAATTTATTATGGAATATTTGTCATATAAATTAACTGCCTTTAAAAAGGTATAAGAATCGCATTGATTTTTTCTAACCAAAAAAGTCTGATTTTTACTTTAACAATAATCATGTTCACATATGACTCTGACCCACAGTAATAGTCAATGATATATGTTAGTGGCTAAAAAAATATTTTAATAAAGGGTTTGCTTGTTTATTGAAAACTTTAGTTTTTGTTTTGTTTTGTTTTACATTTTTTAGTCCTTTGCAGCTAAGTAATGATTTATACTTCTGGTGACAAGAGAGCAGAAGTCTAACGTCAGTAAAACAATTACTCTTTCTTAAAATAAATTTTTAAAAAACACCTTTAAATGTGGAAGTGTTTTAATTGATGTTCTGGGTAATTTAAAAAAAAATTATTAATGTCCCTAAAGCTTGCTCCATGACTTCAACAAACATCTTCATCAAGTTTTTTAAAGACCTTTATTAAGTTAATGTGATCACTTTAGGTACAATTGGCTCAAAAGGCTCTTTATTGAAAGATTGGAATCAAAGGGAAACATTTTAACATGATGTTTCAATCATTCAAATATTATTGACTCAAAGAAAGTTGTTCCCTGTTCATTAGGTCTTACTGTGAGGTAGAACTAATAACATTCTCAGTGACAGACTGCATACCCATTAACACATCCAAAGGAACCTTCATGTGAATGTTCTATAATTGTGAATAAAATGCCAACACTAACAATGATAAACTGATTTGTTTGAAAATAACAAGTTATTATCAACATTGTAGTGACAAAGCCCCCTTTCCAATTCACATTTTAAAATGTTTTTCTTCTTTCATAATTACGCCTGTGCCTTTAAGGTGTCAGAATATATTCCATTCCTTTCTCTCCATGGACATCGTTTTCATTATTTCACCTCTCTTCTCTTTTTATGTGCCCAATATTTTTATTTCAACAAAATACATATTTCTTGAGTGACTTCCTTATACTCTACTTGGCACTAAGGGGGATAGAAAAAGAAATGAATGATCTAGCTCCTGCTCATGGAGCTTGAAGTAAAGCAGGGGAAATGTAAAATGTCATTTATACAGAAATATATATAAAATTGTGTGGCATTAGTACAAAAAAAAGTACAAAAACTATGACCATTAGAATTAGGAAGCAATCCTTCATGTTGAGGGAAACAAAGAAATGGAAGAATTTCATGCTGGTGTTAAAGAATAGGTCGTATTTAAATTTGGGGAAATTGTAGGGGAAGAGTATTCTAACTATAAGAAATGTCATCAATTTTAGTTCTATTGAAGCTTATAATTCTTGAACTCAAATAATCCCCCAGCCTTCCCTTATCAAGTACTAGAGAATATAGGTGTGTTCCACCATACATAAGCATACCTCCCCCCTGTTTTCTGTCTTTCTCCATATATACATGTATGCATGTATTGTGCATGCATGCATACATGTATGAATTGCATATCATCCATGTATGTGTTCTGCTTTGTGTTATATGTTACATTGTGCTGTGTTATATGATTATTAAAACATGTTATCATTATATGTTTATATATGTCTGTGCATATATATACACATATATGCATGTATATGGTATGTTTAGGGAATTTTCTGTAACATTGAGTAAATCATACTTAACAAGTAATAGCTAGCACTCATATTTGTCCTTTGTTAATATTTACTATTTATAGGTCTCCATAACATTTTTTAACTTTCTGCAAGCACTTGTATTTGAATCTTGCTTTGATATAATTCCTTTTTTGTACCTTTTTAAAAAATATTTTTGGCTCTTTCAAATAGTTTTATATGTCAGCTCTGTTTGACATCATTATACTTATTTTGTGTGCTTGTTTAGTTTTTTCAAGTTTTGCTTCCCATTAAACCTAATAGCAAATATAGAATAGCATGTTCTTACATGTAAAATTGGAAAAATCATATTAGAAAACTGTTGCTTTTTCCCATTTAAAATTACTATAGACAATATAAAATATTTGTGAGCCTACCTGCCAAGATAAACTTAGGAACTATATGAACAGAATACAAAATACTTTTCACACAAATAAAATTAGATCTTACAACTGGGAAAATATCAATTGCTCATGGGTAGGCTGAGCTAATATAATAAAAATGACAATTCTCCCTAAATTAATTTATTCAGTTCCATAACAATATAACTCCAAAAAATATTTTATAGAACTAGTCAAAATAATTTTTAAAATCATCAGGAAGGACAAAAAAAGTCAAGAATCTCAAGGGAATTAATGAAAAAAAATACAAAGGAAGGTGTCCTAGCCATAACATATCTAAAACTATATTATAAAGTGACAGTCATCAAAATTATTTAGAACTGACTAAGAAATAGAGTGGTGGATCAATGTAATAGGTTAGACATAGGAGACACAGTAGTAAATGCCTATAATAATCTATTGTTTGATAAAGCCAAAGACTCCAGCTTCTGGGATAGGAACTCACTATTTGACAAAACTGCTGGGAAAACTGGAAGATAGTATGGCAGAAACTAGGCATAGACCAACATCTTACACCATATACCAACATAAGGTCAAAATAGGTACTCGATTTAGACATAAAGGGTGATACCATAGGTAAATTAGGAGAGGCAGGAATAGTTTAACTCTCAGATCTATGGAGAGGAGAGCAACTTATGGCCAAACAAGAGACAGAGAATATTGTGAAATGCAAAATGGATCATTTTGATTACATTAAATTAAAAAGGTTTTGGACAACACCATTGTAACAAAGTTAGAAGGAATGCAGAAAGCTGGAAAATAATTTTACAGTCAGTTTTTCTGATAAAGACCTATTTCTCAAATATATGGAGAACTGAGTTAGATTTCTAAGAATACAATTCATTCCCCATTTGAGAAATGGTCAAAGATATGAACAGTTTTCAGACAAAGAAATCAAAGCTTTCTATAGTCATAAGAAAAAAATTATCTAAATTGATATTGATTAAAATGGTTCTGTGGTACCATTTCACACCTATCAGATTGGCTAATATGACAAAAAAGGAAAATTACAAATATTGGAGACATTGTGAGAACATTGGAAAACTAATGCATTGTTGCTAGAATTGTGAAGTGATCCAACCATTCCTGAGAACAATTTGGAACTATGCTGTCAAAATGTGCATACCCTTTGACCCACCAATACCACTATAATGTCTGTATGTCAAAGAGATCATAAAAAAGGGGAAAAGACTCACATGTAGAAAAATATTTATAATAGCTCTTCCTGTGGTGGAAAAGAATTAGAAATTGAGGGGATGCTTATCAATGGGGGAATGGCTGAACAAGTTATGGTATATGAATGTAATAGAATACTATTGCTCTATATGAAATGATGAGCAGGCAGATTTCAGGGAAACCTGGAAATTCTTACATGAACCAATCATGAGTAAAATGAGAAGCACCAGGAGAACATTATACAAGGTAACAGCAACATTGTGTGATCAATTTCTTCTTAACAGTACAATGATCCAACACAATTCCAAAAGACTCATGATGGCAAATGCTCTCCACATCCAGAAAAAGAACTTTGGAGTCTGAATGCAGACCAAAGCATTCTATTTTCACTTTGTTTTTCCTTTCTTGTGATTTTTTTTCTTTTCTTCTGATTCTTATTTCACAACATGGCTAATGCAGAAATATGTTTAATATGAGTGTACGTGTATAACCTATATCAGATAACTTGCTACCTCAGGGAGGGAGGACACCACAGAGGGAGGGAGAAAAAATTGGAATTCAAGTTATTACCAAAATGAATGTTGAAAACTATCTTTACAAGTAATTAGAAAAAAATACTATTAAGTGAAAAAAAGCACCAGTGACATCACAGATGATGTATTGATTTGCATGCTAATTGGATTTAAGTGAGGCAGAGTTGCACAGTCATCAGACTCATTCTCTTTTTCTGATTCATCAAAGTCTAGTGGCAAGACAAAAGTCAGAACAGGATGCCTATGAATGGCTTGAGATGTAGTGGATGATCTTGATATCTTCAGGATCTGACCAAATTCTAAGTCCTCCACAGCACCTTCTTCAACTGCCTTCATGGTCATTGGAAAATATTGTTCTCATCCACCCATTTGACCAAAGAAAGTCTTCACATACTTGGGTCATCATTCCCCTAACTCACCAATGGGTTTGAAGCCTACTGGCTACACCTAATCTACTTTAGCCTGTCTGATGAGACTTTTTACCAGGGGTATGGCTACTGTACATGCCCAAAGGTGAGAATTGGGTGAATCAGACAGACACCAAAGGTGGATGAGAAACCCTGAAAAAATGCCTGGAAAGCCCTCACACTAGTGGTGCTAGGCTTCCTGAATACCCCATACACACCAATGCTACTAGACTCTGCCCTTGTCAGATCTCATTTCAAGTGTCATCATTAGTTCTGGATAACACATTTTAGGAAGGACATTGATAGGAATTAAAGGTTGGGGGTGAGGGGAATAACAAGGATTGAGAAGGTTCTCAAATTCATAGTATCCTAGTTTGAAAGCAGGAAAGGAATTTACAGGTCATCAAATCCAAATCATTTGTAAAGTGTCTTTCCCAAGGTCACAAAATAGTAAATGCCAGAGCTAAACAAGGTTTCTGAACAAGGACTCCTGACTTCAATTCCAGCACACTGTTTTATTATGCTGTGCTACCTAACGTTACACCATAGAATACTCAAGAATAAATTTAATAAGTATTGAGTTCCCATTTAGTGGAGATCTTAAGTCAGAGGCTGTCAAAGATGTGGTACTGAATGTTCAAGTTCAGTTATAGGTTATACCAGAAGGCCCCTGAGGTCCCTACTAACCCAGAATAATATTTAACCTTTCATTAATTTTCTTCATCATTACAGGTGGGATATATATATATATATATATTTGGTGGGGCAATGAGGGTTAAGTGCCTTGCTCAGGGTCATGCAGCTAGTAAGTGTCAAGTGCATGAGGCTGGATTTGAACTCAGGTCCTCCTGATTCCAGGGCTGGTGCTTTATCCACTGTGCCACCTGGCTGCCCCAGTTTTATATAGTATTTTAATGCTTGTACAAACGATTTACATACATTATCTTATTTTATCCTAAAAACCCTAGGAAGTAGGTACTATCATTATGCCAATTTACAGATGAAGAAAATTAGTGTATGAAAGACTAAAAGACTTGCTCAGGGCTACTCATTCCCATATCCTATGCTAGTGCATAGCACCCTTAGCTTCCCAGTGAATACTTAATGACTAGGCTATTGGGTTTCCCTGATTTACTGGTAAGACACCAACAGAGAGGCTCAGAATTCTCATCACTCTTGATATTTCATTTAATAACCAAAAAATAATAATAATACCATTAATTTAACAGTAAAATTTAATAATAGCTTTATTTATTAATAATACCACAACTACTTAAAAGTTATTTTGAGATTTTGTTGCTATTAGAACATTTTTTAATTGAGCTTGATGTTACCATTCTGTTCAAAGTACCCTAAAAATTTCTATAAGGAAATGATACTGTAGATTTCTGAAGTAAGAGTATAATTCTTGTGTGACACTTACTAACCCAATCCACACAGATAAGCACAAGTATTCAGCTGATGTGTCTCAGGCAGAAGTCCAGAAATGACTAGTCTCTCAGTCATCTTTCATTCTAATTTACCCATATCAGTGACTTGAATTATCCAAAAAGGGTCTGTACTTCCCTCTATATACCAAAGGAATATAAAGATTAAGAGACCTACACAAGGGGGGCAGCTAGGTGGCACAGTGGATAGAGCACTGGCCCTGGATTCAGGAGGACCCGAGTTCAAATCCAGCCTCAGACATTTGACACTTACTGGCTGTGTGACCCTGGGCAAGTCACTTAACCCCAATTGCCTCACCAAAAAAAAAAAAAAAGAGAGAGAGAGACCTATCCAAGGGAACTACACAAGGATATACAGAAGAAATTGTCTGATTATTCTTGGACAGTCAACACTGTAGCAATTACTGTTAGTCAAAGTCAGGAATGACAGAACTCAAAATGTCAAAGACTATGTCATTTTATTTTTTTTTGTATCTCCAGTACCTAAAACAGTGATTGACACATAGTTGACATTTATTAAATTATAGCTAAATTTAATTTAATTTGGAAAGAAGAGTTGGACCACCAGACTGTTTTCAGGGGCATAATTTTTTGTCACCCAAATCATATAATGCCTTGCTCTTAGCTAAGCAGTACTCTCCAAACTAAAAGGCTTTATTTTGTCATTATCCTTGAGGGCCAAAATAATAGTAAACAATGAGTGGGATCCTGTTGCTTATTCTAATGGGGTCAACACTGCCTATAACATTACTAGGGTAAGTTGAGCTTCTTTCACGCCTAGTCAACCCACAGCAAGGGTTGGGGCAGGTTTCTCCTCACACCATGTATAAGTGTCAGAATATTTAGAAAGTTAACTATATCACTATCATGGTAAACAGCTTTCTCCAGATTCTACCTACTAATTTTGTTTGAATGAATTCTTCATTATTTGTTAACTACTCTTTATCATTAAAAAATTCCATGAGAGCCCTCATCCCATTTTTAATATTAAATTAAAAAGTCCATTATATTTTACTTTTACTACCTTCAGATAGGGGCTTTATATATAAAGTGTGGCCATTCTTTTTTATGGGGGTCTTGAGGCTAATACTTGTCTTAGTTTAATTATGGAGGTACAAACTCTTCCAGAAACATTAATCCTTTCAAATCCTAGGCACCTAATGCTTGTTCTCATACTTAAATAAAGTATTTTGAATAGTAAATGCTGATTTGCCCATAAGTAATCCCTCAAAATTTCTTTCAAATCCTTTTTTTCTTTGTAGTCTTGTTACATAGGTACTGATATGTTCCATTTCATTTAGTGTACAGCTATGTCTCCAAAAAGCACGCGTGCTTGCTTTATTTATGAAAGAAATTTATTTGAATTATAAATTAAGGGTTGTGAAATATAATAATAGTGAAGTTCATTGTAACTAAGATTACATTCCAGTGAAATAGCACAAATAAATCAGCAATAAATTAGTTTTATACAGAATGCATTCTTACTTAAACCCTTCCAAAAATCCATGATCACATCAGTGAAGGTACTTT